>NC_135901.1:64396707-65099207 GCF_964194155.1 Cetorhinus maximus | reverse complement strand
TCGCTAAAGGGTCAATTACACATGGGACAATGATGCCCATTATTGTTTTTATTTCCTGATATTTCATTCAGTTGTATTACTTTTTACCAAGATAACGAGGGCCTGCCGGCTGATTCAGTGTCGATTTTTTTAAGATAAGAGAGCGTGTCATGTCTTACTCTAATGATAAAAATTTGGAACTCATCTTTGTAAATATCTAATCGAAGTACAGGTGTCAAGATGGTGTGCCCTGTAGCATTCTCATCAAGACAGTCGCTATTAAGTATGTTTTCGCTGAGCGAATGTACTGGCCATTAAATGTTTTGCCATATCTTCCAGTTCATGCCATCAGTTAATTAAATAGAGTAAAAAAAGTGCGTAGTGCTTCGTAGTCTTCCAGGAATTGCAAAGTTACAGAGCTTACACAAAGACTAAGGTAAAGGCAAAATATTGTGGATGCTGGAAGCTGAAACAGAGAACGCTGGAAAAACTCAGCAGGCCTAACAGCATCTGTGCAGGAAAAAATGCGTTGGCGTTTCAACTCTATATGACTCTACTTCAGACCTAAATAGAAGTAAAAATGTGGAGGCCAAGGAGAGATTGCCAGAGATGTCATGGACAAAAGAACAAAGGGGTGTTAATGATAGAGGCACTGGCTAAAGGAATTGCTGATGGTGGCATAAAAGTCAGAAATTAAAATGTGATAAGAGCAGAACCAGGGTAAGCACTCTGGAAAGAACAACATGAACATGTGACAGTTGGCCATTGTGGGGGTGGGGTGGGAGCAGAGTACGGCAGTGGGAAAAAATATTGAAAATGGGACAAAAGATGGAGATAAAACAATGAACAAAAATGAAAATAAATAAAACAGTGGATAAAAAGAATAAAAGAAAAAATAAGAATGAAAACACATTAATACTGATTAAAGAGTATGAATAGGAATTGGGGATGGAGGAGAGAGTTCATAGCCTGAAGTTGTTGAACTCAATGTTAAGTCTGGGAGGCTGTAAAGTGTGTAATCGGAAGATGAGGTGCTGTTCCTCCAGTTTGCGTTGGGCTTCACTGGAACATTGCAGCAGGCCAAGGACGGGCATTTGGTCATGAGAACAGGTTGATGTGTTGAAATGGCAAGAGGCAGAAAGGTCTTGGTCATGCTTGCGGACAGACAAAAGGTGTTCCTCAAAGCAGTCACCCAGTCTGCATTTTGCCTCTCTAATGTAGAGGAGACCGCATTGGTAGTAGCGAATACAGTGGACCAAATTGAATGAGGTGTAAGTGAAGCGCTGCTTCACCTGAACGGAGTGTTTGGGCCCTTGGGCGGTGAGGAGTGTGGAGGTAAAGGGACAGGTGTTGCACCTTCTGTGATCGCTTGGGAAGGAGCTGTGGGAGGGAAATTAGGTATTGGGGGTGATGGAGGTGTGGATCTGGTTGTCCAGGAGCTAACAGACTATACGGAATGCCGACACGGTGGTTGAAGGGAAGATGTGGCATGATGCTGGAATTGGTGGAAATGACGGAGGATGATTCTTTAAAATCAACGGCTTGTGGGATGAAACATAAGGACAAGGGTTGCCCTTACATGGTTCTGGCCGGGAAAGGAAGGTGTGAGGTCAGAGGTGCAGCAGATGTTTTGAACTCGGCTGAGGGCCCTGTCAACCACAGTGAGTGGGAAACCTTGTTTAAGGGAGAAGGAAGAACGGTCAGAAGTGTTTCCCTCCCTGAACTATAATAGGGACGCCGTTGTCCTATCTTTTCACCCCAACAAACTCCGCATTCATAGGATCATCCTCTGCCATTTCGGCCAATTCCAGCATGATGCCAACACCAAACACATCGTCCCTTCACCCCCTGCTGTCGGTAAAACGTAGGGGCGGTTCCCTCCGCGACACCCTGGTCCACTCCTCCATAGAACAATCAGCTAATCTCCCTCCCACGGCGCCTTTGCATGCAATGGCAGAAGGTGCAGCACCTGTCCCTTGACCTTCTCCCTTCTCACTGTCCGCGTTCAGTGAACACGGTCATATTCAGTGTCTCCTTGTCGAGTTCTACAGATAATCAGGTGAACATGTCTAATTCAGCACGTTTAGATTCAGAATGCACAGAAGGAGCTTTGCATCTTTATCTCAATAAGGAGAGCTCCAGTTCACCCTCAATGTACACTAAATGTGCACAGGCGTGATTCAGCACGATTGCTGCTAATACGAACTCCTCCACTTCAAAACAGCTTTAATTAGTGCGGCATGTCTCGTTCAGGAAGCTTGCTTGTAGTATGTTTAGGCCAAAGTCTGCGCGTTACTTTTTATTTTGGACTGGTCCCTCCCATTAGTCTTATGTGTATTTTGAAAACTTCCAATTTTGCATCATCGTGTTCACTCTGGAGAGTTTACTTCACTATGGTGACATTCGGTGTGCACATTTCCAGTTTGGTATCGTTACTTTCGCGCGAATCTAATCTTTTTTGTATGCGTTGTTATGCTGCTCGGGCAGGCTTTACATTTATTCTTAATTTACTAGCATTTTAAGAGGCTGGATTGAGTGATTGGCGTTATCAGACTTATAAGTGGGGAAAGTGGTGGGTGACTTTATTCAGCAGCTCCATGGCGAGTTCTTCATTGTATTACATTTCCATGCAATGAATACTGGTTGAATTAAAACTTTGCTTTAGTTACATCTGACCATTCGGATAATGTCACTGGCGCACGAGAATCTCATGGCACGCTGTTCACGTTTCTTTCAACGTGGCGTGTAACAGTTCACTTAATGTAAATGAATGTGAGATCAGTGCTTTTCCTTGCTGAACTCTGTAGCACCTGGGAGGGGAGCCGGAGATTCGTATCTTATATGGCGGCTCGCAGCCAGCAAGCAGGGTCCAATGGTGATAAGGAGGTTGTGTGGTGGCATGGGGGTATTAGAATGTGGAAGGCCGATCCGAATGATGACATAATGTCTTGTCAGCTAATAATAACTGAATTGGGAGCCGCCTGCAGTCCTGGATGCATTAGGGTTGGTGGAAACAGTCAGTCAATGTAAAAAAATTAGGCTCCTTAAGGGCCTTTTCAGAACTGTTCAAAGTGTGTCTGTCTCATGCTGTTAGCTGGAAAGGTTCTTACAGTGCGTTTAATTCACTGAGAACATTCCAATTATCCCCTTTGAGAGTGACCTTCGCATTTAATAATGCACAGATGGGAGAGGCAGTTCTACCTGTAAGTTCAACCATTTCCCACAAGGTGGTACGTAGATCACTGGGCTGGAACATAATCACAGAAACATAGTTCCTTCCACAATAAAGGAAACTTCCCTAACTCCTCAAAAGCATTAATACATGCCAACAATGAGGTGTGCTGGATCATTTCCCGAATTCATGTGCAACACAATGCAATGAGACAAACGTGAATACAATGAAACCAATGCAATGTAAAATGTTTACAAATTACATTTGAGTTATGAAAACACAAACCCGTGCGACATTTATAATCTCCATAAATCTCATGGAAAGTGTAATGGAGTTAGACAGAACCACCAAGATTGTGATAAAGTGCCTCCCACTTTGTCCACGAGGCTGTATCATTGATCATGCATAGCTGCTATATTGTCAGCTGATAGAGAGTGTCATCAATGAAGAGCGTCGCCCGCCTCGTGATCGCCCTTGTCTACAATGCACAGTTCAATTTTTAACTGAAATCATCTGGGAGTCAACAAAACTAAGAGGTCAGAAGTGGTGGACACCTTGTGTCCCAGGGTGAGGAACAATGTAGCACCTTTTAAACTCAACATAATGTTTTCTCCGTCATCATTGTTTGTTTTATTTTACTAAAGGGAAGGGTAAAACTCCAAGAAGTATGAGTAATGGGAAACTAAGCAGCAGGTTAGCGTGGGGAGGGGGGGTGGGGGTGGGGGGGGGTGGGAGGTGGTTTGGATTCAACTTCATGGAAAATTATGAAAAAACTGATAAGAAAGGAAAGCCCAGGAGAGGCTAATAAAGTCTCCAGAACACAAAATAGGACAGGGTGTTTGGAAAGTTTTAGGAAATTAACTTCAAGCACATCAGATAAAGGGACGACAATGAGAAAGGGGACGGGAAATACAGGACTGAAGGTGTTGTATCTGAATGCACGCAGTATACGAAATAACTTAAATGAGCTTGTGGCGCAGCTTGAAATTGGCAGGTATGATCTGGTGGGCATCACGGAGACATGGCTGCAAGGGGATCAGGACTGGGAGCTAAATATCCAAGGATACAAATTCTATCGAAAAGATAGGCAGGTTGTCAGAGGGGTGGGGTTGCTTTGTTAGTAAGAAATGAAATTAAATCGATATCAAGAAATGATGTAGGGTCAGATGATATAGAATCTGTGTTGTTAGAGTTGAGGAACCACAAAGGTTAAAAAAAAACATAATGGGAGTTATGTACAGGCCTCCGAACAGTAGTCAGGATGTGGGGTACAAGATACATCAGGAGAGAGAAAAGGTGTGTAAGAAAGGCAAGGTTACAGTGATCGTGGGGGATTTCAATATGCAGGTAGACTGGGAATTTCAGGTTGGTAATGGATCCCAACAAAAGGAATTTGTGGAATTTCGATGAGATGGCTTTTTGGAGCAGCTTGTGGTGGAGCCCACTAGAGAACAGGCAATTCTAGATTTAGTGATGTGTAATGAGGCATATTTGATAAGGGAGCTTAAGGTGAAGGAACACCTAGGAGGAAGTGACCATAATATGATAGAATTTACCCTGCAATTTGAGAGGAAAAAGCTTGAATCAGATGTAACGGTATTACAGTTGAAGAAAGGCAACTACAGAGGCATGAGGGAGGAGTTGGCCAGAATTGACTGGGAGATGAACCTACCAGGAAAGACAATGGAACAGCAATGGCAGGAGTTTCTGGGCGTGATTTGGGAGACACAGGAAAAATTCATCCCTAGGAAGATGAAGCATACTAAAGGGAGGACGAGGCAACCATGGCTGACAAGGGAAGTCAGGGACAGCATAAAAGCTAAAGAGAAAGCATAAAATGCGGCGAAGAGCAATGGGAAACCAAGGGATTGGGAAGCGTAGAAAGACCAACAGGGGACAATTAAATATGAAATAAGGAGGGAGAAGATTAATTATGAGGCTAAACTAGCCAGTAATATAAAAGAAGATTGCAAGAGTATTTTTTAGATATATAAAGGGTGAGAGACAGGCAAATGTGGACATTTGCCTGCTGGAAAACGACGCTGGAGAAGTACTAGTGGGGAACAAAGAAATAGCGGAGGAACTGAATAAATACTTTGCGTCAGTCTTCACAGTGGAAGACACGAGTGACATCCACAAAGTTCAAGAGAGTCGGGGGGCAGAGGTGAGTATGGTGGCCATTACAAAGGAGAAGGTGCTAGGAAAACTGAAAGGTCTGACGGTGGATAAATCACCTGGACCAGATAAGTTACACCCCAAAGTTCTGAAGGAGATAGCTGAAGAGATAATGGAGGCGTTAGTGGTGACCTTTCAGGAATCACTCGAGCCAGGGAGGGTCCCAGACGACTGGAAGATCGCTAATGTAACCCTCCTATTTAAGATAGGAGTGAGGCAAAAGACGGGAAATTTCAGGCTGATTAGCCTGACCTTGGTCATTGGTAAGATTTTCGAGGCCATTATTAAGGATGAGATTTCAGAATACTTAGATGTGCATGGTAAAATCGGGCAAAGCCAGCATGGTTTCATCAAGGGGAGGACATTCCTGACAAATCTGTTAGAAATATTTGGGGAGGTAACGAGTAGGTTAGACAAAGGATAGCCAATGGATGTTATCTACTTGGACTTCCAGAAGGCCTTTGACAGGGTGCCGCACAGGAGGCTGCTCAGTAAGATAAGAGCCCATGGTATTAGAGGCAAGGTACAAGCATGGATAGAAGATTGGCTGTCTGGCAGGAGGCAGAGAGTGGGATAAGGGGGTCCTTCTCAGGATGGCGGCTGGTGACTAGTGGAGTTCCGCAGGGGTCAGTGTTGGGACCACAACTTTTCTCTTTATAGATTAATGATCTAGATGAAGGAACTGAGGGCATTCTGGCTAAGTTTGTAGATGATAGAAAGATAGGTGGAGGGACAGGTAGCATTGAGGAGGCGGGGAGGCTGCAGAAGGATTTGGACAGGTTAGGAGAATGGGAAAAGAAGTGCCAGATGGCATACAACGTGGGGAATTGTGAGGTCATGCACTTTGGTAGGAAGAATAGAGGCATAGACTATTTTCTAAATGGGGAGAGAATTCAGAAATCTGGAGTGCAAAAGGACTTGGGAGTCCGAGTCCAGGATTCTCTGGAGGTTACCTTGCAGGTTGAGTCGGCAGTTAGGAAGGCAAATGCAATGTTGGCATTTATTTCAAGAGGCCTAGAATATAACTGCAGGGATGTGCTGCTGAGGGTTTATAAGGCTCTGGTCAGACCACATTTAGAATATTGTGAGCAATATTGGGCTCTGTATCTCAGGAAGGATGTGCTGGCCCTGGAGGTGGTCCAGAGGAGTTTCACGAGAATGATCGCAGGAATGAAAGGCTTGACATATGGGGAAGTTTGAAAACTTTGGGTCTATGCTCGATGGAGTTTAGAAGGATGAGGGGGGATCTGATTAAAACTTACAGAATACTGAAAGGTCTGGATGCAGCGGACGTGGGGAAGGTATTTCCATTAGTAGGAGAGAATAGGACCCGAGGGCACAGCCTCAGAGTAAAGGGAAGACCTTTCAGAACAGAGATGAGGAGAAACTTCTTTAGCCAGATCGTGGTGAATCTATGGAATTCATTGTCACACAAGGCTGTGGAGGCCAGGTCATTGAGTATATTTAAGACCGAGATAGATAGGTTCTTGATTGGTAAAGGGATCAAAGGTTACGGGGAGAAGGCGGGTGAATGGGGTTGAGAAACTTATCAGCCATGATTGAATGGCGAAGCAGACTCGATGGGCCGAATGGCCTAATTTCTGCTCCTATGTCTTATGGTCTTATGGTCTTATCATCATTGTTGCTGGTGTATAAAGCTCTCCCAATTCTCAGGCTAAATATCTGTCTTGGCAAATTTGCATTACATTCCATGCTATTAAATTATGTCTTTAGGAGTATCATCATGTTTCGCTCATAACACATTAAGCTGTTTCATTCCCGCTGCCTCTCAATTACCACCAAATATTTGCTAAAAACAAAAAACTACTGCGGATGCTGGAAATCCAAAACAAAAACAGAATTACCTGGAAAAACTCAACAGGTCTGGTAGCATCGGCGGAGAAGAAAAGACTCAACGGTTCGAGTCCTCATGACCCTTCAACAGAACTGAGTATAGTTAGGAGAGGGGTGAAATATATGCTGGTCTAAGGTGGGGGGCGGTGGGGGGGGAGGGGGGAGAGGAGTTGAGAGTGGGTTGGTTGTAGGGACAAGCAAGCAGCGTTAGGAGCAGATAATCAAAAGATTTCACAGACAAAATGATCAAAGAGGTGTTGAAGGTGGTGATATTATCTAAGAAAATGTGCTAATTCAGAATGGATGGCAGGACACTCAAGGTACAGCTCTAGTAGGGGTGGGGTGGAAAGACTGACAAGGTATTAGTTGTAGATTTTAAAATAATGGAAATAGGTGGGAAAAGAAAAATCTTCATAAATTATTGAAAAAAAAGGGAGGGGGAAGAAACGGGGTGGGGATGGGGGGAGGGAGTTTAAGATCTAAAGCTGTTGAATTCAATATTCATCCCGGAAGGCTGTAAAGTGCCTAGTCGGAAGATGAGGTGCTGTTCCTCCGGTTTGTGTTGGGCTTCACTGGAACAGTGCAGCAAGCCAAGGACAGACATGTGGGCAAGAGAGCAGGGTGGAGTGTTAAAATGGCAAGCGACAGGGAGGTTTGGGTCTTTCTTGCGGACAGACCGCAGGTGTTCTGCAAAGCGGTCGCCCAATTTGCGTTCGGTCTCTCCAATGTAGAGGAGACCACATTGGGAATGCAGTAGACTAAGTTAGGGGAAATGCAAGTGAAATGCTGCTTCCTTTGAAAGGAATGTTTGGGCCTTTGGACGGTGAGGAGACAGGAAGTAAAGTGGCAAGTGTTGCATCTTCTGTGTGGGCATGGGGAGGTGCCATAGGTGGGGGTTGAGGAGAAGGCGGTGATGTAGGAGTGGACCAGCGTGTCCCGGAGGGAACGAGCCTTACGGAATGCCGCCGGGGGGGTGAAGGGAAGAGTTGGCAGAAATGGTGGAGTTTGATCCTTTGAATACGGAGGCTGGTGGGGTGATAAGTGAGGACAAGGGGGACCCTATCATGTTTCTGGGAGGGAGGAGAAGGCATGAGGGCGGATGCGCGGGAGATGGGCCGGACACGGTTGAGGGCCCTGTCAACGACCGTGGGTGGAAAACCTCGGTTAAGGAAGAAGGAAGGCATGTCAGAGGAACTGTTTTTGAAGGTAGCATCATCAGAACAGATGCGACGGAGGCGAAGGAACTGAGAGAATGGGATGGAGTCCTTACAGGAGGCAGGGTGTGAGGAGCTGTAGTCGAGGTAGCTGTAAGAGTCGGTAGGCTTGAATTGGATATTGGTGGACAGTCTATCATCAGAAATTGAGACAGAGAGGTCAAGGAAGGGAAGGGAAGTGTCAGAGATGGACCATGTGAAAATGATGGAGGGGTGGAGATTGGAAGCAAAATTAATAAATTTTTCCAAGTCCAGACGAGAGCATGAAGCCGCAACAAAGTAATCATCGATGTATCTGAGAAAGAGTTGTGGGAGGGGGCCAGAGTAGGACTGGTACAAGGAATGTTCCACATACCCCATAAAGAGACAGACATAGCTGGGGCACATGCGGGTTCCCATAGCCACACCTTTTATTTGAAGGAAGCGAGAGGAGTTAAAGGAGAAATTGTTCAGTGTGAGAACAAGTTCAGCCAGAAGGAGGAGAGTAGTGATGGATGGGGATTGTTCGGGCCTCTGTTCACGGAAGAAGCTAAGGTCCCTCAGACCATCCTGGTGGGGGATGGAGGTGTCGAGGGATTGGACGTCCATGGTGAAGAGGAAGCGGTTGGGGCCAGGGAACTGGAAATTGTTGATGTGACGTAAGGTGTCAGAGGAATCATGGATGTAGGTAGGAAGGGACTGGACAAGGGGAGAGAGAAGGGAGTCAAAATAACAAGAAATGAGTTCCGTGGGGCAGGAACAGGCTGACATGATCGGTCTGCCAGGACAGTTCTGTTTGTGGATTTTGGGTAGGAAGTAGAAGTAGGCCGTCCGAGGTTGGGCCACTATCAGGTTGGAAGCTGTGGGAGGAAGATCTCTAGAGGAGAAGAGGTCAGTGACAGTCCTGGAAACAATGGATTGATGTTCAGTAGTGGGGTCATGGTCCAGGGAGAGGTAGGAGGAAGTGTCTGCGAGCTGACGCTCAGCCTCCAAAAGGTAGAGGTCAGTGCGCCAGACAACAACAGCACCACCCTTGTCAGCGGGTTTGATGACAATGTTGGGGTCGGATCTGTGCAAATGGAGTGCAGTAAGTTCAGAGAGAGACAGATTAGAATGGGTGAGAGGAGCAGAGAAATTGAGATGGCTAATGTCACGCCGACAGTTCTCAATGAAAAGATCAAGAGAAGGTAAGAATCCAGAGGGAGGGGTCCAGGTGGAGGGAGAATATTGGAGGTGGGTAAAAGGATCCAAATATTTGTTTGTTGTCAATCGTGCCAAGTGTAATCATGGACTACAATAACTTGTCATAATTTCATTTGTTAGCTCTCGCATAAAGTGATCGGGAGAGATCGAGAAATTTCATTCTGTCCGCCATAAACCCATTCAAGAAAGCATTGAAAGAGCAGGACACGCTTATTGCGTAGGTACTCAGAACACGGAAAAGTGGGCACACAATTCTGGCTGAAAACTTACCAACACATACTAAAGTTGTATGGATAGGGTGTGTGCTTTTTTATTTAATCTTGATCACCAATGCCATGAAGTCAATATCGATTCAGTAATAAACAATTTTACTGCATTCGTTGGAACTTTGGTCCATCTTTTCAAAAAATAATACCAACGCAGTGCAACGAACATGCATCCTGGAACTAGCTAAATAATCCCGTGGATGGTTCTTGCAGCTGGGACCTCAGGCTCTGTCCCATGGCAAGTTATGCGAAGCACCGGAGTAGAAGGCACACTCTCTGCATAAGAATAAATCAAGGGCAAGCAGCATTTTTATTTTCTTTACAATTGGAACGTTGTACATTTTTCCTTATATTATTGTCCTGTTAAAGTTTTGATACATAATTATTGAAATGCCTTTGCAGTTGTGAATAACATACCCAGCTGCTTGTTTAATGTATGCCTTGTTGCGTAATTACTTTAACCTAACAATGAAATAGGTACTGTACCAGGGGTATTTTACATTTAATTTGTAGTTCAGCCACCAGGTGGATGGCTTTATTCTCTACCCACTGTTCCATAATTATTTAAAATGAAAGTGATGGGGTATATAAACAGTAACTTCAACTCCTTTCTGAATTGATTCTTAGTGACTGCGTAAATGCACGTATTTGTGCATGAACTCAAAAGCTGAAGTATAAATCCGATTTCTTGCAGTGCATCTGAAATGCTAATTGTTGCATTATCTTGCATCATAATACTTCGCAGGTTTATAGAATTAACCAAAAGCAGAACCCATAGCAGGATAAAGATCCGCGATATGAGAAACAGTAAGATGATGGATTTCCTTTGTTTCTCCATTTCTGGATCACTGTGGCTCTCCCCACTTCTGTGGTCATGGAGTCTCCTTCGTTCTCTGCTCGATACTAGAATGTGCCTAACAATCAAAGCATTGAACAGTAGAATCAGAGGGAAGGGGATAAATGGAGTTAAAATATAGTGAATAGTTTCTAATGCATCCCATACCTTTGAAAGAAGAAAGCTCTCCAAAATATTGCTAAACCATGGAGCATTAAAATGTATATATTCTCTTGTCAAAATAAAGTACCAAAACATATTTGTCATGAAGATCAGCGCAGTCACTATTCATTGAACTGTAGCTGCCGTTTTCTCGGTGCAATATATTCCTTTCAGCTTCTGGCAACAAATCGCCACAAATCGATCAAAGGTAAAAGCAACTGTGTACCACACTGAACAATCAGTTACTGCATAAAGCCAGATGGCATGTACATTACACAATTTAATGTTCTGTACAAAAAAGAAGAATGCTGCGTAAGCAATGGGAATCTGCCTCAGTAACATTTCAATTATAATGACCAGTAGATCAGCCGCTGCCATGTACACCAGGTATCGATTCACACATTTGGAGAGACCGCATCTTCCTTGGGATAGTATCAAAATCGTCATTAAGTTCACCGTAAGGGCGTTTGCAAAATAAAAGCAGCAGCAGTCAATTAGAGTACAATCCGAATTTAGATGTGTCATTAATCCCCAGGTATACAGTTTACTTTTTTGATACCAGTTGCAGTTCTTCCTGTTGGAGGCAGGCACTACAAAGAAAGTAGCATTGAGCTGTGAAATAAACAACTCGCAGGATAAAATTAACCGCAATAATAAACAGAGTCTGCAACAAACTTGAAGAATGCTCATCCTGAGATGAAGGATTCCTGCTGCATCATGTAGAAAATAATAAATTATTGTTAGTCGATACAGTTATCACTCAAACTTCCCAAGGACAAAACGAATGTTGTGCAAAATTGGGCTTTCACTGTCGTAGATATCATATTGCTATTGTATCAGAAAGAGACCTTGGGCAAGGATATTCCTTTAATCACTGGTCACTGACTATTATAAGAAAGAACCCGAAATGGGAAGCAAGAAAGGTTAACACTCCAGCTCAGTGCTGGGGCGCCGAACTCTCTGACCGTCCTCTGTTGAGGCAGAGGTTGTCCAGCGATCAGCTTTCCCAACTCGACTCTCTGATGGGATGTGAAAAATGGCAATATGTAATGAAGGGCATGCAAGTTTCAGCATCAGAACTTGCATTGCTACGAGAGGAAACATTAATGCTTAATTTGTCCAATTGCTCTAAGAAGTGGTGGATTATTTTGCGGCACTTTTCCTCTAATTCATAAGTGTGAATGGAAAACATTCGCTACTTTTCGCAAGAAATTTTTGCTATGTTGCCCAAACATATCTATTCTAATTTAAAATGAATGTGCCTATTCCCTATGTGCATTGCAGCTCATTCTACAGCTAATTCCCAATTATTTGGCAAACGTGATCTATTTGCCAGGACAAGAACCAAAAATGTGATTAATAATGCATGTCAACTGTTCAGGTTAACAGTTATTCATATAATGTAAATATGCAATTATGAAAGCTTTAGTTGCGCCTCACTGCCAGAGTGGCCGAACTGTGCAGGTTTCCTGTGGTTTTAGATTGATATGTTCGAACATATTGGGAAAGTCCCCTGATCTGGCAAGGCAACCATGGGTTTACCTTCAGGTGAAAGTGTATTGATTATCATTAAATTTGCTGGGATAGGTTTAACTGACCATATTACTGGAACAAGCGTTGCACAATCAATAAGGGTTCAAGCATCCTAAACTAAACGGAAAAATACAGAGCGGGCGGTAGTGGAAAGTCAGATGGCTGTTGGAGTGGAGCTGGTGTGTATTTTCAAATTTTCCCGTGTAATTCTGACCTTGCTGCTCTACATACAAAATTGTAGGCGGAATGAAGTATTGGGAAAAATAAAATCTTGAAGTTATGCCTGAGCTAAAAGAAAATATAATTTTTTGCATGAGGCTTCAACAAAGTGTGTAAATTACGTATTAAACTAACAAAGTATACTTTGATCTCACACACTGTTAAGCAGGCATCAGAATTGTATTCTGTTTCGAAACTTGGAAATATATTGCACTTCCTGCATGGTCGCCGGATCCAAATCCGTGAACTCCAGCACTGTGCTTGCTATATCACAAAGTATAGCATCAGTGCAAGAAGGTGTTTCAACAGCACCTCACTATTTGGTTTAACGAATGGGTAGGAAATGCTGGAAAATTAGACTCCCAGATCAGTTAAGCCAAAAAGAAAAACTATCAGACATGTGAGAAGGCAATTGCGTAAATAACATATTAAAACAGATATATTGCACTCTGGTAAACGAAGACGGATACGTGGAAATTAGTTAACAGATGCATATTTCGATTTGAGTCACAAAACATATATTAATGGAACATGTTTAATATAACTAGCTGAATGGGAATATATAAATAACTACTGGC
This sequence comes from Cetorhinus maximus, assembly GCF_964194155.1. NCBI lineage: Eukaryota > Metazoa > Chordata > Chondrichthyes > Lamniformes > Cetorhinidae > Cetorhinus > Cetorhinus maximus. Next base: position 65,086,038 of record NC_135901.1, on the reverse strand, counting down.
GATGAAGTGGTAAGTAATAGTCACTTGTGCATGCAATTTCTTTGTTCACTCAATGAATATTAGGTTTAACTCATTTCTGGTAAATTTGTGGGTATCCGTTTTAATATATGCCACAGCGAGAGACTGATAGGTAAATTAAGGCTTAAGGATTCTTCATCAACAACAATGATACCTGAACATAAGGTACTCACTAGGGTCAACAATGACCTGAGACTGTGAAAGGAATTAGTAGATAAAGAGTGACAGCACTACAGTTGAACAAAATGCATGGAGTGACTTACAGCGAACGCCAAATACAGCGATGATGGGATAGTACGTCCTCTGCACGCTCCAGAGTGTCCCTAGTACCTGAAGTATTATAGAGAACTCCCGAATCATGATTCCACTTTTGGCAGGGGAGAGCAAACTTATCAGCGCTATTGACGGTGCAGCCAGTGAGTCAATGAGATCGGGAATAGAAAGGAGTGTCATATTTATGCTGGGGTGCAATCTACGGAGACGAATATTTTCCCTGGGGACTGACACTCTTGGCAGTGGATAAATAAACAGAATTGCTTAACTGTTTAACAGCTAATCGTCTAACATTGAGGAATATAGTAAACAGACATTGGAGGAATGGAGAGTGAAAATAAGAGAAAAAAAACATTTAGACCAATGTTTGGAGGAAAACAAATGTGGATCCGATGTCGCGAAAGCTGGTTATGACTTGCAGACAGATTTGCTGTCAAGAGTGTGAACTACTTGCGTAAAAACTCACGAATCCCTCAGTTTGAAATGTGGCGCATGAAAATACATATATCAATAGATATGTGCATCCATATGTTTTTGTGTCCGTATGTTTCTCTTGCAAATATAAATGTCAATGTTTTCATAAATATTAAATGTCTTGCTCAATTTTCAGGACTTGGGCGGCACTAGAATATATGTTGCTCATTTTTCATTACTGGCTGTTATTAAGATACTACTGGACAACTATTTGCAAATAAGTCTCTGAAGTAATTTTCCAGGGAGGTGGTGGCGGAGTGGTATTGCCATCGGACTGGTAATCCCGAAAGACTGGGTTATGATTTGGGGACACGGTTTCGAGTCCCAGTTGGCTGATGGTGGAAATTGTAGTCAATAAAATCTAGAAATAAAAGTCTAATGATGACCATGAACCCTTTGCCGACTGTCATAAAACTCATCTGGTTAACTACTGCTCTTGAAGAAAGTCTGCCGTAGAGTGTGACACCTGATCCACAGCAATGTGATTGGCTCATCAATGCCCTCTGAAAAGTTCCAGCAAGCTTGTGCCAATAGTGGCAGACCAGACAAATGAAAGAAGCAACAACCTGACATAGTCATACTAACGGAATCATACTTTACAGATAATGCCCCAGACACCATCATCACCACCCCTGTGTATGTCCTGTCCTACGAGCAGGACGAACCCAACAGATGTGGAAGAAGTGGTATACAGACGGGAGGCAATTGCCCTGGGAGTCCTAAACATCGACCCCGGACCCCATGAAGTCGCATGCTATCAGGTCAAGCATGGGCAAGGAAACTTCCTGCTGATTATCACATACCACCCTCCCTCAGCTGGTAAACCAGTACTCCTCTATGTTGAATACCCCTTGGAGGAAGAACTGAGAGCGGCGAGGGCGCAAATGTGCTGCAGTTTAGGGTTTTCAATCTCCCTTAGCAAGAGTGACTCGTTAGCAACACCTGAGACAGAGATGAGCGGGCACAAGAGCATCGAGCTGCTGGACTGGGTCTGGGCTGGTTCTGTGGGAACAAACAAAACATACTTGGCATCATGCTCATCAAACTGCCTGCTGCAGATGCATGTGTCCACAACAGTATCGGGAGGACTGACCACCACACAGTAATTGTGGAGACGAAGTCCAGTTTTCATATTGAGGATACCATCCATCGTATAGTGAGGCACTACTGCCGTGCTAATTGGGAGAGATTTTGAGCACGGTCTCGCAGCTCAAGACTGGGCATCCATGAGGCGCTGTGGGCCATCTGCAATAGAATTGTACTCAACCGTAATCTGTAACAATATAGACAGGCAGATCCGCCACTCTGCCATTACTATCAAGCAAGGGGATGAGCACTGGTTCAATGAAGAGTGCAGGGGGGCTTGACAGGAGCAGATCCAGGCATAACTAAAAATCAAATGTCAACCTGATGAAACTACAAAAAAGGACTACTTGCGTTTCAACAGCCTAAGCAGAAAGTGATCGGCAGAGCCATCCGATTCCACAACCAAAGGAGCAGCTTTAAATTATGCAGCCCTGCCATATCCAATCATGAATGTTGGTGGACAATGAAACAAGTAAGTAGAGGAGGGGTATCCTTAAATATCCCCTCCTCAATGATGGACGACCTCAGCAGAACAGTGCAAAAGAAACAGCTGAAAAAATTGCAACAATCATCAGCGAGAAGTGTCATGTCGATGATCCATCTCGGCCTGCTCCAAAGTCCCCTGCCACAGAGATGCCAGTATTCACCTAATTCAATTCATTCCAAGCGACATCAACAAAGGGTTGAGGGCACTTAATATTGCAAAGGCTATGAGCCCTGACAGTATTCCGGCCATAGTTCTGAAGACTTGTGCTTCTAAGCAGACCCGTCCCTAGCCAAGCTGTTCCGGTGCAGCCATAACACCAACAGCAATCCAGTTTGTGCAACATTGGCCAGGTATGCACTGTACAGAAAAAGAAAGACAAATAAAACCTTGAAAATTACTGGCCCATCAGACAACTCTCGATCATGATGAAGTGTTCGGAGGGGGCATTAACTTTGCTTTCAAGCAGCACTTGCTTAGCAATATCCTGCTCACTGACGCTAAGTTTGGGTTCCGCCAGGGCCACTCAGCTTATGGCATGATGATACCCTTGGATCAAACAAGGGCCATAGAACTGAACTCCAGAGGTGACGAGAACGTGCTTGCCCTTTACATTGATGCAGCATTTGACCGAGTGTGGCATCAAGCAGCTCTAGCAAAACTGGAGTCAATGGGAATCAGGTGGAAAACTCTCTGCTCGTTCAAGTCGTACCTAGCTCAAAGGAAGATGGGTGTGGTAGTGCGAAGTGCATCATCTCAGTCCCAGGACATCACTGTATGTGCTCCTGAGGATAATGCCTTCGACCGAGACAACTTTAGTTGCTTCATCAATGACCTTCCTTCCATATTTAGGTCGGAAGTGGCGATTATCGCTGGTGATTGCACAATGTTTAGCACCATTCGTAACTCCTCAGATACTGAAGCAGTCCATTTCCAAATGTGGCAACACCTGGACAATATCCAGGTTTGAGCTGACAAGTAGCAAATAACATTTGCGCCACACAAGTGCTAGGCAATGACCATTTCCAATAAGAGAGAATCCCGCCATCGTCTCTTGACATTCAATGGCATTAACATCGCTGAATCAATCACGATCACCATCTCGGAGTATACAATCGGCAGACACTGAAGTGGACTAGGCCTGTAAATAATATGGCTACATGAGCATGTCAGAGGCTTGTAAATCCGCGGCGACCAACTGACCATCAACTACAATGCACAGGTCAGGAGTGTGGTAGAATATTCTACACCTGCCTAGATGAGTGCAGCTACAACAACAGACAAGAAGCTTGACACCGTGCAGGACAAAGCAACCCCTTAATAGGCACTCCACCAACAAACATTCACGCAAATAACAGCAGCGTGTACCACCTAAAAGATGTACGGCAGGAGATCACCAGGCCTCCTTACTCAGCATCTTCAAAGCCCATAACACCTACCATATATAAGGACAAGGGCAGCAGACACATGGGAAACCCACCACTTGGATGATCCCCTCCAGGCCATTCACCATCCTGACTTGGTAAAATACCATAGTACCATCAATGTCACTGAGTCAAAATCCTGGAACCCTCTTCCTTACAGCACTGTGGTTGTACCTACACCTCATGGGCTGCAGGGGTTGAAGAAGGCATCTCACCCCGACCTTTTCAGGTGCAATTAGAGGCAGGCACTCACTGTTTTTTTTTTTATTGAGCAGCATGTTCTGACGAAGCATAAAGGTCAACAAGGAATATTAGAAGCTGAATTGTAAAATAAAGGATTTTTATATGTGCATTGGCATTTACTCAAAGTTAGTTGGAGAAGGACTGGACAGCTGTTTATCAGCCATGTACAAATTGAATGGCTTCACAAGCTTTACTGTCTTATGCTTCTCCCATTCCTCAAAGCTGAAAAAAGAAGACATGTTAAAGCTTTTCACCTTGCACTCATCAGGACACTTCACAGGAATTTGAAATCTGTGTCTCCAAAGCATTACCCCGGGCCTCTAGATTGCAATTTCAGTGACAACAGCTCTATGCTACCAACACCCAACCCCAACCCTCCACACCTACAAGAGCAAGTCAGAGACTGAGAACTATACGTTGATTAACTCCACTGGTCTGGATGAGTGCACCTCCCACAACACTCATGAAAATTTACATCATTCAGGGCAAAGTGGTCGCTTGATTGGCTTCTATCACCATAACCATTCACGCCCTCCACTACAAATGCCAGTGGCAGAAGTGTGTATCATCTACAAGATGCAATGCGGGAACTGACCAAGGCTCCTTCGACAGCAAATTCCAAACCCACGACTTCTTCCACCTAGAAGGACAAGGGCAGAAATTGCATGAGAATACCACCACCTGCGATTTCCTCACTGAGCCACTCACAATTCTGACTTGGAAATATTTCACCGTTCGTTAAATTTCACTGGGCCAAAGCCCTTGAACTCTCTCACTAAAGGCACAATGAGTGTACCTCAATCATACGGACTGCAGCGGATCCTGGAAACCGCTTACCACCAACTTATCAAGAGCAACTGTGGGTGTGGACTATATATTTGTATTGCCAGTGATGCACACACCCCATGATGAATGTAAAATAAAGTACCCTGATTGCTACATCATTTTGAAGTAGCATGATGATGCATTTTAGTAATAATTTCTTTCCTCGTTGTTCTCCAGTAGTTGACCATCAGGCTTAGCGGTGAAGGGTGAGCGATGTGCTGGAGCCTGATAAGGTTAACCCCTTTACAATGACTTGCAGGTTTTAATGCGAGAAAGAAAAGTTTGCTTTTTTCGATGATGCACATTACACCCATGAAGGCCAGTTGTCTGTCTGCCTTGCACTCTCGCATATATTGTAGAGCCACGTGTGTGTTATATTCTGAAGGCTGACATGCCTTCCACAGCACTGTTCACAGGTCATTTTTAGCAATGAAGACAGGACTGATGCACCTCCGGCAGGAACATTGGTGAGGACGAGGCCTAACAGTTTACTTTTATTTTCCACGTTAAAAAACTGACAACGTGTCACAAGCACAGAATCTCAGCTATCTCCTGCAGGTCCCATCTCGTTCAGCCGGGACTAACAAGCTGCTCTAGGCGATTCAAACTGAAGGACCCCAATGTGTTATGTTCTATATTTATTTTTTCCATCCTCGTTGCTCTCTTGCTGTATATTTCAACATAAAACATTCACCGTTGTTTCATTAGCTGTGAGAGGGACAGAGGTAGTAACCAGCAGGAGGTTCACTTACCTATGTTTGCGCTGAAATTATGAACTGTTGTGGATTCTCATGGCCACTGTAAACACGCAGTTCTGTCCTACCAGCGGTACACGACATTCGCAAGTTGGTGAGGGAGGAGTGCAAGTGGACGGCGGAAAGGGCTGGTTTTGAATTAAGCCGTGAGTGCACCAATCTTGGCCCCGGTTCCAATTATTGGGGCGAGTGAATTTGTAGCTCGGCTGGGCTGAGTGCATCGTTCCTGTATCGACATTGCACTTTCAGGCCAGAGCCCAATATCTAAAGGGCCCCCAGTCTTTGTTCCTTTGTCGCTGTTTGCTTTAAATGGCTTACATGCACTGTCACTTCAGAGAGCATTTAGAAATTTGAGTGATATTGGAGCCACACCTATAGAAGGCATGTAGAACCTTTTTTTTTCTTTTATGAGATGAGCCATATGAGCAGGCAGATTATTCTGAATCTATATTAAATATTAGTTAGGCCACAAGGTGAGCACTGCATGCTGTTCTGGTCACCTCATGACAAAAGGGGGCAACTGCATTCGAGAGGGTAAAGAGGAGATTTATAAAAATGCTGCTAGGGCTTGGAAACTGAAAATATGAGGAGAGATTGGATATGCTGGGCATGTTCTCTTTGGACAAGAGGTGGTTGAGGGGATATTTGATTGGGATGTACCATCTGGGGAGGGCACTGTATAGAAAGGATAAGAAGGACCTATTTCCTTCAGCAGACAGGTCAGTGACGAGTGATTGGCATGTGGATTAGAGGAGGAATGAGGATTTCCTTTTTACTCAGAAGAATTTTCAGGTCTGAAAGTGTAGTAAAGGCAGAAAACCTCAACTCATTTACAAGGTGTCTAGGTACGCACCTGAAGTGCAGTAACCTGCAGGGCTACGGATGAAATGCTGGACAATGGAAGTGGGCTGGTTGGCTCGGTTGCAGGTGTAGGTGTGATGGGTCAAGTGGCCTCTTTCTGTTCATTAAACTTCCTATGATTCACTGATTATGTAGACCATAATGGTAAAGATAAGAGTTTCTTCTTCCCTAAGTAACATAGCCTTTCCTCTCTGCATGTCCATGCTATTGCATCAAAATTAAAGCTAAAAATACACTGCATAAACCTATCTGTTTAATGGCTGTAACTAATACTCATGTTGATGCAATCAAAACAATTTGTTCAGTGACTATACCTAATGTAAATGTTTATGTCACCTAACATGTTACTGGTGATGCTGCTATCTAATTGCGCCCCTGGGGCTTTAAGGTTAGGTATAATAAAGAAGCCTTTGAATGTCGAACACAGCCCTTGTTGGATTCAGAACAGCTGCCACTCCGAGAAAATGCACGCTCCACCCAGAGGCCTGGGATACGCCATTTACTACACTGTCCTTGCAGTTATCGCTGTTCCAGGTGAAGTCTTTTTGCATGGTGCTAACATTTATCTCTTATCATTTTTATCTACGAGGCAGGATAAATGAAGCCCTGGATAAAAATCCATCCAAAGTAACACATGCCCTTCTGGCACCACAACTCAGCCATTGCCATTGGCTTTGCCAGAGGTGAATCCGGGGTTCACCAGAATGATACTGGGGCCGGGAGTTTTGTTGTGGAGAATTGATTGGATAGACAAGGTGTGGAAGGTTATGGTGTATTTAGACAAGCAAAATAATTGCCAAGGTTGTTCCAGGCATCGTTTCCACCCTACTGGTGAAGGATGCAAGAGGACGGTAACGTGGCCTGAAAGCGAGAGGTAGACGGTTCTTAAGCGAGTTTGTAATCATCTTCACACAAAGGTTTAGGCTTAGTCTGGAACACGCTTCGTCAAAAATCAGTCGTCATTTGAAAGTGTCAGCAGATTTTTGTGAGAAAAGTTTGTTAAGTTACTTGGAGCAGTTCACGGGCAATTGGAGGTGAAATGTGCATTAACTATGACCTTATTGAATGAAACACCAGGAGCGAGGGGCTGAATGCCCTTCTTCTCTCGTTTTTATTTTCCAACGGGACTGACAGTTGGAGAAACAAACAGTGAACGGCAAAGAGTGCTACATTGTGTCAAGTCCCAAAACCTTCCGTCCACCTGTTCAAAGTCAATTCCGCCAGTGAACTGAAGGGCCGCCAGTGAAAATGATTGGAAGAGGTGGATGCGACCTCCTGAGCATCTCAAAATTCGGCAGCCGCGCGAAACTAAGGGGACAGCTATGAGTATGCATGGCTGTACGAATAACAATGAAATGAAAGGGCATCAAATAAAAGCCATAATTGTTGGAGTGCAACGTAAGAAAAGGTCGGTCCTTTAATGGAATTTGAAGTATGGATAAGTTGTTAACAAATTGAGTAGAATACTGGACACGGGTGTACAAATGGTATGCGTACGAACATGGTTCAATTAAGAGACAAGGCAACAGGGTTTATATGGAGGAAAGGGGCATGCATTATCAAATGGCATTGAGGAAATCTACTGGAAATGCTGCATGGATTGAGTTACGATTTGCTTCGAATCACATTTAATAAGTAAAGCACTTGTTATGTTAATTCCAACATTATGTCATTTATTGTTGAATTCCTCAAACGTATTAATAAGTAAACAGTTTGATTAAAAAATATTAAATAACCAACAGGCGAACTGACAAATCAAGTTAGGGAATTATGGCAGGGAACTTATGGCTCAGTGTCGTGTTAAATATTAAGGCAAACGCAGCAAGTGACTATACTGCTAATTAATCCATTTCACAGCCTAACACATCCTGGACTCCTGATGTCATGGGCTTAATTTTTCTCCCCTCTCCCTCCTGCCATCCAGTCTATTTATCCATCACTCGCCTTCCGCATTTGCCCACTCCCACTTTCTCTGCTGAAAACAAACTTGGTATGAATGCACATCCTCATCCGCGCATTCTACAGCTTTTTGGACGTTTCCAATGCTAACACTTTCCTTCCCCGTGCTCTGCGTGTTTCAACATGCGATCAAACCATTTTGTGCTGCTCGCTTCCATTAAAAGGTCTTTCAAGTTGCAAAGATCACCCGACTCAACCATTCGTTTTAAAGCTAAGATTGGAAGGTATTTCCAAGGAACCCAAAGGCATAAGTGTCTGAAGATATTCTGTGCATGGTCCTTTGCTTCAATTTCTTATATTTCTTTGAAATTGTATATTCTTCATTCAGTTGGGAAGACTGTTCGTTTGAGAGTTCACAGTTTGAAAAATAACCCTCGCCTAGCTTAAGAAAAGGAAGTATAGAAGGGTTGTTTCAATGTGGAACCTCTGCTCACATATGGGGTCATAAACCACTGCCTCAGCTAGGTGGTTTGGAAGGAGGTTAATGATTATGTTGAAGAAAGGACAGAAGGTCTCCTGACGCTTTAAGCATTTTTGTCTGTGTTTGTATGTGCATGTGCGTATCCGTGTGTGTGTGCATATGTGTATGTGTATATGTAACATCTATGTAGTCAGATAGAGTAATCGTATATAATGGAACAGAAAATGTTGAAAATAGTCAGTAAGTCATCCAGCACATTTTAAAAGAAAACCAGAGTTAATGTTTCAGGTCAGTGACCTTTCTTCAAAACAGATCAATCGTCTTCTTGTCATTTGTTGGGACTTTCCCCTAAAATCTAAATATTATTTCCACAAGGAATGTATCATGTAGCTCATCTAGATTTTTCTTTTATATGCAGTTAATGTACTGGCGATTGTGATGCTGTCCCGAGGAAAGTGCGGCCTCTCCAGTTGTATCACGCGGTATTTGGTCTCCATGGCGGTGACGGATCTCCTGGTCATTATCACTGCTGTGCTTTTTAACCGGATCCCTGCTATTTATTTTCCCAGTAGCTTCCTGTCCATCACTCCTGTGTGCAGTTTCAGTATTGTGTTAATTTATGCAGCCAGAGATACTTCTGTCTGGTTAACAGTCACTTTTACCTTTGATCGATTTGTGGCCATTTGTTGTCAAAAGCTGAAAACAAAATATTGCACAGCGAAAATGGCGGCCATAGTTATAGGGACGGTCTGTGCGCTGGGGTGCTTAATCAATATCCCGTGGTATTTCATGCACGAACATATCTACATCAATAACAATGTCCTGTGGTACTGTAGACTGAAGGAAATCACTTTTACTTCACCAGTATGGGCATCTTTCCAATGGAGTGACCGTATTTTAACTCCCTGTCCCGTTCTTTCTGATTCTTCTGCTCAATACTGTTACAGTCAGACACATTGTCGCGGCCAGTCGGGCCCGCAGGAGACTGCGTTCACAAAGCAATGGGCAGAAACAGAGAGACCCAGAGATGGAGAACCGGAGAAAGTCCATCGTTTTGCTCTTCTCCATTTCGGGAAGTTTCCTCCTACTGTGGACGGCGTATGTTGTGCAGTTCGTTTTTGAACAATTTATGACTGGTTATGAAGTCAAAGGTTTTAGTGATCCCAAATTTATTCTCCGAGAAAGTGCAAATATGCTCCAGCTATTGAGCTGCTGCACAAACACGTTTATTTATGCAGTTACCCAGAGGAAATTCAGGGAGCAATTAAATAATATGCTGCATCATCCGCTGGCTCTCATAGGTAAATTAGTTATATAACGATACAAATAAATACCTTGATTATACCTGCCTGATATGAATTGCGTTAGACTGCATTGAGTTTCAAAAACAAAGATTGTTTGCTCAATGGGGATAAATTACTGGGAAGGGGGAATGTTTCTCCATTCAGTGGACTGAACCAAAAATCTCATTTGTTTGTGGACATAAATGATAGTTTCAAACAGTAGAATGCGACAGTAGGGACAGTTGTGGTAAACTGGGGTAAGTGCACAATATTGTGGAAGCAAAAATCTGAAACAAAAACAGAAAATGCTGAAAAAACTCATCAGGTCTAACAGCATCTGTGGGGAGAAAGGCGGAGTTAACGTTTCAAGTCTGTATGACTATTCTTCAGAGCTTGCCGGATGAGATGAAGAATGAAATGAAACTGGGGACAAGGACAGCTTTGAGGTAGGGTGAGTCGGTGCTGCTGTAGGGAGAGGCCTAGTGTCTTCACATGGCGGCTCTGAAGAAGAGGCATAAGGACTCAAATTATCAACTCTGTTTTTCACTCCGTAGATGTTGTTAGGCCTGCTGAGTTTTGCCAGCATTATCTATATATGTTATGGTAAATGTGATGTTTGTATCTCTGCTTCAGGACAGTCAGCTGTCAGTAAATTTGGATCTCGGTGTCTGGCGCACGAAGGTCTATAAATTGGGTAGTTGCTGTTGCTGGCACAGGAAGGTCACTAATTGCTATGTTTGGTTCACTGGTACATTATTGTCACATATCAACCAACTGGAAAGCTTGGGTTACTTGTACAGGAAGGTAACTTGTCAGTAAGTTGTGGTTTGTCACAGTAATTTGAAATAAGAAATTTGTGCATTACAATCCAGTACAATACTGAGAGATAAGATCACTGTACCAGAAATGCAAACATCCCAATATTACTGAACATTGCTGTTAATGTCCCAATGATTCAAGCAAAGCAAGTTATTGATAGGGAGACATTGACGATTCAGTCACATGATAACTGTCATGGAGGTCCAATCACCTTCTGCTCCTTTACAATGACCTTCCCCCTTAAAGGCGTCAGAGGTGAAAATGGTGGCTTTTGATGTCAGAATGTTCAGAACAATTCAGAAATTTTCAAATACGCAAGCAGCCGTTATTCAAATGCAGCAATTCCTGGAAATATAGTCAGGCTAATTTTATTCATTCACGGGCTTCGCTGGCTGGGCCAGCATTTATTGCCCATCCGTAGTTGCCCTTGAGAAGGTGGTGGTGAGCTGCCTTCTTGAAACGTTGCAGTTAATTCCGTGTCGGCACCCACAGTGCACTTAGGAAGGGAGTTGCAGGATTTTAGTTCTGCTATAGTGAAGGAACGGCGATATATTTCCAAGTCAGGATGGTGAGTAACTTGGAGAGAAACTTGCAGGTGGTGGCGTACCCATTTATCTGCTGCCCTTGTCTTTCTAGATGGTAGTGGTCTTCGGTTTGGAAGGTGCTGACGAAGGAGCCATGTTGAAGGCTTGATCAGATAAATGAGAAGTAAAATCGCACCAAAGATGAGCAAGGCAACGGCCATCTCCAAAAAGCGAGAATCTGACCATCTCCCCATGACATTCAATGGCAGTACCATCGCTAAATCCCCCATTATCAGCACCATGGGCGTTGCCATTAACCAGAAATTGAATCTCTATCGGCATTTAAAGACTGTGGCTGCAAAAGCGGGCCAGAGGTTAGGAATGTTGTAAAAAGTAAGTCACCTCCTGACTCCCCAAATCCTTCTCCAAAATCTACAAGGCACAAGTCAGAAGTGTCATGGAATACCCCCACTTGCCCGGATGAGTAAAACACTCGCAACACTTGACAACATCCATGACATAGCAACCCGCTTGATTCGCACCTCTTCCACAAACCCTCCACCTTTAATGCGCAGAGGCAGCAGTGTGTACCATGTACAAGATGCAGTGCAGGAATTTACCAAGGCTCCTTAGCACCTTCCAAACCCACGACCACTACCATTTAGAAGGGCAAAGGCAGCAGATAGATGGGAAAATGACCACCTGGAAGTTCCCCTCCAGGCACTCACCATCCTGACTTGGAAATATATCGCCGTTCCTTCTCTGTCGCTGGGCCATAACCCTTCCTAAAAGATGTTTGGTTGCAGCTAGACCACATGGACTGCAGCAGTTCAAGCAAGCGGCTCACCACCAACTTCTCAAGGGGAAATTTGGCATGAGCAATGAATCCTAGCCTCGCCGGTGACATTCATATCCCATGAAAGAAAAAAGTGACTTTTTGCATTGGTTCTTGGGATGTAGGCAGCACAAGTTAGGCCAGTACTTGCTGCCCATCACTAAATTCCCCTGTTCAGACGGCACTTTAAGAGTCAACCACATTGTGTTGGCTCTGAAGTCACATGTAGGCCAGAGCAGGTAAAGACGGCAGATTTCCTTCCCTAAAGAACAGCATTGAACCTGATCAGTTTAAATGACAATCAGCAATGGTTTCATAATCATCAGACTTTCGTTTAGTTCAAATATTTTATCATCTGCTCTGGCTGGGTTTCAACTCTGGTCGCCAGAGCATTAGCTACAGTCGCAAGATCGTTAGCCCAGTGACCATACCACTACTCTACTTTGAACTGAGTATTTCTGCTGCAGGTTGGAAACTTCATGGCACCGTCATCTGCACCTCACTTCTGTGTTTACATACGTCTCGGTCCATGTTAATACAGAGTGTCGTTATTTAAAGCTTTTACATTTTGTTAAAACTGAAATAAAATGGATAATTTTCGCCTGCTTATTGTATCCTTTGAAGTTTTGCTTGCTTTGCAGCATCCAATCCCTGTTATGTCTCTGATGTAATATAGATCGTGGCAACTCTTACAGGTGAGTGTGTGAGGAAGACAGTTATATTGGGAGGGCCAGGTCTGGTGGTCCTGAATTCAATTTGGTCCAGGCCTTTGGTACTGTTTGGGACAAAGGAGTGGATTTTGAATTAATGTCAGCTTTTGAGGAGGAGGCGGGCAATGGGATTGATTTAATATTGATAAACAGGTGATCTGGAGAGTGCTGGCATTCGGATTAGTTCATGGTTTGCTGTGGAGAGAGAGCATGGTGATATCATTCGTTTCTTATTTACAAAGCGTTGCAGGGAGATAGTAAAGTTTTTTTTTATTTATTATTATCGATTCATGGGATGTGGGGAATACAGTCTGGCCAGCATTAATTGCCAATCCCTGATTACCCTCGTTCAGAAAGCAATTAAGAGTCAATCATGATGTTTTGGTGGTCACATGTAGCTGAGAACATGGAAGTGTGGCAGGTTCCCTCCTCTAAAGGGCATTAGTGAACCAGATGGGTTTTTACAACGATCGACGATGGTTTCATGGTCATCCATAGACTTTTAATTCCACATTTATAATGGATTCGAATTTAAATGCCACCCTCTGTCCTTGCTGGAATTTAAATACGCAACTCCAAAGCATTATCCTGTGTCTCTGGATAACAAATCCAGTGACAACAGCACTATGCCCACCTCCCCTAGAGCCCAGATAGATAGAATACCTCACAGAGAATTAGTTTTGGGTAGTTACGTTCATATCAGATTGCAGTGGGGCAGTAGGCTATGAGCTGGATTGAAAGAGAACTATGGGCAGTGGAGGAATTGAAAATTGATTTGGATCAATATAAGCGATTGTTTTTATTCCTTTACGGGATGTGCGCTTTGCTGTCTTGGCCAGCATTTATTGCCCATACCTAGTTGCCATTGAGAATCTGATGGTGAGCTGCTTTTTTGAACGACTGCAGTCAATGTGGTGTAGACACTTCTACAATGCTGTTAGGAAGTGAATTCCAGTATATTGACACAGTGACAATGGAGGAACGGCGATATATTTCCAAGTCAGGATGGAGAGTGACTTGGAGGGGCACTTCCAGATGGTGGTTTTTACATGTATCTGCTTCCCTTGCTCTTCTAGGCGGGAGTGGTCGTGACTTTGGAAGGTGCTGTCAAACGAGCCTTGGTATATTCCTGCAGTGCACCTTGTAGATAGTACACACTGATGTAACTGTGCATCGGTGGTGGAGGGAATGAATGTTTGTGTTATGGAGCCATAGAGGCCCAAAGCACAGAATGAGGCCGTTCGGCCCATAGAGTCAGCACCGTTAAAAAAAAGTACCTAACTATTCTAACACCATTTTCCGGCACTAGATCCATAGCCTTTGCTGCCATGTAATCGCAAGTGCACATCCAAATACCACCGAATGTTATGAGGGTTTCTGCCTCCAACACCGTTTCAGGCAGTGAATCCCACCACATTCTTTGTGAAAAAAAAGTGTTCCTCGCATCCACTTTAATCCTCCCGCCCCTTACCTTAAATCTATGACCCCTGGACATGATCCCTCCACCAATGGGAATAGTTCCGCACTGCCTACCCTGTCTATGCCCCTTAAAATTATATAAGCCTCAATGATGCCCCCCCGCCCCCCACCCATCCCCCCCAGGTCAATCTACTCTGCTCCAGTGAAAACATCTCCAGCCTACCCAATCTCTCCTCAAAACTAAAACTCTACAGGCCAGGATTTCTCTCGTGCAATCACATCCTTCCTATAATGCGGATTCCCAGAACTGCACGCAATACTCAAGCTATGACCTAACCAGTGATTTATTCAGCTCCAGCATAACCTCCCTCCTCTTATATTCTATGCCTCGGCTAACAATGGCAAGTATCCCATGTGCCTTCTTAACCACCTTATCTACCTGCCCCGCTAGCTTAAGTGGCCAGTGGAAATGCACACCAACTTCCCGCTGAACCCCAGTACTTCCCAGGGTCCTACCATCCATCTGTATTCCCCTGCCTTGTTTGTCCTGCACAAGTGCAAGTCCCCACACGTCTCCGGATTAACTTCCGTTTGCCACTTATCAGCCCATCTGACCATCCCGTTTGTATCTTCATCTAATCTAAGGCTATACTCCTCACGATTTACCCTACGAATTTTCGTGTCAACCACGATCAAACTGATCAAACCCTTCCAACATTAAAGTCTAAGCACAAAGTGGAATCAGGTACCCTACATCCACGTCCGTCACAAATTGTTTGAAGCCTCTCTGATCATTCAGTTCTTCCCACACCACTCACAGCATCCAGTATAATCCCGAAGCAACTGGCTAACTGCTTGTAGAGGATGATCTTATGAAATTGTAAGGACCGTTGAAGATAAAATGTCTTCAGCTTTTATGCTCCTTTTTTTGCCCCATTCATTTACACTCATCAGTAGTTCTTGGGAGTTACCACATATTTTGAGAAAGAGCTCGGATTTTAGACCCTTCCCGTAAAATAATAAAATTTGGTGCAAATACTGAACATTGAAAAGGTCAAAGACAACATGCCCTCCCTCGGAATCCCGCGATAGTCATTTACATTTTAAGATGCTATGGTGTAATTTCCCATTATTCCCGCCTTTCGCTTCTCAGTATTGATGCCAAACGTCACAGTGCCAGAGGTATGGACAGCTGTCAGCTCCTTGAAAATTTCTTGAGCTTAAATTGACTTGCAATTCAGGAGGAGGCTAACCGTGGTAACGGGAGGAGGTAGGTAACTGAGCTGGGAAAGCCACATGTGGGTTGACAGTGTGGACTGCCTCCCTTTGCCAACATTGAGATTGTGCAGATGCATTGCAAACCATGTAATCTGAATCCCTCAGCCTGGAATTCGGAGATGAGGTTCAAAAATTTTATCTTCTTGAATGGTGCAAGGATCGTACATAGAAAGAGGAATGTCGGCCTGTCTGTCCGACATTTGCATTTTCCAGCGTAGTGGGGGTGAATGATATGGTCAAAACTTCTGTTCATCAGATGTCCCTCATTTCTAGGTCCCGGTTGTCTACTAAGTTATGCCAGCTGCCCCTTAATTATCTTCGGACAGCATTTGAAGATCAGGAACTCTCCATGTGTCAGGGTAAAAGTCTCCACCTCAAACCACGAAGTAAATTAAGGAGATCAACCCTGTAAGAAAACCTAGAGATGCAACTTCTCATCCCATGTTTTCCCAATCGAAATTAAAAGAATCAAGCAGCGAGCACTTTGGAAAGTGCATCTTCTCACATTAATGTGAAGTTATATCAATAACATTGGCTGGCTTTAATAATTAAGTTACTCATTAATTTCGAAAACCATTTAATTTATATTTCAATTAGCTGTTGATCACAACTTGTGCAAGTCGATCAATTACGTTTCTATCCATGATACAGTCGTGCCTCTTTCCCCCAAACTATTGTTGATCTTTTGTGGTCGTTTCGTGTTTGACTTGAACTTCCTTGGGCAATGACCTGAGTGATCCACCCTTCACAATGTCAGTGTCACTGGCGCCCCGCAGTATTAGACACATAAGCTCAAAACAAGAGTTAACTGCACGGATCATTGCCTTGAACGCGATTTGCAAAAAGAATTATGTTCGCACTGAACGTTGCCCTATCAGTTCGGAAAGGTCTCTTCTAACCAAAATATTTAAGGCCCCTCCACATTCGTGCATCTGGTCCGCAGCCAAGTTCGGTGCTGCATGTCAGGATGTGATCATGTGAAATTTTAATGGAACATAAAATGGAACGGAGCTTAAAATTAGTATCATGTCCATGAACACCTAGCAAGCAAAACTGGCCACCAATACTCCAGCTCCAAATTAAAATGTAAATACAAATTTATCACCCGAAATTGATCATGAACGGTAACATCCAATGAAATAAAACATTTATTTGTTTCAACTGTTCTTTTCCATGCACAGCTAATTTGGTTACGATTGTGATGCTGTCCCTTGGAAGGTGTGGTCTCTCCCAATGTATCACTCGGTACCTGGGGGAATGGCGGTGACTGATCTGTTGGTCATTATCACCAGAGTGACATTAAACCGCATCAGTGTCATGTATTTTCCAGTACGCTTCCTGTCAGTCACTCCAGTCTGCAGCCTTAAAACTGCTTTAACCTACGCAGCCAGACACAGTTCAGTCTCATTAACAGTCGCCTTCTCCTTTGATCGATTTGTAGTCATTTGTTGCCAGAAGCTTAAAACTAAATACTGCACGGACAGCAGGGCAGCTGTTGTAATAGGAACACTCTGTGCTCTGAGCTGTTTGAAAAACATCCCCTGGTAGTTTATATATGAGTCCTTGTACATGATTAAGTATGTCCCGTGGTACTGTAGCATTCAGCTAGCCTTTTATTCTGAACTTGCATGGACAGCATTTGACTGGATTGACCGCATTTTGAATCCATGTGTCCCCTTCCTCCTGATGTTACTGTTCAATGCCCTGTCTGTCAGGCAGATTCTAGCAACCCCCTAGTATCCGCAGGAGGCTTCGGGCCCAGAACAATGCAGAGAAACAGAGTGACCCAGAGATGGAGAGCCGGAGAAAGTCCATCGTTCTACTCTTGACCATCTCGGGCAGTTTCAACCTCTTATGGATGGCCTACGAGGTTAATTTCCTCTACGTGGGGACCACGCAGGATTAAAAGATCTCAGGTTTCAGTGACCCAAAGTTTATTCTCCAAGAGAGCGGCAATATGCTCCAGCTCCTGAGTTGCTGCACCAACACGAGCTTTTATGCAGTGACCCAAAGTAAATTCAGAGAAGAATTCATGAAAATTCTGAAATATCCACTGAAGCTGACCAATAAAATGGCCAAGTAACGAAAACATGCGAGTGAGTTTCTGGAGATTCCAGGGAAGTTTCAGTGGCAGCACTTGGGTGCACTCACAGCATTATACAGAGCTGAGTAAGTTCGCCGTACTGTGTCCTCGCCAGCTGACAGGTAGCCATTGTTTGGCAACACTGGATCTGTAGCCGTGTGCTTTATCAATGTGAAGTGTATCTCCGTGCATTGTAACACGACATCACAGTTTCTGCCTACACTGCCCTTTCTTCCCCAGGACGATCCAGATGCTATCCCCCCTCTGAGTGAGAAACATTCACAACCTCTTACCTTAAATCCATGGCCTTGGTGTGGGATTCGGATTAAGTAGACATCCACATTACTGTGAGGGATAGTGTGAGTTGACATCTGCATGTGCCACCCATCCCAACCTTGTGGTCATTGTCAGCTGGGCAGATAGCATAAAATGGACCAACAAAAATATTATCAATCATTTTCTCCGTTTTTGTAACCCAAAATAGTATCAATTTTATTAACCAAACGTTGTCGCATTTATTTTCAACGCACACGGCTCCATTAATATCCACAGACAAAGCTGTGGTTTAATTATGCACACACACATCTCTATTTACATTATCCATACACATATGTTTTATCCACACAAGAAGCTCAATTTATATTACGCACACACACTGCTCCACTAATATTTTCTGCACGCACAACTTTATTTATATGATACTCGGATAGAGCTCTATTTATATGGTCCACACACAGCTCAATTTATATTATCCACACAAACAACTCTATATTCTCCACACGCACAGCTCTATACATAGATCCCACACACATATTTATTGATATTTTCCAAAGTAACAGTTCACTTTATGTTATCCACAAACGTAACTGTATGTATATTCTTCACACACCCGGCTCTATCCATAGTGCCCATACACACAGCTTTAATTATGTTCTCCTCAAATATAGCTCTATTTATATTGTCCACACACAGATATCTATTATATTACCGCACACACAGCGCTATTTATATTGTCAACACACACAGATCTATTTATATTAACCACACACACAGCTGCATTTATAATTTACATTGTCCATAAACAGAGATCTATGTATATTAACCACACACACACACACAGCTTTATTTATATAGTGAACACACACAGGTTATTTATATTAACCACACACACAGTTCTATATTTATGTTGCATCCTCTCAGCTACATTTATATTGTCCACAAACAGTTCAATTCATATCACCCACACACACAGCTCTATTGATATTATCCACAAGCAGAGCTCAATTCATATTTTCCCACACACATACAGCTCTTGTCATCTTAACTGTGTATGCAGCTCTATTGATATTATCTGCACATAACTTTATAATATCCACACACACACAAACCTCATTATTTATATTGCCCACCCACAGCTCTCTTTATATTGCCCAAACACACAGCTCTATTTATATTTTCCAAACACACTGCTCTATTTATATTATCCACACGAATAGCTTTATTTATATTAACCACACACGCACTTCTATTTACTTTACCCAGAAACTTACAACTCTATTGATAGTATCCACACATACAGGTATCTTTATATTATCCACGCACACAGCTCTATTTACATTATGCACACACAGTGCTCGATTTATGATAATCACACACAGAGCTCTATATACATTATCTGTACTCACTGGTCTATATATATATGAGCCACACACACACAGCCCTATCTTGCTTATCCTCTCACATCGCTGCATTTATACTGATCCACATGCACAAGGCACTAGTTATATTATCCACACACACTCACAGTTTTATTTATATTGACCACACACAAAGCTATCTTTCAATATTCCACACCATCAGCTCTACAGATATGAACCGTACTCATAATCCTCTATTTTTATTACTCGCACAATGAGCTTTATATATGTTATCCACACAGAAGGCTCTTTTCATAATGTACGTGCACACAGCTCTATATACATTATTTAAAAACACAGCCCTATTTATATTTTTCACACACACCGCTCTATTTATATTATCCACTTACACGTCACGTTCTTGCTTATCCACATACACAGCTTAAATTAAATTATCTGTACTGACAGCGCTATTTATATTATCGACACACACTCAGATATATTAATATTATGCACACACACAGGCCTATCAACCTCATCCACACACATGGCTCTATTAAGTTATCAACACACACAGCTCTATTTATATTATTCACACACAGTCTTACCTGTTTGATCCACACAAATGCCTTTATTAATATTATCCATACACGCAGCACCATTTATGTGATGCGCACATACTGCTGAACTTATATTATTCACATGCAGAGCCCAAACTTTAATTTCCACGCACACCTCCGTTTATATTATCCAGACCCATTGCTCTATTTATACTGACCAAACAAACAGTCCTACCTTTGTCATCCACATACACAACTCTATCTATCTTATCCACGCACACAGCTCTATTTATATTATCCAGATAAACAGCTCCATTTTTACGATCCAGGCACAAAGCTTTATTTATATTATCCACACACACAGTCCTATCATTCTTATCCACACACATAGCTCTAGTTATATTATCCACACACACACCTCCATTTATATTACCCAGATGAACAGCTCTATTGTTATGAGCCACACACAAAGCTCTATTTAAATTATCCACATACCAGCCCTGTTCATAATACCCACACTCACAGCCCTTTCATTATTAACCACACAAACAGCTCTATTTGTATTACCCAGATAAACAGCTCTATTGTTATGATCGACACACACAGCTCTATTTATATTACGAACACAGAGAGTTTTTGTTTATATTATCGACATACACACCCATCATTCTAATCCATACGCATGGCTCTATTTATATTATGCACATAAACGCACAACTCTATTTGTATCAGGGACACACACATGGCTTGATTTTTATTGGCCACAAACAAAGCTATATTTATATTATCCACATACACAGCTCTAGTCATAATATCCACATACAGTGTTCTAATCATATTATCCACATGCACAGCCCTGTTCATAATGTCCACACACACAGCCCTAGTTTCCTTATCCACACACACAGCTCTATTTATTTTTTCCACAAACACACAGCTCTGTTTGTATTATCAACACACACATCTCTATTATATTATCCACAAACAAATAGCTCTATTTATATTACCCACAAACGCGACTCTATTTGGATTATCGACAGAAACATCTTTACTTATTTCATCCACCCCGCCCCCACCCCCTCACCACTCGAGCCAGCCCTACTCTCTTTATATTGCCTGACGACCAGCGTTGATTTTTATTGATCAGACGCATAGTCTGTTTATATTTTCGACAAACACATCTCTATTTAGATCATGCACACATATGAATCCATTTAGATTAGCCACACACGCACAGGTCTATTTATATTTCCAACACACACTCAGTTTTATTAATATTTGACATACACACAGCTCTACTTATATCATGCCCACACATAGCTCAATTTACATTATGCACAGCCACAACCGTACCTTTCTTAACACACAAGGATTAATTTATATTATCCACACGCACTCAGCTCTATTATTGCTCTCCACACACACATCACTACATATATTCCGCAAACAGAGCTCTATTTATACTATCCATACACACTGCTCTATTTATAATATCAACACATGCAGCGCTATTTAAATTAATCACACACACACACAGATTTTTAAAAAATTTGATCCACAACCTTTCCACACACACAGCTCTATTGATTTTATCCACACACACAGCTCTAATTATATTATCCACACACACGCAGCCTTAACTTTCTACTCACAGACACAGCTTTATTTATGCTGTCCATAGACAAAGCTCTATTTAAATTCATTTATTTACATTATCCTTGCTCACAGCTAGATTTTATTGTATCCACACGCACACAATTATTTTCAAATTATCCCCTCACACAGCTCTTATTATACTGTCCGCACACATAGCCCAAACTTACTTACATGCACAACCGGCTTTTTATATTATCCATACACACAGCTCTATTTATACTGTCCACACACAAAACTCTATATGTACTATCCACACTCAGAGCCCTATCATGCTTATCCATTGCCTTGGCCCTATTTATATTATTCACAAAAACACAGAGCTCTATTTATATTATCCTCACACATACAGCTTTAAATATGTTGTCCACACACAAAGCTATTGTTCAATCTTCCAGGCAATCAGCTCTTTATATATGAACCACATACATACAGCTCTGTATCTATTACTCACTCAGAAAGCTTCAAATTCATTTATTTATATTACTAAAACACACAGCTCTATTTATATTATCGACACATGGGGCTCGATAAAAAATGCAGACACATGCACACACACACACACACACACACACACCCTCTCACGCACACACACACGCACACATACATAGGCCTATAATTCTAATCCACATCCATGTCTCTATTCATATTATTACCTCAAAACTCTACGTATGATATTCACACACACACATAGCTATATCGATATTATTCACACACATGGCTCAATTTATATTATCCACACAGCGAGTCTGATTAATATTATCCACATATACAGCGCTATTCATCATCCCCACACACAAGGCTCTACCTATGTTATTGAAACACACACCTGTGTTTATATTATCCACACACACAGTGCTACTATATTTTCCACACACACTGCTCTATCCACATTATCCACACACACACAGCTCTTTTTATCTTAGCATCACAGACGGCTCTATTTCTGTTTTCCACACACACGGCTCTATATATCTTATCCACACGCACAGTTCTATTTATATTATCCACGTACACTGTTCTATTCATGATATCCACACAGATAGCCCTAGTTTTATTATCCATGCACACGGCTCTAATTATATTATTCACACTTACAGCTCTATTTATATGAGCCACAATCACACAGCTCTATTGATTTTATCCGCACATACAGCTCTATTTATCTTATTCACACACACAGCTCAATGTATTATATCCACATACACAGCTCTATTCATAATATCCACACAGGCAGCCATAGTTTTATTATCCATGCACACGGCTTCATTTATATTATCCACACACAGCTCTATTTATATTATCCACAATCGCACACCTCTGCTTATATTATCCATCTCTGCAACTCTGTTTGGATTATCGACACGTACATTGTTATTTATTTCGTCCAACTGCCCTGCTCTATTTATATTGTCTTACCACCAGGATTGATTTATATTGATAACAGGCACATATATATCTATATTTTCCACACGTAAATCGCTATTTATATTATCCACACACATGGCTCTATTTCGATTATCCATACACACACAGCTCTATTTTTATTACCAATACATACACATCTTTATTTTTATTTGACACAACAACAGCTCTCTTTCAAGCTTCCAGACACACAGCTCTATTTGTATTATCCATAGAGACAGCTCAATTCATATTATCCATGTATACAGCTTTATTTATATTACCCACACACGCACAGCGCTATTGATAATATCCACACTCACAGCTCCATTGATATTCTACACACACATAGCTCTAATCATAATATGCGGACACAAAGCTATATTCAAAGATTCCACAGACAGAGACCTATCTGTCTTAGCCACACACGTTGCTCTATATGTATTATCCACACATGGAACGCGGTTTATATTATGCACTCATAGAGCTCAATTTATTTGATCCACACACACATCCCTATCTTTCATTTCCATGCACAACACAATTTATCTTATCCAGACTCAATGCTCTATTTACACTGAACAAACACACAGCCCTACATTTCTTATCCACGCACACGACCACATTTTAATTATCCACACACACACAGCTGTTTTTATATTATCCACAAACACAATTCTATTTATATTGTCCAAACACACAGCTCCATTTATATAATCCACACAGACAACTCTATTTATACTATCCACACACACAGCTGTACTTATATTATCCACATGCATATCTCTATTTATTTCATTCACACTCATACATGTAGTTAAATTGTCTAACCATTAAAATTGAGTAATATTGCACACACTCACAGATCTGGTAATATTATCCACACGCACAACGCCATTTATATTTTCCACAAACACAGCTCGATTTATAGTATCCACACAAACCGCTCTATTTATTTTATCCACACAAATAACTCTATTCATATTATCCACACACAGCTCTATTGATATTATCTGCACACACAGCTCCATTTATGTTATACACACACACCGATCTATTTACATGATCCACATACACATTTCTATTTATTTCATCGACACTCACATCTCTATTTATATTACGTAACCACGAATGTTGACTAAAATTGAGCACACACACAGCACTGTTTATAGTATCGACAATCACAGTGCTATTTATATTTTCCACACACGAAGCTCGATTTATTTTACTCACACACACACACAACTCTATTTGTGTTGCCAACACACACGGCTCCTTTTATGGTAAGCTTACACACAGTTCCGTTTATATTATCCACACACACACATTGCTCTATTTACATATTGCACACTCACGGCCATATTCATACTATACACACACACACAGCTCGGGTTAAATTATCCACACACACGGCTCAATTTATGTTATCCACACACACACAAGTCTGTTTATATTATCCACACACACAGGTCTATTTATATTATCCACACACACAACTCTTTTATTTATATTATACACACGTACAGCTCTATTTATATTATCCACATACACAACTCTGTTCATAATATCAACACAGAAGGCTCCATTCATGTTATCCACACATACACAGCTCTGTTTATATTATCAACACACACGGCTCTGTATATGTTATCCACGCACACAAGTCTAGTGTTATTATCCACACACACGGTCCTATTTAAGTTATCCACAAAAAAAACAGCTGTACGTACTTTATCAAGACACAGAATTCCATTTATAATACCCACATAAACAGTTCCTTTCATAATATCCACACAGACAGCCCTAGTTTTCTAATGCACGCACACAGCTCCATTTATATTAACCACACAGACACGGCTCTGTTAACATTATCTACAAACACAGCTCTTTTTATATTATCCACAAACACACAGCTGTATTTATATTATCCAAACTCACAGCTCTATTTATATTGTCCACAAACACACAGCTCTCTTTATATTATCCACACACACACAGCTCTATTTATATTATCCACGCTCACAGCTCTATTTATATTATCCACACACACAAAGCTCTATTTATATTATCCACACGCACACAGCTCTATTTGTATTATCCACACACACACAGCTGTATTTATATCATCTACAAACAAAGCTCTTTTTATATTATCCACAAACACACAGCTGTATTTATATTATCCAAACTCACAGATCTATTTATATTATCCAGACACACACAGCTCTATTCATGCTATCCAGGCTCACAGCTCTATTTATATTGTTCACAAACACACAGCTCTATTTATATTATCCACGCTCACAGCTCTATTTATATTATCCACACACACACAGCTCTATTTATGTTATCCAGGCTCACAGCTCTATTTATATTGTTCACAAACACACAGCTCTATTTATATTATCCACGCTCACAGCTCTATTTATATTAACCACACACAGCTCTGTTTGGATTATCAACACACACTTCGTTATTTATTTCATCCAACCTCCCTGCTCTATTTAAATTGTCTAACGACCAGGATTGATTTATCTTGATCACACGCACGGCTCTAATTATATTTTCCACACACAAATCTCTATTTATAATACCAAGGCACGCTCAGCTTTATTTATATTTGACGCACACACCAGCTCTCTTTCAATGTTCCACACACACACGCACCTCTATTTATGTTAGCGACACACACACAGCTCTATTTATATTATCCACACACGCACAGCCATCTTTATATTATCCATACACACAGCTCTATTAACATTATCCACAGCCGCAGCACTACCTTTCTTAACATACATGACTCTATTTATAAAATCCATAAACACTCAGCTCTATTTTTTGCTGTCCACACACAGTACTTTTTATATTTTCCAGAAACAAAGCTCTATATATGTATTCCGCACATATAGCTCTAGTTCTATTATTCACACACACATCTCTATTTATATTATCAACACACACAGCACTATTTATATTACCAAACAGACAGCTCTATTGATTTGATGCACACAAACAGATCTATTTATATTAACCACACACACAGCCCTAACTTTCTGCACAGATACACAGCTTTATTTATGTTATCCAAACGCACAGCTCTAATTATATTATACTTATTCACTGCTCTATTTATTTCATTGACACGCACAATGTTCTATTTAAATTATCCACTCACACGCTCGATTTATACTGTCCACACACATAGCCCTAACTTTCTTATGCACACAACCAGCAATTTATATTATCCATACACACAACTCTATTTATACTGTCCACACACAGAGCTCTAAAGATACTCTCCACACACACAAACCTAACATGCTTATTCACTGTCATGGCTCTATTTATATTATCCACGAACACGGAGCTCTATACATATTACTCTCATACAGACAGCTATATTTATATTATTCACACGGACAGTTCTATTTATATTATGCACAGACACAGCTCTACTATATTTTCCATACTCACGGCTCTATTTATCTTATCCACGCACACACAGCTCTGTTTATATTGTCCACACACACTGCTCTATTTTTGTCATTCACACACACAGCTCTATTTGTATTATCCACATATATAGCGCTAATCATAATGTCTGCACAGGCAGCCCCAGTTTTCTTATCCACACACACGGCTCTAGTTATGTTATCCATACGCACAGCTCCATTGACACTATCCACACACACAGATCTAAACATAATATGCGCACACACAGATCTATTCAAAGCTTTCACACACACACACCTCTATTTATATTATCTACGCACACGGCTATCTTGGTATTACCCACAAACACAGCCCTATTTATATTATCCGCACACACTGCTCTGTTTATATTGTCCACAAACAACCCTGTTTGGATTATTGATATACAAAACTTTATTTTTTCATGCACACTCCCTGCTCTATTTCTATTGTCTAACGACCAGGATTGCTTTGTATTGATCACACGCACAGCTATATTTATAGTTTCCACCCACAAATCTCTGTTTATATTATCCACACCCATGGCTCTATTTCTATTATCCATATACAGACATCTATATATATATTAGCAACACACACACAGCTTTATTTATATTTGACACACACAGCTATATTTGTATCATCCACAGACACAGCTCAATTCATATTAAACATGCATGCAGCTTTATTTATATTACCCACATGCACAGGTCTCTTTATATTAATCACACACACAGCTATATTGATATTTTCCTAACACACACAGCTCTAATCATAATATCAACACACACTGCTCTATTGGAGGTTTCCACACACATAGCCCAATCTGTCTTATCCACACATTTTGCTCTCTTTATATTATATGCACACCGAGCGCTATTTATATTATGCACACATACATCCCAATTTATATTATCCACATACACAGCCCTATGTTTCATTTCCACGCAGAACGCCACAGCGCTCTCTTCCTTACCCGCACAGACAGCTCTATTTACCTTGTCCGAAGACACAGGTCTATATATATTATCTAAACATATGCACATAATTATCTTATGCACACAGACAGCCCTATCTGCCTTAACCACGCACAGGGCTCTATTTATAACATCCACATATAGAGCTCTATTTATATTGTGCACACATACAGCTCAATTTATATTATCCACACAAACAGCCCTATCTTTCATTTCCATGCACAACTCGGTTCATATTACCCACACTAATTGCATTATTTATACGACCCACACACATAGCTCTACTTATACTTTCAACAACACAGCTCTGTTCACACTGCCCACACAAGCAGCCCTATCTTTCTTATCCACCAACCTGTCTCTGTTCACATTATCCACACGCACACAGCTTGAATTATATTGGTCACACACACAGGTCTCATTAAATTTTTAACAATATCAGCCCGATTTATATGAACCACACACAGAACTCTATTTTCATTAGTCACACACAGTGCATTAGTTATATTTTCCACACACACAAAGCTCTATTTATATATCCACGCATTGCCCTGTCTTTCTTATTCACACACACAGCTTGGTTTATATTAAGCACACAAAAAGCTCTGTTCATATTATCCAAACACACAACCCTATCTTTCTTCTACACGAACACAGTTCAATTTATATTATCCATACTCAGTGTTCTATTCGAATTGTCCACACACAAAGCCCCATATTTCTTATCCACACACATTGCTCCCTTGATGCTGTCCAGATACACAGCTCTATTGATATTAACCACATTCACACAGCTCTATTTATACTTTCCATACACACAATCCTGTTTATATTATCGGCACACACGACTCAATTTATATTATGCAAATACAGAGCTCTATTTATGTTATCTGTGTTCACTGCCCTATTCATATTATCCACACACACACGCACAGCTCTAGTTGTATTATCCACTCAAATGGCTGTATTTATACTGTCCACACACGCAGCTCTATTTATACTTTCCAAGAGCACAGCTCCATTCATACTGTCCACACACACAGCCCCATCTTTCTTATCCACCCACATATCTCTATTTATAATATCCAAGCACACACAGCTTGATTTATATTGGTCACACTAACAGCCCTCATTATATTTTTAACAATACCAGCTCTATAGGCATGAACCACACGCAGATCTCTATTTTAATTAGTCGCACACAGGGCTTTAGTTATATTATCCACAGACACAAAGCTCTCTTTATATCTCCACGCACTGCCCTCTCTTTCTTATACACAGGCAGCTCGCTTTATGTTAGCCACACGCACAAGCCTATTTATATTATCCACACACACAGCTCGATTTATATTATGCACGCACAAAGCTCTGTTTATATTATCAACACACACAGCCCTATCTTTCTTCTACAGGCACACAGTTCGATTTATATTTTCCATACTCATTGCTCTATTTAAACTGCCCACACAAAAAGCCCCATCTTTCTTATCCACACACGTGGCTCTACTTATATTATCCACACACAGCTCTCATGATATTATTCACATTCGCACAACTATATTTATACTTTCCATACACACAGGTCAGTTTATATTATTAGCATACACAACTCTATTTTTATCATGCACATATACAGCTCTATTTATGTTATCCAAACACACAGCTTTTTTATGTTATCTTTACTCACAGCCCTATTTATATTGTTCACACACACATGCACACACACACAGCTCTAGTTATATTATCCACTCTATTTATACTGCCCTTATACGCAGCCTTAAAATTATGATTCGCACAAACAGCTCTGTTTATAATTTACAGACTCTTTTGCTGCAATTGGACATGTGCTGCTGCAGCACCAGCTCACATCCCGACTTCTGACCTTATGATGGAAGGAAGGCCATTGATGAAGCAGCGGAAGGTGGTTGCGCCTAGAACACTACCCTGAGGAGCTCTTGCAATGATGCCATGGAACGGAGATGATTGACCTCCAACAACTAGAAACAGCTTACTTTGTACTTGGTATGACTCCAGCCTGCGGAGAGTTTTTCACCTTATTCACGTTGACTCCACTTTTTGCTCGGGCTCCTGATGGAGCATTCCGACCAATGCTGCCTTGATGTCAAGGACAGTCATTCTCGCCTCATCTCACCTATAGTCTCTCACTTTTGTCATCGTGCGTTGGTGATGGAAGGAATGAATGTTTCTGGGTATGGCGCCAATCAAGTGGGCTGCTTTGTCCTGAATGGTGTCAAGTTTGTTGATTGTTGTGCTCATCCACCACACTCCTGACCTGTGATTTGTAGTTGGTGGGCAGGCTTGAAGGAGTAAGAGGGTAAGTCACCGTGTTAAGCTTGCAAATCTCAAAGGAGCCTGTAACCTCTATTGACTGCAAAGAGCTGCTGCCCCTGTTCGGCATTCGCTGATTTTCAGTCAAGCCTTTAACGTGAGTCAAAAGTAGCATCCTCAGTTATCTTCCCCAAGGCAACTTGCAACACATTTAACTCAACTCGTATCCACATAGAAGTTCCAAATAGATGTTCATGAGACCACCCCCTGACTCCCCAAAACCTGTCCACCATCTACAAGACTCAAATAAGCAGTGTGATGGAATGCTCCCCACTTGCCTGTATTAACGCAGCTCCCACAGCACTCAAGAAGCCTCACACCATCCAGGACAAAGCAATCGAATTGTTTGGCACCTCTCCAGCAAACATCACCGAGGCACTTGTAGAAGCAGTGTGTATCATCTACAAAATGCACAGTAGCGATTCACCAAGGCTTCTTCGACATCACCTGCCAATTCCAAGGCCAGTACCATCCAGAAGGATAAGGGCAACAGATATATGGAACACGACCACCTGCAAGTGCCCCTTCCAAGTCACTCACCATCTTGATTTGGATATATACCTCCATTCCTTGACTATCGCTTGGCCGAAATCCTGGAACTCCCTCCCTAACTGCACTGTAGGTGTACCTACACCACATGGACTGCAGCAGTTCAACAAGGCAGCTCACCACCACCTTCTCAATTGCAATGAGGGATGAGCAATAAATTCTGGCCTAGCCAGATACGCCGCCATCCCATAAATGAATACGAAAAGCCAAGAATTTAAAAAGGCTGTTGGAAACTTGATGATAAAGGAAAGAAATGAGCTTGACTATGGATACAATAGTCTCTGTGTTGCAGACCTCATAGCTCTAAGGCAGTGCAATATATGCCATGGGATTTGTTTGGCAGTGACATTTTTTCCTAATTAATTGCCCTGAGGCGAATTTTGCTGGAAGGACGAGCATTTTTGCCCATTTATTTGGCCGAAGACTTGGTTGCGAATCTTTTCTTATAACAAAAGCAGTCACTGGTAACAAGTCCAAAATGACAATTTGCTCAGATTGTACTTGGTCGCATGATCAATCACTTCATCGTTATTCATAGATTTCAGGAATCGCTCTTCATTAGCATTAAAGTGAGAGGACTCTATTGGCCTATTCTTCTGCAGCCGCCATTCCTAAATAATGGAGTAAGTTCCAGATTTTACCAATTCAAAGGCACCATTCTAGAATCCAGAGGGATGGATTCCACATCATATATTCACGCTGGTGATGAAGTAAACAAATGGGATGGGATACGCACAAAATATCCAATGGGCAGCCATTGTCTAGAGAGGATGAAAAGACATGGGAAGGAACACGTTGACACTGAGACGGTTTTAGAAATTCAATTATGTAATGATTTTCGGAATGAGTTTTAAAGGAGATTTTGCAGCATTCTTTAACTGTGCACTGAATTTACCCTGTCTCCCTGCAAAAATACACGTGTTGGTGCAAGAGCTGAAAATTTGCAGCATGTTCCCGCCTTCCTGCAAATTGAACCTTGGGTCAGTTAAATTTGTGCCTGCAAAATACATATGCCAAATTTATAACATATACCATCCAGCACAGGATGAAGCTGCCGGATATAGACAGCAGTAAAATGATGGACTTTCCCCGGCTCTCTATCTCGGCGTCAATCAGAATCTTTCCATCACTCTGGGCCTGGAGTTTCTTGCTGGCTGCATTGGCTACTAGAATGTGCCTGATGGTCACAACATTTAACGTAATAATTAGAACGAAAGGTACACATTTGGTAAGAATTCCGTCCAGCCAGTCATATGCTGCCCAACCAGTTGCCTTTTATTCAATGAGCAATAACTTTTCTCACAGGTCTCTTGTGTGGTCCTGTATTAAATGCCTTTTCAAAGCCCATATACACCACATCAACAGAATTACCCTCATTGGCCTTTTCTGTTACCCCTACAAAAAAAGTCCATCAATTTAGTTAAACACGACTCCACCTTTAGAAATTCATGTTTCTCTTCCTTGCGAACACACATCTTTCCATGTCACGACTAATTCTAACTCGAATAATTGTTTCTAGAATCTTGCCCATCACTAAAAATAAACTGACTGGTCTGTAATTCTTGGGCTTATCCTGACAACATGTTTGAATAAGGGCGGAAAGTTTGCAATTCTCCAGTCCTCTGGCACTTCCCCTGAGTCTTGGAAAGACTGAAAATTTATTGCCAGTGCCCCTGCAATTTCTACTCTCAATCCCTTCAATATGCTTGGATGTACCTTGCCCAGTTCCGTCTCTTGTCAACTTTATGTGCCGACAGTCTATTCAATACTTCCTCGTTATCAATTTTGAACCCGTCAAATGACAGTTTCCTCTTCTGTCACCATGGCCTGGGCAGCATCTGTGTGCTTGGTAAAGACGGATGCAATGTATTCATTTAATACCTCAGCAATAGCCCTTTCGTTGAAGTGTAAATTGTTTTAGGTCCCTAATTAGTCAGACTCCTCCCTTTAAATCCGTTTTGCTATTCTTATGACTTTCTGACTCCCCTTTAAGTTGG
Source organism: Cetorhinus maximus (assembly GCF_964194155.1). NCBI lineage: Eukaryota > Metazoa > Chordata > Chondrichthyes > Lamniformes > Cetorhinidae > Cetorhinus > Cetorhinus maximus. Next base: position 65,053,664 of record NC_135901.1, on the reverse strand, counting down.
CTGTCTTTCTTTTTTTTTAATAATCCCTCTTCGCTTCTCTAATATGCTTTTCTCACCTCTCCTATGAACCATTTGTATCCCTTTAGGTTCTCAATTGTATTTTCTACCTGGCACCTGTCATAAGCACAATTTTTCTTCATTATCTTAATATCTATCTCCTTTTGCACCCAAAGACTTCTGGATTTGTTTTCTCTACCTTTCCCTTTCGATGGAATATACCTTGAATGTGCACGAATCAATTCGTTTTTGAAGGTAACCCATTATTCAGCTGCTGATTTTCCCATCAATCTTTCATTCCAGTCTATTTGGCTCATCTCCGTTCTTGTTCCATCAAGGTTAGCAGTTGTCCAGTTAATTATTCTTACTCTGAATTACCTATCAGTCGTTTCTATCATTATTCTAAAATGTACAATGCAACGATTACTGGCCCCTAATTTTCCCCCCACTGGCACGTGATCTACTTGGCCCACGTTATTTCCAGTTCCAACAGTCCACATTTTTCTTGTTCGGTTGGACACATATTGGTCTGGGAAATTTTCCTGTACACAATATACGAACCTTTGCCCCTCTCCCCCTTTACACAACCACTGACCCAATGCCTACGCATGGGTAATTAAAGTCCCCCACTATAACTGCTCTATAATGCTTGCATTTCCCTGCAATTTGCCTGCAGATTTATTCTTCTACATCTTTCTCATTAGTTTGTGGTCTAATGTCTACACAGAGCAATGTGATTGCACCCTTTTCTTCCTTAGATCTAGCCAAATTGATTCAGTCCTGGAACCCTCTGGGACACTCTTTCTCTGGCACTGCAATGTCCACCTTAACCAATGCCACCACGCCTCCTCCTTTCTTTCCTCTCCAAGCTTTTCTGAACACCTTGTACCTGGGAATATTTAACACCTAGTTCTGCCTTTCCTTGAGCCCGGTCTTTGTTATCGCCACAACATCATGTTTCCACATGGCTGTCTGCGACTATAACTCCTCAATCTTATTTACTATGCTCTGCGTATTCACATAAAAGCATAGTAACCCTGACTTAAATTGTATTACTTTCTCCCACAACCCGTTACCACCTATTAACTTACTATTCTCTATTCTAGTACTATCGGCCCCTCCCAGTATTTTGTGCACCCTGGTTTTGTGCATCTCTATAATATCTTCTCTTGGTTCCTGCACCGTCCCAACAGCACTAGTGAAACGTCCTGCAAGGAATTCAGCCCCAGCTCTGTACAGGTGTTACCTGTACAGCTTGTACAGGTTCATCTCCCCGAGAGCCAGCCCCCAGTGCCCAGCATTCGAAAGCCCTCCCTCCTACACCATCTTTCCAGCCACGTATTCATCTACCCCATCCTCCTATTTCTGTGCTCACAGGAACGGGCCACTGGGAGTAATCCAGAGATGACTCCATTTGAAGTCCTGTTTGCAAATTTTCTGCCTAGCTCCCTTAATCCTGATTCCAGGACCACATCCCCCCTCCCTGTTTAAGTCATTGTTACCAATGTGGACCAAGACCTCTGTCTGTTCACCAACTCCCCACCCCCCCCTCCAACCCCCCGACCACCACCACCACCCCGACGCCGAGGAATGTCTTGCAGCCAATCTGTAACATCCTTGACCCTATAACCAGGGAGGTAACATGCCATCCTAGAGTCATATCTCCTTCAAATTCCTCTGACCCTTTAGCCAAGGGCCACGAGTTCCCATGTGTCGTCACGAGCAGCAACAGACAAGGACTTGTCAATGTACAAGCTGTGTACTAACAGGCAGACTCTTACACATTTGGCTCTCTGCTAGCCAGCAGCCTGGCTTAAAAATGATGAACAAACCAGCATGCAGAAGCAAAGAGCATGTCAACTCCCTTCACCCACATACTACAGGCATAACATCGGTCTATTTGATAACCTAGTTTTGTCCACGTTATTGTAGTGGTTAGCACCTACACCAGTTAAGGGGGAGACCAGAGTTCAAATCTCCCAGCACAGAATCGTTACTGCCTGAATGCTTTACGATCGAAAAAGGGTAGCTTTGATATGCTGAATGTCCAACACTGTATGGGATTTGGAGTAATTCGCGTTCATAGGGAATGGAACCATGATCAACTGAATGTCCACACACACAGGATGTGACCCTACTGCGCTTGGAGAGTTAATGCTGAATTCGCACATGCTGGACATGATATATGGGCACCGAATGTAACTGTGATGAACTGGAGATGGAATGTAATCAGGAAGAAATCGGCCTGTCACTATTTAAATTGGCTGATTTGGCCAAAATGCATGCCTACCTATTTTTGTTTTAATGCAGACATTTAACTGTGATCATCTTGTACATTTCACTTTAGATCCGTGTCAGCTTCCATGAAAAACATTCCATTCAATTGCAACAAAACAAACACCAGACCCAGCAGCAGATGCACTAATTTGTTTCTTACAAAATTAATTAACGTTATTGCGAACCACCTAATATCCCCCTGGTGCCTGACAACAGGTATAAATTTTTCAGTTTTGGTGCAGTGCAGAACACGCTCAGACCTTCTGATTGAAATGCATGGAATACCAAAAGGCCTGCTGTTTGCCATTTACTATCCCGCCATTGTAGCTATCGGGGTTCCAGGTAAAGTATTGTAGTTAGTAAATAGTAACGTGAATTATTGGTTAACTCCATCAATTCTCCCATTTTACCAGTCGCGCATCTCCATGTTACAGATGTCGTTTTCCAATCTAATGGAATATAATTTCTGTTTTTTTTTCAATTAACTGGCATAATTTCTCTTCTGCTATCATTCTTGTATTTTAACAGTATTACGTCCCCATTTGACGCTATAATTTCTTCAATTTATTGGCATAATTTCGTGGTATTAATGCTATAATTCCTCCCCTTCAGTGTTACTTAACGCTTTTGCCAGCGAACTTTCTTACATTACCTGCATAATTTCAACCCTTTATCTGATTTGCTCGTGTTAAGCATCATTTCATTACATCATTTGAATAATTTGTCCCAATTATCACGCCATCTCACGATGTAAGTACAATTGGATTCCTATTTTGCACTGTTACTGTCTTTAAATTAATATACTGTTATCACAATATGAAGGCAATTCTATTGCATTTTTGACAATACTATTGTGGGGGATTACCATTAAGTTATTCTGGTGCAAAGAGTGTTCAATTGTGACATTGGTACTCTCCCATTGGCTAAATTTTCAAACTGTGATCACAGCGTAATTGGAGTTCAAATGTGCCATTGTCTCTGAGACAGACAGACTATTACAGAGTCATCTCTGTGACAACTTGGATCAACTGAGCTACAGACATTGCTTTTGTGAGTGAATTAACACGCCGTTATCACGGTGCAAGTGCAACTCAATTGTGTTGTTGCCACTGTTACTGTGGGAGAATAATCATAGCTTTGTCACTGTGTGCGTAGATATATTGACTTCGATATTGGGGGAATAATTGCCAAATGTTGTTCATTGATTGAGTTGTGAATGTTACCCGACTGGGAGGCCTTGTGGTGCAGCGGGTAGCGTCTCTGTCTGTGAGCCAGATACTCTGGGTTCGAGCTCAGGGCCTTATGATCTCGGGAGGTGCGGACATAAATGGCTAAATAGGTTGAGCATTAAGCTGCAACTCCTTCCAAAGCGTCAATGACAACCGCTAAGCCCAGGAGAGACTACTAGTCAGCCAGAAGAGTGCGGTAGTTGTGGCGCAAGAACCTCCTGACGTTAAAAGGTTCCACGTTCACCTGCACTCCACGGGATGTACTTCATGGCCATCGCCCTCCTCACTTTGACGGGCAATCACACAACCAATTCCCGAATGACTTCATTGAAGGCAAGTTATTGGGCAGTGAAATTCTGAAAGATGTAAAAGTAATCAGTTCTCCATTGATGAATAATTGGCATTTGTCCCTCACTCACAGAGCATAGTGTTTCTGCACTCAGTCTATCACACTCACTGCTTCATCCGGCTCTCCTCTTCCACATGCGCTGCCGCTGTTGGTTCTAAATGGATGACTGCTGAGTGTGGGATTCCCTTCTGCTCCGAGCACTCGGTAATGTCTCAGAATTTCTCAGCATTAATTGAGGAGCCATAAGTGGCGGTACCCTTTCAGACAATATTTTTATTTCAAATATTCGTTCTCGGCTACACGTGGCCGTTATACCGACTGTGGAATGCAGGGCGGGGGAAGTGTTGCATTGTGGAAGGTTATTTATCTAAACGAGATCACGTCAACTGCCTATGATTCCATTGGTTCAGATCGACACCCAAAATTATCAGGTGATTATCAGGTGAAGAGCTCCGACATACTCTGCATTCTGCATAAAATGTCCACTGCATAGTCGGAAGCGCTAATGTTCCAAACGCGTCGCTGTTTGAGAATATGGTTTACACTGTTCATTACAGACATTTTCAACAGTGAATAAGTTTACAGAATTTTATTTGTAGGACCAACTTCTGATCCTCAATGAGACATAATCCGTGTTCTTGTTAGATTTCACACTTGTTGATGGTTGCTTTATTTGTCTACTTCAATAGGTTATATAATTCTTCGCTGAGCGGTTTTCGTTTTTGCGTGTTCCATTTTTCTCTGTTGTTTTCAATAAGTTTTGAATTCCTTGTCATTCTCCATTAAGTTTCATGAGACAATTTTTTATTCCCAAACCATTGGCTCAATTTCCTTTGAAACAGAATGATTATTTCAAACGCAAAATAATCGTCCATAGAATGAGAGATAACTTCCAACTGAGTATCAAGTCTCGAAGCTATAAGTTTCACACACAACTTTAAAACGGATGATTTTGTTTGGAGGCGAGCAAGTAATTTTCCTCTTCTCAATCTAACTCACACACATCTCTCTCTCCCTTTCTCTATTGCAGCGAACTTGGCAGTGATCGTGATCCTGTCTCGTGGAATATGCGGCCTCTCTGGAGGTATCACTTATTACGTGGTGTCCATGGCGGTGACGGATCTCCTGGTCATAGTTACGGCTGTAATATTGAACCGAATTGCTGGGATTTATTTCCCATTCAGTTTCCTCTCTATCACACCAATGTACAGTCTCCGTTCTGCACTAATTTTTGCAGCTATAGACAGTTCTGCCTGGTTAACGGTCGCTTTCACCTTTGATCGATTTGTGGCCATTTGCTGCCGGGAGCTAAAGCTGAAATATTGCACCGAGAGGATGGCAGCATGGGTCATAGGAATCGTATCCGCACTGTCCTGTGTAAAAAATGCCTTCTTGTATTTTATATATGAACCGAGGTACACAATTAAAAATATACCCTGGTTCTGCAGCGTTAAAGCAACATTTTACCAGTCGCCTGCATGGGCCGCATATGACTGGATTCGATGCATTGTAACTCCTTTTCTCCCATTCATTCTGATCTTACTCCTCAATGCTCTGACCGCCAGGTACATTCTAGCGGCCAATAGTGCCCGCAGGAGACTCCGTACCCCGAGTAATGGAGAGAGTCAGAGTGACCCAGAGATGGAGAAGCGGAGAAAGTCCATAGTTTTACTCTTTGCCATCTCGGGAAATTTCATTCTGTTATATTTGCTATTCTTTATAACTATCCTCTATGTCCGAATTGCGAAAGTAACCTATTTCTCAGGATCCACTTCTACTCAAGGAACATTTACTCTTGAGGAAAGAGGATTTATGCTTCAGTTATTGAGCTCCTGTATCAACCCGTTTATTTATGCAGGGACCCAGAGTAAATTCAGGGCCGAGTTAAAGAATGGGCTGAAATACCCACTGAACCTTTTGGTTAAATTAGCTAAAATTGGATCGTAGGAAAATCCTGTTATAACTTTACGTCATTTCCCAATATTTCATCCCCTTCTCCGTGCCACGTAAGACGAGACATCCAAAGTCCACTCGGTTTCAAATCCATTCCCAATGTGTCAATATAAAAATGAATAAGGAAAACAGCATCGCCGCAAGAATAAGTGAGGGAAATTATCACAGTTAGTTTCCTGTTCTCTTACCGGTACTTACTCAGGCCTGGTGCATCCCATCAGCCTCGAGGGCATCTTCCATCCATCCATCCATCCATCCATCCATCCGTCCATCCTTCGATCCTTCCTTCCTTCCATCCTTCTGTCAATCACTCCATCCCTCTATTCGACTACCTATCCATCCATCCATCCATCCATCCATCCATCCATCCATCCATCCATCCATCCATCCATCCATCCATCCATCCATCCATCCATCCATCCATCCATCCATCCATCCATCCATCCATCCATCCATCCATCCATCCATCCATCCATCCATCCATCCATCCATCCATCCATCCATCCATCCATCCATCCATCCATCCATCCATCCATCCATCCATCCATCCATCCATCCATCCATCCATCCATCCATCCATCCATCCATCCATCCATCCATCCATCCATCCATCCATCCATCCATCCATCCATCCATCCATCCATCCATCCATCCATCCATCCATCCATCCATCCATCCATCCATCCATCCATACATCCATCCAGCCATCCATGCATCTATCTATCTATCTATCTAGTTATCCATCTATCCATCTATCCATCTATCTCTCGATATGCCTATCTCTCTCTGTCTATCTCTCGATCTATTTGTCTTTCTGTCTGTTTGCATTCCCATTTGTCTACCCATCCATTAGCCTATCTCTATACCTGCTTGCCTGATTGTCTCTTTGTCTTTCTGCATGCCTCTGTGTTTGCTTGTTTTTTTTCTGTTTATTGTGTTATTTATTTATTTTTCATTGGATTTGAGCATTGGTGGCAAGGGCATCACTCCATGTTCAACTCTGATTTTCCCTATAATACCAGCCTTCTGGCTGTACTTTTCACCTTCATTGGCGCTTCCATTGTTCACGAATAGGAGTGCATAGCCTCTTGTATTCGTGCCAGATGTTGTTACACTTACCGCTGCAGCAACTGCATCTGCGGCCTTGCTGATGACTCTAGAGACATGTCGTCTGTCTGAAGCTGAGCTTAAGCCAGCAGCCTTCCGAGTGTGAGTGGCCTCAACTGTCACTGCCCCTCTCAGTGCTTGAGTGAGTCTGCCCTTGGCTCTCGGGATTGTGACCCTGCTACTGCAGTCATTCCACCCACCACCAAACTGAGTGTACCTGCTCTGCTGGATGGAAGTGGGGTTGTGACGTACACCCTGTGAGATCTCTCTCTCTTCCTGAGTGTTGAAGGAATGTTTTCTAGTCAACGCAGTCTGGCTGCTCTCTTTAATGCTCTCAAAGAGAAAGAAGAGAGATGAGAGAACAACATTTCCCTCTGACTACTCATCATTTGGAGCTCTGTATGACCAGCCGAGCTCACGTGGGCATGAAGTATTATGCTCCATCTTTTACGGTATTCGTTACTCAGGGGTTTCACACCCGCCTCCATCATGACTGAATACCCACCCTGCTTCCTTGGCTTCCAGCTCCAGAGCCTCTCTCTCCACGCTTTGTGGGTGGCCATGCCTGGCACACCACATTCAGTTCTTGCCGTGTCCTATGTGTTTTGAGCTACCTTTTCCTGCAGGCATGTAGCCTCCTATTCGTGAACACCCATCAAAAACTAATTAAATGATGAAAATGGTGGATAACTAACTTCCCATCATGGTGCCAATGGCGTGGCTCCTGCATTTCCATATTCAGCGCTGTGCAAGAATCACCAATGCCTCACTAGTGGCTTTCACAGTGAGGCTAACAGTCCTCTGGCAGCCGATGTTGATATCTGGGAATCATTTGAATGGGCAGCCCCTTCATTTTCCTCGGATTTATGGTTGCAGGTTTATTACTATTCAATTACCTTGACAGCAAGCTTCGGCCCATTGATCCTCTTTCAGAATTGCAGCCACGTAGGTACGCGGGACCGGCACACAGCTTCTCACGTCCTTCACTATCGCCACCGTGCTCAGTTTGGCGAAGCAATCTCCTGCTAATGTCCCCAGGTTAACATAACATTCCTCTGTGTCTGATGGCCTGATAGAGCACGACCAAGGGCACATCAGTGAGCACAGGGCGCAAGCCTTCCTTTACCATCTTCCAGGACGCTATCAGTGGCAGTTTTGTCGACGCTGCTGCCTTTGAAAGTCCTGTGGCCTACACTTAAACATAGGAGCGCGCCTTGCCTTCGACGGTAATTCCAGCCACAAGCGAGGCTTAACTGCCCGGGTCCCCCACATTGCAGGCCTTAATTAAGTAGCCCTGAGAAGATCACGTACCCACTTCTACGCCTGCGGCTCCCCTTTGTGGCCACCGACAAAACCCCGGCCATCACAACATGAAGCGCCCTTTCTCGGCAGGGGACTGGGTAATTGTGATTTCGATCAAATTTCGCTTTCGCTTTTGTGCTCCTCATTGAACAGTATCAGACAAAGTGAATATTTCTAGAAGTGAAAAATCAGATTCCATGTTTAAATGTACTTCTGAAGTCTTTACTTGCGATTTTCTGAATCTGTATTTATATTTTAACTCAGTCGTTAGATTACAATGCGTTTCAATAACGCAAAAATACTCCCCTTGGTGCCAGGCGCATTCTGAGTTAAATGGCTTTCCATTTTAATTTCCAAAAATCTAATCCAGTCTCTTGAGAATTGATCATGCATTGCACGGTATAAAATGTGCCACTCGCCAGCACTATCGAGTGCCAGTGTTCAAGTTATCCTTTGTGTTTGGAGATGAATCTTGGAAAAGCAATACAGAGTGCCCAGAGGTCAGCCAGAAGATTGGGGGAAACAAGGAAACCAGCAAACGTTGAAAATAATAGCGTGATCAAGTTCGATCATTTATAATATTACATTTAACTATCAAGAAATGTACGCAAGAGAAAAGAATGAAGACATCTACAATCATCTAAAATTAAAATGCTAAGCTAAAGTAAGTGCTGCATTCCGCGTGAACCAGACTGACTCAATAACAAAGGAATGCAAGGAAATGACAGAAAACTGGAACAGATATTTTGCGTCTGCCATCACAGTAGAGGAGACTCTTATTCTAAGAAATTCATGGAGAAAAGTTGAAGGTGCAACTTCAGCAATCACTGCCACTGGAGAAAAAGAACTAAGAAAAGGGACGGGGATGGATGATCCACAAAAGCGGCTTGAGTTCAGCTAAGTGAGACACGAAAGCGGCGATTCTTCGAACGACCAGAGTGTCCAGAAAAAGGGCGATTATTCAGCGAGCCAAGAGGTCATAAGGAAGGCGAGCTTTCAGCGAGTAGCGGGACCAAGAAGCGATGTGAGTTGAACTAGCAGAGCGGCCAGAATTGCGGCGGGAACATTGCAGTGCTGGAGAAAGAGACTGTCCAGGGATGGTCAGTACAGCATCTACTTGGTTAGAGCAAGATAACAAAAAAATAAAGGTACAATTACATTGTTCAATGAGACACAAAATAGTGGGAAGGGTGTATCGGAATGAATTATCAAGGAATTTATAGGGCAGATATAAAAGTGAACTTTAACCATCTAAATATATGCTGGGATAGTAGTAGCGTTAATTAAACTGGGTTTGGGGGGGAGGGGGTTTGGTGTGGGATGAGGGGGGTGGTGCAATAATTTCTAGACTGTTTTTAGGTATTATTTTAGGCAGCATTCGTTTCCGCTGCGTTCAGGACTGTGGTGCTGCTTGACGTGGTTGTTGGAAATGAGGTGGGCCAATTGGATCAAGTGTCAGTGGGAGAACGTTTAGGGGAGAGTGTTCACTGTATCATAAGGTTTCGGCTGACTTTCGAAACGGATAAAGAATAATCCAGAGTAAAAATAATTAACTGGGGGAAAGCCAGCTTCAATCGGGTAAGCAGTGATTTGAGCGGTATAAGTTGGAGCCAAAGGTTGTCGGGCGAAACGCTAACTGAACAATGGGATACCTTCAAGGATGAGTATTTTGGGTACAGTGAAGGTACAGTCCATCAAATGGGAAGTTCGTCAAGAAAGGCAGAACTCCGTGGAGGAAAGAAATAGATATAAATTAAGATGAAAATAAAACGTGTGCCTATGGCAGATGTCAGGAAGAAAATCATTGAGAACAAGGCTGAATATAGAATATATGAAATTGGAGACGCTTATTTTTTATGCACTGCGGAATCGTAGGTAACTTCAGGAAGTGAGGATAAACGACTGTGTTGCAGGTGCGGAGATGGATGTTTGAAGTGATAAGGAAGGAAAGGATCAGAAGCCATCATGTCAGAGGTCACTGAGGATTCTGGAGGAATAGGAGAAAAAAGGAAAGAGGATACTGAATTCACATGATCAGCGTTGAAATTGTGCAGTCACGTTGGGCAAGAGGACACATGGTGAGCTTAGTGATGTTGGTTGGATTGTGGGGAACAAAGGGAAAATGAGTGACCAAGATCAGATGGAAAGATACAGCTGTGAGAGACATAAGGGCAGTTTCAGTGGAAGAGAAGTGGGTGACTACATGGAGAGGAAGAATAAGAATGAATAATGGTGATAATAATACTAATAATAATAATAATAAGAAGAAGAAGAAGAAGAAGAAGAAGAAGAGCAAGAAGACGACAATGATGAGGATGATGATGTTGATGATAATGCTGATGCTCAGGATAATGATGATGATAGCGATGCTGATGATGATGGTGATGTTGATGTGGGTGAGGAAAATAATAATGATGACGATGATGTGTATGAGGATGCTGAATATGATGGTGCTGATGATGATTTGGATGACGATACTAATGATGATTATCATGATGATGGACACTTAAGGAAGAAAAAAATACAGGGTTACGGGGATAGAATGGGGAGAATAAACTGATGGGATTGCTCTGCGTAGGGCCAGCATAGACCGAATGGGCGGATTGCCCCCTGTGCATTTTACTGACTTTAGTGAACCCAGATGCAGCAACATATGGCAATTATATCCCTCCCTAGGTAAGGAGAACAAAGCTGAATGGAGTACCGCAAACACATTGTTAACAACGCCTTCCATAAAAGCAGCTTAATGTCCGTACTCTCGTTATCCCAGCCGCCAGCAATAAAGTTGCCAAATCTGTTGTTTTAGTTTTAGTGTTTAACCGACTTCACTGAGGAAAAACCACAGACACATTATCCTCTTGCAAATTTAACCCTCTGTTTCTTTCTGTAACAATTAACATGAAACAGAAGAAATATAAATGCAATTTGACACGTCAAAATAATTCCATGTTCATCAGCGAGCTGAAAACAGAATCACCAGTAATAGATGTAGTTCTTCATGAATATATTAAAGCTGAACTAACCTATTGCGCCATTATCATTTTCTTACAGAAGCGTCAGAGCACGAATCGAGCTGGAAACAATCCTGTGATAATTGACTAATAGCATAGGGAGAGTTTTCATCACTCGGGAACATCAAGGAAAGAGAGGGAATGCGAGTGGGAAAAACAGAGTTAGGGACACAGACGGAATGACAGTGATTGGACGAAAGTGAGAGAGAGGCACAGGCAGATAAGACACAAATACACCCACTGAGACACAGACAGACAGAGACTGGAAGCTGTAGCTAGATTTCATAATTCCGTCCATTTGTTTATTTATACTGACTGACAGAAAACCAGAATTACATTTAGATAGCGCCGTTCATTAACTCAGAAATTCAAATTGCTGAACAGCTAAGGAAGCACTTTTGAAGTGTAATCACTGTTGTAATCTAATGATCGAGTTATGGAAAAAACACAGAATCGACAGGTGCCTAAAGAAGCCTCAGGAATTATTTACAAGTATGGAATCTTTCTTTCCATATCATCTCTTTGCCTGATGCAGATCCAACAGTTGTTATGGCTTCTTGAGTTCTCAGATGCTGCTCAATTGCGATTTCACTCGTTTAATGTTCCCAAAAAGTGTGTCTAAAAGAGTCGAGTCTCTAAACCGTCTTCAACAAACAAAATACTAGAAAGTTGTACATTCTCTTTATGTTCTACAAACAATTCACGTCGCTCTTTAAGAAGTCATATAATCGCAAATACGATCCCCTGAATGGAACAGTTAGTCTCTCAGAAGGTTAGGGGACTGGGTGAATTCCTTCCCGTAGACTGAGCAGGCGATGACCTCGCTACGGTGTGAACTCACCAATGGAGCCTCAGGTCGGGCAGCGACCTGAAATTATCACAAGATGTATAACATAACCTTGTCTGCAGCATTACCAGGGCGATTGCACATTTCCCGCGCGGGCTTTAAACCAAAAGTTCTTATTTCACAGCTGCCACAGGGATTGGGTCGCGTTCAAAGCAGCAAGATTAAAAGCAAAAGGGGGCCCCGAACCGATAGACACAGGGTCGCATGCGCTGCCGACTGAGCTGGCAGGGATATGGGAAAGCTGGTCCACATACGAACATACATGGAAACAACTGTTGCTTTCCACCTGGAGCCGCAGATTGTTCTGAATTTCAAAGTATAGAAGGTAATCGACCAACAAAAGCCCCAAGGTCGCAATGCATTCCTCTCAATCATCAATAACATCGTTCACATCTTCCATTTATTAGCTGAAACTCCTTCCAAACGTTGCAAACTCCTCTTGCATCTTTGATCCTGACATTTTTGTCTGTAACCTTTTAAGCTGAGGCTTCACAACTATTGCGAATAAAGTTTATGATGGTAAAAATGTATTCGCCCCCTCGGAAACTGAACGAATTTGACATTCACAGAGGAGCACACACATACATATACACCGCGGGTGACAGAGGGCAAGGGATTATTTCTAAGGAGAGACAAGCACACAGAAAGCAAGCTTGACCAAGAACTTTATTTTCCAGCTCCAAATGTAATTTTCGTGAATGAACAGAACAGGCTGATGGTAACAGTGCTCTCTGGACACGGTGAGCTCCAGGGATGGATTTGCACCATTAATGTGTCGCTCAATTGGTACCGTGACAAATCTCGTGCTGGAAATGACAAGGAGACACATTGAATTTGCTCCGTGTTTATGTTTCAAAAGAGCCAATACCAAGGTACGAGAGTATATCAATCTGGATTGTTTATAAAATGGCAGAATTATTGTAAAAGAAGCAGCAGTAGTGTTCGAAAAACTGAAATTATAGATAGTTACCACATAGGAAGAGGCCATTCGGCCCTTTGTCCTGCTTTCAAAGAGCAGATCTGATTGTTTGGTCGATAAGGAGTAATATTTGTGCCAGTGCAAACAGGAGGCAGCAAAATATATCCTTCTCCCACTCATATTTTTGCCCGGCAGCACCATCTCTATTGCCAGTGCTCTACAACCAGCAACACTCTCTCCTTCTTTCATTTCTTCACTCCGCGACTGTGTTTGTTCTTGACCTGTTCCCAATGTGACATTTTTTGCTCCGAGGCAAAACTCCATCTCCCCTTCCACTGACTCTGGTGCAAAAGTTAAATGTTTTCAATCAATAAATTCGCAACACTCATTTTTAACCATTTCACAAGATCAATAAATCTTCATTCCCTGACCAAGAATCCAACACCACCTGAGGCCCCATAAGCACCGAATCCTAACCACTGGGCCACTAGTAATGCTGTTAAGTCTTCTTCCGGTGTGGTTTATCAACGCAGCTTTTACAATTTAAAAAAATATTTCAGATCTGTTATACCACAAAACTGCATGTTTACATTCAACACAAACCAATTCTTCAGCCAACGATAGATCTCCCTTCTTCACGTTGAAATCCAGAGTGAAAGTTCGAGCAAGTTCAAAGCTGAACAACGTGCATAAGACTGGAAGGAAAGTGTTACTGTGGATAATCGGCACTGTGCACATTCCTGTAATCAGTATCTGGGAGAATCAGGAAGGTGAGATCCTGGTCTCTTTTTACTCTATTGTCTGCAAAACGATGGTGTTGTGCCTGCCATTCCCATAAACTGACTGTGTCGGCATCAAGCAGCTAATTGACCTGGGAGCTGGGCGTGAAGAGGGAGCTGGAGGGGCAGAAGCAGAAAGATATGCAAAAAGACAATGATTTCAATTTTTTGTGCATCGGTTGCTTGCAGTGTTTAATGTCTGCTTAGTAAGTTTCACAGCTGCCGCAGGGATTGGGTTGTCGTTAAAAGCAACAAGATTAAAAGCAAAAAACGGGGCTCGAACCCACGAGCCCGAAATTCAGGGTCGCACCCCCTACAGACTGAGCTAGGCAGGAATATGAACAAATGCAGCCATATACGAACATACATGGAAACAAGTTCTGCTTTCCATCTGGAGACTCAGATTGTTCTGAATATCAAACTGTGGAAGCTAATCGACCAACAAAAGCCCCAAGGTCGCAAAGCATTCCTCTCAATCATCAATAACATCGCTCACATCTTCCATTTCTTAGCTGCACCTACTTCCAAACGTTGCAAACTCCTCTTGCATCATTCATCCTGACAATTTTGTCAGTAACATTTTAAGCAGAAGCTTCACAACTATTGCGAATAAAGTTGGTGATGGTAGAAATGTGTTCACCCTGTCGGGAATTGAACCAAGTTGACATGCACAGAGGAACACACACAGACATATACACCGAGAGTGACAGAGGGCAAGGGATTATTTCTAAGGAGATACAAACATCCAGAAAGCAAGCATGACCAAGAGCTTTATTTTCCAATTCCAACTGTAATTTTCGTGAATGAACAGAACAGGCTGATGGTAACAGTGCTCTCTGGACGGGGTGAGCTCCAGGGAAGGATTAGCGCCATTAATTTGTCGCTCAATTAGTCTCGTGACAAGTCTCGTGCTGAAAGTGACAAGGAAACCGACTGAATTTGCTCCGTGTTTAGGTTTTATAAGAGCCCATTCCAAGGTATGAACGTATATCTACCTGGGGTGGGCTATAAAATGGCAGAATTATTGTAAAAGAAGCAGCAGTGGTGTTGGAAAAAATGAATTTATAGAATGTTACCACGTAGGAAGAGGCCATTCGGCCCATTGTTCTGCTTTCAAAGAGCAGATTTGATTGTTTGGTCTATTAGGAGTAATATTTGTGCCAGCGCAAACAGGAGGCAGCAATATATATCCTTCTCCCAGCCACAATATGCCTGGCACCACCATCTCTATTGTCAGTGCTATACAACCAGCCCCTCTCTCTCCTTCTTTCATTTCTTCACTCCGCGACTGTGTTTGTTCTTGACCTGTTCCCAATGTGCCATTTTGTGCTCTGAGGCAAAACTCCAACTGCCCTTCCACTGACTCCAGTGCAAATGTGAAATGTTTTGAATCAACAAATTCGCAACACAAGTTTTTAACCATTTCACAAGAGCAATAAATCTTCATTCCCTGACCAAGAATCCAACACCACCTGAGGTGCTAAAAGCACCGAATCCTAACCACTGGACCAACAGAAATGCGGTCAAGTCTTCTTCCGGAGTGGCTTATGAACGCAGCTTTTACGATTTAAAAAAATATTTCAGATCTCTTATCCCACAAAACTGCATGTTTAGATTCAACACAAACCAGTTCTTCAGCCAAAAATAGCTCTGCTTTCTTCACGTTGAAATCCAGCGTGAAAGTTTGAGCAATGTCAAATCTGAACAACGTGCACAAGACTGGAAGGAAGGTGTTACTGTGGATAATCGGCACTGTGCACATTCCTGTAATCAGTATATGGGAGAATCGGGACGGTGAGATCCTGGTGTCTTTTTACTCTATGGTCTGCAAACCGATGGTATTGTGTCTTCCATTCCCATCAACTGACTGTGTCGGCATCAAGCAGCTCATTGACATGGGAGGTGGCCGTTTAGCGGGAGCTGGAGGGGCAGAAGCAGAAAGATATGCAACAAGACAATGATTTGAATTTTTTGAGCATCGGTTGCATTGAGTGTTGCAAGTTTCACAGCTGCCGCAGGGATTGGTCTGTCGTTAAAAGCAGCAAGAATAAAAGCAAAAGGTCACATGCGCTGCCGACTGAGCTAAGCAGACATAAGGAAAAGCACGCCCGTAAACGAACATACCTGGAAACAACTGTTGCTTTGCACCTGGAGCCTCAGATTGTTCAGAATTTCAAAGTATGGAAGGTAATCGACCAACAAAAGCCCCAAGGTCGCAATGCATTCCTCTCAATCATCAATAACATCGTTCACATCTTCCATTTCTTAGCTACACCTCCTACCAAACGTTGCAAACTCCTCTTGCACTTTTCATCCTGACAATTTTGTCTGCAACATTTTAAGCAGAAGCTTCACAACTATTGCGAATAACGTTGGTGATGGTAGAAATGTGTTCACCCCCTCGGGAACTGAACCAATTTGACACGCACAGAGGGGTACACACAGACATATACACCGAGGGTTACAGAGGGCAACATATTATTTCTAAGGAGAGACAAACACACAGAAAGCAAGCATGACGAGGAACTTTATTATCCAGTTCCAACTGTAATTTTCGTGAATGAACAGAACAGGCTGATGGTAACAGTGCTCGCTGGACGGGGTGAGCTCCAGGGAAGGATTGGCGCCATTAATTTCTCGCTCAATTAGTCTCGTGACAAATCTCGTGCTGGAAGTGATAAGGAAACCCATTGAATTTGCTCCGTGTTAATGTTTCAAAATAACCAATTCCTAGCTATGAAAGTATATCTATCATGGGTGGACTATAAAATGGGAGAATTATTGTTAAAGAAGCAGCAGTGGTGTTGGAAAAAATGAAATTATAGAAACTTACCAGTTAGGAAGTGGCCATTTGGTCCTTTGTACTGCTTTCAATGAGCAGATCTGATTGTTCGGTCCATAAGGAGTATTATTTGTGCCAGCGCAAACAGGAGGCAGCAAAATATATCCTTCTCCCAGCCACAATATGCCTGGCACCACCATCTCTATAGTCAGTGCTCTACAATCAGCACCTCTCTCTCCTTCTTTCATTTCTTCAATCCGCGACTGCATTTATTCTTGACCTGTTCCCAATGGGCCATTTTGTGCTCTGAGGCAAAACTCCAACTCCCCTTCCACTGGCACCGGTGCAAATGTGAAATCTTTTCAATCAATAAATTCGCAACACTCGTTTTTCACCATTTCACAAGAACAATAAATCTTCATTCCCTGACCAAGAATCCAACAACACCTGAGGTGCTAAAAGCACCGAATCCAAACCACTGGATCAACAGAAATGCTGTCAAGTCTTCTTCCGGAGTGGATTATGAAAGCAGCTTTTATCATTTAAAAAAATATTTCAGATCTCTTATACCACAAATCTGCATGTTTAGATTCAACACAACCCAATTCTTCAGCCAAAGATAGCTCTGCTTTCTTCACGTTGAAATCCAGGGTGCAAGTTAGAGCAATGTCAAAGCTGAACAACGTTCACAAGACTGGAAGGAAGGTGTTACTGTGGATAATCGGCACTGTGCACATTCCTGCAATCAGTACCTGGGAGAATCAGGAAGGTGAGATCCTGGTGTCTTTTACTCTATGGTCTGCAAACCGATGGTATTGTGTCTTCCATTCCCATCAACTGACTGTGTCGGCATCAAGCAGCTCATTGACCTGGGAGGTGGCCGCTTAAAGGGAGACGCAGAAGCAGAAAGATATGAAAGTCACTGATTTGAATTATTTTGTGCATCGGTTGCTTTCAGTGTTTAATGGCTGTCATGGAAGTTTCACAGCTGCCGCAGGGATTGGGTTGTCGTTAAAAGCAGCAAGATTAAAAGCAAAATGGGCCGTTGAACCCACAACACTGAAACTCAGGGCCTCACGCGCTGCCGACTGAGCTAAGCAGACAAAGGGAAAAGCACGCCCGTAAACGAACATACCTAGAAACAACTGTTGCGTTCCAGCTGGAGCCTCAGTTTGTTCTGAAATTCTAAGTGTGGAAGGTAATCGAGCAACCAAATTCCCAAGGTCGCAATGCATTCCTCTCAATCATCAATAACATCGTTCACATCTTCCATTTCTTAGCTGCACCTCCTTCCAAACGTTGCAAACTCCTCTTGCATCTTTCATCCTGTCATTTTTCTCTGCAACAATTTAAGCTGAAGCTTCACAACTATTGCGAATAAAGTTTGTGATGGGAAAAATGTCTTCACCCCCTCGGGAACTGAACCAATTTGACACGCACAGAGGGGTACACACAGACATATACACCGAGGGTTACAGAGGGCAACATATTATTTCTAAGGAGAGACAAACACACAGAAAGCAAGCATGACCAAGAACTTTATTATCCAATTCCAACTGTAATTTTCGTTAATGTACAGAAGAGGCTGATGGGAACAGTGCTCTTTGGTCGCGGTGAGCTCCAGGGAAGGATTGGAACCATTAATGTGTCGCTCAATTAGTCTCGTGACAAATCTCGTGCAGGAAGTGACAAGAGAACACACTGATTTTGCTCCGTGTTTATGTTTCAGAAGAGGCAATTCCAAGGTATGAAAGTATATCTATCTGTGTTGGACTATTAAATGGCTGATTTATTTTAAAATAAGCAGCAGTGGTGTTGGAAAAATTGAAATTATAGAAAGTTACCGCATACGAAGAGGCCATTCGGCACTTTGTACTGCGTTCAAAGAGCAGAAATGATTGTTTGGTCGCTAAGGAGTAATATTTGTGCCAGTGCAAACAGGAGGCAGGAAAATATATCCTTCTCCCAGCCACAATATGCCTGGCACCACCAGCTCTATTGTCAGTGCTCTACAACCAGCCCCTCTCTCTCCTTCTTTCATGTCTTCACTCCGTCATGTCTTCACTCCGCGACTGCGTATGTTCTTGACCTGTTCCCAATGTGCCATTTTGTGCTCTGAGGCAAAACTCCAACTCCCCGTCCACGGACTCCGGTGTAAATGTGAAATGTTTTCAAACAATTAATTCGCAACAGTCGTTTTTAAACATTTCACAAGATCAATAAATCTTCATTCCATGACCAAGAATCCAACACCACCTGAGGCGCTAAAAGCACCGAATCCTAACCAGTGGACCACCAGAAATGCTGTCAAGCCTTCTTCCGGAGTGGATTATGAACGCAGCTTTTATCATTTAAAAAAATATTTCAGATCTCTTATACCACAAATCTGCATGTTTAGATTCAACACAACCCAATTCTTCAGCCAATGATAGCTCTGCTTTCTTCAGATTGAAATCCAGTGTGAATATTTGAGCAATTTGAAAACTGAACAACGTGCACTTATCTGGAAGGAAAGTGTTACTGTGAATAATCGGCTCTGTGCACATTCCTGTAATCAGTATCTGGGAGAATCAGGAAGGTGAGATCCTGGTGTCTATTGACTCTATGGTCTTCAAACCGATGGTATTGTGTCTTACATTGCCAATCAACTGACTGTGTCGGCATCAAACAGCTAATTGAGCTGGTATTGTCCATTTAGAGGGGGCAGTAGGGGCAGAAGCAGAAAGATGTGCAACAAGGCAATGATTTGAATTTTTTGCTCATGGGTTGCTTTCAGAGTTTAATGTCTGCCTTGTAAGTTTGACAGCTGCCGCAGCTTGGCGTAAAAAGCAGCAAGATTAAAAGCAAAAGGGGGCTTCGAACCCACGATCGTGAGACTCAGGATCGGATGCGCTGCCGACTGAGCTAAGCAGGCATATGTAGAAGTTCCTCCGTATACGAACATACATGGAAACAACCGTTGCTTTCCAGCTGGAGCCTCAGATTGTTCTGAAATTCAAAGTGTGGAAGGTAATCGAGCAACAAAAGCTACAAGGTCGCAATGCAATCCTCTCAATCATCAATAACATCGTTCACATCTTGCATTTCTTAGCTGCACCTCCTTCCAAACGTTGCAAACTCCTCTTGCATCTTTCATCCTGTCATTTTGGTCTGTAACATTTTAAGCTGAAGCTTCACAACTATTGCGACTAAAGTTTGTGATGGGAAAAATGTCTTCACCCCCTCGGGAACTGAACCAATTTGACACGCACAGAGGGGCACACACAGACATATACACCGAGGGTGACAGAGGGCAAGGGATTATTTCTAAGGAGAGTCAAACACCCTGAAAGCAAACATGACCAAGAACTTAATTATCCGGTTCCAACTGTACTTTTCGTGAATGAACAGAAGAGGCTGATGGGAACAGTGCTCTTTGGTCGCGGTGAGCTCCAGGGAAGGATTGGAACCATTAATGTGTCGCTCAATTAGTCTCGTGGCAAATCTCGTGCTGGAAGTGACAAGGAAACACACTGATTTTGCTCCGTGTTTATGTTTCCAAAGAGCCAATTCCAAGGTATGAAAGTATATCTATCTGTGTTGGACTATAAAATGGCAGAATTATTTTAAATGAAGCAGCAGTGGTGTTGGAAATATTGAACTTATAGAAAGTTACCGCATACGAAGAGGCCATTCGGCACTTTGTACTGCTTTCAAAGAGCAGATCTGATTGTTTCGCCGCTCAGGAGTAATATTTGTGCCAGTGCAAACAGGAGGCAGCAAAATATAACTTTCTCCCAGCAACAATATGCTTGGCACCTCCATCTCTATTGTCAGTGCTCTACAACCAGCCCCTCTCTCTCCTTCTTTCATGTCTTCAATCCGCGACTGCGTTCGTTCTTGACCTGTTCCCAATATGCCATTTTGTGCTCTGAGGCAAAACTCCAACTCCCCTTCCACTGACTCCGGTGCAAATGTGAAATGTTTTCAAGCAATAAATTCGCAACATTCGTTTTTAACCATTTCACAAGATCAATAAATCTTCATTCCCTGACCAAGAATCCAACACCACCTGAGGCGCTAAGAACACCGAATCCTAACCAGTGGACCACCAGAAATGCTGTCAAGACTTCTTCCGGAGTTGATTATTAACGCAGCTTTTATCATTGAAAAAAATATTTCAGATCTCTTAAACCACAAAACTGCATGTTTAGATTCAACACAACGCAATTCTTCAGCCAACGGTAGCTCTGCTTTCTTCAGATTGAAATCCAATGTGAATATTTGAGCAATTTGAAAACTGAACAACGTGCACTAGTCTGGAAGGAAAGTGTTACTGTGGATAATCGGCACTGTGCACATTCCATTAATCAGTATCTGGGAGAATCAGGAAGGTGAGATCCTGGTGTCTTTTTACTCTATGTTCTGCAAACCGATGGTATTGTGTCTTCCATTGCCATGAACTGACTGTGTCGGAATGAAGCAGCAAATTGAGCTGGAATTGTCCATTTAGAGGGAGCTGTAGGGGGAGAAGTAGAAAGATATGCAACAATGCAATGATTTCAATTTTTTGCGCATCTGTTGCTTTCAGTGTTTAATGTCTGCCTTGGAAGTTTCACAGCTGCCGCAGATTGGCGTAAAAAGCAGCAAGATTAAAAGCAAAAGGGGGCTTCGAACCCACGACCCTGAGACTCAGGGTCGGATGCGCTGCCGACTGAGCTAAGCAGGCATATGGAAAAGTTTGTCGGTATACGAACATACATGGAAACAACCGTTGCTTTCCAGCTGGAGCCCCAGATTGTTCTGAAATTCAAAGTGTGGAAGGTAATCGAGCAACAAAAGCTACAAGGTCGCAATGCAATCCTCTCAATCATCAATAACATCGTTCACATCTTGCATTTCTTAGCTGCACCTCTTTCCAAACGTTGCAAACTCTTCTTGCATCTTTCATCCTGTCATTTTTGTCTGTAACATTTTAAGCTGAAGCTTCACAACTATTGCGACTAAAGTTTGTGATGGGAAAAATGTCTTCACCCCCTCGGGATCTGAACCAATTTGACACGCACAGAGGGGCACACACAGACATATACACCGAGGGTGACAGAGGGCAAGGGATTATTTCTAAGGAGAGACAAACACCCTGAAAGCAAACATGACCAAGAACTTAATTATCCGGTTCCAACTGTACTTTTCGTGAATGAACAGAAGAGGCTGATGGGAACAGTGCTCTTTGGTCGCGGTGAGCTCCAGGGAAGGATTGGAACCATTAATGTGTCGCTCAATTGGTCTCGTGGCAAATCTCGTGCTGGAAGTGACAAGGAAACACACTGATTTTGCTCCGTGTTTATGTTTCCAAAGAGCCAATTCCAAGGTATGAAAGTATATCTATCTGTGTTGGACTATAAAATGGCAGAATTATTTTAAATGAAGCAGCAGTGGTGTTGGAAATATTGAACTTATAGAAAGTTACTGGATACGAAGATGCCATTCGGCCCTTTGCACTGCTTTCAAAGAGCAGATCTGATTGTTCGGTCGCTCAGGAGTAATATTTGTGCCAGTGCAAACAGGAGGCAGCAAAATATATCTTTCTCGCAGCCACAATATGCCTGGCACCACCATCTCTATTGTCAGTGCTCTACAACCAGCCCCCCTCTCTCCTTCTTTCATGTCTTCACTCCGCGACTGCGTTCGTTCTTGACCTGTTCCCAATATGCCATTTTGTGCTCTGAGGCAAAACTCCAACTCACCTTCCACTGACTCCGGTGCAAATGTGAAATGTTTTCAAGCAATAAATTCGCAACACTCGTTCTTAACCATTTCACAAGATCAATAAATCTTCATTCCCTGACCAAGAATCCAACACCACCTGAGGCGCTAAAAGCACCGAATCCTAATCAGTGGACCACCAGAAATGCTGTCAAGTCTTCTTCCGGAGTGGAAAATGAACGCAGATCTTATCAATTAAAAAAATATTTCAGGTCTCTAAACTACAAAACTGCATGTTTAGATTCAACGCAACCCAATTCTTCAGCAAGCGATAGCTCTGCTATCTTCAGATTGAAATCCAATGTGAATATTTGAGCAATTTGAAAACTGAACAACGTGCTCTCGTCTGGAAGGAAAGTGTTACTGTGGATAATCGGCACTGTGCACATTCCTTTAATTAGTATCGGGGAGCATCAGGATGGTGAGATCCTGTTGTCTTTTTACTCTATGGTCTGCAAACCGATGGTATTGTGTCTTCCATTGCCATGAACTGACTGTGTCGGCATGAAGCAGCAAATTGAGCTGGAATTGTGCATTTTGAGGGATCTGTAGGGGGAGAGGTAGAAAGATATGCAACAATGCAATGATTTCAATTTTTTGCGCATCTGTTGCTTTCAGTGTTTAATGTCTGCCTTGGAAGTTTCACAGCTGCCGCAGGTTGGCGTAAACAGCAGCAAGATTAAAAGCAAAACGGGGCTTCGAACCCACGACCCTGAGACTCAGGGACGGATGCGCTGCCGACTGAGCTAAGCAGGTATATGGAAAAGTTCGTCGGTATACGAACATACATGGAAACAACTGTTGCTTTCCAGCTGGAGCCTCAGATTGTTCTGAAATTCAAAGTGTGGAAGGTAATCGAGCAACAAAAGCTACAAGGTCGCAATGCAATCCTCTCAATCATCAATAACATCGTTCACATCTTCCATTTCTTAGCTGCACCTCCTTCCAAACGTTGCAAACACCTCTTGAATCTTTCATCCTGTCATTTTTGTCTGTAACATTTTAAGCTGAAGCTTCACAACTATTGCGACTAAAGTTTGTGATGGGAAAAATGTCTTCACCCCCTCGGGAACTGAACCAATTTGACACGCACAGAGGGGCACACACAGACATATACACCGAGGGTGACAGAGGGCAAGGGATTGTTTCTAAGGAGAGACAAACACCCTGAAAACAAACATGACCAAGAATTAATTATCCAGTTCCAACTGTACTTTTCGTGAATGAACAGAAGAGGCTGATGGGAACAGTGCTCTTTGGTCGCGGTGAGCTCCAGGGAAGAATTGGAACCATTAATGTGTCGCTCAATTAGTGTCGTGGCAAATCTCGTGCTGGAAGTGATAAGGAAACACACTGATTTTGCTCCGTGTTTATGTTTCCAAAGAGCCAATTCCAAGGTATGAAAGTATATCTATCTGTGTTGGACTATAAAATGGCAGAATTATTTTAAATGAAGCAGCAGTGGTGTTGGAAATATTGAACTTATAGAAAGTTACCGCATACGAAGAGGCCATTCGGCACTTTGTACTGCTTTCAAAGAGCAGATCTGATCTTTGGTCGCTAAGGAGTAATATTTGTGCCAGTGCAGACATGAGGCAGCAAAATATATGCTTCTCCCAGCCACAATATGCCTGGTACCACCATCTCTATTGTCAGTGCTCTACAATAAACCCCTCTCTCTGCTTCATTCATGTGTTAACTCCGCGACTGCGTTCGTTCTTGACCTGTTCCCAATGTGCCATTTTGTGCTCTGAGGCAAAACTCCAACTCCCCTTCCACTGACTCCGGTGCAAATGTGAAATGTTTTCAAGCAATAAATTCGCAACATTCGTTTTTAACCATTTCACAAGATCAATAAATCTTCATTCCCTGACCAAGAATCCAACACCACCTGAGGCGCTAAAAGCACCGAATCCTAACCACTGGACCACCAGAAAAGCTGTCAAGACTTCTTCCGGAGTGGGTTATTAACGCAGCTTTTATCATTGAAAAAAATATTTCAGAACTCTTAAACCACAAAACTGCATGTTTAGATTCAACACAACCCAATTCGTCAGCCAACGATAGCTCTGCTTTCTTCAGATTGAAATCCAATGTGAATATTTGAGCAATTTGAAAACTGAACAACGTGCTCTAGTCTGGAAGGAAAGTGTTACTGTGGATAATTGGCACTGTGCACATTCCATTAATCAGTATCTGGGAGAATCAGGAAGGTGAGATCCTGGTGTCTTTTTACTCTATGGTCTGCAAACCGATGGTATTGTGTCTTCCATTGCCATGAACTGACTGTGTCGGCATGAAGCAGCAAATTGAGCTGGAATTGTCCATTTAGAGGGAGCTATAGGGGGAGAAGTAGAAAGATATGCAACAATGCAATGATTTGAATTTTTTGCGCATCTGTTGCTTTCAGTGTTTAATGTCAACCTTGGAAGTTTCACAGCAGCCGCAGCTTGGCGTAAAAAGCAGCAAGATTAAAAGCAATAGGGGGCGTCGAACCCACGACCCTGAGACTCAGGGTCGGATGCGCTGCCGACTGATCTAAGCAGGCATATGGAAAAGTTCTTCGGTATACGAACATACATGGAAACAACCATTGCTTTCCAGCTGGAGCCTCAGATTGTTCTGAAATTCAAAGTGTGGAAGGTAATCGAGCAACAAAAGCTACAAGGTCGCAATGCAATCCTCTCAATCATCAATAACATCGTTCACATCTTGCATTTCTTAGCTGCACCTCCTTCCAAACGTTGCAAACTCCTCTTGCATCTTTCATCCTGTCATTTTCGTCTGTAAAATTTTAAGCTGAAGCTTCACAACTATTGCGACTAAAGTTTGTGATGGGAAAAATGTCTTCACCCCCTTGGGAACTGAACCAATTTGACACGCACAGAGGGGCACACACAGACATATACACCGAGGGTGACAGAGGGCAAGGGATTATTTCTAAGGACAGACAAACACCCTGAAAGCAAACATTACCAAGAACTTAATTATCCAGTTCCAGCTGTACTTTTCTTGAATGAACAGAAGAGACTGATGGGAACAGTGCTCTTTGGTCACATTGAGCTCCAGGGAAGAATTGGAACCATTAATGTGTCGCTCAATTAGTCTCGTGACAAATCTCGTGCTGGAAGTGACAAGGAAACACACTGATTTTGCTCCGTGTTTATGTTTCCAAAGAGCCAATTCCAAGGTATGAAAGTATATCTATCTGTGTTGGACTATAAAATGGCAGAATTATTTTAAATGAAGCAGCAGTGGTGTTGGAAATATTGAACTTATAGAAAGTTACCGCATACGAAGAGGCCATTCGGCCCCTTGTACTGCTTTCAAAAAGCAGATCTGATTGTTTGGTCGCTAAGGAGTAATATTTGTGCCAGTGCAGACATGAGGCAGCAAAATATATCCTTCTCCCAGCCACAATATGCCTGGCACCACCATCTCTATTGTCAGTGCTCTACAACCAGCCCCTCTCTCTCCTTCTTTCATGTCTTCACTCTGCGACTGCGTTCGTTCTTGACCTGTTCCCAATGGGCCATTTTGTGCTCTGAGGCAAAACTCCAACTCCCCTTCCACTGACTCCGGTGCAAATGTGAAATGTTTTCAAGCAATAAATTCGCAACACTCGTTTTTAACCATTTCACAAGATCAATAAATCTTCATTCCCTGACCAAGAATCCAACACTACCTGAGGCGCTAAAAGCACCGAATCCTAACCAGTGGACCACCAGAAATGCTGTCAAGTCTTCTTCCGGAGTGGAAAATGAACGCAGCTTTTATCATTTAAAAAATATTTCAGATCTCTTAAACCACAAAATTGCATGTTTAGATTCAACAGAACCCAATTCTTCAGCCAACGATAGCTCTGCTTTCTTCAGATTGAAATCCAATGTGAATATTTGAGCAATTTGAAAACTGAACAACGTGCACTAGTCTGGAAGGAAAGTGTTACTGTGGATAATCGGCACTGTGCACATTCCTTTAATCAGTATGGGGGAGAATCAGGAAGGTGAGATCCTGGTGTCTTTGGATCCTGGTGTCTTTTTGCGCTATGGTCTGCAAAACGATGGTATTTTGTCTTCCATTGCCATGAACTGACTGTGTCGGCATGAATGAGCAAATTGAGCTGAAATTGTGCATTTAGAGGGAGCTGTAGGGGGAGAAGTAGAAAGATATGCAACAATGCAATGATTTGAATTTTTTGCGCATCTGTTGCTTTCAGCGTTTATAATCTGCCTTGGAAGTTTCACAGCTGACGCAGGTTGGCGTAAACAGCAGCATGATTAAAAGCAAAAAGGGGCGCCGAACCCAAGACCCTGAGATTCAGGGTCGGATGCGCTGCCGACTTAGCTAAGCAGGGATAGGGCAAAGTCCTTCCGAATACGAACATACATGGAAACAACTGTTGTTTTCCAGCTGGAGCCTCAGATTGTTCTGAAATTCAAAGCGTGGAAGGTAATCGAGCAACAAAAGCTACAAGGTCGCAATGCAATCCTCTCAATCATCAATAACATCGTTCACATCTTGCATTTCCTAGCTGCACCTCCTGCCAAACGTTGCAAACTCCTCTTGCATCTTTCATCCTGTCATTTTTGACTGTAACATTTTAAGCTGAAGCTTCACAACTGTTGCGACTAAAGTTTGTGATGGGAAAAATGTCTTCACCCCGTCGGGAACTGAACCAATTTGACAAGCACAGAGGGGCACACACAGACATATACACCGAGGTGACAGAGGGCAAGGAATTATGTCTAAGGAGAGACAAACACCCTGAAAGCACGCATGACCAAGAACTTAATTATGCAGTTCCGACTGTAATTTTCCTGAATGAACAGAAGAGACTGATGGGAACAGTGCTCTTTGGTCGCGGTGAGCTCCAGGGAAGGATTGCAACCATTAATGTGTCGCTCAGTTAGTCTCGGGGCAAATCTCGTGCTGGAAGTGACAAGGAAACACATTGATTTTGCTCCGTGTTTATGTTTCCAAAGAGCCAATTCCAAGGTATGAAAGTATATCTATCTGTGTTGGACTATAAAATGGTAGAATTATTTTAAATGAAGCAGCAGTTGTGTTGGAAATATTGAACTTATAGCATGTTACCGCATACGAAGAGGCCATTCGGCACTTTGTACTGCTTTCAAAGAGCAGATCTGATTGTTTGGTCGCTCAGGAGTAATATTTGTGCCAGTGCAAACAGGAGGCAGCAAAATATATCCTTCTCCCAGCCACAATATGCCTGGCACCTCCATCTCTAATGTCAGTGCCTAACAACCAGCCCCGCTCTCTCCTTCTTTCATGTCTTCACTCTGCGACTGCGTTTGTTCTTGACCTGTTCCCAATATGCCATTTTGTGCTCTGAGGCAAAACTCCAACTCCTCTTCCACTGACACCGGTGCAAATGTGAAATGTTTTCAAGCAACAAATTCGCAACACTCGTTTTTAACCATTTCACAAGATCAAGAAATCTTCATTCCCTGATCAACAATCCAACACCACCTGAGGCGCAATAGCACCGAATCCTAACCAGTGGACCACCAGAAAAGCTGTCAAGACTACTTCCGGAGTGGAAAATGAACGCAGCTTTTATCATTTAAAAAAATATTTCAGATCTCTTAAACCACAAAACTGCATGTTTAGATTCAACACAACCCAATTCGTCAGCCAACGATAGCTCTGCTTTCTTCAGATTTAAATCCAATGTGAATATTTGAGCAATTTGAAAACTGAACAACGTGCACTAGTCTGGAAGGAAAGTGTTGCTGTGGATAATCGGCACTGTGCACATTCCTTTAATCAGTATCGGGGAGAATCAGGAAGGTGACATCCTGGTGTCCATTTACTCTATGGTCTGCAAACCGATGGTATTGTGTCTTCCATTGCCATGAACTGACTGTGTCGGCATGAAGCAGCAAATTGAGCTGGAACTGTCCATTTGGAGGGAGCTGTAGGGGCAGAAGTAGAAAGATATGCAACAATGCAATGATTTGAATTTTTTGCTCATCTGTTGCATTCATTGCTTAATGTCTGCCTTGTAAGTTTGACAGCTGCCGCAGGTTGGCGTAAAAAGTAGCAAGATTAAAAGCAAAAGGGGACTTCGAACCCACGACCCTGAGACTCACAGTCGGATGCGCTGCCGACTGAGATAAGCAGGCGTATGGAAAATTTGGTCGGTATACGATCATACATGGAAACAACTCTTTGCTTTCCAACTGGAGCCTCAGATTGTTCTGAAATTCAAAGTGTGGAAGGTAATCGAGCAACAAAAGCTACAAGGTCGCAATGCAATCCTCTCAATCATCAATAACATCGTTCACATCTTCCATTTCTTAGCTGCACCTCCTTCCAAACGTTGCAAACTCCTCTTTCATCTTTCATCCTGTCATTTTTGACTGTAACATTTTAAGCTGAAGCTTCGCAACTATTGCGACTAAAGTTTGTGATGGGAAAAATGTCTTCACCCCGTCGGGAACTGAACCAATTTGACACGCACAGAGGGGCACACACAGACATATACACCGAGGGTGACAGAGGTCTAGGGATTATTTCTAAGGAGAGACAAACACCCTGAAAGCACGCATGACCAAGAACTTAATTATCCAGTTCCAACTGTAATTTTCCTGAATGAACAGAAGAGGCTGATGGGAACAGTGCTCTTTGGTCGCGGTGAGCTCCAGGGAAGGATTGGAACCATTAATGTGCCGCTCAATTAGTCTCGTGACAAATCCCGTGCTGGAAGTGACAAGGAAACACACTGATTTTGCTCCGTGTTTATGTTTCAAAAGAGCCAATTCCAAGGTATGAAAGTATATCTATCTGTGTTGGACTATAAAATGGCAGAATTATTTTAAATGAAGCAGCAGTGGTGTTGGAAATATTGAACTTATGGAAAGTTACCGCATACGAAGAGGCCATTCGGCCCTTTGTACTGCATTCAAAAAGCAGATCTGATTGTTTGGTCGCTAAGGAGTAATATTTGTGCCAGTGCAGACATGAGGCAGCAAAATATATCCTTCTCCCAGCCACAATATGCCTGGCACCACCATCTCTATTGTCAGTGCTCTACAACCAGCCCCTCTCTCTCCTTCTTTCATGTCTTCACTCTGCGACTGCGTTCGTTCTTGACCTGTTCCCAATGGGCCATTTTGTGCTCTGAGGCAAAACTCCAACTCCCCTTCCACTGACTCCGTTGCAAATGTGAATTGTTTTCAAGCAATAAATTCGCAGCACTCGTTTTTAACCATTTCACCATATCAATAGATCTTCATTCCCTGACCAAGAATCCAACACCTCCTGAGGCGCTAAAAGCACCGAATCCTAACCAGTGGACCACCAGAAATGCTGTCAAGTCTTCTTTCGCAGTTGGTTATGTACGCAACTTTTATCATTTATAAAAATATTTCCGATCTCTTATACCACAAAACTGCATGTTTAGATTCAACACAACCCAATTCTTCAGCCAACGATAGCTCTGCTTTCTTCAGATTTAAATAAAGTGTGAATATTTGAGCAATTTGAAAACTGAACAACGTGCACTAGTCTGGAAGGAAAGTGTTACTTTGGATAATCGGCACTGTGCACTTTCCTGTAATCAGTATCTGGGAGAATCAGCAAGGTCAGATCCTGTTGTCTTTTTACTCTACGGACTGCAAACCGATGGATTGTGTCTTCCAATGCCGTGAACTGACTGTGTCGGCATGAAGCAGCAAATTGAGCTGGAATTGTCCATTAAGAGGGAGTTGTAGGGGCAGAAGCAGAAAGATATTCAACAAGGCAATGATTTGAATTTTTTGCGCATGGGTTGTATTCGGTGTTTAATGTCTGCCTTGTAAGTTTGACAGCTGCCGCAGGTTGGCGTAAAAAGCAGCAAGATTAAAAGCAAAAGGGGGCGACGAACCCACGACCCTGAGGGTCGGATGCGCTGCCGACTGAGATAAGCAGGCATACGGAGAAGCACGTCCGTATACGAACATACATGGAAAAAACTGTTGCTTTCCAGCTGGAGCCTCAGATTGTTCTGAAATTCTAAGTGTGGAATGTAATCGAGCAACAAATGCCCCAAGGACGCAATGCATTTTTCTCAATCATCAATAACATCGTTCACATCTTCCATTTCTTAGATGTACTTCCTTCCAAACGTTGCAAACTCCTCTTGCATCTTTCATCCTGTCATTTTTGTCTGTAACATTTTAAGATGAAGTTTCACAAGTATTGCGAATAAAGTTTGTGATGGGAAAAATGTCTTCACCCCCTCGGGAACTGAACCAATTTGACACGCACAGAGGGGCACACACAGATATATACGCCGAGAGTGACAGAGGGCAAGGGATTATTTCTAAGGAGAGACAAACACCCAGAAAGCAAGCATGACCAAGAACTTTATTATCCAGTTCCAACTGTAATTTTCGTGAATGAACAGAACAGGCTAATGGGAACAGCGCACTTTGGTCGCGGTGAGCTCCAGGGAAGGATTGGAACCATTAATGTGCCCCTCAATTAGTCTCGTGACAAATCTCGTGCTGGAAATGATAAGGAAACACACTGACTTTGCGCCGTGTTTAAGTTTCAAAAGGGCCAATTCAAAGGTATGAAAGTATATCTATCTGTGGTGGACTATAAAATGGCAGAATTATTGTAAAAGAAGCAGCAGTGGTGTTCTAAAAATTGAAATTATAGGAAGTTACCGCTTACGAAGAGGCCATTCGGCCCTTTTGTACTGCTTTGAAAGAACAGATCTGATTGTTTGGTCGCTAAGGAGTAATATTTGTGCCAGTGCAAACAGGAGGCAGCATAATATATCCTTCTCCCATCCACAATATGCCTGGAACCACCATCTCTATTGTCAGTACTCTACAACCAGCCCCTCTCTCTCCTTCTTTCATGTGTTCACTCCGCGACTGCGTTTGTTCATGACCTGTTCCCAATATGCCATTTTGTGCTCTGAGGCAAACCTCCAACTCTCCTTCCACTGACTCCGGTGCAAATGTGTAATGTTTTCAAACAATAAATTCGCAACACTGGTTTTTAACCATTTCACAAGATCAATAAATCTTCATTCCCTGACCAAGAATCCAACACCACCTGAGGCGCTAAAAGCACCGAATCCTAACCACTGGACCACCAGAAATGCTGTCGAGCCTTCTTCCGGAGTGGATTATGAACGCAGCTTTTATCATTTAAAAAATAAATTCAGATCTCCTATACCACAAAACTGCATGTTTAGATTCAACACAACCCAATTCGTCAGCCAACGATAGCTCTGCTTTCTTCAGATTGAAATCCAATGTGAATATTTGAGCAATTTGAAAACTGAACAACGTGCACTAGTCTGGAAGGAAAGTGTTACTGTGGATAATCGGCACTGTGCACATTCCTGTAATCAGTATCTGGGAGAATCAGGAAGGTGAGATCCTGGAGTCTTTTTACTCTATAGTCTGCAAACCGATGGTATTGTGTCTTCCATTGCCATGAACTGACTGTGTCGGCATGAAGCAGCTAATTGA
The DNA here is from genome assembly GCF_964194155.1 of Cetorhinus maximus. Lineage (NCBI taxonomy): Eukaryota > Metazoa > Chordata > Chondrichthyes > Lamniformes > Cetorhinidae > Cetorhinus > Cetorhinus maximus. Next base: position 65,021,870 of record NC_135901.1, on the reverse strand, counting down.
GCTGGAATTGTCCATTTAGAGGGAGCTGTAGAGGCAGAAGCAGAAAGATATGCAACAAGGCATTGATTTGAATTTTTTGCGCATGAGTTGCTTTCAGTGTTTAATGTCAGCCTTGTAAGTTTGACAGCTGCCGCAGGTTGGCGTAAATAGCAGCAAGATTAAAAGGAACAGGGGGCGTCAATCCCACGACCCTGAGACTCAGGATCGGATGCGCTGCCGACTGAGCTAAGCAGGAATTTGGATAAATTTATCCGTATACGAACATACATGGAAACAACTGTTGCGTTCCAGCCAGAGCCTCAGGTTGTTCTGAAATTCAAAGTGTGGAAGGTAATCGAGCAAAAAAAGCCCCAAGGGCGCAATGCACTCCTCTCAATCATCAATAACATCGTTCACATCTTCCATTTCTTAGCTGCACCTCCTTCCAAAAGTTGCAAACTCCTCATGCATCTTTCGTCCTGTCATTTTTGTCTAACATTTTAAGCAGAAGCTTCACAACTATTGCGAATAAAGTTTGTGATGGCAAAAATTTGTTCACCCCCTCGGGAACTGAACCAATTTGACAGGCACAGAGGAGCACACACATTCATATACAGCGAGAGTGACAGAGGGCAAGGGATTATATCTTAGGAAAGAAAATCACCCAGGAAGCAAGCATGACCAAGAACTTTATTATCCAGTTCCAACTGTAATTTTCGTGAATGAACAGAACATGCTGATGGGAACAGTGCTCTCTGGACGTGGTGAGCTCCAGGGAAGGATTGGCACCATTACTGTGTCGCTCAATTAGTCTCGTGACAAATCTCGTGCTGGAAGTGACAAGGAAACACACTGAATTTATACGTGTTTATGTTTCAAAAGAGCCAATTCCAAGGTATGAAAGTGTATCTATCAGGGGTGGCCTATAAAATGGCAGAATTATTGTAAAAGAAGCAGCAGTGGTGTTGGAAAAATTGAAATTATAGAAAGTTACCACATAGGAAGAGGCCATTCGGCCCTTTGTACAGCTTTCAAAGAGCAGATCTGATTGTTTGGTCGCTAAGGAGTAATATTTGTGCCAGCACAAACAGGAGGCAGCAAAATATATCCTTCTCCCAGCCATAATATGCCTGGCACCACCATCTCAATTGTCAGTGCTCTACAACCAGCCCCTCTCTCTCCTTCTTTCATTTCTTCAGTCCGCGGCTACGTTTGTTCTTGAACTGTTCCCAATGTGCCATTTTGTGCTCTGAGGCAAAACACCAACTCCCCTTCCACTGACTCCGGTGCAAATGTGATTTTTTTCTATCAATAAATTCGCAATACTCGTTTTTAACCATTTCACAAGATCAATAAATCTTCAGTCCCTGACCAAGAATCCAACACCACCTGAGGCGCTAAAAGCACCGAATCCTAACCACTCGACAACCAGAAATGCTGTCAAGTCTTCTTGCGGAGTCGCATATGGACGCAGCTTTTAGTATTAAAAAAAATATTTCAGATCTCTTATACCACAAAACTGCATGTGTAGATTCAACCCAACCCAATTCTTCAGCCAACGATAGCTCTGCTTTCTTCTGATTGAAATCCAGTGTGAATATTTGAGCAATTTGAAAACTGGACAACGTGCACATGTCTGGAAGGAAAGTGTTACTGTGAATAATCGGCACTGTGCACATTCCTGTAATCAGTATCTGGGAGAATCAGGAAGGTGAGATCCTGGTGTCTTTTTACTCTATGGTCTGCAAACCGATGGTATTGTGTCTTCCATTGCCATGAACTGACTGTGTCGGCATCAAGCATCTAATCGAGCTGGAATTGTCCATTTAGAGGGAGCTGCAGGGGCAGAAGCGGAAAGATATGCAACAAGGCAATGATATGAATTTTTTGCGCATCTGTTGCTTTCAGTGTTTAATGTCTGCCTTGTAAGTTTCACAGCTGCCGCAGGGATAGTGTTAGCGTAAAAAGTGGCAAGATTAAAAGCAAAAGGGGGCATAGCACCCAAGACTCTGCGACTCAGGATCGCATGCGGTGGCGACTGAGCTAAGCAGGAATATTGGGAAATGCGTCCATATACGAACGTACATGGAAGCAACTGTTGCTTTCCAGCTGGAGCCTCAGATTGTTCTGAAATTCAAAGTGTGGAAGGTAATCGACCAACAAAAGCCCCAAGGTCGCAATGCATTTTTCTCAATCATCAATAACATCGTTCACATCTTCCATTTCTTAGCTGCACCTCCTTTTTAACGTTGCAAACTCCTCTTGCATCTTTCATCCTGTCATTTTGTCTGTAACATTTTAAGCTGAACCTTCACAACTATTGCGAGTAAAGTTTGTGATGGTAAAAATGTGTTCACCACCTCGGGAAATGAACCAATTTGAGACGCACAGAGGAGCACACACAGACATATACACCGAGAGTGACAGAGGGCAATGGATTATTTCTAAGGAGAGACAAACACCCAGAAAGCAAGCATGACCAAGAACTTTATTATCCAGTTCCAACTGTAATTTTCGTGAATAAACAGAACAGGCTGATGGTAACAGTGTTCTCTGGAGGGGGTGAGCTCCAGGGAAGGATTGGCACCTTTAATGTGTCGCTCAATTAGTCTCGTGACAAATCTCGTGCTCGACGTGACAAGGAAACACATTGAATTTGCTCTGTGTTTATGTTTCAAAAGAGTCTATTTCAAGGTATGAAAGTATATCTCTCTGTGGTGGCCAATAAAATGGCAGAATTATTGTAAAAGTAGCAGCAGTGGTGTTGGAAAAAATGAAATTATAGTATGTTACCACATAGGAAGAGGCCATTCCGCCCTTTGTTTTGCTTTCAAAGAGCAGATCTGATTGTTTGGTCGATAAGGAGTAATATTTGTGCCAGTGCAAACAGGAGGCAGCAAAATGTATCCTTCTCCCAGCCATAATATGCCTGGCACCACCATCTCTATTGTCAGTGCTCTACAACCAGCCCCTCTCTCTCCTTTAATTTCTTCACTCCGCTACTGCGTTTTTTCTTGACCTGTTCCCAATGTGCCATTTTGTGCTCTGAGGCAAAACTCCAACTCCCCTTCCACTGACTCCGTTTGCAAATGTGAAATGTTTTCAATCAATAAATTCGCAACACTCTTCTTTAACCATTTCACAAGGTCAATAAATCTTCATTCCCTGACCTAGAATCCAACACCACCTGTGGCGCTAAAAGCACCGAATCCTAGCCACTGGATCACCAGAAATGCTGTCAAGTCTTCTTCCGGAGTGGCCTATGAACGCAGCTTTTGCCATTTATAAAGATATTTCAGATCTCTTATACCACAAAACTGCATGTTTAGATTCCACACAAACCAATTCTTCAGGCAACGATAGCTCTGCTTTCTTCACATTGAATTCCAGTGTGAAAGCTTGAGCAATTTCAAAGCTGAACAACGTGCACAAGACTGGAAGGAAAGTGTTACTGTGGATAATCGGCACTGTGCACATTCCTGTAATCAGTATCTGGGAGAATCAGGATTGTGAGATCCTGGTGTCTTTTTACCCTATGGTTTGCAAACCGATGGTATTGTGTCTTCCATTCCCATCAACTGACTGTGTCGTCATCAAGCAGGTAATTGTCCGAGGAGTTGGCCGTTTAGAGGGAGCTGGAGGGGCAGAAGCAGAAAGATATGCAACAAGGCAATGATTTGAATTTTTTGCGCATCGGTTGGTTTCAATGTTTAATGTCTGCCTTGTAAGCTTCACAGCTTCCGCAGGGATTGGGTTGGCGTAAAAAGCAGCAAGATTAAAAGCAACAGGGAGGCTCGAAACCACGACCCTGTGTCGCTGGGTCACATGCTCTGGCGACAGAGCTAGGCGGGAACACCGAATGGCGTATCCATATAACAATATACATGGAAACAACTGTTGCTTTCCACCTGGAATCTCAGATTGGTCTGAATTTCAAAGTGCAGAAGGTCATCGACCTGCAAATGCCCCAATTGTGCAATGCATTCCCCTCAATCATCAATAACATCGTTCACATCTTCCACTTCTTTGCTGCACCTCCTTCCAAACATTGCAAACACCTCTTGCATCTTTCATCCCGGCATTTTTGACTGTAACATTTTAATCTGAAGCTGCTCAGATCATGTGAATAAAGTTTGTGATGGTAAATATGTGCTCACTCCCTTGTGAACTGAACCAATTTGACACACACAGAGGAACAAACACCGACATATTCACCGAGAGCGACACAGGGCAAGGGATTGTTTCAAAGGAGAGACAAACACCCAGACAGCAAGCATGACCAATACCTTTATTTTCCAGTTCCAACTGATAGTTTCGTGAATGAACAGTAATAGGAAAACGCCCGAGTGTTTGGATGGATTTTATTCCATTTAAACAATAATAAACTCTATAGCACACAGTTAAAACCAGGCATAGTAAAAAACGGGAAAGGCCAATGCAGTTGGACTCAATGGCTTTAACAACTCGGCGACGATGTCTAGCCCTATGGTATACAAGCATAGATGGGGACAGCAGAGGAGCATGACATTCGGCCTCTGGTGTCCATGCCGGCCGATGGAAGAGGAATTCAGCGACTTTGACAACCCGCCTTTTCTGCACAGCAGTTTATATTTGTATTGTTTCTCCTTGCTCTTTCTGTTAAAATAAAACACCGCACACACCTGCTCCTACTTTAGGCTGGCACTTCTTCGACCAATGGGAGTTCCGAAAGTGCAATGTTGGTAACTGTAAGCTTCAAATCGACGCTTCCACAGAAAGTAGAAGTACGATCATGCACGTTAGACTGCTCAGCCACACTATCAAGCTCAGGCTGTTACTTCCCATCTCCTTGGCTGGTGTTGATGCTGAAATAGAACAGAAGCAAAGCAGCAGCAATACGTTGAATGGCCCCACAAGCCTCCCCCGTCACTTAATAAGATCATGGCGGATCCCCTGTCCCAACACCAATTTCCGACCTGATCCCGATGATCCTTCATTCCCTTAGAGTCCAAATATGATTAGAATTGTTGGACAAAAGGAAAGGGCTGTGGCTGCTGGAAATATGAAGAAAAAACAGAAAATGCTGGAAAAAACTCAGCAGGTCTGGTAGCATCTGTTGGAGAGAGAAACGGATTCAACGTTTCGAGTCCGTTTGACTCCTCTTCAGAGCTAAAGACGATTTTTAGATGTTTTTCCTTCCATTGACCCGATAGTTAGTTCTACGGACACCTGGTTGAAATCAGCATAATGATCAGTTGGTAAGATTTGAATCTACCTGGGTAAACCCCAATAGAATTTGAAACCATCCATTTAACCACTCGGCTATGAAAATTGACCACTGCTTTCCCCCCAATAATCAATAGCATTATTCACAGCTTCCACTTCTTAGTTGCACCTCCTTCTCACGGGGTTCAATTTTCCTCAGGATTTGTTTCTGGATTTAATATTTACCTGCTTTGTGCCCTCATTTTGAAATGGGATTCGCTTCAATATCCAACACAATTTGAATTGCTAACATGATGAACAAACAATGGAAAACAAGTCACTCAGTAACACTAATCCCATGGCCCTCATTTGCAGAGTCACAACACTCCGCTTTTCAAAAAGATGACATAATTTTTATTGAAAAGATATACAAAGTTGGTGTGACTTTTATTTGTGACTCAGTCACTCGGGTATTCTGTAAATGCTGCTCGGAGGTTTAGTGACCTGTGTTTTCCTGAGCCTGTGCTCGGTGTATTACGAGGTTTGGCCCGCGTTGGAGTATCTTGTGTCCCAGGGATGGGCAGTAACCCGCTGATTGAAGCTGCAGCCGCCGCTTTCTGCTGGCAGTGGGTGACTAGAGAGTGCGGGGCTGCAATATTGCTGCTTTTCTGCCTTTCCCTGTCTCACTCACTGTTGAGCTGAGGAAGAGAGAATAATTGATGGGTTTGTTTGAATCGAATAACTTCATAGATTTCAAATGGGTTACACTTAGGTACATGGTAGGTTTAATTGTTTTCTCATTATATTTGAAATGAATATTCATGAAATAAACACTGTCAGTTTGGGGATCCATTGCATAAAAGCAGAGTTGGCAATGTTTGGCAAATATTTTCTTGCAGTCAAAGTTCCAATTGTCATCCTGGTACTCTGTGACAATGGATGATGATGGGGAGAAAACAGTAAAGGTTTCTTCCCTGATGGTCTTAAACCAGAAACCTTTCGGTTACCTTCCAAATTCCTACCAAACATACAATAGAGGCTCACACAATCAAAACCTGCAAGGTATCTTAAACTGACTCAGCGAGTTAAAGCTTCAGATTGTCAATACCGGAATGACAGTTATTTTCTATCAGTTTCACAATTCGAAAAGAGTAGGTGGGACATTGATTATGGAAACATGGAAACAGTCCGATCCCACCCACTGCAGACACATCCATGTAACCAGGAACCAGCTGTCATACAACAGATTCTCACTTCGAGCCTTTTGGTGTCTTGGCTGATATTGTCCCAAAGCCCATTTAAGGTTTTAATTCCTGATCTGTCAGATCTGTGCAATGATGTAGTGCAGTTCTGAGGAAATGTTACAGACCTGAAATAAAAGCTATGTTTTTTCTCTCCAGAGACGCGACCAGACCTGCCGAGAATTCCAGCATTTTCTGTTTTTTCTATTTCAGAAAACCAGCATCTGCAGCTTTTTGATTTTCTTTAACTAATTAGCGTTAAGAATGTGGAACCCATAAGGTTTGAGATCGATATTTCAGCTGAAAATGTGCAAGTAAGCTCATGTGCACAAGCTGAAAATGCAAATGGGTTCACTCCTTTGTCACAGTTACTGACTCATCAACACAGTCACACCAGTCCGAGACCATCCAGATACTTCACATGTGTGAAGGGATTTATTCAGTTTGCAAAGGAGTCAACACACCAACTTTAAAATTCAAAGGATTTAATCCACCGTCAGAGCATTCTTGTTGGCAGAGTTTTAGTGTTCCATGTATGGTGAAAAATAATCCATCTGCTGAGACTGCATCGAGTTTGGATCTAACTGCATGGTATTTGTTCTGCTGTTCATAATATCGAGGAGAGAATTATGTTGGAGTCCAGAGCATTTGAGTTGCTGTAACAATTGATTCGAAGACTTTATATCTTGTCCCAATAGCACCCATCGTATTCGGATTACTAGACATCAGTTTCATTCTACAATATTAGCTTTCAATGGCGGAGCGGTCACCCAGCATTCACTACGGTACAGAACGTGCTCCGTCCTCATTGTAGCAGCTCGTCGCACATGCGCATTACGGTGTGGGCGTGGAGCATGCGCATTTCGATCTTTTTTCACGGGCATGCGCAGTGCTGGTCTGTGACTGAAGCCGATCAGAGCGGGTGAGAGAATGTCGAGTGGAGCAAACTTACAGAGTTAGTGGGTGTATGAGGAGGAATGGAGCCAGCGGAGTGGGCATGGAGGCTTCATATGGGCGCTGGTGAGAAGTGAGTGAAGCATTCTGGGAGAAGTCGTCGCAGCCACCACGACTCAGGAGAGAATCGAGGAGAAGGACTCTTGCACTCAACAGGAGGCAGGGCATCCAACAGAGGGCGCTGGTGAGAAGTGACTGAAGCATTCTGGGAGAAGTCATCGCAGCTACCGTGACTCAGGAGGGAATCGAGGAGGACCCACTGACAAAGAACGGAATAGCCTCAAACATTACATTGCTGTAGTTTTTCCATCCCTCCCTCCTCCTGAAACCTAAAAAAAAAGAGAGAGGAAGAGGCAGTGCCTTCAGGAGTGCACCAGACCTGCGAGGGACAATCTTCTGAAAGTGGATTTTAAAGAAAAAGCAGCTGATTGGTGATTAAATCCTGGGAGCAGACTCGGAGGGAGGGGCACCGGAGCGGTGAGTATAAATCTAGCTTACCTCAGGGATTCACGGCCTTGTCTCCAGGGAGCAGACTTGGAGGGAGGAGCACAGGAGTGGTGAGTATAAATTTAGCTTAACTCGGAGATTCGCGGCCTTGTCACTAGGGAGCAGAATTGGAGGGAGGAGCACTGGAGCGGTGACCTTGGGGCACAGAGTAACTGAAACCAAAACTGAAAAAAGTGACGTCACAGGAATGCTGTGACCTGATTGGTTGGTAGGAAATATGCACCAAATTTGAAAAAAAACACTTCAAAGCTAATTAAAAAAATAATTATCTAAGTAGAGATGGCTGGGCAGGTGATGTGCTGTAGCTGTATGATGTGGGGGCTGGGAGATCCCATTGCGAGACACAGTGACCACATCAGCAGCAAGTGTTGGTTGCTGGAGGAACACAGGCTCAGAATTGATGAGCTGGAGTCCGAGCTCTGGACACTGCAGCACATCCGGGAGGGGGACAATTACCTGGATTCTTTATATCAGGAGGCGGTCACACCCGGTAGATTAAGCACATCAAGTCCGGTTAGTGGTCAGGGTCAGGAGGGTGTGACTGCAAGTGAGGCAGGTAGAGGGATCCTGTGTTCAGGAACAGAGGAGCCTCAGCTCTTGACCTTGTCCAACAGGTACGAGGTACTTGCTCCCTGTGTGGATGAGGAAGCGGCCTGTAGGGAGGATGAGCCAGCTGACCACGGCACCGTGGCACAGGAGGCCATTCAAGAGGGGGGACCAAAAAGACAAGTGGTAGTTGCAGGGGATTCTATAATTAGGGGAATTGATAGCTTCCTTTGTAAGCAGGATAGAGAGTCCCGCCATGGTACGTTGCCTGCTCGGTGCCAGGGTGAGTGACATCTCTGACCGGCTTGAAAGGGTATTGGAGAGGGAGGGGGAGGATCCAGTTGTTGTAGTCCATGTCAGGACAAATAACAGAGGTAAGACTAGGAAAGAGGACCTGTTTGGGGATTAACAGGAACTAGGAACTAAATTAAAGAACACATCCTCCAGGGTTATAATCTCCAGATTACTAGCCGAGCCACGTGCAAATTGGCATCGGCACGCGAGAATAAGGGAACTAAACACGTGGCTAAAGGAGTGGTGCGGGAAAGAGGGGTTCCATTTCATGGGGCATTGGCATCAGTATTGGGACAGGAGGGATCTGTACCGTTGGGATGGTCTCCACCTGAACTGATCTGAGACCAATGTTCAAGCGAAAAGGGTAAATAGGGTGGTCAACAGGACTTTAAACTAGAAAGTGGTGGGGGTTGGGGGGGTGGGGGGGCGGGGGGTGGGGGAGGGAAGGGTAAAACTCCAAGAAGTATGACTAATGGGAGACAAAGCAGCAGGTTAGCGTGTGGGTGGGTGGATTCAACTTCATGGAAAATTATGAAAAAACTGAAAAGAAAGGAGAGCCCAGGAGAGGCTTTTAAAGTCTCCAGAACACAAAATAGGACAGAGTTTTTGGGCAGGGCTAGGAATCTAACTTCAAGCACATCAGATAAAGGGACGACAATGAGAAAGGGGACGGGAAATACATGACTTAAAGTGTTGTATCTGATTGCACGCAGTATACGAAATAAGGTAAATTAACTTGTGGTGCAGATTGAAATTGGCATGTATGATGTGGTGGGCATCATGGAGACATGGCTGCAAGGGGATCAGGACTGGGAGCTAAATATCCAAGGATATAAATCCCATCGAAAAGTTAGGCAGGTTGGGAGAGGGGGTGGGGTTGCTTTGTTAGTAAGAAATGAAATTAAATCAATAGCCAGAAATTATGTAGGGTCAGATGATGGAGAATCTGTGTGGGTAGAGTTGAGGAACCGCAAAGGTAAAAAAAAACATAATGGGAGTTATGTACAGGCCTCCGAACAGTAGTCAGGATGTTGGGCACAAGATACACCAGGAGATAGAAAAGGTGTGTAAAAAAGGCAAGGTTACAGTGATCATGGGGGATTTCAATATGCAGGTAGACTGGGAAAATCAGGTTGGTAGGGGATCCCAAGAAAAGGAATTTGTGGAATGTTTACGTGATGGCTTTTTGGAGCAGCTTGTGGTGGAGCCCACGAGAGAACAGGCAATTCTAGATTTAGTGATGTGTAATGAGGCAGGTTTGATAAGGGAGCTGATGGTGAAGGAACCCTTAGGAGGAAGTGACCATAATATGATAGAATTTACCCTGCAATTTGAGAGGAAAAAGCTGGAATAAGATGTAACGGTATTACAGTTGAATAAAGGCAACTACAGAGGCATGAGGGAGGAGCTGGCCAGAATTGACTGGGAGATGAGCCTAGCAGGAAAGACAGTGGAACAGCAATGGCAGGATTTTCTGGGAGTAATTTGGCAGACACAGCAAAAGTTCATCCCCAGGAAGAAGAAGCATACTAAAGGGAGGACGAGGCAACCATGGCTGACAAGGGAAGTCAGGGACAGCAAAAAAGCTGAAGAGAAAGCATACAATGCGACGAAGAGCAGTGGGAAACCAGGGGATTGGGAAGCCCACAAAGACCAACAGAGGACAACTCAAAAAGAAATAAGGAGGGAGAAGATTAAAAATGAGAGGAAACTAGCCAGTAAAATAAAAGAAGATTGCAAGAGTATTTTTTAGATATATAAAGGGTAAGAGAGAGGCAAAAGTGGACATTGGGCCGCTGGAAAATGACACTGGAAAAGTAGTAGTGGGGAACAAAGAAATGGCAGAGGAACTGAATTGTACTTTGCATCAGTCTTCACAGTGGAAGACACAAGTGACATCCCCAAAGTACAAGAGAGTCGGGGGACAGAGGTGAATATGGTGGCCATTACCGAGGAGAAGGTGTTAGGAAAACTGAAAGGTCTGAAGGTGCATAAATCACCAGGACCAGATGGATTACACCCCAGATTTCTGAAGGAGATAGCTGAAGAGATAGTGGAGGCGTTAGTGGTGATCTTTCAGGAATCACTGGAGTCAGGGAGAGTCCCAGAGGACTGGAAAATCGCTAATGTAACCCCTCTGTTTAAGAAGGGAGTGAGGCAAAAGATGGGAAATTACAGGCCGATTAGCCTGATGTCGGTCGTTGCTAAGATTTTAGAGTCCATAATTAAGGATGAAATTTCAGAATACTTGGAAGTGCATGGTAAAATCGGGCAAAGTCAGTATGGTTTCATCAAGGGCAGGTCATGCCCGACAAATCTGATAGAATTCTTTGAGGAGGTAATGAATAGGTTAGACAAAGGAGAGCCAATGGATGTTATCTACTTGGACTTCCAGAAGGCCTTTGACAAGGTGCCGCACAGGAGGCCACTCAGTAAGATAAGAGCCCATGGTGTTAGAAGCAAGGGGTTAGCATGGATAGAAGATTGGCTGTCTGGCAGGAGGCAGAGAGTGGCGATAAGGGGGTCCTTCTCAGGATGGCGGCCGGTGACTAGTGGAGTTCCGCAGGGGTCAGTGTTGGGACCACAACTTTTCACTCTATACATTAATGATCTAGATGAAGGAACTGAGGGCATCCTGGCTAAGTTTGCAGATGATACAAAGTTACGTGGCGGGACAGGTAGTATTGAAGAGGCAGGGAGGCTGCAGAAGAATTTGGACAGGTTAGGTGAATGAGCAAAGAAGTGGCAGATGGAATACAACGTGGCCAAATGTGAGGTCATGCACTTTGCTAGGAAGAATAGAGGCATAGGCTATTTTCTAAATGGGGAGAGAATTCAGAAATCTGGAGTGCAAAGGGAGTTTGGAGTCCTAGTCCAGGATTCTCTTAAAGTTAACTTGCAGGTAGAGTCGGTAGTTAGGAAGGCAAATGCAATGTTGGAATTTATTTCCAGAGGACTAGAATATAAAAGCAGGGATATGCTGCTGAGGCTTTATAAGGCTCGGGTCAGACCACATTTAGAATATTGTGAGCAATTTTGGGCCCCGTGTCTCATGAAGGATGTGCTGGCCCTGGAGAGGGTCCAGAGGAGGTTCACGAGAATGATCCCAGGAGTGAAAGGCTTAACATATGAGGAACGTTTGAGGACTCTGGGTCTATACTCGGTGGAGTTTAGAAGGATGAGGAGGGGCCTGATTGAAACTTACAGAATACTGAAAGGCCTGGATAGTCTGGGCGTAGGGAAGATGTTTCCATTAGTAGGAGAGACTAGGACCCGAGGGCACAGCTTCAGAGTAAAGAGAAGACCATTTAGAACAGAGATGAGGAGAATCTTCTTTAGCCAGAGAGTGGTGAATCTATGGAATTCATTGCCACAGAAGGCTGTGGAGGCCAGGTCATTGAGTGCATTTAAGACCAAGATAGATAGGTTCTTGCTTGGTAAGGCGATCAAAGGTTACGGGGAGAAAGCGGGAGAATGCGGTTGAGAAACTTATCAGCCATGATTGAATGGCGGAGCAGACACGATGGGCCGAATGGACTAATTTCTGCTCCTATGTCTTATGGTCGAACAGATTGGAACTCCACAAATGTATCTGTGTTATTCAATTAAAGGGGTGGTGTGGAGGATGTAGATAGCATGGAGTGACAGGCCATTGAACCTTTTGTTAGCCATGGGGAAGGAGCTGGAATCTGGTATTAAGCAAGTCTTAACAAAGCAATTTGAAAAATTCCAGGATGAATATCACAAGTCAACATTGTTTTACCAAACGGAATGCTGCTTGACAAAATTCTTCGGCATTTTTGTGAACGTTAGCCTTAAATGCAAGCCGATTAATGACCGGGGAAAAAGGAAGCCTTGCTAAAATTGCACAAGGGCCTGGTGATACCAGACCTGGTATATTGTGTGCAATTTTCGCCCCTAGCATTAAAGAAGGATTTATGTGCAGTGCGACGAATGTTCACTGGGAATGTCTAGATCGAACTAATTTGAGGGGAAATTTCTTTACTCAAAGGTTCGTGAAGCTTCATAATTCTCTACCAGAGAGTTATGGATGTGCTGGATCGTTAAATATATTTAGGTCAAATATAGAGAAAACTTATCCTCTCCGTAAATCAAGGGACCTGGTGAGGGGGCAAAAAGTGGTTTTGGAGTCCAACATCAACCAAAATCGTACAGAAAGCCTCAGCAGCCTCCACAGGGACGTATGATTTACTGCTGTACTTATCTGTTCGGCCTTGGTGTTCCTGTGTTGCTCAGAGGCGGGGGCAATGCAAGGCAGGAACTGAGAAATCGACGGAGAAGAGTACAGTTGACGTTTCGAGTCCTCATGACCCTTCAACAGAACTAAGTAAAATTAGGAAAGGGGTGAAATATAAGCAGGTTTAAGGTGGGGAGATGGTGGGGGGTGGGGGTGAAGGAGGTTTGTTGGGACAAGCAGCCAGTGATAGGAGGAGAGAACCAAAAGCTGTCACACACAAAAGATCAAAGAGGTGTTGAAGGTGGTGATATTATCTAAAGGAATGTCGTAATTAAGAGTATAAGATAGGACAGATAAGGTACAAATAGGACAGATAAGGTACAAATAGCTCTAATAAACAATTGTGGAAATACATTTAAAATTAGTGGAAATAGGTGGGAAAAAAAGAAATCTACATAAATTATTGGAAAAAACAAAAAGGACGGGGAAGAAACGGGAAGGGGGTGGGGATGGAGGAGAGAGTTCAAATCTAAAATTGTAGAACTCAATATTCAATCCGGAAGACTGTAAAGTGCCAAGTCGGAAGATGAGGTGCTGTTCCTCCAGTTTCCGTTGAGCTTCACTGGAACAATGCAGCAAGCCAAGGACAGACACGTGGGCAAGAGAGCAGGGTGGTGTGTTGAAATGGCAAGCGACAGGGAGCTCTGGGTCATTCTTGCGGACAGACCAAAGGTTTTCTGCAAAGCGGTCACCCAGTTTGCGTTTGGTCTCTCCAATGAAGAGGAAACCGCATTGGGAGCAATGAATGCAGTAGACTATGTTAGGGGAAATGCAAGTGAAATGCTGCTTCACATGAAAGGAGTGTTTGGGCCATTGGACGGTGAGCAGAGAGGAAGTGAAGGGGCAGGTGTTGCATCTTCTTTGTTTGCATGGGAAGGTGCCGTGGGAGGAGGAGTAGGGGGTGATGGAGGAGTGGACCAGGGTGTCACGGAAGGAACGATCCCTACGGAATGCTGCCAGGGGGTGTGAAGGGAAGTTGTGTTAGGTGGTGGCATCATTATGGAATTGGCGGAAAGGCGGAGGATGATCCTTTGAATGCGGAGGCTGGTGGGGTGATAAGTGAGGACAAGGGGGACCCTATCATGTTTCTGGGAGGGAGGAGAAGGTGTGAGGGTGGATGCGTGGGAGATGGGCCGTACACGGTTGAGGGCCCTGTCAACTACCGTGGGAGGAAAACCTCTGTTAAGGAAGAAGGAGGACATGTCAGAGGAACTGTTTTTGAAAGTAGCATCATCGGAACAGATGCGATGGAGGCGAAGGAACTGAAAGAATGAGATGGAGTCCTAACAGGAGGTAGGGTGTGAGGAGCTGTAGTCGAGGTAGCTGTGGGAGTCGGTAGGCTTCTAATGGATATTGGTGGACCGTCTATCATCAGAAATTGAGACAGAGAGGTCAAGGAAGGGAAGGGAAGTGTCAGAAACGGACCATGTGAAAATGATGGAGGGGTGGAGATTGGAAGCAAAATTAATAAATTTTTCCAGGTCCTGACAAGAGCATGAAGCAGCACCTAAGTAAGCATCTCATAACCGGAGAAAGAGTTGTGGGAGGGGGCCGGAGTAGGACTGGAACAAGGAATGTTCCACATTCCCCTTAAAGAGACAGGCATAGCTGGTGCCCATGCGGGTACCCATAGCCACACCTTTTATTTGGAGGAAGTGAGAGGAGTTAAAGGAGCAATTGTTCAGTGTGAGAACAAGTTCAGCCAGACGGAGGACAGTAGTGGTGGATGAGGATTGTTCGGGCTCTGTTCGAGGAAGAAGCAGAGATGCCTCAGACTATCTTCCATCCCCCACAGGGATGGTCTGAGGGCTCTCTGTTTCTTCCTCGAACAGAGCCCGAACAATCCTCATCCACCACTACTGTCCTCCGTTTGGCTGAACTTGTTCTCACACTGAACAATTTCTCCTTTAACTCCTCTCACTTCCTACAAATCAAATGCGTGGCTATGGGTAGCCGCATGGGTCCCAGCTATGTCTGTCTCTTTTTGGGGTATGTGGAACATTTATTGTTCCAGTCCTACTCCGGCCCCCTCCCACAACTCTTTCTCCGGTACAGCGATGATTACTTCGGTGCTGCTTCATGCTCTTGTCAGGACCTGGAAAAATTTATTAATTTTGCTTCCAATCTTCACCCCTCCATCATTTTCACATGGTCCATCTCTGACCCTTTCCTTCCCTTCCTTGACGTCTCTGTCTCAATTTCTGGTGATAGACGGTCCACCAATATCCATTACAGGCCTACCGACTCCCACAGCTACCTTGACTACAGCTCCTCACACCCCACTTCATGTAAGGACTCCATTCCATTCACTCAGTTCCTTCGCCTCCGGCGCATCTGTTCTGATGATGCTACTTTCAAAAACAGTTCTTCTGACATGTCCTCCTTCTTCCTTAACAGAGGTTTTCCACCCACGGTAGTTGACAGGGCCCTCAACCATGTCCGGCCCAACTCCCTCGCATCCACCCTCACACCTTCTCCTCCCTCCCAGAAACATGATAGGGTCCCCCTTGTCCTCACTTATCACCCCACCAGCCTCCGCATTCAAAGGATCATCCTCCGCCATTTCCGCCAACTCCAGCATGATGCCACCACCAAACACATCTTCCTTTCACCCCCCCCCTGGCGGCATTCCGTAGGGATCGTTCCCTCCGTGACACCCTGGTCCACTCCTCCATCACCCACTACTCCTCCTCCACGGCACCTCCCCGTGCAAACGCAGAAGATGTAACACCTGCCCCTTCACTTCCTCTCTGCTCATCGTCCAAGGGCCCAAACACTCCTTTCAATTGAAGCAGCATTTCACTTGCATTTCCCCCATCTTAGTCTACTGCATTTGTTGCTCCCACTGCGGTTTCCTCTACATTGGAGAGACTAAAAGCAGACTGGGTGACTGCTTTGCAGAACACCTTCGGTCTGTCTGCAAGAATGACCCAAACCTCCCTGTCGCTTGCCATTTCAACACTCCACCCTGCGCTCTTGCCCATATGTCTGTCCTTGGCTTGCTGCATTGTTCCAGTGAAGCTCAACGCAAACTGGAGGAACAGCACCTCATATTCCGACTAGGCACTTTACAGCCTTCCGGACTGAATACTGAGTTCAACAATTTTAGATCTTAATCTCTCTCCTCCATCCCCACCCCTTCCCGTTTATTCCCCCTCCTTTTTGTTTTTTCCAATAATTTATATAGATCTTTTTTCTTTTCCCACCTATTTCCACTAATTTTAAATGTATTTCCACCATTGTTTATTTCTAACTTTTAGTATTCCCCCACCCCGACTAGAGCTATCTGTACCATATCTGTCCTGTCTTATACTCTTAATTATCCTTTAGATAATATCACCACCTTCAACACCTCTTTGCTCTTTTGGTTATCTCCTCCTATCACTGGCTGCTTGTCCAAACAACGCCCCCCCACCCCCCACCCCTCCCACCCCCCACCCCCCCCCCACCCGCCCCCCCCCCACGCCACCCCCCCCCCCCCCCCCCCCACACCCACCCCCCACTTAAACCAGTTTATATTTCGCCCCTTTCCTAATTTTACTTAGTTTTGTTGAAGGGTCATGAGGACTCGAAAGGTCAACTGTACTCTTCTCCGCCGATGTTGCGAGGCCTGCTTTGTTTTTCCAGGTATATCTGTTTCTGTGTTTGTTTTGGATTTCCAGCATCCGCAGTTTTTTGTTTTTAGGATCTGAGAAATGCTGCGAACAGTGAATAGAATTGCTCAGCATTTAGCCCATAGGCTGCTCACTCCAGAAGTGCTGGATGCTGACACAAACAGAAGGTTGCTTCAGTTCCTGAATGTAGCCAGCAAGGATTAGAGGAATATGTAACATTAGGAAGAAAAATCAGATGTGCTCATTAGAGTGCAATGTTGCCCTTGACTTGAAGATCACTGTTTATTTTAAATGCCAATTATAAACAATATGTTTGGGGGTTTCCATGTTAAAATTTAGGAAAGTAACGTGCAGATTAATAAATTTTCATCATTTAAATGTTGCAGCAAAAAAGCCTTAGTAGATATTTCACTCCATTCTTTAACTCGTCTCTGAATTTACTCTGGGTCCCTGCGTATATAAACGGGTTTATACAGGAACTCAAGAACTGAAGCATGTATCCACTTTCCTCCAGAAGAAACGTTGATTGACCGGAGCCTGTACCTGAGAAATAAGTAACATTTGCAGTATGGACATAAATGATATTAATAAAATATAACAAATATAATGAAATGAAACTGCCCGAAATGGTGAAGAGTAAAACAATGGATTTCTTCCGCCTCTCCATTTCCGGGTCACTCTGATCCTCTCCATTGCTCTGGGCCCGGAGTCTTCTCCGCGCTCTATTTACATGTAGAATGTGTCTGACCGTCAGAGCATTGAGCAGCAAAATAAGAATTAATGGAAGCCACAGGGTTAAAATAGCGAGAACCCAGTCAAATGCAGCCCATAGTGGTGATGTATAAAATATTAATTTCGCACTGCAGAAAAAGGGAACATTGTTAATTATAAAAGTAGGCTCATAAACAAAGTACCAGGGAATATTTCTCACACAGCCAAAAACACAAACACAGCCTATAACCAGGGTAGCCACTTTCTCGTTGCAAAATTTATTTTTCAGTTTCGGGCAGCAAATGGCTAAAAATCTATCAAAGGTGAATGCAACAGCTACACCCACAGAACAATCTCTGATTCCATAAATTAGTACAAAACTAAGACTACATACCGAAGTGATGGACAGGAAACTAAATGGGAAATAAATACCAACAATCCGATTTAATATCACAGAGGTCATAATTACAAGGAAATCCGTCACCGCCATGGATACCAGGTAATAAGTGATACATTTGGAGAGACCACATCTTCCTCTGGATAGGATCACGATCACTGACAAATTAGCTGTGGAACACAGAGAAACACAGCGAATGAATAAGCAATGAATGGACTTTGTGGTACAACCGACAATCTGGGAAACATTTACTGAGCAATAATTACACAGAGAGGAAAACATTTCTGCTGATGACCTATATGTGCTACTGGATTAAGTTCACTCAAAAATTACATCCCATTCTCAATACTGCACAGTACTGTCAGGAAGGCTACAGAATCAACTTTATAAATGAACTTTCAACTTTGTGAACTTGCAACTCAGCTATGAGTAATGAAATTTATCATTCACCGATTCAATGCAATAAAATATGCAAAGACAATGACAGTTCAAGTTGCTGGAAATTGTCAAGGAACACATATATTATATCGGCCAGATGGACAGAAAGTCAGAAAATTGCATTCGGTATAGACAAATTGCTTCACATGGGGACAATAATAATATTATTTAAGTGGAAATAAACCCGGTTCATGGGAAATAAAAGCAACCTGGACAACTGATTGTTAACCAATTGAGGCATCAACTAAAATATCTCATATCTTCCTGATGGAGCTTAGTTGGCATTCTTCTCTGAACTGAACACCTAATCCGCGGAACTATTCCCGTGAATCTTTCCTGCACCCTCCCGAATGACTTCACAGCTTTCCAAAAGGGCTGTGCCGAGAACTGGATGCAACCCTCCACCTCAGTAAAATCTAGTGGTAAAGCTAAATGCTAGAAAGGGTACATTAAAAAGAATGGAAATTTTCAGCTAAATGGAAGATAATATAGCCGTTAAAGGTGAGGAATTGTACCGGCAATGAAAAAAAAAAGCCGTTACAGGGGAGAAATGGCACCATTGAAGTTCAAAGCACACCTGTAATGACGAGCAATTGTGTCCATAAGCAGTAAAGTTATATTGTTAACGTGAATAATTAATGCTGTTAAACTGTACAAAGAGATAAATTATCCCAATTAAAATGAAGCAATTGTTCCGTTGAATAGGAGAAATTATCCCGTTAAAGGACAGGAGGGATATTAGTACCAGTGATTAACACTGCAAGTTAATGAGAACAATGATGCTGGTAAGCAATGACTGCAAAAACGGCTAACTATGCAAAACACGTTACCTGGAACAGCGATGACTGCTAGTACGGGGTAGTAAATGGCAAAGGCAAGACATGTTGGTGCGGCGTGCAACTCGAGATGAAGCTCGGAGTGTGTTCCCTTTTTAACCGAATATTGTCACATTAATATTTCGTGTCTGGCTCCAAGGAGACAATTGAAAATTGTGGAATTTATACCAATTGTCTCGCTCCAGGGAGGCAATTAGATGGTTTCATCTTTTCCACGAATTACACTAATTGAAAAAAAAACAGCGCTGTGAAGCTGTTGCCAGTCCCATGCACGTGAGCAGCTGGAATTAAATGTTCCCCATGGCACTGGTAGGCCCCATAATGAAATATCCAGGGTGTACAGTATGGTCCCGTTATTGTTCTGTTATATTTTTAAAAAACAATTAAAAGTTAAATAGATTATTTCAAAAATGGAAGTGAGTGCTGTGTAAGATTATTTGATCACAAACATAATACTAATTGCCAAGACCCAACTCAGAAGAAAAAATAACTAACATCTAGCTTCATTGTTAAGTAAAATCTTCCTTTTTGGCTACTCCGCTCTGTAGGACAGTAAAGTATGGCAATTAGAAATAAGGTACAATATAGAACGAAGTCAAGGTAGTGGAGCCATGGGAAAATTTTGTCAAGTTTTAAAAGAGTTTACTCGTCGCAAACATATCTTGAAGTTGTCCGAAGGAACTGTTTGTGTGAGTGTGGAATATACATGTCTCTCTTTATGAGATAAGAAACCTGTGGATGCAAAAAGAAAAGTTTAAATACAATCGGGAATGCAATTGGCATTGCTGAAATCAATGTTTAAGATCTGCAACAGTCATGTACATGGTCCAGGCCGTCCCTCCTGCACTGCTGCGGGGGCATAGCCCCATTACTGAAGCCACAGTTGGCCTCCAACCGTCTGTAAGCGGGAGGAGTGCTGGGCAGCTCCAGCATCCTCCAGCTGGCCCTTCCGCTCACGGAGTCAGCCAACGGCCCTCGGGCACCCATAGGGAGGAGGGTCAGCAGATGCAGACTCTGGGCCATCCACCCAGGTGACTCTGGGAGCGACAGGCCCATCCGGACTCCCTCTTCTTGTGAACTCTGCAGCTCCAGATTTTTAGGCTGATGAGAGTGCCACTGCTGCACAACAGGATCCTAAAAGCAGGCCGGGGCCCCCCCCTCTCTCTCTCTCTACCCACCCCCCCCCCCCCCCCCCCCCCCCACCCCCACCAAGCCTTGGCACTCCAGAGGAAGCCCGCCAAAGTCATCACAGACAGGGCGCCACAGAGAGCACTATGCCTCCAGCTCTTCTGTGGATGTCCGGGGAGCACCAAGACATAGTGGCAGGGTTAGGAAAGTCAGGTAAAAGTAGTTGCACAGCCTGGGCACGGGTGTTGATCACCTGTACATATTTCTCACTATTGTCAATAAACCCGTAAGAATGTCTTCCTGCCTGTGGATTCCTGTTCTGATGAGGACTGTTCTCGTCACTCAGATGTGAAAGCTTATTGAACAAGGTAAAAGGCAGGTGACTCAGTTCAGGGCCTCTTCCCTGTGCTCTGTGCAGCTTTAAGACCACAGTGATGGTCCAGCCTCACACTCCCTGGAAACATTATTGATATCTGCCCCTCGAGGGTGCTGGTCATTGCTTCCAGAATGTGATGGGCTGGCGCCACAACATTCACTGATTGTCTCGGTGTCATCTCAGCGCCTTTAAGGTGGGGCTGGCCCCCATCACAATAGCATCTGCTACCAGTGATACTCTGCACCAGCCCCTGCAGGGCTGAGGTGTTGTAGGAAGATACAGCTTCAGGTGCGTCTACGTTTCCATGGCTGCGTCTCTGAGATGTCCCTGATCTTGTAGTGCAAGCGGGCTGCCCTCGGCCAGACAGCAGTCAGACATTCTCAGAGGCTATGTGAAGACCTATGGAGTCTCTTGACTACATATTGTCATCATCCTCCTGTGATCGAGCGACTATTAGGGCCTCCACTGTATCTTCATGACAGGAGCATTATCGCAGACGCTGGTGCTGCCATAAACCAGACTGGAATCAAACTTCCACAACTGTGATGTGAGGATCTAAGGGATCACCTCACTGCATGTCGTCATCATAGTCCAAAAGTCTGGCAGCTATGACAGCCTCCCGAGGGCGACTGTCTCGTATGGCGAGTGGGAGAGGATCATCCTCGTCATCTTCACCACCGAGGCCCCCTCATCCTCATCCAGGTCGGTGACCTCTTTATTGGAGGAGGCGTGCAGCTCCTCCATCATCTCCTCTGCCAGCTCCTCTCCCCGTTAGAGCACCAGGTTGTAAAGGGTGCAGCAGATGAAGATGACGTGTGACACCCTCTGCGGACTGTATTTCAGGGCTGCACCAGACCGGCCCAGGCACCTGAACCTCATCTTCAGCATCCCAAAGGTCTGCTCCACCAAGTTGCGAGCTGCTACATGAGCCTCGTTATAGCGTCAGTCTGCTGCAGTCTGAGGCCAGCGCACAGGTATTATCACCCACAGCCCCTGCGGGCAGCCCTTGTCCCCAACGACACAACCTTGCAGCCTCTGTGGACCCTGGAAGACTGCAGGGATCTGCGAGCAACTCAGGGAGTGGGCGTCGTGCACACTTTCTGGAAGCCGTGAGCACACCTGCAGGATGTGTTTCTGGTGGCCGCATACCAGCTGCACGTTCAGTGAGTGGAAGCCCTTGTGGTTGAAGAAGTCCACCGGGTGTAATGATGGAGACCTGAGCGCCACATGAGTGCAGTTAATAGCACCCTGCACCTGTGCGAATCCTGGGATCATACCGAATCCAATCTGCCCAGTCCAGGCAAATTGTCTTAAGTTGTGTTGCCATGGAGAAGCTGGCATCAATGACCTTATGGATGCATTTCTGAGTGGAGGATTGTGAAATCCCACAAAGGTCACCAGAGGAGCCCTGAAACGGGCAACTAACATAGAAATTGAGTGCCGCAGTCACTTTCACAGTCACTGTCAGTTGATGCTCTCCATATACTCTAGGTGAAAAGTCATACAGCAAGTAGCAGATGTGAGCCACCGGGTCCCTATACATCTGCAGTCGTTGGTGCCACTGATTCTCAGTCAGCTGCAGGAATGGCACGAGGCGTCCAAAGACCCTGGGCTAGGCGACAATCAGTCATGGTTCACTTTCACTCCTGGGCATCGCGTACAGGAGCACCTGCTTTCTCTTCTCCTTGAGGCTGTTGTTCCTGTCTTTGTGCAGCCAAGAGCCTCAGGTGCTCTCCCATCTTCCTTCTACGTTCCCTATTGGCCAATATGCATACAGCTAGGTCACCAGGATCCATGGACCTGACGTGGTCCTCCTGCAGCATGAAAGAGAGAGAGACGTGTTTTTCATGATTGCAAAGACTACCTTTCCTGGCCCTGTGTGACTGTCTCTTAACGCTTCCCAGAAAGTGCTGGTCACCCCTCGGAAGGCCAGAGATGAGTGCGCTGCCTGACTGCCCTGTTAACCTGTGCCATGTGGGACACTGGCCCAAACCATGATGCTGAAATTGCAAGGGACTGTAAGCGCCTCCAGCATGGACTGCCACATGGCCAGCGTTGGCGAGGAGTTTGTACAACTGCTCTGCGTTCCAATAAAGTGGTGGCGGATTCAAAATCTATGCTGGTTTGGGTGGGGGTGAGGCAGAGGCGGAGGGTGGTGGTGGTAACGTATGGAGCGCCTGTCGACCCTTTGCTGTCTCCGTACTGCTCGCAGGCTATCAGCATAACCCCAATCATTTCACTGTGGCTGCGCCTGATCTATCTCAGTTGTGGAAAAATGGTCAATTTATAAGGTGTCTCTAATGCTAGGTCGCTCCCCTCGCATACCCTGCCATCCGCCTCAATTGCCTGGGCGAGGGATGCAGCGCCTGGGCAGAATTTTACCCCTCCCTCCCCTGCAACCGCCTCCCAGGCTGGCCAGCACTTGACCCCGGGCACACACCCGCCCCCACTCCACCAGCGGCCTACCCACCTCCTCTTCAGCAGTCACCTCCGAGCCTGGCCAGCACTTTCCCCCCAGAAACAAAGCCCCATCAGCCATCGCCTCTGGGGCCAGACATCAGTTAGCTCCGCCCCCGTGCCCACTGAGGCCTGGAAACAGCTGGCGAGCTGTTGAAAATGGTGCCGCTCACTTACCTTATTTCCCCCAAAGTGAAAGCGGCCAAGTGCACGTCTCCTGCATGCGGTTTTGAAACATGTCACCGTGCTTTGCTTCCAACGTGGGTGGATGATCCGGCAGGGTTCCAAGGGCAAGGATGGGAGGCCTTTTAATTATATGCCGATGTACCACAATGAGCTCCCTGCCACTTGATGACGGAAAACGCGGTCCGCCATCTTCGGGCTGAGTGGACGATCGCGATGTCTCTTCTCACCGCCGTAATGCTGATCGCACCATATTTTCTGCACACGCCACCTATCACGCCCACCGCCAGTGGACTTGGGTAATTAAGCTATTTGTCTCTGTACGGCGGGGACAACCCATCCATGACTAGAGCCAACTGAATGAGAGACAGGGTAAAGGCAGAGAAACAGAGAAGAAGAGCCCCATAAAAAAGACAAAACCTACAAGAACATAACCTCTACAGTGTTCTTGCACACGAACAGGCGAGAGAGCACATCCTGACTGCGGCACAGCCAGAGTGGGTATTCGGAATTTCGTGCAAAGCAGGAATTCGGTACATAGGGGCCGAGGTGCTCTTTGTATTTTTTCCTTGCTATCCAACTTCTTAAATCTTCAGAGTGTGCTGCAGCAGGAGAGGTTACAAGGTAAAGGAATCACTGGTAAGTAGTGGGGAAGGTATTTACTTCTTTAATCGCTTATAGTTTAAGGTTTTTGTGGTTTACAGTTTGTATATTCTACAGTAACGAGGATCAGGAAATAAGGGCCCTAGAGCAATTGACTTAAAAGGTTTAATTTAAAGGGATAAGTCATGGCAGGAGCGCTCAAAGCCGTGGTGTGCTCATAATGCTCCATGTTGGAAGGCGGGGACATTCCCAGTGCCCGGGACCAGCCTGTGTGCAGGAAATGTGTCCAGCTGCAGCTCCTGGAAGCAAGGGTTTCAGTCTGAGAGCATCGTGGTTAGCACGTTTAAAGAGGTCGTCACACCACAGATGAAGGGACTTGAGGAAGGAAGGGAATGGGAGACCATCAGGCAGTCCAAGAGAAAAGGCAGGTATTTCAGGAGTCCCATGGGGCCTCACTCGCAAATCGGTATTCTGTTTTGGAGGCTCATGAGGGCACTGGTTCCTCCAGGGAGTGCGGTCAGAGCCAAGCTTCTGGCACACAAGCATCCTGTCTGTACAGGAGGGGAGAAAGTGAGGAAGAGCAATAGTAATCGGGGAGTCTATGGTCAGAGGAACAGATACGCCCTAATATGGCCGTCAACGTGACTCCAGGGTGGTGCGTTGCCTCCCTGGTGCCAGGGCCCGGGAGGTCACTGAACGGCTGCAAGGCATCCTGAAATGGGAGAGTGATAAGGCAAAGGTCATGGAACATGTTGTTACCAACGACACAGGTAGAAAGAGGGATGCGGTCTTGCATCAAGAATTCAGGGAGTTAGGCAGTAGACTAAAAAGCAAGACGTCATCGGGTTGTCATCTCTGGATTCCTCCCAGTGCCACGTGCTAGCGAGCTCAGAAATAGGAGAACAGCACAGATAAATATGTGGCTTAAGAGTTGGTGCAGGAGGGAGGGTTTTAGATTCCTGGATCACTGGGTCCGTTTCTGAGGAAGGTGGACCCTATACAAGCGGGACAGTCTGCATCTGAACCAGAGCGGGACTAACATCCTTGTGGGCGGGTTTGCTAGTGCTGTTGGGAGGAGTTTAAACTAATTTAGCAGGGGGAGGGGACACAGAATGTTAGCAGAATAGGGACACATAACAGTAGAGTAAAACAATCAACTCAGAGGGTGTACAGCTGCAATAAATTCAAGGGATTAAGACAAGGCAGGATGGCCTCTACTTTAATGCCAGGAGTATTAAAGGTAAAACGGATGAGTAAAGGTTGAGGATTGACACGTGGAATTGCGATATTGTAGAGACGTGGTTAAGGGAAGGGCAGGATTGGCAGCTCAATTTTCCGGGATACAGAATCTTCAGGCGAGACAGGGGAGGGGGTAAAAGAGAAGGAGGCATTGCATTATTAGTTAAGGAGTCTGTTACTGCAGTAAGGAGAGATTATATCTTGGAGGGGGCATCGAATGAAGCTTTGTGGGTAGAGCTTAGAAATAAAAAAGGGGCAACCACATTATTAGGTATTTATTATATACCTTCAGATAGTCAGCGGGAAATTGAGGAGCAAATATGAGCACAATTTGTGGAGGTGTGTAAAAACAATAACAATCGGGTAATTACATTTGGTGATTTTAACTTTCCCAACATTAATTAGGATAGACATAATGTTAAGGGCTTGGTTGGAGTTGATTTCTTGAAATATGTACAGGAGAACTTTTTAGGTCAGTAAGTATAGGGTCCAACAACGGATGGTGTATTGCTGGACCTAATTCTGGGGAATGAAGGTGGCTGAGGTATTGGTGGGAGAGCATTTTAGCGATAGCGATCACAACATGCTCCAGTTTAAGTTTGTTATGGACAAAGATATCGACAATTTGCAAAAAAATGTTTTTTACTGGTGGAGACTGGATTTTTAGTAAAATAAGGCAGGATCTGGCCAAGGTAGATTGGGAACAGATACTTGAGGGGAAATCTACAGAGGAACAGTGGAGGGTGTTCAAAAAGGATATGGGGAGGGTACGGACTCAACATGTTCCCTCTAGGGTGATAGGATGGAGTAACAAGCCCAGAGAACCATGTATGACCAGAGATATTCAGGTTACAATGAGAAGGAAAAGAGAGGCATTTAGCAGGTTCAAGGGAAGCAAATCAGCAGAGGCGCTAGTGGAGGTTGGAGCTTAAGAAAGCAATTAGGAGAACAAAGAGGGGATATGAGAAAGCTCTGGCTGGTAAAAGTAAGGAAAATCCCAACATATTCTATAAGTATATCAATGGGAAGATTATAAACAGGGAAACAGTAGGGCCCAGAGGGGACCAAGGGGGTAATATATGTGTGGAGCCAGAGGACATCTTTAGAGCGTTGAATGAATACTTCACATCCGTCTTCACCCAAGAGAATGAGGATGAAGTTATTGAACTCGGGGAGAGAGACTGCGAGTTTATTAAGCAAATTGACATAGGGAGTGGAAAGGTATTGGAGGTGTTGGCAGGCTAAAAAGTGGAAAAATCTCCAGGTCCGGATGACTTGTGTACCAGGGAGGCAAGGGAGGAGATCGCAGGGGCTCTGACCCGAATTTTTAATTCCTCTCTGGCCCCGAGGGAGGTGCCAGACGACTGAAGAACAGCTAATGTCGTTCCGCTATTTAAGAAGCTTTGCAGAGATAAGCCAGAGAACTACAGGCCAGTGAGTCTCATGTCATTGGTAGGGAAACTATCGGAGAGAGTTCTGAAGGAGGGTATCTATCTCCACTTGCAGAGGTAAGGTTTGATCAGGGATATTCAGTATGGCTTTGTCACAGGGAGGTCATGCCTAACAAATGTGATTGAAATTTTTGAGGAGGTGACCAGTTGTGTAGATGAGGGTAATGTAGTTGATGTAGTTTATAAGCATTTCAGCAAAGCCTTTGACAAGGTCCCATATGGGAGATTTATAAAGAAGGCAAATGCACATGAGATACAGGGTAATTTGATAAGGTGGATACAAAGTTGGCTTAGTTGTAGGAGGCAGAGTGTGATGATAGAAGGATGCTTTAGTGACTGGAAGCCAGTGTCCCGTGGCATACCACAGGAATCTGTGCTCGGTCCACTATTATTTGCCATTTATATAAAGACATAGATGGCTACGTCGGGGGTAGGATTAATAAATTTGCAGATGACACAAGGAATGGCCGGGTGGATAACAGTGAGGTTGAATGTCTTGGGCAACGGGAAGATATAGACGGGATGGTCAAATGGGCAGATAAGAGGCAGATGGAATTTAACCCTGAAAATTGTGAGGTGATACACTTTGAAAGGAGTAATTTTACAAGGAAGTACTCAATTAACGGCATGGAACTAAGAAGTTCTGAGGATCAAAGGTACCTTGGCGTATGTGTCCATAAATCTCTGAAGATAGAGGGAGACGTTAGTTGGGTGGTGAAAAAGGCATTTTGGACACTTGCCTTGATCAATGCAGGCATAGATTACAAAAGTAGGGACGTCATGTTGGAGTTGTATAGAACCTTGGTTAGGCCACAGCTGGAGTACTGTTTGCATTTTTAGCCGCCACATTATAGGAAGGATGCGATTGCACTGGGGAGGGTGCAGAGGAGATTCACCAGGATGTCGCCTAGGATGAAACATTTAAGTTATGAAGAGAGGTTGAATAGACTTGGGTTGTTTTCGTTGGAGCAGAGAGGGCTGAGGGGCGACCTGATCGAGGTGTACAAGATTAGGAGGGGCAAGGACAGGGTGGATAGGGAGCAGCTGCTCTCCTTAGTTGAAGGCTCAGTCACAAGGGGGCACAAGTTCAAGGTGAGGGGCAGGAGGATTAGAAGGTATATGAGGAAAAGGTTTTTTTTTACCCAAAGTGTGGTGACGGTCTGGAATGCACTGCCTGGGAGGATGGTGGAGGCGGGTTGCCTCACATCCTACAAAAAGTACCTGGATGAGCACTTGAAACGTCATAACATTCAAGGCTATGGGCCAAGTGCTGGTAAATGGGATTAGTTAGGTAGCTCAGGTGTTTCTCACGTGTCGGTGCAGGCTCGATGGGCCGAAGGGTAGCTTCTGCACTGTGTTTCTGTGATTCTGTGATCATGTAGTTCCTGCCAGCATATGCACCGCCTTAGGCCGAAAATCACTGCCTGTATTGTGATAGCTTATCAGTTGACTTAATAAGTTTTTTCTGGCTTCATCCAATAAAGTTTTCTCATCACTTCGCTTCTGTTATTCTGTTCCCAGATCAATTGTTAACTCAGGCCGCCTCAAAGTCAGTATCTATACACGAGAAATTACGATGTTGAACAATTTAATGTTGAGTTAATCGCCCCAGGAATATCTGACGAGAGATATTCTCAACCAATAGGAAAACTCTCGCAGTTCTCGAGGATCATTTCGTCCGTGTGCTCACGGGCCGCGTTCACCTGGTTCCACTCTCTGTGAGATTGTCCACTGTCTTTACTGTCACATTCTGTGTAATCAGTGTGGTCAATGCCGTTCCATTTCACATCTTGTGCGCAGGCCCAGTTCTTCATGATGGCTTCCAATGCAGAATTGCCCAGATCATTATCACTACCATCAATGTGGACAGGTGAAGCCCAACGTGAAAAATGCCCAGTCCCTCAGTGGCATTCCGCATGAATATGTGTGTTTCAGCGCCATTGCGTTCACAGTGGACAGCTCCTGTTCAATGTATTTAAGTTCACTGTCAGCTACTCCGGTTCTTCAGAGCTTCACTGTCTGTTCAAAACGACTGCTTTCAGTATGAAAAAGATCCACAAACTTCTTTTTATGTCTAACATTGTTTATTTTTGATAGGACTTGGGCACCGAATGCAAGGCCAGCATTTCTTGTCTATCCCTAATTGCCCGTGAACTGATTGGCTTGCTAGGCCATTTCAGAGGGTAGTTAGGAGTTGATTTATTCTTATTCGTTCACGGGATATAGGCTTTGCTGCTTGGGCCAGCCATTTATTGGCCACCCCAAGTTACCTTGAGAAGGTAATGGTGAGCTGCCCTCTTAAACCGTTGCAGACATGAAGTGTAGGTACACCAAACTGTTCGGAAGGGAGTTCTCGGATTGTGACCCAGTGACAGTGAAGGAACGGCAATATATTCCCAAGTCGGGATGGTGAGTGACTTGGAGGGGAAATTCTATGTGGTGGTGTTCCCATCTACCTGCTGCCGTTGTCCTTCTAGATGGTAGTTGTCGTGGGTTTGGAAGATGCTGTCGAAGGAGACTTGGTGAATTCCTGCAGTGCATCTTGTAGAAGGCACACAGTGCTGCCACTGTGCATCGGTGGTGAAGGGAGTGATTTTTTGTGCATGGGCGCTGAAAAAGCGGGCTGCTTTGTTCAGGATGGTGTCAAGCTTGTTGAGTGTTGTTGTAGCTGCACTCATCCAGGCAATTCGTGAGTATTCCATCACACTTCAGACTTGTGCCTTGTAGACGGTGGACTGGCTTTGGGGCGTCAGGAGGTGAGTTACTCGTAGCACTATTCCCAGCCTCTGACCTGCTCTTGTAGCCACAATATTTATATAATTAACCGCATTGCTGTGGGTCTGGAGTCCTATGCAGGCCACACCGGGTGAGGGGAGCAGATTTCCTCCTCTGAAGGACACAGTGAAAAAAAATGGGTTCTTATGGCAATTGCCAAGTGCATCATGGTGATTATTATTGAAAAGAGTTTTTAATTCCAGGTTTTTATTGATTGAGAGCATGTCCCCAGGGCATTGCCCTGATCCTTTCAATGACTAGTCCAGTGACATTATCACTGCCCACCGGTCAGTGCCTTCATTTTATTGAAATTCTCAATGAAGTTTGTTTCACGTGATCTTTGTTTTTAACAAAACCTAGTCCACCACCATTTGATCGATTTGTTGTTCCAACACATTATGTTTCCAGAACTTTGCTCGCTCGAATTTTTACTGCCACTGATATCAGAATGTCTCACCTGGATGGCTGGGTTTATGCCTCTCCTCTTAAAAAATTAGTGTTACCTTCGCAACATTTCAGGTCCTGGGCCCTCTGGTGTATTCATAGGAAATTAAAATCTTGCTTCCAGAGCCTTCCCTATTTCCACTATTGCACCCTCAATAATTTACCACCCAACACATGCTGGCGAGCTGGCCTTTCTTCATTGAACATTTCCTACTGTCCCAAGTGATTTTGCCTTGTCCATTTGCTGTATCTGTGCGATGATATTGGCCAGTTTCAACGTTGCTGTGAAACAATTTGAAATCTTGTCCTGTGACTTTAATACAAGAATTCATTGCACTTATCAACTAATTAAATGAGCAGCTACCAACTTACATTCAATTAAATAACTGTCAGGCATTGTGAGTGAATTTGTACGTAAACCAACACGCAAAGCCTTCTTTGTGTTCTCAAAAAGGCCTGAAAGCCACTGCATCAGATATGAAGTTGTACAAAAGGAGAGCGGACTTTATTTCAAGGTGGACCATAAGGCAAGTAGATCCAGCATGAGGGTGGAATTAGATTCGGTGGACAAGAAATTCAAAGTTCAGAGTCTAGGCTTGAGGGTATGGCAGCAATTCCAGATAGCGTCCCATGACCTCTGCTGCGTGATGAAATTCAGTGAATGCATCTTCGCATGACATCTCCTCATAAAATCACATTGCGAGTCTACCTTAAATAAGAGAGATTATTTACATATTGAAGGTGTATTCTGTCGAAAGGGAAAGGTAGCGTAATCAAATAGAAACCTCCCTGGATGACAAAAACTGATGGTGATTAAGATGAGGAAAGAATATAAGCGCCTTTATGACAGATGTCTGGTGGATAAAAACAATGGAGAACAGAACTGAACGTAGAAGGCTCATTTGGGAAGCGAAGAAGCAAATAAGAGATGCAAATAGGTAGTATAAAAAGAGACTGGCAGCTAACAGAAAATAGAATCTCTGAGGATTCTATAGGCATATTCATAGTAAAAGAAAAAATGGCCAAAGGATGAGAAGAGCCGATTCGGGACCAAAAATGTGGTTAACCTTCAGCAACTGGGGAAATGGTTTAGGTATTAATTGGATGCTTCTCATCTGTTTTTACCAAGACATAAAGATGCTACACAGCCTACGGTGAAAGAGGAGGTAAATATTACACTGTATGGATTTAAATTTGAAATAGGCGAGATATTAGTTAGGCTATAATATTTTAGTATTCCTTAGATCCAAGGGTGGTTCCAAAACAAACTTGAGCATTGCAAATATTACACCTTTTCTGATCAAAATTTTGTAACAATTAGCCAAGCAACTGCAGGTCCGTCAGTTTAACTTCAGTGGTGTGAAAATTCCAGAAATAGTACTTGAGAAAAACGTTAATACTCGCACGGATAAATAGTGGTTAATTAAGTAAAGCAAGCATGGATTCGTTAATCGAAAATCTTGCTTCGCTAAAATGAAGATAAATTTGAGAAGTTGTGACTGTTTAATGAAAATGAAGAGCTTAACCGAAAATTTCATGATGGCATTGTCGTTGATGTGGTTTACATGGACTTCAAAAAGGCATTTTGTACATTGCCTTTCAAAAGACTTGTGAGAAAAGTTACAGCTCTTGGAATTAAAGGGAAAGTGGCAATATGGATCTGAAAATACTTGTATGAGAGGAAGCAGGCCAATAGTGGTTAATGGATATTAATCGGGCTATGGGAGGGTTTGAAGTGGAGATCCCAAGGGGTCACTTTTGGGAGCCGTGAAGCTCCGGATATTTATTAATAACCTATACATGTGCATGCAGGGCATAACTTCAAGAAAATGCGGATGACATACAATTCAGAGGCGTTGTGAACCGCGATAAGGATCACGTGAAACTTCAAAAAGGACATCTCCGGTTTGGTGGAATGGCTGCTCAAGTGGCAGAGGAAAATAAATGAGGAGAAAGGGGAAGTGAATCATGTTGCTAGGAAGGACATGGAGAGATAATATAAAATAACGGTTACAACTCTGAAGGGGATGCAGCATATGAGGACTCTTCGTGAAAATTTGCATTCGCCAATGAAGGTGGCAGCGCAGCTTGAGAGTACGGTTTGATGAAGCACACAGCACCCTGGGATTTATCAGTAACGGCATAGATTACAAGGCAAATGAGCTAATGTTGAACTTGTCCATGACACTAGTTCGGCCTCAGCTGGGGTATTGTGTCCCAGGCCTGGACGCCATACTTTCAGATATATATGAACGCATTGGAGACAGTGCAGAAAAGATTCACGAGAGCGGATTCAGGGGTGAGAAACTGAAGTTATGAAAATAGGTTTGAATATTTGGGACTGTTTCCTTGAAGAAAAGGCTGAGAGAAAATTTGATAGAGGTATTCAAAATCATGAGAGATATGGATAGAATATTTAGGGAGAAACTTCTCCCATTGGTGGAAGGATGGAGAACGAGAGGGCAAAGATTTAAATTAATTGGTAAAAGAAGCAAAGCGACGTCAGGAAAACATTCTTCACGCAGCGAGTGGTTCAGATCTGGAATGCTCCACCTGGAGGTGTGTGGTGGAGGCTGATTCAATCGAGACATTTTAAAGGGAATTGCAGTTGTTTGAAAAGGTAGAATGTGTGGGATTGCGGAGTGAAGGCATGTGGATGGCACTGGGTGAACTGTTCATTCGGAGAGCCAGTGAAGTCAGTACGGGCCAAAGTGCCCTCCTCCTGCACTGTGACAACTCTGTGATACAGTGATTCTATGATTACAGAAACGAAGGAAGACACTCGGCCCATCGGTTCAATGCTGTAAAGCCTACGCACACACCTCAACCCGTCAACACATCTCAATGCTCAACATCGAAACAACACACTTTGCAGCATTTATTGCACTCAGGGCGCCAACGTAAGATCCAGATGCTCCAATTCACCCTCACACACCGCCTGCCAGATTTATACCCAGCAGTGAGGAATGGCAGGAACATCACTGAAACACAGCTCTGCACAATCACTGACATTCTGCCATCTCTCTTGACGGGGATCATGACACACAACCAAACCGAGAAAGGAAGAACTGGCGAGTTCATTCTCGCTATGGCTCTTGGAATGCTGGGATTGATTGCAACAGCGTCGGTGGCACGTTGTGCTCTTTAGTTCTTTTAAGTTCTTGGTAGCTTCCTGTTTCATGTGCCTTCTCAAATTCTCACCCATCATCACCCTACTTTCTGTCAGGATTTGCAGGCTGCATGTGGTGAAACCCTGGGTCTTTGTTTGCCAGCAGACACCAAATCTCCCATCTCAACTTATCCCCATGAATTATTGTCCCAGGCATGCATGAACTGCCTGCTGCTCAGGCAGAGTAGGCAAAGGTGAATAGTTTGAGAGAGGGAGAGAAAACGGCATAGCATTAATGAAGAAGGCCCATCACCTGCTCTGACACTCATAGCTATCAGTTCAGTTAATCACACTGCATATACTTTAGGGGCCAGTATAGAATTGCTCTCAGCATGGAGCTGGCTTCAGTAAGATTAAAACATATTGCACATCGACATCTTGGCTGTATTAACTAATCCAGCAACCAGCCTCTTGTCAAACTCAGGTGGCAGTCGGCAGACTGCATTGCACAGTGCTTCCCGACTGTGCAACCTCCACTTTAACCTCTCTGCGGTGCTTTCTACTCAGCGGCATTGCAACTGCTGCCTTTTACCTGTTCCAACCTGTGAAAGGGGAGGTTATAAATTCCACAGTAGATCCTGTGACTATGCAATAATCCTCTCTTGGAAATGGAGAAACTCACCACAACCTGTAGATAAACGGTCCAACAAACTTCCACCACGTTAAAACAATTGCCCGGAACTTCTAATCTCTGCGGTCTCAAACGCCAGTGGCAACAGGGAAGATCCGCTGGGAGTCCTCCCCTGCCCTCCCCCGCCATCCCCCGCATCCTACAAAGAAGCCCCCGGATAAGGGATGCGTGGGAATAACCCGGGAACATTAATCTTCTGTTCGGCAATTGTCCTGCAGATGCAACATTCCCATGCTCCGATTTAAGTCGGAGAATTCAGCTGGCTCCGAGTCTCTTAGCAGGATTTTTTTCCAAGGAAAGGTTGGAAGGATTAGACGACCTTCTACCGCCTGAGTGACTAAGGTACTTCCTGCCCCAGATGTCCTACTAGATGCTCGCAACACCGTCTGACTGCACCCTCTAACAAACTGCCCATCCGCATCCCCTGACTAAAGCCATCACCTTCTCGATCTCCCAGCTAGCCCAGATCACCCGAGTACTCACCTCGAGCCCCTACTAACATCACCCCGACTAAGGTCTACACCAACTACACGCCCACCCCACGACGAACTCCCACCCTAAGACTACAAGCCAACCCTTGATTACCGGCCCACAAAACGACAAACCCTCCGACCTCCCGACCCCCGCTCGCCCCTAAAAAGGATGCACAGCTTGACTTTCCACGACTCCGCTGTCCCTGCACTGAACACCAGCACGGCTGTGCTGCACCTTTCCTAGGTGGTCCGAGTAGAATGATCAGGCAGGAAATGTGCAACTCCAGACTTGGGTAAGTAAAAAAGCTGACGGTGATTGCCAAGCAGCGAGAGTTCCGGGCCATCAAAAATTCTTCAAAATTACAGCTTAGGCAATTAGGGATTAGAAATGTTAGTTTGGGCCCATTCTACATCTCTGCACCATGTATTTAGAGAGATTTATGAAGGTATTACGTTTCATACCAGCTCGCGAGTAATAGGATAATGTTTATTAATCGCTGGCTGTGTCCCAGCGTTAGTCCTTTTACAAATGGAACTCATGCACGAATGTCCCTCACTGCTTTGCACGCCAAAAACGCAAAACCAGGTTTCCATTGCACAACTGCAATTCATTCTGCGCCATTGGGTCATACCGCTGTCCAACGCTGGGTTTTCCTGGCGTAGCTTCTCGGTGGATTATTACATAATTGGTAAAGATTGGTTGTGATCAATAATTAATAAATCCTTGTTATTGTCTCATGAGACAGTCAAGGTGTCGAATAGTAAATTAATGGGTTGTCAATAGCGATGATGAAGCCCTCAAGTTTGATACCTTTAGTTGTTTATTTCTTATTGCTTTGTTAGTTAGTAATTAACCGTCTGCACCCATTTACACCTTATTGCTAAATAGGTTTTTTCATTTGGAATTTCACTCGGGATGTCACCCTTATTAATGGAAAGTTAAGGAGGTGAAGTAGATGTGTTTTGTCGTGTTTTTTAACCAACAGTTCCTTCATTTCCATAGTTATGGAGGGAGATGAGTGGTTGTGGGACAGGGAACAGTGAGCAGAGAACAGTGTGGGACAAATGTATGTCCTCCTATTTCTTAGCGTCAACATACAATCAATGCCGAGGTTGGGCATAATGAGCACTCCTGATCAAACATCTGGCCTTTGTATTCAATAATAGAGGTTGAACACTCTACTGCCCAGATGGGGGGCGCGAATGGTGGTTTAATGGTAATGCCATAGAAAAATTAATTCGCCAGGGAATCGTTTCAATTCCCACCACAACCACTGGTGGGATTGAATTTCCTGTAATAAATCTGTAATTAAAACCTCCTCTCAATGATGTCAAGCACGAAGCTATCGTCGATTGCTCTTAACAAAGGTTCACCATTGTCCTTCAGGGAATGAAACCTGCCATCCTTGACGACAGACACATAGTAATGTGGATGACTCTGAACATCCCCCTGAAATGGGCCAGTAGGCCACTCACTCAAGGGCAATCAGAGGCGGGAACAATATGCTGGTTCTGGCAGTGAAGCTCACATCGCATAAAAGAAACTAAAAAAAACATGATGACTCAAAAGCGCGCGAGGCTGTTGGGCCCAGAAGAAGGCTGAATTGGTGCAGCACAGGGAATAGAATGGCAAACCAATTGGGAACTCGTTAGAAACCTAAATCGTAGATAAATTAAGCTTTCTTCATACGTTATTAAATGCACAGAGTGCTCAGTATCCCACAGGGAGTGATGACGGATTGGGAGAGCAGGCCGCGTGTGATCATGGGCAAGAAAAGTCCGGGCCTTCCCTAGACTTAACCAGGTACACTTTATTTAACTCATTTAAAAATTAAATGTACTGGTTATATGATCACATTCGGTAACTCCGCTTTGAATTCATTTTAGGTCCCCACATAAATAAACGGGTTGACGCTGGAACTCTGAAACTGCGGCATATATCCAACTTCCTCGAGAATAAATGTACATTCACCAGAATCGGAACCTGAGAAATATGTAACTTTCGCAATTCAAACATAGACGATTTGTTATAAAATGCAGCAAAAATAATATGATGAAGCTGCCTGAAATGGCGAAGAGTAAAACAATGGTCTTTCTCCGTTTCTCCATCTCTGGGTCACGCTGATTCTCAACATTGTTCGGGGCCCGGAGTCTCCTGCCTGTTCGACTGGCCGCTGGAATCTGTCTGACGGTCAAAGCATTGAGCAGTAAAATCAGATTGAATAGGAGGCAAGGGGTTAAAATGGCGAGAGCCCACTCAACTGCAGCCCATGCAGGTGACGTAAAAAATATTAGTTTTATGGTGCAGAACCAGTGTACACTGTTAATTATGTACAACGGTTCATATATGAAATACAAGAAGGTATTCCTTACACAGCTCAATGTACAGACCGCCCCTATAATCCGAGGGGCTGTTTTCTGGGTGCAGTATTTTAGTTTCAGCTTCTGGCAACAAATGGCCTCAAATCGATCAAATGTAAAAGCGACTGTTAACCAAGCAGAACAATTTATGTCTGCATGTCTTAGGGGAATACGGAGGCTGCATACTGGTGTGATGAACAGGGAATTGAATGGGAAATAAATCCCAAAAATCCGGTTTAATATTATGGCAATGATAATGAGCAAAAGATCTATCACGCCCATGAACACCTGGTAGTAAGTGAAGCAGCTGGAGAGATCGCATCTTCCTCGGGAGAGGATCACAATTACTGCAAAGTTAGCTGTAAGAGGGACAGAAAGATAGCGACAGGCTGTAAGAGAAAAAAAATGGTAGGAATGCGAGACAGAGGACGGAGAACAGAAAAGTTCAGGAGGACTCAGCAAAATTATTCCTTTTCCCAGATCTGTTATAACTTTGTAGATTTGAGACGCCTCACTGAGTTGGAAAATTATCACTTTCTCTGTGTGTGCCTGTTCCTGTGCTTAAAATAACTATCCGCATAAAAGATAAGATAAAGAAATGAAAGTGGAATGTTAAAATTAGCTAAGAAGGAGAATAAAATGTAAATGCTGCGAACTCAACGTGGGGTCTAAAGTCAGACAAGAAAAAGAGTACTTCAGCAAATATAAAGAAAACATTTTCAGATAATAGACAACTAAACATTTAACAATAAGCGTGGAAACGTACAAGAAAGTTGAGGTCAATAAACCTCTCGTCACCTAAACTATCGTAGAATTACTAATTGATGGGAAATATGACATTAAACTTGCTCAATAAATCCCCGATCAGAAAGGAGAGATCAGAACATTGTATTTGTGACATTGAGGAGGGATATTGGTGAGTAGCAACAGTGAGATCTTTTGACAGTTAACATAGAATTTAAAGTCCTACTGACAGAGTGAAACTGACAGATACTGAGGCCTCGTTCGGAAATAAACCCCTCCCACAAAGCATTACCTCTTCAATATTGCTCTGCATCGTTGGCATTGATCACGAACTTCGTCCTATAGTAGGTGCTGACAGTACAACTGCGTGCCTCACATGCAACAGATACCTTGAATTATGCGGTGAAACACAATGTGGAGAAAAATAATGAAGAATGGAAGAGTGCGGGATATTGCCACATAGTAGGGCAAAAGGGAAATCCAGACAACAAAAGGCACTGTAGAACAGGCAGCAGCTAATAACGTGGAAGAGACCAATCGGGGGAACGAAACATTGTTAGAGTCTGAGAGTTGAAACACTGCACTCTGCTTTTGTAGGAAATGCAGGTCACTCACAAAACGGTCACAGTAATTTTGCTCACATTTCACATGATTGCTCATATAATGTTTTTCTGCAGCTCCACAGGGCCTGCGTGAGACCACAGCTGAACTGTTGGATGCAGTTTTGGTCTCCTTGCCTCAGAAAGGATATACTTGCCATAGAGGGAGCACAGCGAAGGCTCACCAGGCTGATTCCTGCGATGTCAGTATTTTCGTCTGAGGAGAAATTGGGTCGTTTCCCAAAACGGTTCCATAAAATATTGCTCCAGGGAACTGTTTTGAAACCATCTACAAACTTTTCATCTTGACCACCGTTTCCAACTTGATCGGCCTAATATATGTGAAGATTAATGCCTACCATAATTATTAGTTTGCCTTTGTAACACATATTAACGCTTTAATCTTCACTGCTCTATCGAAAGACATGACAACTTATCATGTGTCTATAACCAATTCCAACCTGTGTTATCTATCTCTGGGTATTCCTAATATTCACCCATGTTGATTCTATTTCCTGAACTTCTGAAACAGGATCGTCTCTCACTAATGCCCTTATGTCATTCTTTAACCTCAGGAATATCCTTCCTCCTCTGCCATTCTGTCTGTCTTTCCGAACTGAAGTAGAGTCATACGGACTCGAAACGTTAAATCTGTCTCTCTCTCTCCACAGATGCAGCCAGTCCTGCTGAGGTTTTTCCAGCACTATTTATTCTTGTAACAGGTTTCCAGCATCCGCTGTATTTTGCCTTTGTTTTTTCGAAATATTGTGTACCCTGGAATATTTACTTCCCAACTATGGTAACCATATAACAATGACTCTATAATGGCCTTGAACACAAAACCATTTATTTATTTTGGGACAATAGTTCAACGATCTGATTATAAATGTCACCACTGAACAATTCTGACCATTCACTGTTTAAGCCTTCAGTAGGAACGCTTCGCTTCAGGCCACCCATGCCTATTCCCTAATTATGAAAGCAACACCACCGCCTACCCACATCATCTTCGCATGCAATCAAAGTTATAGAAACTCCTGCAGATTGACCTCTGTCCTTCTCACAGACCAAGTCCCCATATCTACATGCCTGGTAAAACAGTGATTTACTTGTATTCCTTTCAATTAAAGGTGCAAAGGTCCCTGCTCATAATAAAGTCTGCCCTGCAGTGGAGAGGTTATACGCAGTTTGATTGGCCGCTTTTTGGATCACGTCTATTCGGCCCACAGGTGTGACGCTGAGGTGCCGCTTGACATTCTCATTCTCAGCTCCGCTCCCACTTTGATCCCTATGTTCTTGGGCCCCTACATTCTTACAATGAAACTGAAGGTAACCCCGAGGAACAGCTCCTCACCTTTCCATCAGACACTTTACAGTCTCCTGGAATGATCAGAGTTAACAACTTTGGATCAGTGGCACTTCGTCATTTTCCCTTTTTCTTCCTCTCTTGTGTTTGGTACGTTAGTTTTTTTTTACCCTGATGATGATTGAGCTTCTGGCGCTTTTTGCTTCCTCTTTGTCTTGTCTCTTCACGTTGGGTCATTGCCTTTGCTCCGCAGCATGAAGTTAACTTCCACCCAATGTCTTCTCTCAGCCCAATCATGGGCTTCTAACCAAATGGATCTAATTAAATGAATTGGAATGCCCGTAGAGAGTGGTTTACTCTAAAAGGGTTCTTTAACATTCAATGGCCTGGCAGTTTTTGGTGGAAATTGTATGGGAAAATTTTCTCGCTATCTAACCTTTTCTGCACTTAGTTGTGAGGATTTGACGTGGCAGTGTCGAATTATCTTTACACTGTATCTAACCAGTGCTGTTGCTGATCTTGACGAGTTTTACGGGAAAGTGTATACGGACTGGGATATTTTGACATGACTGTGTAGATGGCGGTTTACTTGTACCTAAATTCTGCTGTACCTGACTTGGGAGATTTCGATGGAACATTTTAGAGGGAGCTTAACTCTGCACCTAAATCATACTGTATCTAACATGGGTGAGTTCGATGGGACAGTGTAGAGGGAAATTCAATCTGTATCTAACCCGTGATGTATATGGCTTTGGGGTGTCGGAGGTCACGCTTCAGAGACAGCTATAGTCATTATCTGCTCCCAGTTTCTACGTGCATCGGGCATATCTGATTGAAGAGGGCAGGGGAAACGTCACTCGATATCTAACCCTAGCTGCGGAAGCTTTCCTTGTTTTTTGAGCGGACCAGGTAGAGGGAGTTTCACTCTGCACCTAGCCCAGTATTTTACCTGTCATGGTAGTATTTAATGTGACAGTGTAAAGGGAGTTTTACGTTCTGTGACTAAACCCATGTTCTGGCTGCTTTGGGAGCGTTTGATTTAACAGTAGGCCTTCTCTCTATTTATATTACATCGGAAAGTGTCTTTGTTTATATTGTACTAGGCCCTGTCTCGGTTTATATTATACCACATCCTGTCTCTGTTTAAATTATACGAGATCCTGTCTTTGTTTATGTTAAACCAGACCTTCTCTCTTTTTATATTAATCTAGACCCAATCTCTGCTTATGTTACACTAAACACTGTCTCAGTTCTTCATCCGATCGTGTCTCTGCTTCTATTAATCCTCCCTATCTCTATTCGAACGTGCTTCTTGTTTATATTAGCTTACACCCTGCCTCAGTTATTACTTCGCTGGATCATATACAAAAAATGGGGAAAGTGGCTGGGGTGGACATGGTGAAGCTAATACCGCATGACAGTGGGAAGAGAACTAACGCATGTCTTTTGGAGAGTAATGATGAAGTATGCCTAGTTAAACGTCGTAACTTGTCCGGCCAGCATCCTGGATTTTTGTACATATAACGGCAAATCTTTCTGAATTGCAACTGTTTCAATTGTGCAATTTGTTTTATATTGCCAGAGTCTAGTGTAGCAAAGCAAGGAAATGTACTCGTGTGATATTATGAAAGGCAGAAAGAATTACATAAATATCAGAGACAGGACCGAGTGTTAAGAAACAGAAACAGTACTAAGGAGACAGAGCCCAATGTAATATAAAGAGAGATATTGTGAAGTGCAGCAATAACTGAGACAGGGTCAAGTGCAATATAAACGTTGACATGCTCCAATTTAATTAAATATATAAATCCGGTGAGATTTTACATGAGTCTATTTCCCAGCAGGGCACCCTTAGAATCTAAGTTTAGTTCAGTAGACCAAATGAAACAGTGATCAGGAGGTAATGATGATGAACATGAATTTATCAGGCTGGTAATTTGAATATAAAAATCTGAATGATAAATGTCCTTGAAGAATGAAATCGGCACCATTAAGTCTCCTGGGTTGTACGTGATTCCAGAAAACGAGCAGGGCGGATGACGTTTAATTCCGCCTGAAATGGCCCAGAATGTCACCCAGTTGTATCCAAACCCCACGAAAATTGAGACATAATTACAGTTGGATCACCCACCTAATATTACTCCGGAAAGTGGACATGACAAAGGCAGATACAGCCCAATGCATCCTGCAAATTCCTCCTCACGAACACCTAAGGGCATCTGCTGTCAAAAGTGAGAGCTGTCCGGCAGACTAGTCAAGGGATATCCTTGCGCAGTAATACTTAAAAGAATAATGCCTTTAAACCATTCTTACAGACGCTGAGCAGACACAGGCGGTGGCACAGTGATTGGTCGGGAGTGGCCATGGGAACATACAATATTGACAACAAATGTCATGGACTCTAAAAGCAACAGGTCATATATGAAACGGAATAATTCCTGGCAGTTACCAGCTGATGGTCTCCATTCACTGATGGATCTGTGCTCTTTATTGTTGTGAGACACTGGGAAGAATCACTGAAGTAATAAGAACAATAAATGTAAAAAGGGCTTCGGACGTGAATTTCAATTCAACAATGCCTCTAGTGACTGAGCTGAATGACTTCTGAATTATATATCTGCCACAGAGGACCTGGTGAGAGAGCAAACACGAGGGAAATACAGTTTGATCTAGGCATCATCATAATATGTGCGGCAGCTGCATCTGTTGGTATTGGTAGGAGTAACCACTTCATTGTCTACCTAGAAACCAAGGTGAGAATTCAAATTGAAGACATTCTCCATTGTGTTGTGTGGCACTACCATCATGCTGAATGGAATGCATTCAGAAGAGACCGAGCAACTCAAAACCAGGCAAAAGCGAGGCGCAGTCGGCCATCGTCAGCAGAATAATTGCATTCAACCATAACCTTAAACTCATAGGCCAGAATATTCCTCAATCTGATGTTGCCATCCATCCTGAGGACTGCTCAGGTGGAATGGGGAATGTAGAAAACCCGGTCAGAAGCAACACCAGGCATATGTGTAACTGAGGAGCCAGCATGG
The DNA here is from genome assembly GCF_964194155.1 of Cetorhinus maximus. NCBI lineage: Eukaryota > Metazoa > Chordata > Chondrichthyes > Lamniformes > Cetorhinidae > Cetorhinus > Cetorhinus maximus. The sequence goes on along the minus strand of NC_135901.1, from coordinate 64,979,928 downwards.
TGAACACACAACACTATAGATATTGCACAACAAATAAAATCCGACCCATTGATGCTCAATCAGCCCACTCTTCATCATCAGCAAAGTGATGGAAGGTGTCGTTGACCTGCTCACAAATGCCCAGTTTGGATCCACGAGGAACAGTTACCTTCGAAGCTCATGGCAATCGTGGCCGGTACATAGACAAGTGAGCTAAAATCCAGAGTTGATGTGTAAGTGGTTGTCCCTTATTTCAAGGTAGAGTTTGACAAATTGTGGCATTAAGATATCCTTGGAAAGATGCACGTTCATGGGCAGCAGGTAGATGCATCCCATTGGTTGGACTCATACATACAACAAAATAAAATGTTGTGCATGTTGGAGATTAATCATCTCAAATCCAGGAAATCGCTTCAGGAGCCGCTCACGGTGGTAATACAGGTCAAAACATTCTGATTTGCCACATCAATGACCTTCCCTTCATCATAAGGTCCGAAGTGGGTATGTTGGCGAATGATTGCAAAACGTTGAGTTACATTTGTTACTCTACGGTAATAAAACTGTCAGTACATGTTGCAGCAAGAGCTGGACTGCATTCAGGTTTCTGCTGATAATGTACAAGTAATATATGCACCGCAAGCACTACACAAGCGCCAGGCCATTGCCAACGCCAACAAGAAAGAAATTAACAATCTGTCATTGACATTCCATGGTAAACGTACCGTCAACATCGTGTGGCTATCATTGGACAGAAACTTAACTGGCCTAGCCAAAAAAACACTATGGATCGGAGAGTAGCTCAGAGGCCAGGAATTCTGCAGCGAGGAACTCATCACATGACTCTTAAAAGACTGTCCACCATCTACGAACCTCAAGACACGATTGTGTTGGAATGCTGTGTACTTGCCTGGGTGAGAGCAACTGCAACAACAATCAAGGCGTTTGACAGCATCCAAGAGAAATCCACCAAGTGAAAGGCACCCTGGTAAACATTCAGTGCTTTCATCACACTTACAGTAGCTTAAGTGTGTACCATCCACATGATGCACTGCAGAAACTTGCCAAGGCACCTTTTGCAGCACTTTCCATACCCGTGAGATCAATGGTAAGCACATTCCCCTCCAAGCCACACAGCATCCTGACTTGGAAATATATCGCTAGTCTTTTACAGTCGGTTTTGGAACTCCCTCCTTAACAGCACTGTGTGTGTACGTACATCACATGGACCCCAATAGTTCAAGCATATTTGTATGTTTTTTATGGTAATACAAAATTAGCAGATGAATGTATCATTCGCTCAGTGCAGTTCCTTGGTGAGTAGAAAAGAAGTACTTGATAATTGAATATTAAATGATCAAAGCGTACTGATCCAGCCCTAGGTTTTTGATGAAAAGGATACATTTGAAGAGAAATAAAGGAACAACTGATGGGCGTTTTAAGATTAATCAGTAAATCAGAGAATGTTATTGGAGGCAGGTTTAGATGCATGGGGCATTGGTTCTTGTTTTCTGGAAGAGGCAGCTGCTCCGTTTCGACGTGTTCCAATTGAAACAGGCTGGGATAAATGTCCTGGCGAATAGAATATGTGCCATGGATGGGGCTTTTAATTGTAAAAAAAAAGAAGAAAAAATTGATAATGGTGTGGTTAAAATGAAGGAAATTGATAAACCTAAGATGAAATGTTAAATTCATAAAACAGCGAAGCTGCAGCCCATGTCGTGTAGGTAAATGTTAATGGAAAGTGACAAAAGAAGAGGAGAGTTTAACAGGTAGCGCATTAATAAGGAGGGAGACGTGGGAAATGGGTGGACAGGTTAAGTTAAAGGCATTTAATATCAATGCTTCAAAGATTTGTAACAGAGTACACGGGATAATCACACGTGTAGAGTTTAATTGTTTCCACCCAGGTTCGAGATGCATGTTGGCCATGGTTGGCGGGAAGAAAATATTCCAGGATTATCTTTTGAAGAAGACAAAGAAGAGGAATATCATAATAGGATCAAGCAAACTCAACATGGTTTTATGAAAGGAAATAGTACTTTCAAATTTACTGGATTCCTTTGAAGATGTTACAAGAAAGGTGGATAAAGGGGAACGAATAAATGCAGGTATATTTGGGTTTCTAAAATGCATTCAATAAGATGCCACATGCAAGATAAGATGTTGGAAGTGATATATTGGCATGGCTAGATGACTGAAAAACGAAGGAGAACCACAGAGAACGGCGAAATGGGCTAATTTAAAGTTTTCAACCTATGATTAGTGGGGTTTTACAATCTATTTAATGACTTACATGATGGATCTGTGCACACTGTAGTCAAATGTGCTCGTGATACAAGGATAGGGAGGAAAGCAGGTTGAAAGGAGAATACAAAACTCTGCAGACATATCAATTATTTCAGCGATTGGGAATAAAAAGACAAGTGCAACATTAATGTGGAAAAACTTGAAGTTATACATATTGGTAGGAGGAATGTAAAAGGGAAATAGTATTCAGGTGCAGAGAAATTGCAGAATAATGCGGTTTACAGGGATACGACTCTCCCAGAACACAAGTTACGAAAAGTTAGATGCAAATACAACAATTAATAAGGAAGACAAATGTAATATGTTTCTTTAATAAAAGTGGGATGGAATATCAACTTAAGGTTGCCTTGTTCCAGCTAACCTCCAGAGTGCTGCGTATGATTTTGGCCTCCTTTTTTAAAGCAAGGAAATACTTGCAAATGAGACTGATAAGAGGAAGTAAACTCGATTTATTCCTGTGACGTTTTATAAAGAAACGGTGAGCAGGTTAGCCATACTCGTTGGGATTCCGAAGAATCCAGAGGTGAACTTACTGAAGCATGTAAGATTCAGACTGGCTTGATAGGTTAGCGAGGAAGTTCCTCTCCAAGCCACTTACCATCCTGACTTGGAAATATATCGCCGTTCCTTCACAGTTGCTAGGTCAAAATTGGGGAACTTGCTCCCTAACAGCAGTGTGGGTGCTCCTACGCCACATGGACTGCAGCGGTTCAAGAAGGCAGCTCACCACCATCTTCTCAAGGGCAATTAGGAATGAGCAATAAATGCTGACCTCGCCGGCGACGCCCACATCCCATGAATTATTTTTAAAAAAGGTTTCCCCTCCGGGCAGTATCTAAACCTAGCACAAATTAAAAATAAGCAGCCTCCCTTTTATGATGAAGGTTAAAGAGAATTTGTTCTCTTAACGATCTGTTTGTCTTTGGAATTCTCTTTCCCCACAAAACTGTGTACACTGGGCAGCGGTGTCAAGGGTTATTGGGAGAAGCAGCAAATTGGAGTTGAGGCCATTATCAGGTCAACCTTGATCTTAATGAACCATTTTCCTGCAATTGAAAATCACGGATCCATTCACATAAGAGTCTATTTCAAAGCTTGCCTTCTGTACTGCGGTGGACGAAATTATTGGTCATATATTTCGGGGTCATCTGGCGAAGAGTTATCATAATGTGTCAAAAAATGAAGTTGAAATGAAGAATGATGCACCTAAAATTGAAACTAGTGCATTAAAGTTAAAGGAAACGAATTCCATGGGTAGGAATCCCAAGGTGGGTATGGCAGATTGGGAAAGCAGACTAGAATGTGCTACAGGAAATAAACAGGGGTGAATATTAAATAAAAAACATACTTTGCATAAACATGCCTGTCGTCGCGAAATATAAGCTTGTTGAGAAAGGTGGTCCATCCGTGGCTAAACAATAAACTTACAAGCACTAGTAATTTTTTTTAAGTAGTGTTTAATGTTGCCAAGAAATAAATTAGGCCTGAAGTTTGTGGGAGTTTTAGATATCAATAAAGGATTGTCGAACAAAAGAAAAAATGAAGAGGGAGGAAATATAATATGATAGCAAACTAGCACCAAATATAATAACAGAATTGAACAGTTTCCACAAGTGTGTAAAAAATGAAGGAGTAGGGAAATTAAATTACTGAACGAGATCTTTCCAGACCGAATGTTCTTTCTCGTAACTGGGACAGTGCACCCAGAATTTAACCCCACTGGACTGGAACTCACAACAATGAATGTAATGGCGCGAAACGGGAAGGGTTCCAGAATCAAGGTAACCCTGATGAAAGAGGAAAGTCCACAATGAAATAAACCGTTCTGAAGTGCACCTGCGAATTCTGAAAGTAAACACGCTGAACCATGTTCATACACATTCTAACCCTGTTGACCGGGGCAGTTCACCCTGGCAGTAACAGTGCTGATTTGAGCCTGTGCACATTGAGTGCTACCGGGCTGAACTGGAAGAGTCCTCACTGAAAGTGGCAACACAGACCTGGAGCAGCCCATTCTTAATATAAATGTGTTGAGCTGGACATGCCACACTGAGTATCACCGCACAGCCCTGGACCAATGGATACTAAATACTTCAATACTCACTAAGGCTGCCTCCGTCGACAAGAACTGAACTGAGCTTGGTCAGTCACCACGGGAAGCAAACAGTTTGAACTGGCATCTTCCAGACTGAAATGTATTGTGCACAGTCAGTCTGATCACATACATATTGGGCCCGTTATCACTGAAAGTAACTATGCTGAGCGTCGAGCCTGTGCGCTGAATGCAACCATGATGAACGGAACGTCTGCTCACTATGTCGGTAGTCGGTATGACCATGCGTCATCTTCTGTTGAAGAGACATACGGACTCGAAATGTTAACTGTGTTCCTCTCCGCACATGCTGTCAGACCTGCTGAGCTTTTCCAGCTATTTTTGTTTTTGTTTCGGATTTCCAGCACCCGCAGTATTTTGCTTTTAACCACACTAGATGTAATCGTCCTGAACGATACCTGTGTAGACTGCATATAATCTCCTTGACCTGGAACAGGCACACTAAATGTAACCGTGTCAAACTGCCGTCACCGAATGCAACCCCAATGATCTTGACAAGCCAAACGTGAAGGTAAATGTATTCAGAGTTATCTTCTCATTGAAGAAGTGATTGTGCCAATCTCGACATTATCACCCTTCAGGTAAAAGCGCTTAGCACATAATCACTGACAGCAACCATGCTGAATTGCATCAGTCCATACTGAGAAAAAATGCTGCTCTAATGATTTCCAAAATAATTTTACCCGTGCTGAAGAGGACTAATCCGCAGAGAAAGTAATAGCACAGCAATGTCTCTGTTTAAACCGCATATAGCCATGATGAACTAAGCTTCTCCACACTGAAACCTGCGGAACAGGCGCTGTCGAACGTGCTATTCGGCTCAGTCCATTTTGGCAGTAACCGTGCTGAGCTGGGTCTGTACGCAACACATTTAAGTGTTTGAGCTGGGCAAATTTTATCTACATTAATCGCGTTGAACTGGATCACACCAGTACCGAATGTAAGTGTGATGACCTGGGGATGTCGACACTGAATAAAGCTGCGCAAAAAATAATTGTCCACGCTGAATATAACCGTATTAAAATTTAAGCTGCAGTACACACTGATATTAACCGTACAGAATTGCTGCGGTACACACTGATATTAACCGTACATAATTACTACAGTACACACTGATATTAACGGTACAGAATTACTGTATTACACACTGATATTAACCGTACAGAATTGCGGTAGTACACATTGATATTAACCGTACAGAATTACTGCAGCACACACTAATATTAACCGCACAGAATTACTGCAGTACACACTGATATTAAACGATCAAAATTACTGCAGTGCACACTGATATGAGCAGTGCAGAATTGCTGCAGTACACACTGATATTAACCGTAAAGAATTACTGCAGTACACACTGATATTAACCGTACAGAATTGCTATACTGCACACTGATATTAACCGTACAGAATTGCTGCAGTACACACTGATATTAACCGTACAGAATTACTGCAGTGCACACTGATATTAACCGCACAGAATTACTGCAGTACACACTGATATTAACCGTACAGAATTGCTATACTGCACACTGATATTAACCGTACAGAATTGCTGCAGTACACACTGATATTAACCGTACAGAATTACTGCAGTGCACACTGATATTAACCGCACAGAATTACTGCAGTACACACTGATATTAACCGTAAAGAATTACTGCAGTACACACTGATATTGACCGTACAGAATTGCTATACTGCACACTGATATTAACCGTACAGAATTGCTGCAGTACACACTGATATTAACCGTACAGAATTACTGCAGTACACACTGATATTAACCATACAGAATTGCTATACTGCACACTGATATTAACCGTACAGAATTGCTGCAGTACACACTGATATTAACCGTACAGAATTACTGCAGTACACACTGATATTAACCGCACAGAATTACTGCAGTGCACACTGATATTAACCGTACAGAATTACTGCAGTGAACACTGATATTAACCGCACGGAATTATTGCAGTACACACTGATATTAACCGTAAAGAATTACTGCAGTACACACTGATAATAACCGTACAGAATTACTGCAGTGAACACTGATATTAACCGTACAGAATTGCGGTAGTACACACTGATATTAACCGTACAAAATTACTTCAGTACATATTGATATTAACCGTGCAGAATTACTGCAGTGCACACCGATATTAACCGTGCAGAATTACTGCAGTGCACACTGATACTAACCGCACAGAATTACTGCAGTACACACCGATATTAACCGTGCAGAATTACTGCTGTGTACACTGATATTAGCAGTATAGAAATGCTGCAGTACACACTGATATTAACCGTATAGAATTGGTGCAGTACATACTGATATTTATTAACCGTACAGAAATACTGCAGTACACACTGATATTAACCGTACTGAATTGCGGTAGTACACACTGATATTAACCGTACAAAATTACTGCAGTACATACTGATATTAACCGTACAGAATTACTGCAGTGCACACTGATATCAACCGTGCAGAATTACTGCAGTACACACTGATATTAACCGTGCTGAACTATTGCTGTATACACTGATATTAGCAGTATAAAATTGCTGAAGTACACACTGATATTAACCGTACAGAATTACTGCAGTACACACTGATATTAACCGTACAGAATTACTGCAGTACACACTGATATTAACCGTACAGAATTACTGCAGTACACACTGATATCAACCGTGCAGAATTACTGCAGTACACACTGATATTAACCGTGCTGAACTATTGCTGTATACACTGATATTAGCAGTATAAAATTGCTGAAGTACACACTGATATTAACCGTACAGAATTACTGCAGTACACACTGATATTAACCGTACAGAATTACTGCAGTACACACTGATATTAACCGTGCATAATTAGACTGTCAATACCGAATTCAGCGCTGAATTGAACCTGTGGAAACATATGTAAACTTGTTGAAGTTGCCCTGCCTGTTTTTTCTGGGAAATTCACGTTGTCTACAGTGGTGCTGAATTAAACCATTCCAGAGGCGGCAAAACACTGCTGACATGTCCCAATGTTCAGTATAAACGTGCTCAACTGCACCTGTCCTACATCAGTGTAACTGTGCTAAACTTACCCAATCAGTTTTACTTTACTGGATATCTCTACTGTGTATCTGGGCCTGTGCACGCTAAATATTACTAGATTTTACAAGTTAACTCTCAATGAAAAAGTACTGGGCAAGAAAGGTCGATATTGAAAATAGTTGATGTGAACCGCACCTCTCTACATTAAATTAATAATTGTAATGGGGCCTTACTGCAATCTTTGGGCATTTCAATTTAGTGCAATGCCAGAGGTCTTTAAAAAACAGCATTAAATTCTATCAAAACATGAACACGAACCCATTAGCAGATGCACTAACGTGTTTGCTTCATTTAGTCTCGAATCAAACCATCTGATTATCTCTTGGGGACTGACATCATGTATAAATGTGACAATATCTGTGTGTAGCCCGGAACGCGTTCAGAACTTCTGATAGAAATGCACGGAATACCAAATGGTCTGCTGTTTGCCGTTTATTATCCAGTTCTTGCAGCCATCGGGGTTTCAGGTAGGTATTGTAATAATAAGTGCTCTTATTGAACAGACGTTGTTCACGATACCGATATACAATCCCTCCTTCAATCAGATAGTTTCTCCCCTTTAACGGGATTGTATCTTCCTTTTAGTTGGTTTGATTTATGATCCTTTACAGTATGTTTTGCACACTTTAATGCTGTTAATTATTCATAGAAACACTATTATTGTCCCTTTATTGCAAACATTTCTCCCCATTAATGTCGCAATTTCTCTCCTTTTACAGCGTCATTTTTCGCGCGCGTTAATGGCGTGAATTCACGCTCTCAGGGTATTATTTTTTTCTCATTAAACTTGTCATTTCTGCACTTAAAAAGAAATATTTATCTTTTTGAAAAGCATAATTTTGCTCGATTTATGGTATTTTCTCTCCCCTTTACCAGCACCATTTCACTGTGTGAATGACATTGTGTTAATTACACGGTTAATGTCAGTGAATTATCGCACTGTGACTAGGGTATAAATGCAACTCTATTGCATATATTTACACTATTGCTTTGGCTAAAATTTCGTACTGTTAAATCTCTTAAATGCAAATCTGTTGTGTTATTGTTAACGATACTGTGGGTGGATTAGGGCACGGTAACCACGCTGTAAATGTACTTAATGACACTATTATTTCGGATGAATTATCACACTGTTATCATCAAGTAAGCTAGTTCTATTATGTTGTTGACACCGTTATTATGTCTGAACGTCACATTGTTATCACAGTTTCAATGCATTAGTGTGTTATTGATACTGCCACAGTGAGTGAATTAAATGCAGCTTCACTGTGGTATTGACACAGTTCGTTTGGGTCGATTATCACACTGTTATCACAGTGTAGATGTAGTTTGATTGTATTATTGGCTCTGTTACAGTGCGAGAATTATTAAACATGGATCACGGGGGGGCATGTAGATTTTTAAAAAATCTTATTGACACCCACTCATTTCCACATTTGATTCACAGATTGATAGATTTCAATGATTAACTCATTGTTAATTGAATAAAATTATTGATTTTTTATGGTACATTATGCTGTGTATTTTGACAGAAATAGAAACAATTAAAATAAGTGGCAACTTTGAGAATGAATCTGTGTGTAGCCCAAACGCACACAATAAGGGGCTCCAAGTCTCACTGGTTCAGCAGGCTGCCGTCTTCCACATTCGCTGCTGCTGATGGTTCTACAGTGACGACTGCTGTGCCACGAGTTCCTATCCGCTTCGAACACCAGGACATGTCCCGGACATTTCCCGTCTTCACTCTCATCTCTACATTGATTGAGGCCAAACAACTGTTGCTATCTCTCGTATCTGCGGGAAAAACTTTAAGCTTAATGCGACTGCACGTCTAGGCTGGTTATAAATCCCAGCATCACATTTCAGTACTGAGGAACTGCTGCTCTGTGGGAGGGAAATTCTGTGGAAATGGGGCCTCAACACCAGCTAGACCTGGTCAACAGATTGAAACGAATGATCCAATGTGGCTGTTAGGACAGACCTTGAAGTGAGCATTGCGAACTCTCAAAAACCCCTCGGCAAAGTCAGAAAATACTATTTGCCAATTTGCATCTTTCTGCCTCAGGATCTCTTCGAACTGTTTAGCAGTTAAATTTTCCAAAAGTGAAGGCATGCACAAAATTCAATAAATGACGCTGCTTGTGGTCCTCGGTCGGGTAGAGACACTTTCAAATGAAAGTTTTTGTTCCTACTTTCCTGTTAATTTAGATTCAATATAGATTCTTGGACTACCTACATTCTTGAATATGATGTACAATAAGTTTGTCTATTTTTTTCTTAAGTTGGTTTCAATGGGATTCTGATTTTCCATGCTATCCATTATGCATTCTTACACTATTCTATATTGAAGCCCATCGAAATTTCCTATTTATAACGTGGATAATTATCACAAAATTGAAAAACAAAACGTGCCTATGTGTTAATGAATAGTGTTCAACGCAAAATTGCAAGTCAAATCTGTAATTTTCATACAGCATCCTGTAAAACAGATAGGTTTGCAGGGAATGGGACCGAACTGTTCTCTTAGAAACACACATACACTCTCCTTCCCACACACGCACTAACAGTCTCTCTCTCTCTAAATTTATAGCTAACTTCGCAGTGATTGTGATCCTGTCCAGAGGAAGATGCGGTCTCTCCAGGTGTGTGACACATTACCTAGTGTCCATGGCAGTGACGGGTTTGTTGGTCATTATCACAGCTGTAATACTGAACCGGATTGCTGGCATTTATTTCCCGTTCAGTTTTCTTTCCATCACACCAGTATGCAGTCTCCGTTCTACCTTAATTTATGCAGCTATAGACAGTTCTGTCTGGTTAACTGTGGCTTTCACCTTTGATCGTTTTGTGGCCATTTGTTGCCAGAAGCTGAAAATAAAATATTGCACTGAGAAAAGGGCGAGATGGGTGATAGGAACGGTTTGTACAGTGAGCTGTTTAACAACCTCCTTATTGTATTTTATATATAAACCTTTGTACATCATTGGCAATACACCATGGTTCTGCAGCGTGAAATCAATATTTTACACGTCACCTGCATGGGCCGCATATGATTGGCTTCATCGCATTTTGAACCCTTGTCTCCCAGTCATTCTGATTTCACTGCTCAATGTTTTGACTGTTAAACATATACTCACAGCCAGGAGACTCCGAGCCAAGAGCAATGGAGAGACTCAGAGTGACCCAGAGATGGAAAGCAGAAGGAAGTCAATCGTGCTACTCTTTGCCATCTCGGGCAGTTTCATTCTATTGCATTCGTTATATTTTATAACTTTTCTATATGTTCGACTTGCCAGCCTGACTTACTTCTCTGGTTCAAATTACAATGAATCAAATTTCATTGTGGAGGAAAGCGGATTTATGCTTCAGCTTTTGAGTACCTGTATAAACCCATTTATTTATGCAGGGACCCAGAGTAAATTCAGAGTGGAGTTAAAGAATGGGATGAAGTATCCATTTATTTTAATTGTTATATTATTTAAGTAATCTAAATAGTTAATTCCAACACGAATTATGTATCATATTGGATCTATTGCTCTTCCTATCATGTCATTGCATGGCCCCCCTCTCAGATATATAGTCAATCGATTTGAAATCCTTACGCATCGTGGGATTGTTACAACAGAAAAGGAAAGTTGCATCAGCTCAAAATTCAGATTTTAAACATGTTATCTGTAGATTTTCAGTTCTCTTCATGATTACATAGGCCTGGTGCATTCTCAGTATCCTCACAGTCCCTGGAAACTTTAACATTCAAGTTATGGATGTCTTTTCTCAAATTGACACATTTTCCATGTACTAACGTTGTGACGGAATCCTCGGTGTCAAAGTTTATATTTTGGGGTCAGAGCCGAACTGAAATGGAAACTGAAATTAGAGGAAAATTGAAATTGAGCCTGGTTGAAACTACATACAAGACACTAAGCATTCCGAGCTTAGGTAACCCAGCCTTGCAGAACATGCAGGCTGAAGAAGCACGATGGTTGCATCTGGAAGCGGGGATAAATAAAGAAAAGGTACTGCCACTGCTTCAGGTACTGTCCTACGATCCACTTGACCAGAAGAGCCAACACAGTGAACAGGGATGTTATAGCACATACAGATAGTGGGGTTTCTGCTGCATCCATCGAGACGGTTATTAGGGGTCAGAGTGACTGCCCTCGACATCAAGGCCGCATTTGAACGAGTGTGGCTTCAAGGAGCCCTAGCAAAACTGGAGTCAATAGTAACCAGGGAGAAAACACTCTGCTGCTTGGAGTCGTTACTAGCACAAAGGAAGGTTGCTGTGGTTGTTGGAGGTCAGTCATCTCAGCTCAAGGACATCGCTGCAGGACTTCTTCAGGGTAGTGTCCTCGGCCCAACAGTCTTCAGGTGCTTCATCAGTGACCTTCCCTCCATCGTAAGGTCAGAAATGGGGGCGTTTACTGATCATTGCACAATGTTCAGCACGTTTTGCGACTCCTCAGATACTGAAACTGTCCATGTCTAAATGCAGAAACAAACTGGGCAACATCCAGACTTGGGCTGACAAGTTGGAAGGAACATTCGCGTCACACAAGTACCAGGCAATGAACACGTCCAAGAAGAGCGAATATACCCACCGCCCCTTGGCATTCAATGGCATTAGCATCGCTGGACCCTCGACTATCAACAACCTGCGGGTTACCATTGACGTTAAACTGAACTGGATTAGACATATAAGTGCTTTGTCTACAAAAGCGGGTCAGAGGCTAGGAATCCTGCAACAAGTAACTCACCTCCTGACTCCAAAAAGCCGGTCCACAATCTACAAGGCACAATTGAGGAGTGTTGTGGAATACTCTCCCCTTCCATGGATGAGGGCAGCTCCAACAACACTCAGGAAGCACGACACCTTCCAGGCAAAAGCAGCCCGCTTGATTGGCATCCCTTCTACAAACATTCACTCCCTCCACCACCAACGGACAGTGGCAGCGTGTGTACCATTTACAAGATGCACTGTAGAAGCTCACCAAGGCTCCTCAGACAACACCTTCCAAACCTACGACCACCATAATCTGTAAGGACAAGGGCAGCAGATAGATGGGAACAGCACCAGCTGGAATTTCTGGAACTCCCTTTGTAACAGCACTGTGGGTGTACCTACACAACATGGACTGCATCATTCAAGACGGCATTTCACCGCCACATTCTCAAGGGCAATGAGGGAGGAGCAATAAACGCTGAGTAGAAACAATAGGAAAATACTCCAAAGAAGTGTTGTGTGCAATTTTGTTGAAGGCCTTGCAGTAGAACTCGGGCATTTAGGATTTGTGAATTATAAGGACAGGTGGTTTTACCCAAGCAGAGAATCAACGGGATTTCTATCGACGAAGTTGAAAGCTATTCAGGGCTTTGTAGCTGAATGATTGTCATATACGGCAAGTGAAGAGCCGAGCAAAACCCTGATACCTACCTTTGTTGTCTTTGCAATTTGACGTGTAATTTATAGTTTACATTAACTGCACTTTGCCCGTTAATTCATGTTTAATCTATCGTGATTTCAATAAATTGCTAAAGGAAACGACCTCAAAACTTATATTATGTTCATTTTTTTTGGCTGGGGCTGTTCGATAAATTCGTTTCTTTTGGGTTCTTGGTCTCCATGGGGATGATGCCAACGCTGAATCTCTTCTTTCGCCTTTCTTCCCAGTTCACACGTAGTTAAACCCTCCTGTAGCTCACCCTTTTCTTCGTTGCAGTCTACCTCCTTGATCAACATTGTTTCTTCTGCAAACGTAGCCACTGTCCTTGTGGCTTCCAGTCAGAAATCATTTATAGAGACACTGAACTAAAATGACCCAAAATAGATCTCTGTAGAATTCACATTGAGCATTTTATCTATTCAATGACCATTCGCGTTTTACCAAGCTCTGGGTTACATCCATGAAATAATTACGATTTTACAATTATAATATATCCACTCTGATTCCGGCTGTATTCGTTTTCAGTCAAATCATTTTCGAATGTAGTTGCCTAAGGCCTACACAAATCACGTTTAACACATCCACGACCTTACTCATCAACCTCCTCTGTCAAAATACTCAAAGAAGACTCGTGAACTAAATTGCAAGGTCTCTCAATCATGAACCCTTTGAATATCTTTACTAGATTGCATATCTACCCAAATGTTACGATCTCATCTTTGGTAAGATTTTAAGTAGGATTTTTGGTAAATCATGCCCAGAAATGTGCCCACAATGGGCGTCTAATTCAGCGTTCTGCAGCGTCCTTTGCCACTTTTGCTCTCTTCATTTCCTTTAAAAAATAGTTGCATCTGAATATGGCTAATTCCAAATTGCCTCTCTTGAATCCAATAATTTTTGCTAGATTTATGCCTGAGTTTTTGTAATTGTGTTCAGTAAAGGCGTGTTAATGCTTGTTCCGTCCATCGAAATCACTTATTACATCAGGCAACAGTGTCGTCTGTAAACTTGGATATTCAGCCTCATATTTGTTACTCTTCAGACGGATGTTTTTTTTTAACCTATTTGAACTCTGTCCAATTTTGATTTCTGTTTGACTTATTTGGGAGAAAACCTAGCAGTGTAGCTTTCAGGTTCTCGTCAGCACGGAATCCGTTTCAGTACATCGAGACGTTGTCACATGGAAAAGGTATAATTATTGCTGGAAAGGCAGATTCATCAGTACTACCCGGTAATTATATAAGTGATGGCAAATCATTGTCAACTTATAATGCAAATTCGTTGAACATTTAAACTGATTCAGAAAATATGTGATTCCTTTCAATTTGTCTGCACAGCAGTGGAGAAATGCCACCACAGAAAATGAGGACGGGCAGAACAAATAATTACTATAGAAAGAGCGAACAAACTGGCAGTACGTAAGGTGGGAATGTCCCCCCACCCGGATGGGATGTACCCTTGGATTTTGGCTGGATCATTATTGGAAATGGCGGATAGCCTGGAGGGGCGGAGTGCGCTGGTTGGTGTGTGTCCTGGGCGGGGTGGGTGGGGTTGGGGGGAGGTGGGGGGGCTCGGGGTGGGGGCTGGGGCGGCGCTGGGGTGTCGAACTGTCGAAATTTACTTGGATAATGGTTGTTGGCGGATATGGATAAGAATTCTTAGGAGTTCGATAAAGTGTGGCGTGGACAGAAGCAGTCCATGGCAAAATGCAGCAAGGCCTGGATAATATCCAGGCTTGGGCTCATAAGGGGCAGGTACCATTCGTCCAAACAAGTGCCAGACAATAACCATTTCCAACAAGGGTGAATCTGCGGAGATGGATACAGTTTACTTTTCGAGTCCGAACGGCTCTTCATCAGAACTAAGGAAAAATAGAGAAGAGGTGAAATATAAGATGGTTTAAGGGGGGAGGGGGGTGGGGGCGGGGTGTGGGACAGGTAGAGCGGGATAGAGGGTCAGTGATAGGAGGAGGTTTCCAAAAGATGTCATAGAGAAAATAGCAAGGAGGTGTTAACGGTGGTGATATTAGTTAAGGAATGTGCTAATGGGGATATTAAGGGTAGAAAGCAGGACGAGCAAGGTACAGATAGCCTTAGTGGGTGGTGTGAAGGGAAGGGATCGAAATAGGCTAAACGGTGGAGATAAAACAATGGATGGAAATACATTTCAAAATAATGGAAATAGGTGGGAAAAGAAAAATATGTAGAAATTTTTGGAAAAAGGGGGATCGGAAAGGGGGTGGGGATGGAGGAGAGAGTTCATGATCTAAAGTTGTTGAAATCAATATTCAGTCCAGAAGGCTGTAAAGTGCCTAGTCGGAAGATGAGGTGGTATTCCTCCAGTTTGCCTTGGGCTTCACTGGAACATTGCAGCAGGCCAAGGATGGACATGTGGGCATGAGGGCAGGGTGGTGTGTTGAAATAGTAAGCGACAGGGAGGTCTGGGTCATGCTTGCGGACAGACCGAAGGTGTTCCGCAAAGTGGTCACCCAGTCTTCATTTGGTCTCTCCAATGTAGCGGAAACCGCAATGGGAGCGCCGAATGCAGTAGACTAAATTGAGGGAAGTGCAAGTGAAATGCTGCTTCACTTGAAAGGAGTGTTTGGGCCCTTGGACGGTGAGGAGGGGGGAAGTAAATGGTCAAGTGCTGCTCCTTCTGCGGGTGCATGGGAAGGGGCCGTGGGAGGGTGTTGAGGTGTAGGGGGTGATGGAGGCGTGGACCAGAGTGTCCCGGAGGGAGCAATCCCAGTGAAATGCCACCAGGGTGGGTGAAGCGAAGATGTGTTTGGTGGTGCAATCATGCTGGAGTTGGCGGAAATGGCGGAGGTGGGGTGATAAGTGAGGACAAGGGGGAACCTTGCATGGTTCTGGCAGGGAGAGGAAGGTGTGAGGGTGGATGCGCAAGAGATGGGCCGGACATGGTTGAGGGCCCTGTCAACCACGGTGGGTGGAAAACCTCGGTTAAGGAAGAAGGAAGACATGTCAGAAGAACTGTTCTTGAAAGTGGTATCATCAGAACAGATGCGATGGAGGCGAAGGAACTGAGAGAATGGGATTGAGTCCTTACAGGAAGCAGGGTGTGAGGAGCTGTTGTCTTGGTAGCTGTGGGAGTCGGTAGGCTTGTAATGTATATTGGTGGACAGTCTATCGCCAGAAAATGAGAATGAGAGGTCAAGGAAGGGAAGGGAAGTGTCAGTGATGTACCACGTGAAAATGATAGAGGGGTGGAAGTCGGAAGCAGAATTAACAATTTTTTCCAGATCCAGATGAGAGCATGAAGCGGCACCGAAGCAGTCATCAATATACCGGACAAAGTGTTGTGGGAGGGGGCCGGAGTAGGACTGGAACAAGGAATGTTCCAAATACCCCATAAAGAGGCACGCATAACTGGGGCCCATGCGGGTACCCATAGCCACACCTTTTATTTGGAGGACGTTAGACGAGTTTAAGGAGAAATTGTTCAGTGAGAGAACAAGTTCAGCCAGACAGAGAGTAGTGATGGATGGGGATTGTTCGGGCTTCTGTTCGAGAAAGAAGCGGAGAGCCCTCAATCCATCCCGGCGGGGGATGCAGGGGTAGAGGGGTTGGACGTCCATGGTGAAGAGGAGGCAGTTGGGGCCAGGGAGCTGGAAACTGTTGACATGATGTCGGGCGTGAGAGGAATCATGGATGTAAGTGGGAAGGGACTGGACAATGGGATATAGAATGGAGTCAAGATAGAAATAAATGTGTTCCGTGGGGCAGGATAGGCTGACCCGATCGTTCATTGTATTCATTACAAGCCTATAGACCATCCCCACCCCCTTTCCGATCCCCCTTTTTCCAATAATTTTAACATATTTTTCTTTTCCCACCTATTTCCATTATTTTTAAATGTATTTCCATCCACTGTTTTATCTCTACCTGTTAGCCTATTTCGATGCCACCCCCCACCTCACCCCCGCCCCGGCCCCCTCCCCCCACCCCCCCCCCCCCCCCCGCCTCCCCCCCCACCCCCCCACCAATTCGGGCAGTCTCCACATTTTCACGGTGTCTCCATGTGTCTTTATATCTCTCCAGGTGGGAAAATAACGCGATGCCTCCTCCACACACAAAACACATGTACGTTTTTTCTCCTCTGTGAATGGTGTGATTTTTGGTAAGGGTGTCGAACTGATTGCAGCTATTTCCTCAATGAATCGGAACAATCTCATTGAGGCTGTGCGCTTATTGCTGACCTTCGAGTCACAATGAGGTTTAAACTCCTTTCCACCGACATAACAGAAAATTATATTTTTATTTTTGTTATGTCCAGCATTCCACCCATTGATTCCCATCCTTCTCCTTCATTGAAAGGGCTCACTCTGGCTGTGTTCAGGTAAGAATAAAACAAAATACGTTGCTTTAGTTCTCTATCTCCTCCACTGAAGGTGCTGACTTTCGTTGAATCCAGTTATACTCCTCTGTCTTATCAGATGACACTGATTCTTGGCTGCGTCCAGTGACTCTTAACGAGCTATCTAACATCAAGGGTAGGTAACATAGCCACTCGAGCCTGCCCTGCTGTTTAATTAGATTATGAATGATTGGTACACTATCTTCAGCTACCCGACGTAGTTTTCTTAAAATGTTTGCCAAACAACACAAGGATATCAATCTCATTTTTGGGATTTACAAATAACCCTTAGTCCAGAATGCTCTTTGAAAACAGGATTGTATAGTTCTCCGAGTAGCTATTCGACTGGGTTATTCATCCTGAGAACGAGATTGATGGCCCAGAGATATGAATTCCCAACCACCACGGCAAATGGGAAACTGAGTTTGGGCAAGAACTGGAAAAGCTCTCTCATTGGCAAGCCAAACAGCAGCCTGACATATGCAAGCTCTTAATATCGTATATTTCATCAAATGATCCAGAATTCTCCATCAAAATTCATACGTATTCTATTTCCCATGAATGGGACAGACTTAGCGGAGATGGCGGCACAGAAAAGTTACCCTGTGCGTCCTCAGCGTTGGTTATGGATCCTATGGTGTTTCATGAGCACTGGTCAAACACAGGAAAAGAAGCATCGATGATGATGGACGCCTACATCTCAACTGAACTGAAGCAATGCTCCAGAATGTTGCACATAACTTAGAAGAAACACTGAGAGTAGCTAGGGCACAGACAAGAAGCCGAAAGTGGGACTTCAACGTGCATTACAAAAGGAGACTCTGTGGCATCTTTACTGAATTCCTGTGTAAGCCGTGACCTGATGGATATTGTTGCTAGATGGAGCCTTGGACAGACGATGAGAGTGCCAAATCACGGGTATAACCTATTCCAGGGCATCTGATAAGTCACCCTTTCTTCCAGAAATGAGCATTCCCCTCCCCAAGCTCCTCCACTGTGGTAAACAGAGTTCTCCCTGGAGCCTGAAACATTTCCGCACATCTGCTCTCTCCCCTTCACCACCTTCCAGATCAATGGTAATGTTCCAGTGGTACTTGCCTTCCAGCCCACCAGCTTTTGTATCCAACGTATAATCCTGCACGATTTCTGCCACATCGAACATGACGACACCACCAAACACATCCTCCTGTCCCATTTATTCATTCTGAATGAACCATTCACTCCGTGGCACTATAGTCAAATTTGCCAGCACGCCCAACATTCAGCCTCCTTCCCAGGACAACTTGTAACATAAGCGAAGGGTGTCTAACATGTGTCTTTTTTACCTTCTCCTTCCTCACTGCCCATGGCCCAAACACTCCTTCCAAATGAAGTAGCGATTTACACGTCCTTCTTTCAATTTGGTATCTTGTATTCAGTGCTCACGGTGCGGTATCTTATATGTTGGGGAGACCAAACGCAGATTGGGTGACTGTTTGGAAGAATACCTCCTTTTCAGGCAGCAAGCAGGAACCCAACAGTCCTGTACCTTGCCTTCTAATTCTACATCTTTCTCTTAGACTGACATCGTTATCCTGGGCCTGCTTCACCGCGCCAGTGTAGCTGAAAGTAAACGTGAGGGACAGCGTTTCATTATTCCAATTTAGGCACCTAACAAACTACCATGCGGAAAATTTAACTCGACTATTCCAAGTTATGATTTTTCGTTACCGTTTTCTTTCCTTTTCTTTGTATGTTTCTGTTTTCTTCCACTCTTGCTTCCTAAAAGCAGCTCACATGCTCTATGTTCATCTTTTGTTTCTTTGCTTTTTTTTTCTTGCCCCATTACCAACATTCTGAACTGGCTTAGCCAGGCAGACTGTGAGTGGCTGTTTCCCTTGGTTACAACACCATGCACAACCTCAGGAGAAGGGGCAAATCATTTAGGGCTGAAATGTGGGGAACTTTCACCACTGAAACTTGTCGAAGCATTTGCTTCTCTTCACCGAAAGAGCTGTGGTACTCGATCGTGGAATGTATTAACGCTGCGATACACAGGATTTCTCTCCCTCAGAAAAATTCGGGATATGGAGAGTCGGCTTGATAGAGTACGTCCAGTCATGAATGATCTCGGATTCGCGAATTGCTCTGCATGAATGCTGTTCAGATCATGATAAATTCAGTTTATACCTGAACACGAACAAATGTGTCAACAATTGAGAAAAACAAAGACAGGCGCCAGAGAAGCTGAGAAATGTTTGGAAAAGAAGACAAAGCATAATTATGGTAAAAATTAATCATTTTAGCTATGCCAATTGCCCGTTGAGATTATGGACGTTTGTGGCCACTGAAAGGCAATGTAGGACAGACTGACATTTCACGACAAGCAGCCAGAATTAAATGTGAACGTAAAGGCTGGTTGTTCTTTGAGCAGGTTGCCCATATACGCATTGGCTCATCAGGATGAGGGATTGTTCCCCGATATGATAAGATTGCTCTCCCTGCTACTAATTTCCAAATCTGGGTACTGAAGAAACATTGAGCTAAATAGCTGACAGCTGTTGACCTTTCATATCACTGGGAAGAGAGGGAATTTCCAAATACTGAACAAGCTTTCTGAAAATAAGGCCCCTTTTGAGCAATCAATTAAGCTAAATTAAGAAAGCGAGGGAGAAAGTAGGAGGCAGCCCCTTAAAGGGATACTGAAAAAATAAATCCAAAATCACAAAGGATATTTGCAACATCAAATCAATATATGTTTAGAAGGGCCACTAAAAGACTCCAGTCCCAGTGGTGTCCACTGAGCACGGAAGGCCTTGACGTTGGTAGCGGCCACCGCGTGCTCCCTCTCGAGGCACACCCGGCCGTGAAGCCGCGAATTTACAAACTCGCTTGAATCTTGTGGAGAAATTGAACATTTTTAGTCCTGATTTCATGCTGCCGAATCCGTGTTGCACCCGCTCTAGTGACCATGCACCGTTCCTGAATGCTGGTGCCCAGAAATGAATGCAATACCCCAGGGAGTGTCTAGCCAAATCTCGAACCATAGTAAAATAACCACATCCCGCTCAGTTATTGTTATGTACCGTGTGGCAATACTGTCAATACCTCTCGCTGCTGATAATCACCTGGAATTCACACTATCTGTCGAGTGGGATTGGCCAGAACTGCCACTGCCTCTGTCAGCTGTTCAGATTTATCTGTGCTGCTCTCCCTGGATTGTTACCTTGTTACTTCCTCCGTGACACGGCCCCCATTAATTAACAAGCCTCCTCGCAGAACTGTTTCCCCTCCTCGGAGGTGGAGAGATATTGCGAAGGCTCAGCATCTGGTTGCTTTAGTTCGTGCCCTGCTAGAGAGAGAAGAGCGATGAGAGGGCAACATGCCCACCTGACTGCTGATTATTTGGAGCTCCATGTCTCTGATGACTCACATACGAACATTATGCTTTGAACTCCATTCTCTTGCCCCTATCCATTCGGCTATTCACTTTCTGGGTCCTCAACAACACTCTCACCCATTAGCAATTACTAGACATTCCTCTTGCAACACAGCTCCAGCGCCCCTTCATCCACACGCATAAGGGTGACAATGTAGGTTACGCCACCTCCAGATCTTGTCCTTCCCCTGTGTTTAGTTCTCTTTTCCTGTAAGCAGATAGATTTACGTTTCTTGCACGACATCAAAGACACACATGGCTCATTGCCCGTCATGGTGCTACATGGCTCCTGCATACGAATTTTTTTGGGCTTTACAGGAGCCACAGAGGCCTCACCTGTGTGTTTGAAGAGAGGCTAAAATACCTGAGACAACTAATGCTGATGCCTCGGCAACCACTGCGTGGGAAGCCCCGTCATGACTAGGAACAGCTTAATAATCTGCACAGGAGATCACCATTCCAGGGCGAAACTTGTCATTGTTGCTCGTTCAGTTCAGCAGCCAATTGGGTAAGTGGGACCAGTTGAAGCCCTCTCACCTCCTCTGCTGTCTAAATCCATCCCCGCTCAGTTTATGTGACCAACCTCCTCAAGACTCCCAACCGTACCGCCCCCCACTCCACCCACTCCCTGAGCTCATACAACCTGCTTGTGCATATCAAAGCAAGTATCAGTTAGCCTAGGCACAATCTTTTCTCTTCCTTCTATCATGTCTCTGGCCTTTGCTGTTCCATCGGTGCTGCAACTTGTGAAAGTAATGTTGGCTTCAGGTTGAATATAACAGCAGCCATGCCTGCACCAGTACTCCATCCCTCCACAAAGACAAATTGAACGGCTCGCCCTTTCAGCCCTGAATTAAACTGCTTTGAAAATATGATGTTACAATTACTTTTACTCGGACACGCCACCCACGTTAAAACACGACTTCGGGGCTTTGTGGCCACTCATCACAAACTGACCTCAACTGGAGAATTGAGAGTTTGATTCCAGTCCACTTTTTCTGGGAATAGATTCAGGCCCCCCGGCCTGCTGACCAACTTGTCAGGCCACAGCAGGTAGACGTAATTCGCCTGCCCAGTGTGCGGGAAGGAATCCCTAAAATCTGCTCTGGCTGCAATGGTCCATGCAGACAAGGGGTTGGAAGCAAAACTTGTCTCTCTTCATTTAGATCCGAGTATTATCGTGCCTTCCACGGATGGAGGAATAATGGCCTTCAGGCACAGGAAGTGCAGGAAGAAATCAGCTGCTCCTAATCAGTACTGACCAATACTTATACTCAAACAGGTGAGCAACCTGTCACCTGCTCCAAATGCAGCAATTGCTTCAAACATTCATTTCACATGGTGACCCACCGGCAGAACAGTACAAAAGAGAGCCTGGGCTGGGCTGCAGCCGGGCTTCAGCTTGCTTCTGCTCTCTGCTTAGGCATCAGAGTGTCCACATTGTTGAGAAGTCAGTCAACTGTTTTTTGTGTACTTAGGATTTGAACCATCAAGTACAACCGGGACACTGGCTTTTACCACGATGGGGAGATCACTCACCTGCTCTAGCTCCGAGATAAACTCCACAAAGTTGTCCTTCCCAAAGAGACATGAACGCTCTTGAGTCGTGGAGGGAGTGCAATGGAAACTATTTTTTATTCTGAATATCTCATGGAGTAATATTGTGTAAACCATATTTTACATTTCTACATGAATTTCGACAAACACGAAATGGTAGGTTTTCATAATTTGCTCATGGGAATTTGGAGCTGTTCCTGTGCTGTAAATATAATGTTACATTCTATATTTTGAGCTGCCTGAGCCTTAATACAATTTAGGACCTTAATTACTTGATCGTGCAAAATAATCCAATTGCTTCTGAACTGAATTTGTATTGCCATAGAATTTGTAGCCCCAAGTCTCTGCATGAGCAAGGATTGGGGTTTGGCATTGAACTTACTCCGGGGCATCTCGAGCTGGCACTCTTTGTTTCTGAGTGACATGATTAGGGGGCTACTAAAGAGGCCTGTTCAGCGTCTGGAGATTTGGGAAAATTTATAAAGTTTGTAAAGTGAGTATTGTCCTCGCCATTTTTGCTATCTGCTCATGCTTCTGTAATGATATCGTCCTTTTAGCAGCTTTAGCCAGCCAGCACATGTAACTAATTTCGGACCCATATATGGTTGGGGACTCTGATCAGTCACTGAAACAAATGAGTAGTGGATACAATCATTGAGCATGCAATCTTGAAACTCATAACCACTCGGTATGTGAAGTAGTAGCTAAGCATTTTTCTGTGATTGCCTTCTAAAATGTTAAGCCAAAGAGCTGAATGTTTGGGGATTCTTGTGGCCTTGGTAACTGAATGAATGTATACGTTTGTCTAGTGAATATGAAACCGAACTGGTTGAGGGAACGGCTGCAGCGCCACCACTGGAGACACTCGGCACTGCTGGAATCACATGTGCTATGAGTCCAGCTCAGTCTCCCCCTCCTCACATCCGGACAATGTGGTTGGGTTCTCCAGTTTAGTAAAAAGTGCGTTGGTATTTGAAGCCAGAACAGAAGTGACATTTCTCAAATTAGCAGGTGAAAAGATTCACTCATGGAGGAAGCATGATTGACACCCTCTGAGAGAAACTGAGAGCTATTCATTACCTTTGATCATAGATTCGTTGGTATCTCTGACTATAATGCAAGAGCCGGGGATTCAATGACCCCTTCAGCGGGCAACAATTAAAAGAGCATAAAAAATAGGAACAGCAGTAGGTCATTCGGCCCATCGAGGCTGCTCGCCATTCAATAAGTTCATGTTTGATCTTCTTGTGTTTTAATTTCCACATTTACACCTAACCCTGATAACCTTCGATTCCGTTGCCTAACAAGAATTTATCTACGTTTGCCTATAAAATATTCAATGACCCCGCCTCCACCACCTTCTGAGGCAGAATTCCACAGTCGCACAAGACTCATAGAGAAAAAAAAAATCTCCACGCCACTGTCTTGAAAGGGCAACCATTAATTTTAAAACAGTGCCCCCTGTTTCTGGATTTACCCAGGACAGGAAACATTCTTTCGACGTCCACCTTGTCAAGGCCGTTCAGGATCATGTATACTTCAATAAAATCATCCATCACTCTTCTAAACTCCAGTTGGAACAATCCCAGTCTGTCCAACCCCCCACCTCTAAAGGCTGCCCGCCCTTTCCAGGTATCAACTAGTCAACTGCCTTTGAACCGCCTCCAATGCATTTACATCCTTCTTTAAATAAGGAGACCAAAACTGTGCGCAGTATTCGAGGTGTGGTCTCACCAATGCCTTTTATAACTGAAGCATATCATCCTTACTTTTACGTTCAGCTCCTCTCGCCATAAAGGATAGTATTCCGTGATTCTTCGAAATTACTTGCCGTTCCTGTATACTGACTGTTTGTGACTCATGCGCTAGAAACCTAGATCCCTCTGCAACTCAGAATTATGCAGCCGTTCCCCGTTTAAGTAGTACTCTGCTACTTTGTTCTTCCTGTCAAAATAAACGAATTCACATTTTCCCACATTAAACTCCATTTGTCAGACCTATTCCCATTCGCTCAACCTGTCTATATCTGTCTGCAGCCCTCCTCATGTCCTCTTCATAACATAATTTCCTACCTATCTTTGTGTCATCTGCAAATTTAGCTACGATGGCTTCACTCCCCTCACCTAAGTCATTGATGTAAATCGTAAAAAGTTCAGGCCCCAGTACAGGTCCCTCTGGGACTGTACTCGTCACATCCTGCCAATCAGAAAAGGACCCATTTATGCATACTTTCTGCTTTCTCCCTGCCAACCAATCTTATATCCATGCTAATATGTTACCCACTACACCATGTGCTTTTGTTTCCCGTAATTATCTTTGATGTGGCACCTTAACAAATGCCTTCTGGTACTCTAAGTACATTATGTCTAAAGGGCCACATTTACCCACTGAGCATGTTACTCCTTCAAAAAACTCCAATAGTTTGGCGAAGCATGATTTTCCTTTCACAATATAATGCTCACTCTTCTCGATTGCCTTGAACTCTTCTAAGTGCCTAGCTATAACCTCCTTAATGATCGATTCTAATAACTTCCCCACGACAGACGTCAAGCTAACTGGCCTATAGTTTCCTGTTTTCTGCCTCCCTCCCTTCTTGAATGGAGGGGTTATATTTGTTTCTTTCCAACCTGATGGAAGATTTCCAGAATTTTGGAAAGTTGACACATTGGCGCATCAACTACCTCATTATCCACCCCTTTTAAGAAACTAGATGTAGTCCACCGGGACCCGGAGACTTGACAGCCCACAGCACCATCAAGTTGCTCAATGCCGCTTCCCTAATAATTTCAATTTCACCAAGTTCCTTTCTCCTGTTCACCGCCTGATTTGCAGCTATTACTGGAGCTTCTTTTGTATCTTGTGTAGTGAGCAGAGGAGGAAAATATTTGTTCATTTCTTCCACCATTTCCTCTCCACTGTCACTCTCTGGAGGACAGAGATTCACTTTACTTACTCTTTTCCTCTTTAAGTACCTGTACAAACTCCTGCAATACGTTTTTACATTTCTAGATGGTTTCCTCTCACACTCTAATTTCTTTCTCTTGATGAACCTTTTTGCCATTTTCTGCCGTTCTTTATATCCTGTCCAATCATCTGCTCTGCCACTCATCTTTGCGTAGATTTATGTTTTTCCCTTAAGTGTGATGCTTCCCTTAACTTCTTTGATTAACCACGGATGGTGTGACCTCCGCTTAGACATTTTTCTGAATAGATGGAACCTAATTATTCTAAATGCGCTGTAATATCCCCTCAAATGTCTGCCCCTGTGTCTCGGTTGATTTATTCTCTAGCCTAGTTTCCCAGTTCACTACAGTTAGCTCAACATTCTTCTTCACATAGCAGCCCTTATTTAAGTTTATGATACTAGTCTTTGACCCGCTCTTCCCCCTTTCAAACGGGATGTCAGATTCAATCATATTGTTGTCGCTGCTACCTGTCGGTACCCTTACTCTGAGGTCATTATTCCTGTCACGTTACACAATACTAAATCTAATGTCACCTGCACTCTGGTTATTATCTTTGAGCCTTTGCCTCTTAATTTCGTACCTAGCTCCTCATACTGACTTTCCAGAACACTTTCCTGGTTCGACACATGTCATCAGTGCCTTCATGGAACATGACAACCGGATCCTGCCCCTCCGAATGCAAGTTCCCATCCAGCTCTGAGCAGATGCCCCGAAATTTGGCATCGGGCAGTTAACATATCCTTTTGGACTCTTGCTCCTTGCTGCAGAGAAGAGTTAATTCATTTCATTACACTATCCCATACGACCACGACATTCCTTTTTGCTCCCCACGCTTGAATGGCTCCCTGCACTACAGTGCCATGGCCAGCTAGATCATCTACCTTGCAGACTTCGCTTTCATCCACACACATTGTGAGCATCTCAAACCTGTTTGACAATTGCAAAGTCTGAAGCTCCTCCACTAATGTCCCATTACCTGCCTGACTGACAGTCACATCGTCTTGTCCCTCACTGCTGACGACAACAGGTGACCTTCTTCTAAGAGGTGTGACTGTATTCTGCATCAAATTATGCAGGCACTTCTCCCCCTCCATTTTGTTGCGCAGTGTCTGCATTTTGGCTTCCAGATCAATAATCCTGATCCGCAATTTGTCAGGATGCTTACACTTCCTACACTGCAGGCGTGTTGTCATGGATCACCTTAGCGTCCAGAATCGTCCGTATTTCACAGCTTCAACATAACACCTGCCCCGCCATTCTTATTTGTGTTATTTAATTAATTTACTTTCACTACTTTCTTTCCTATATATGCTACAATTTGCCGTGTTTATTGAATGCTCGTACCACTGACAACTGAATGTTATACATTACTTAACAACTTGTTATGTGTGTTAGATATTTGTGTAAATTACTTCATTGTTGTTGCTTTTTATCTTTATTGTTTTATTTTAATTTTCATTTTTTCAAAATTTGGTTTATTATTTAAAAGGCTTAGCTCTTTTTATTTATAGATCTACCTGAGCTCGCCTGTCCTATGCTGGTTTCTCTCACACTGTACCTTGGACTGAGCATTTACCGACCAATCAACGTTCCAGCTTCATGTGACGTCGCAGTTATTTTTTTCTCTCTTTTTCACGGACTGCAACCTTACAGCAGCTGAAAAAGTGAATAATTGCGCTCCTCAGCTCCCGAATACCTCTCGCAGCTCCACTCGGACTCCCAGCCAGATATAATAATTCAAAGGATTTGATTTACCATCTACAAGTTCCTTAAGTACTCTTTGGACTTGGACAACTAAAACATTAAACTTCGTATTGGCTAGGGACGGTATAAATGCCTGATTATTTGTGCCACACTTTTGTGAAGTTCTGCACGAGTGAAATTTTAACTGAGCAGCATCGAAAAATTCTACAGACCTTTATATCTCTAGATCTTCATCAAGCAGTGTGAAGGTATGGAAAGAAATAAATAATATTTATTTGTATTTATTAAGGTACTATTTAGACATACGTTAATTCTGCATTATTCCCCTAACACTATGATTGCATTTCAAAATTGACTATATTTCAGAAGCATTTAATTGTCTGTGAAGCAATCTGGGACGTTTTGAGCTATTGAACGACGCTATGTGAAAGAAGGCCTTGCTTTCTGTCAGCCATTATCAATGCACAGTAAAACTGAATTGCAGATTGTATCTACACCTTCCAGCCTCCAGCTGTCGGTTTCTGTGGTTGTGTCCCTCTTGGATTTCTATGACTCTCCCTCATTTTCTGTCTGTTTATGTGAACCTATTGTATAACGTGCGTAAAAATCTTTTGCAGCAAATGCATAGGACTTTGTTAAAAACGCATTTAGGCAGCAGTACTTAGTTTTGACCTACCTAAGAAATGATGTATTTGCCATATATTGGTGCAAACAAGGTTCATCTGCGTCAATGCAGCACAGAGGACACCATAATACCTGCCGAGATTTTGCTGGCGGTCTGTAAAGCAATCCAGTCAGTTCCGTTCCACAGTATATCCCGGTAGCCCTGCAAGTTTATCTTACTCAAGGGCATATCAGCATCTTCATCAACAGTAGCCGCAGCAGCAGCACTATTTTCACCATCAGCCGCTGCATCAGTATCATCACCATCATCATCATCATCATAATCATAATGATCATCATTATCTTCATCGTCACCTTCATCATCATCATCATCATCACCAAAATCATGATCACCTTCTTATTCTTCTTCTTCTTCCTCTTCATCATTGCAATGCTGGTTTATCATCCATCTTCATACCCTCCTGTCAGTCACACATGCTCTTCCAATCTCACTGCATTATAATCTCCCAGCAAGCATCTTTCCATCTTCATAATCTTCTTCTTCCTAGTAGTCCATCTTACATCATTTGGCTCACCACGTATCCTCTTTAACCCATTAAATCTTGTCCATACGATTTCAATCTATTCTGTGATGCTCTCCTCGAAGTTTCCACAATCTTGAATGACTCATGAAACACTGGCACCTGATCTTGTCCTTTCTGAATACTCCACACATCCACCTCAGGATCGGAAACTGTTTAGTATCCATTCGTTGTTCCTCTATTGTTGCTGTTCAGCTTTCTGAAAGATACCAGTTTGTAGATTCCTTAAATTCTCATCACAAATTACTCTCCCACCTATCCTTGTCTCATTATAAAACATATTTTCAGCCCCTTGATCCATGTCATTGAAACATATTGTAAATAGCTGAGACCCCAGCACTCATCCCTGTGGCACTCCACTCATCTTGCCAAGCTGATAATTACACATTTATGCCTACACGTTGTTTCCAGTTAGCTAGGAAAACCTTCATCCATGCTAGCATACTAACCTCGCCTAAAACATGAGCTCTGATTTTGGTTAGTAACCTTTGATGTAGAACCCTGTCCATTGCCGTATGTAAATTAAAGTACAGCACATATACTGGTTGCCCTTTATCTGCACTTTTTGCTGTTTACTCAAAGAACTCTAATGAATTAGCCCAGCAGGATTCCCTTTCACAAAGTCACATTGAATCTGCTTGGTAGAATTAAGATTTCATCAGTGTCTTGATATAAACTCCTTAATAATAAATTCCAGAATTTTCCCGATGACAGATGTTAAGCTGACTGGTCTGACACCTCTTGTATTCTGTTTCCGTCCCTTCTTGATTCAAGGAGTTAAATTCTCACTCATGCTCAGAGAATCTTTACAGCAAGCAGGCAATTTTGGAAAATTAAAAGCAGTGTATCTACAGCGCTAGTAGCCGGTTCTTTTAAGATCCAAGGAAGAAGTCCACAAGGACCTGGAAACTTGTCAGCCTTTATTAATAACACCTTTCGCAGTAATCGTTCATCTGGTGATTGCAATGTTTTGTATGTCCCTCCTTCCCTTTCAACTTTTGATTTTTAATTATATCTGGGATGTTATTTGTGTCCTCTACAGTGCAGAAAAGCATAAGCTATTTTTTCAGTGCATCCAGCATTTCTATATTTCCCATTATTAATTCCCCAGGCTCAATCTCTGGAAGATCAATTGAGATGCTCTTTCCGTTTTTAGTTATGTGTAATTTCTCTCTCCTCATAATGTTTGTCGTTCAATCTTTGTATTTTTATATCCCAAATAATCTTAGGATCTGCCGCTATTTTTTTGCAGAATTGTATGCTTTTTTTCAATTTCATTTTTTCTTTAACTTACTTAGCTAACCAAGAATGGTGCATCCTACCTTTCGTGCCCTTTCTCACTGGAATGTATCTCTTTTGAAATGTCTGCTATTTCTTCTAGACTGACCTGTCCCTTCACTTAATTTCACAGTTCACCCTAGCCGGCCCTGCCTTCATACACTCATAGATGTCCTTTTCAAAATTTAGTACATGAGCCTTACATCCACTATTCTCTCCGTCAAACTGAATTTGAAATTCACTTACATTATGATCACTGCTCACTTGTGGCCCCTTTTAATATGAGGCTATTAATTAATCCTGCAATTTTTCAAATTATCAAACCTAGTGTAGCCTGACTGTTCCGAAAACTTTTTATGAACACATATTCAAGCTACTTTTGCAAGCTGCTTCGCCCAATTTAAACATAGATAAAAACAAGACCCATGAAGATCGTTGTGCCTTTCTCACACGCCACCTAATTTTCCCCTGCATACCCCGTCCTCCAGTGTAGTTACTGTGAAGGGACCTACAAACTACGCCCTCAGTGAGTATTTGTTTTATCTCTATGCGAAACTGATTCTACATCTTGATCTTTGGAACTAGGTTCATACCTCACTACTTCACTAACGCCATTGATACTTAACAGAGCTGCCCAAGCGCATTTTCTCAGCTTCCGGCTCTTGTGAAATGTCATGTACCCTTGCATATTTGGGTACCATAATTTGCCATTTTGCAGCCATTTCTCTAAAATGCCGATCAGATCATATAAATTCATTTCTATTTCAGAACATTGGTGAATTTGGCAATTCATAGGCTCCATTTACTCAAGTGTAGACTGTGCTTATTTGTGCAACTTTTCGCCCTGGCTGCTAGTGCATGCCTAAGTTTGTACGCTCTGTCCCTTCCAGCTGCGCTGATTGCCAACACGCATATTGCTGCCTTGCTCTATTCGCTTGTTCTCCCGCTCAAGTTATCACGTCTTCCCTCACGTGATCCCTCCCAACCACGAATTACCAACAATATTTACTTTAGGTCCTTCTTTGCCGCCCCAGAACATTGGTCCCAGGAAGGATCAGGCAAAGGCCATCCCACCGGTATAGCTCCCCTTTCCACCAAACTGGTGCCAATGCCCCATGAATTGAAAACCATGTTTCCTAAGCCAAACTTTGAGACACGCATTCAACACTTTTATGTGAATTCCGGAGCGCCAATGTGCTCATGCCTCAATTAATAATTGGGTCATACTTATCTTTGAGGTTCTCCTTTTCTACTTAGTTTCCAGTTGTTCATTGTCCTTGAGCAGGGTTTGCTAGTCTTCCTAATTAGCAATGCAAATTAAACGTTGCAAGGTGAGTGGAATAGATGCGTAGCAATGTCTTGTGACAATCGTGCAGAACACTGTTGAGACGAGACCTAGTCTACTTTCTGCAGTTTCTACCCCTTACATCAAATAGATATTTTTGGACTGGTGTCAGTGCAGCAAACGTTTGCTCGGTTGGCTTCTGGGAAGAAGGTGTCTGTGCTACGAGGCAAGTATGATCAGGTTGCGCCTATACTCCAGTTTAGAGTTCATAATAATAAGAGGTGTTAGTATTTATTTTATAAGATTCTGAAAGTGTTTGGAAAATTTGATGTTTCGTCTTGAGGAGGAAACTAGAGCTAGGGCTCACAGTTTTAAGAGCATAAGGGACATGCCATTGAAACCGAAGGTGAGGAAGAATTTCTTCTCTCAGTGGGTCATTAGTCTTTGGAATGCTCTTCCACAGAGTGCAATGAATATGATCAAAGCTCCGTTAGTCGGTTTACATATATATATATATATATATATATATATATATATATAAATGATGCAAAGGGTTATGGGATGCAGGAAAGTGGAGTTAAGGCCGGAATCAGATCCACCATGATCTTATTTAATGGCTGAACACAATCGATGGACGGAGTAGCCTTCTCCTGCTTCAATTTATGCTGCTATTATTTTTTTTTCTAAATGTACTGCTTCCTGACTAATGGATTACCCGATGTCAGGTGTTAGGCTGACTGGCCTATACATTCGTACTTTCTGTCTCCCTCCTTTCTTCAAGGCAAGCGTTACATTAGTGTCTGCTCCTGGCTGAGCTATACTCTCTTCAAGTTTTCGACCTTCAACTCCAAAAATTCCCCTTTGCTATTGCATGGCTGAATGGGACCCAGTTATGCCTGTATTTTTGAGGACAATGTGGAACATTCAATATTCCAGTCCGACTCAGGCCCCCTCTCTCGCCTCTGTATCGATTTAATTAAATAATGTATCGGTGCCGAATCCTGCTCCTGCCATGAACTGGAAAACTTCATGGACTTTGTTATCAATTTCCACCCCGCATTCACCTGCTCCATCTCTGATTATTCCCTTCCATTTCTCGACTCCTGTGTCTCCATTTCTTCAATTATGTTATCTAGTAATTTTCGTACAAGCACACGGACTCCCTCAACTAATTAGACTGCATTTAGTAACATTTTACGTCCTGTAAGGACGCCATTCCATTCGCGCAGCTTTTCCATCACGTTTGAATCTGTCCTGATGATGCAATCTTCCACAACGGCGATTCTTCACGTGTCTTCCTCTTTGTTCAACGAAGGATTTCAACAAGCGAGGTTAAAGGGCTCGCCACCATGTCCGATTAATCTCACACATATATACTTTCACGCCATTAGATACCTGCCAGAACAATCATCGCCTTCCTCTGGCCTATATCTAACAAGCCACCAGTTTTCATATTAAACGAATCATCCTCCACAACTCCAGCGTGATGCCACCCCGAAATACACATTTGCCTGCTCTCCCCTTCCATTGTTTCATAAGGATAGTTCCCTCTGCAACACAGTAACCCACTCCTCAATCACTATTAACACCCCCTCCCATCTGGGTGGCTCCCTTTCCTGCAAGTGCAGGAGATGCAATACCTGATACTTCCCATATGCCCTTCTCCTCAACCAAGACCCCAAACAATCCTTCCGAGTGAAATATTGCACTTATTTCAATTTGGCATACTGCATTCATTTTCACGACGTGGTTTCCCCTACAAAGAGGAGATGAAACGCAGTTTGGGTGGTCGGTTTTCAGAACACCTCTGCTCATCTTGCAGGCACAGCCCAGATCTTCCAGTTGCTTACCATTTCAATTAACCAACTTGATCTCATGCTCACAGTTCTTCCTCGCCCAGTTGTGGTGAAGCTCAAGCTAAACTCGCGGTATATCAACTTCAAATGGGCACTTTATAGCCTTCTGGAAACAGAATTGAATTCAACAATATAGGACTATGACGTTTTCTCCTCATTTTGATCCTGTTTATTCTCTTTTGTCATGTGTTAGTCGTAATCATGCGTCTCCATGTTGTACTTTCGGACAGAACTGTTAATCATTCAACTATTCAGACTCATTATTTTCAAATGTATTGTTTTCTTACTGTAACCGTCAACAGTCCCTTTACTCTTTTGTTCCACTACACCTTTAACATTTTATCACTTCCGTCCTCTACCCTGTTGTAGGACTTCTCTTTTCTTATTTACCCTCTCCCCTTTTTCAAAAGCATAATTCCAATGACATTTCCTCCTTCCTTCAGTTCAGAAGAAGAGTCACAGTGGACCCGAAACGTTAACTCTCTGCTCAGATGCTCAGAGGCTGCCAGACCCAGCACATCCTGTTTTTTTTTCTTATAGTGAAACACAACCTTCGCTTAAGTGACAAACAATACAGGAGAAACTCAGCAGGTCATGCAGCATCTATGAACAGAAAAGAAGTTAACGTTTCAGGTCGAGTGACCTTTCATCAGAACAGAATACAGATAGAAATGTTAGGTTTTCTTAAGCCATTGGAAGGGAGGAGCTTGCAGGACGAACGAAAAGGAAGGACTATGGTAGGGTGAAGGCCAGGGAAGATTCCACGGCCAAATATTTCATGATGTTGTTGCCAAAGAGAGTGGTAATGCATATTGGCAAAGAAGCAAATATTGTCTCTAAATGGGGCGTGAAGTTTACAATTTAAAAAAAAATCTGAATGCAATTGGAGGCATAAAGAAAGAAACAGGAAAATACCAATTCTGCGAAACAAAAAACAATCAAACAGAAGAGAAATGAAAGAACAGATAAAGACAGATGTGAGGATCTAAATTCGTTGAGCTCCATGTTAATTCCCTAAGGCTACAGACCCCTGAGGGGAAAGATTTCGTGCTGTTCCTCGAGCTTATGTTGAGCAGGCCGTGGACAATGCGGTGAACATGGGAGAAAGACGGAGAATTCAAATGACTTGAAATTGGAAACTCGGGTTGTTGCTCGCGAACTGAACAGAGCCTGTTTCTTCTCTCTTCTTATTGATGTAATTTAAGTTCATTTCATGTTCAAATGCACTTTCTTGACATAAATCTAATATGCCCCATTATCCTAAATTATAGAATCTTCTTCGATTTACTCCTGGAAAGAAGGCATTAGTTTGCATTGCGATTATAATATGTTGGGATAATGTCAATATCACAGTGGGCCATTCAATATTCGGTAGTGGTGGGATGAATCAGACGAGTGTTGATGAAGTTACATGAAAACGAACTGGGAAGAAAACATGGCGATAAACTGGGCGAGTTACTGTTCAGATGAAAAGAACTGGTGTGAGCAATACCAGCCTGAGATAATGGCATATCAGATGCCGTGGATTTTTGGAGTTCACATGTTGAAATGTTTGGGTATTCACACCATGAGCTACCGGATAAACGACATGATGAGGCAGAGAGTATATTACATAATGTGAGACTGTGGCATTGATATGGAAATGCACAAGGGTAAACACACACGTTAGCTGGTGGGTTATCATATGATGACGTGCTGGCAGAACACATGGCAAGGCACTAGGACGACCTCAGAGAGAGATTAGGGGCAATCACACGACCAGTGCATGGGTGATGTATGGGCATAACTGAAATTCGCGTTTGGGGATCATATTGTGATGCCCTTGAAAGCCCACATGATGAGATGTCGATATCACATTACAACGCACTGAGGGTGTTAACAAGATGTGAGACATAGGATGTGGAAAGTCGTGCTAGGGAAATCATATGACATAAATGATAAAATTGTTTGATATTATTGTTTGTGGGTGAATCAAAAACTCTAAGCAAACATCTAAAGATTTCGATGAGCCTTATTTTTAACGCCTCTGTGGGACTTTGTTACAGTGAATGGTCATTGGGGTTTCTCACAGTAAATGTTCACTTCACATTGGCCACTGGACAATGGATTTTTTTTTTTCACTGAGAAAATCAAGTTATCTGTTTTTAATAGACATGTGTGTCTTTGGGATGAATGGTGTGGGCCTTGTTTTCACCGAGGGTGTGGGATTTCCTCACAGTGGATCTGTATGTTCCTGTTGCCTTCATAGCAATATCCACATATTGTGAACGATGCAGCATGAGGTAGAGGGGGTATTACAGCGGGGATGTATTCTACTCCTTCTTTAGCACATTTGATGATTAAGCTCAGTGGATATTTGATCACATTCTTTAGTTCGTCCAGGAATTTGCTTTGGGTCACCACATAAATACAAGTGTTTGAGCAGCAACTCAATGAAGCATTTTTGCACTTTCCTGGAGAATAAACTTTGGGACATTTCCATTGGAACCAGTTGAGTATTTGACATCAAGACAACTAATAACACTGGGCGTCCATAACAGGATGAAACTTCCCGAGATGCTGAAAAGTAAAATGATGCCCCTTTTCGGACTCTATCTCCAGATCACACTGATTATTCCTCTTACTATGAGCCCACGTTCTCCTGCTGGCCACTAGAATGTGCCTGGCCGTCAGAATATTGTACACTAACATCAAGAGGAATGGGATTGAAATACGTTCGAACCAACCATATGTTCTCCAGGCAGGTAAAGTATAAAAGCTTAACTTGATATTGCAGTACCACAGATGTTGTCCTCATGAATGAAATACCAAGAAACGCTATTAATAGATATCAGAGCACTGATCGTTCCTATAACCACAACCGCTATTTTGCCAGTGCAATATTTTGTTTTCAAGTTCTGGCAACAATTGGCCACAAATCGATCATAGGTGAAAGCGACTGTTAAACAGATCGAAGTGTCCCTAGCTTGAAAAATTAGTGCATTACTGAGACTAAAGGCTGGAGTATTGGAAAGGGCACTAAGTGGAAAATAAATGCCAATTGTCCGCTTTAAATTCATTCTCATGACTGCTGCCAAGAGACCCATCACCGACCTGGAAACCAAATACCGAGTGATACATCTGGAACGACCGGACTTTCCTGGAGACAGATTCACAATTGTCACATCATTAGCAGCATTAAGGAAAAAAAGTACAGTTAGAGATAAAATAGAACAAAACATCAGTTTGGCCGGATCGCATTAAATTTATAGCTTGATGACTTGAAGCAATGATCAACAATCATCTCAACGTCTCAGGAAATCGCACCAAGTCAGATGCTGAACGAGATTGAGATCCGGGGTCACAAAAACCTTGTCGAGCAGGAGTAGCCTGGAAACAAAATACAGAAAGTAAGATCTCTGCGTTCTGGCCTCCAGCCAGAAATAGTCTCATCTAAAGGCAGAATCTGATATTGTAGGAGTAGTGCTGTTGCAACGATCAGAGGAATGGCCTGGAATCCGAACAATCAGTGGCATTGGTTCGTGCAATGAAATAAAAGCATGTATTATTTTGATTAAAATCACAGAATCCCCCAATATCATTATCCTTGGGCTTACCATTGACAAGAAACTGAACTGGACTAGCCATATAAATTCTGTGGCTACAAGAGCAGGTCAGAGGATGGGAATCCTGCAGAGAGTAGCTCACCTCCTGACTCCTCAAATTCTGTTCATGACCTACAAGGCACAAGTCAGGAGTGTGATGGAATACTCTCCACTTGTCTGGGTGACTGCAGCTCCAATAACACTCAAGAAGCCTGACACCATCCAAGTTGAAGCAGGTCGCTTGATAATGAACTTGCTAATGTCAATCTGGACCCTGCACTGATGTCCTGGATTTTCAAAGTCGTAATTTTTTCCACTTGGTTCTGTAGTGAGCTAAGATAACAGCGCTACTCGTGGTTGAAAAATCGCATTGAACAAGTCACTGATATCCAAAGCCAGCAAATTAGATGCTGAACTAGATTGAGACCCAGGTTCTCGAATACCTTATCGAGAAGGAATGGCCTGGAAATATAGAAAGTAAGATTGCTGTGTTCTCCAGTTCTGAAATAGCTTAACCTAAAAGCAGAATTGACATTGTCGGAGTGGTGCCGTTGCAATGATCAGATGAATGATCTGGAAGCTGATTAATCGAGGGAATTTTAAGGGTTCATTTTAAGGATTGGCTTTATTTAAGGGTTAATTTCTATCTAATTTCGATACAAAATCTAGTCTTTTGTTTAATTTCGCTGTTAACTAAAACTTTCTCTTTGGGTTGGGAAAACTTGAGTTTTATTGAAGCTCTAAAACAGGAGTGTTCAGGCTCTCCTTGGAGTTGCAGCTATTTAAATAGATAACTGGTGTTAATTGCTTTCCAGAAGCTTCAATAAGGGAGCTTAAAAACAGGCCTTCTTCAGTGTTGCTTGTCTGAACTGGGGTGTTGATTTAACTTCCGTAGAGTGCTTATGTTGGAGTCTTGTGAGTGAGGGAGTTCGGTTAAGCGGGCAGAGGGGCGGGGACAGAATGTGCTCCTTCCTTTTTCTACCTTTCCTCAGCCTCCAGCAGCTGACTCGTACTAATCTACAGTGAAAGTAGCTGATGAATTTCATAGCAGCCCATCAAGCAACGGACAGAGAGGTATCCGGGAGTTTACAGACAAAATTAAAAGAGAAGTCACAGTAATACCATAAGTTGACTCGTTGTTAAGTAAAGGCCTTTCCGGACTCGGCACGGAGAAGACGATTGGTGAGCGACAGATGAGTTATTACATTATGCCATATTGCAGTGAACACTTTATATAAATTTAAGGTATGTCAGT
This sequence comes from Cetorhinus maximus, assembly GCF_964194155.1. Taxonomy (NCBI): domain Eukaryota; kingdom Metazoa; phylum Chordata; class Chondrichthyes; order Lamniformes; family Cetorhinidae; genus Cetorhinus; species Cetorhinus maximus. The sequence goes on along the minus strand of NC_135901.1, from coordinate 64,942,483 downwards.
GCATCAAGGCAACGTGGAATGTGCATCATGGAAGATATGGGAAGCCGTGCAGCCACAAAGCGCCCTCGATGAGCACATCTGCAGGTAATGTCACCAGCTGCAGAAACTTGAGCTCCGGGTTGTGTAACTCGATCAGCGGCTGAGGGTTACATGGGTAGCACGTTTCAGAGAGATGGTGACACTGCAGTTAAGAAGCACACAGGAATTGAATGGATGTGTGACCGCCAGAGTATCTAAGGGAAACAAGCAGGTAGTGTAAGAATCCCCAGAGGATATCTCACTCTCTAACCGTTTTCCATTTTGTATAATGGTGAGTAAGGTACTTCCTCAGAGGATTGTAACAAGGGCTAAGTTCGTGGGATTCGCCACTGGCTCAGCTGCAGAGGAGCGGAGGAGGAAGAGCGCAAGTCCTATATTAGTCAGGCATTTCATAGATGGGAGAGCAGATCGTGGTTTCTGCGACAGTATTCATTACTCCAGGGTGGTATATTGCCTGCCAGGTGCCAGGGTCTAGCGTCTCACAGGGCGGATGCAGGGTATTCTTTTAGGGGAGGCTGAACAACCAGAGGTCGTGCTCCACATTGGGAAGAATGAAATAGATAGCAAAAGGGATGGGGCTCTGAAAGCCGAGTTTAGGGAGTTAGGAAGGCGATTAAGAAGCAGGACCTCAAGAGCAGACAAGTCAAGATTACTCACATGCCAAGTGCTCATGGACATTAGAATAGCAAGACTGAGCAGAGGAATTTGGAATGTACAAGATGGGCGAGTTAAACCTTAAGATGGCTTGGACTAATGTCCTTGATAGAACGTTTTCTATTGCTGTTGGGGAGGGTTTAAACTACATTGTCATGGGGTTGGGTGGTGCAATGGAGTGGTGGGAACCTGAGGGAAATTCAGACTGGGGATGAGAAAAAGTGGCAATAGGAACTAGTATTACTGATAGGAAGGTTGTTTCAGAGATTAGTAAAAAGGTAAATAGAATAATTCGAGAGTTTAATAGAAATAGAGTAGGCAATAGTAAGTCATTAGAGGTGGTCAGAATGAGAGGGATGTAAAATAAGCCTAAATCAGGGCTAATGTGCAGATATGCGAACACACCTATGGTCCTCAATATGATTGCTGAAGTACAGGCATAGGTTGCAAATGAATGTTTGATATTGCTTTCACAGGGTCCTGGCAAAAAGTGGGGCAGGACTGGGCGTTAATTATTTCTGTGTATCCCTTCGGACCGACAGGAAAGGAAGAAAACTGTGTGTCGAGGGTGGGAGGGTGATGGTGGCGGGGTTGGGGGGGGGGTGGTGGTGGAGTTGGGGAAGCGGGGGAGTTGGGGCGGGGGGGAGGTGGGGCGGCGAGGCGGGAGGAGGGGGGTGGTTGGAAGTGGCAGCATTGAGTAATGATGGCTTTAGAGAACTGGAGATTTAGGATGTTCCAGAAGGGACAAAAACAGAATCTCCCTGGCTAGAGTTAAGGAATGAAAAAGGTGAAATAACATTGATCAACGTACTGCTGAATATTTCAAAGTGCATTTCCTTGACGGGTGAAGGAACGATAAATAAATACAGAGGGCCTTGGATGAGAGAAATAGAGGTGAAGATGAAAGAATGAAGTGTGCGCACGACAGATGTCAGGTAGATGATGCTATGGAGAATTAAGCTGAATTTAGAAAGGGCCAGAAGGGAAGTGAAAAAAAACCTAATAATACAAACGAAAATAGAGCTCGAAAAGAGACTGGAAGCTAACATAAAGGGGAATCCCAAGATTATCTGTAAGCATTCGAATAACAAAAGGGTGGTAAATAGTAGTGGGGCCGATTAGAGGTAAAAAGGGGACTTGCAAGTGGGAGCAGGAGATATAGCGGAGCTATTTAACAAATACTTTGCATCTATATTTAGATAGGAAGAACATGTTACCCTGGCCGAGGTGAGACAGAAGGTAACTGATACACGACAAGAATTTATAATTAAAATGAAGTGATGTTAGGCTATCTTTACTTAAGATAGACAGGTTACCAGGGCCTGATGAGTTGCATCCAAGGGACAGAGGGAAGTGAGTTTGGAAATTGCCGAGACACTAATGACATTGCGTCAGTCTTCCTTCGACACCGAGGTGCTGCCAGAGGACGGGATGGTTGTGAATGTCAAACTCTTGTTCAAAAAGGCTGGTAAAGATAAAGCCAGCAAGTACAGATCAGTTGGTTGGACATCACTGGTAAGGAAGCTTCTGGTAACTATAGTTTGGGAGAAAATCAATCGTCAATTAGGCAATTTCAGGATAATTAAGGAAAGCCAGCATGAATTAATTTAGGGGAAATCATATTTAACTGACTTGCTGGAGTTTTTTGCGGACCTAACAGACACGGTCGATAAGGGTAAAGCTGTTGCTGTGGTCTGTATAGATTTTCAAAAGACATTTGACACAGAGCCACACAAAAGACAATGAGCAAAATTCAAGCTCATGGAATTAAAGGGAAAGTAGGCACCCGGATAAGAAATTTGCTGACTGGAGGAAACAGCGAGTAATGATAAATTGTAGTTTCTCAGATAGGAAGAAGGTTTCTAGTGGAGTTCCCAGGTGTCAGTTTCGTGACCCTTGCTCTTCCTGATATATATTAATGACCTAGACTGTGGTGTACAGGGTGTGATTTCAAAATTTGCAGATGATATGAAGATTGGAAATGTTGCAAACTGTGATGGACATGATCTTGAATTTCAAAAGGACATAGACATATTCGTGTATTGGGGAGATAAATGGCAGATGAAGTTCAAAGCAGAGAAGTGTGAGGTGATTCATTTTGGAAGGAGGAAAATGGAGAGAGAGTATAAAATAAAGGGAGCACCTCTAAAGAAGGAGCATGAACAGAGGGACCTCGGTGCACATCTGCATAAGCCATTGAACGTGCAGGGCAGATTGAGGGGACTGTTAATAAAACATATATTATTTTAGGCTTTAGTAATAGGGACATTGATTACAAGAGAAAGGGCTTCTCGTTGAACTTGTATAAGACACTAGTCAGGTATCATTTGAAGTACTGCATCCAGTTCTTTGCGCCATACTTGAAGAAACATGTTAATTCTTTGGAGAGAGTGCAGAAGAGAGTCACAAGAATGATTCCAACAATGACGAAATGTTGGTCTGAGTATATCTTGGAGAGTTTTGGTTTGTTGTCTTTGGACAAAAGAAGGCTCAGAAGAGATTTGATGGAGGTAGTCAAGATCCAGATGGATGTGGGCGGGGTAAATGGTGAGAAACTGTTCCCAGTCAAAAGAACTTCAAGAATTGAAGTCCACAGGCTGGAAATAATTAGCAAAACGAATAAAAATATTTTGAGGATTTTTTTTTTCCAGAGTGTGGTTGTAGTCTGCAACGAATTCCCTGAGAGGGTGGTGGAGGCAGGTTCGATCGAGGTGTTCAAATGAGAATGGGATTTCTATCTGAAAAGGAAGGATGTGCAAGGATACGGAGATAAGGTAAGGGGTTGGGACTTGGTAGAATGCTCTACCAGACCGCTAGTGCAGACTCTTTCGGACGAATGGTCCCTTTTTGCACTGTAAATGTTATGTGATTATGTGATTCAGATCGTTCATCGTGACTAAACAGGTTAATAGGACCACCACAAATCAAATAGACATTGGAATTTATATGTGAAGCAAAGTAACTGAGAAACAGATAAGCTGTGTTGCAATTGTATCTAGCTTTGGATAAACAGCACTTAAAGCATTGTGAACACATGTTACATTTGTACTATATATATGTATATTTAAATATTTATATTGGCACTTGGGGCCGTGCAAGGTGCTTCACACGGACGATACTCGAAGGAACTGGAAATGCTTATTAGGAAATGGTGATTTTTTAATGGCAAATTACTCCAATAAAGTTAAGGCCAAACGGTGACTGATAAAGGTTTGAAAGGTTATGAACTGGATTTATAAGCTTGTTTGAGAGTAAAATGTTTCCACTTGTTGGGGGATAAGAACCACGAGCCCTAAATATAAAACCGGCAATTAAGTATTATTAGCGAATTCAGGAATAAAATGTATTTACCCAAAAAGTGGCAAACATGTAGATGTGATCCCGACAGGTGGATCATGAAGGAATAGCTCAGATCGTTTTAAGAGGAAGCCCGGAAGGATTCTCGGAAGTGCTTAAGAAAGCAAACAGAATGCGGAGCTTTATAAGCACGGGGAGAGACAAAACCAAAGAGATCATTGTGAAAATCTGTAAAAGTTTAGTTCGGTCACAACTACAGCATTGTGTTCAATTATGGTCATCGCACTTTACGATGCACTTGAAGGCCTAAGACAGGGAGCAGAGATTTAGAAGAATGGTTCCAGGTCGAGGGACGCCAGTTTTGACGAAAGGTTGCATTTTTTTCTTAAAGAAGGAAAATCTGAATGATATATTGTGAAGATAATGAACACCACGAGGTGTCAGGAGAGACAGAAACCATTCCCATTGTCAAAGGGGCCGCGAGCCAGAGGTCATGGAGTTGAGATGAATGGCAAAAATACCAAATGAGCTAAAAGGTTTTGGTGCAGCGAGTGATTAAGATCTGGAATACCTGAGAGTGCGGCGGAGGCCGACCCAATCGTGGTTTTCAACAATGTGTGGGAAAATTACCCGAAGAGAAAAAATGCATGGTTATGCGGCAATGAATGGGAGTGGGATTAGTTGAATTTCTCTTGCAAATAGCCGTCACAGGCACGGCAATCTGAATGACACATACGCTTTAACCCCTGTACTATTCTATGATTCTATAAGCTGAATGAGTAAAGACTGATGGAGATCGTTGGCTGAGTTAGAAAACAAATTGGGTAGGGAGAGTTTCGTCGATATCGAGCAATTCGGCAGCACTGCAGAGAAGGACAGTGCCTGTTGTGCTGCAGGATGCATGCAACTCTGTCTAACAGTGTATGCAATGTCCAGCCTTCCGTTTTAACCTGACCACTGCATTGCATTATCTTTTGTGGATATATGTTATAGAGATGTTATTTTCCTCTAGGTGTCTGCATGATACTTTATATCATGGTCTATTTCAGGACACATCATCATGAAAGTGATTTGCTTGTTTATTTTTCCGTAACTAAAATACCCAAGTTGATGCTACCTAATTGCATCACCACTGATAAATAAGGGATCGTTTCTGTCACAGAGCATACTTTGGGAACATTTCGAGTAAACAGTCTCATACAGAAAATGCACTCACCATCAAATGGTCCGTTATTTTCCATTTACTATCCTGTCCTTGCAGCTATCGGGGTTCCAGGTGAGATGCGGAGATAACCGCACAGTTTATTATTTAACGCACTGTCCGGATTCTTCGGCATGCATTTTCTAATTTATTGCTTTGGCAGTTATTTTTTTTCTATTTCTGTGACCCAATTCTCTGTTGGTACTTCTGAATGTTGTTTTTTTTCTTATGCTTTAATTGATTTGGTTCGCCAGATAACCATGAACTTTACACCCAGAGCAGTGCTTTCTGCACATCCAATGGTTTTATATGTGGCGATGTTGGGGTTTTATTTTAAAAATTTCATTGGCTTTCAAAATCCCGAACAGAGTGAAGCAACCCGGCCCCATCACTGAAATAATAAAAGTACTTCAATCCTCCCTGACTCCTGACAGAGAATTAGAGAACTGGCTCAAACAGAGATCTGATAATGATACTTTAACCTTTCTAAATACTGACATAGAGTGACGCAAACCTATTCTAACACCGAATGGACAATAGTACTTTTAAACTCCTGAACACTGACCCAGAGCGACACAAGACGGATCTACAAGCGACCTAATGACATTATTTTAACCAATGTAAATACTAGCAAATATTGATATATCGTGACGCTAATCGGATCTAACATGGGCTGATGCTAATATATTAACATGGTTTAAACGTTGAGAATGAGTGAAAAAAAAAACTTCCATCCATCAGCGACCTGACAATAATAGTGTAACCATATTAGAATTTTCTCCAATCACTTGCCTCCCTGGTGCGGGAAAGTCCAAGTTCCATTATTTCCTGGCTTCAGGAACTCAGGGAGCCTATAGGAGGCTGACATTAGAACGTGACTGTGCTTCACAGCGGGAATTAACTGCGCATATGTCTATCCCTTGCTCAGCATTCGGTTTCAGTTACATACTTAGCAGTCACAGCTCCAGGGATCTCCTTCGAAATCGAGCTGACTTTCTTCCATCTGCTGCGGGTGCATCAGATGAACGGTTCCAGATCAATTAAACTTATTTTTAACTAATCTTATGAGATTTATTCTTCCATTATTGGATATTATCAATGGTGTATCTTGCTATTTCAATATCTTTAGTTTGTATAGAGCGTGTTGTGCCGAAATACCGTGTATCAGGTATGAGCCTGTGGGCAAATCGATCATTGTGTATTTATTTTTCCCCCCGTTCAACGATTGGGGCAACTTGGACGATATTTCAGATATATTTCCTGGTGTATTACTTTGATGCTTGTTTGGCTCACAAGACCCGCACCTTTTGTGAATGTTGAAAATTGACTGTCAACTGTCTTATACAACATGACCTGAAAAGAGTTGTTGTTCGATGTAACAGCGTTTGTTAAGTTAAACGTCCATGTCCGCTCTTCTGACATACTTACAGCAGTCATTCGCTTAAACAATTCAATAAACAATTGAACGAATAACTGACAAGTTTTGTTAAGATCACAATTTACGTTGATAACGATTCACAGAAAATGACCATTTAGTTGATTTGTTTAAGACAGAAGCGCCCATCACTGAATGCAACCAGTGCATGAATTTATATTGTGCTATATTGGGTTAATTATTTCGGTTAATCAACATTTAATAGTTCGCAGTTCCTATTAATTAGACTGCATAAATATTACGATTCCTGTTCTCCTTCTTCCAACCCGGAAAATTTAACTCGATCTATTCCACTTTTCCTAAATGAGTTGCCCTTGGATTCTCAATTCAAATGCTATGGCAAGGCGGGCGATGTTTTTAAAGTTAGCATTCAAGGTCGTTGCTGTCTCCACACAACAATCAAGTGATTTGCTCTCCAGGGTACCAGTCCAATGGCCGAAATGTAAGGGTCGAGTTGTCTGAAGAGACGAGAGAAGCTGAGGTGGTTTTCCTGGGGTCAAAGTATATTGAGGTTAGGGTTAACAGAGGTATTCAAAATCAAGAAATGGGAACACGTATTTAATTTACTGGGCAAAATAACTGGAAGAGTTAATTCAGAGATATTTTCAATGTATGAAGTTGTTGTAAACTGGAAGCCAAAGCGTTAAAGAGTGATGGAACCAGATTAAACATGAACTTCCAACAGCAAATTGCATATATGCTTTAAGTGACTGAAGTACCCGTTGGACACCCAGATCCAAACGTAAACCAGCAATTCACAATTTCTTATGTATACTAAGACTCTATTCGCCATTTCTAAAATTACTTGCGACATTTATCGTTCCATTTAAGTTCTGCACTTGCTGAATTTAAGGTTCTAGCTACATTGTCCATACCAATTGTTCCTACCATTTTGCCTCGCATGTTACAACGCCGCACAGAGCTGTCACTGAACGATTCCTTGCGGGATGTGCCGTTGTCACAGTGATACCTGACACAATGGCCTTGTCGCATGACAAGGAGCGGCAGAAAGAGCTGCCTCAAACGTTACCATAAAGAATAAATTACTGTTCATTGCTACCATTACCATTTTTCAAGCGACAGTGGAATAACAGTTCCCAATAACTCATTATAGACTCATACCCTCATACCCTGCTGAAATTACTTAGTGATTTTCCCGACGTCTTAATGGCATAATATCTCAATCTTTCTCACGTTGATTTAAAGTTAATCAAGATGATTTTATTCATTTTAATTTAAGGTTAATTATTGATGAATCACTATCTCCTGGCACCACATTTAATTTCGTTCAGCTGCATTTGCTTGTCCCAAGTTCAGTGAGTTATGACTTCAGATCCAGCAAGCACAATAAGTTTTCCTGTTATAACATTCATTACTCAGTAAATCTGCGCTGAACAGGTACATATTAATACAAAACGTAGAAGACTTATACATATTGTACCACATCAGGCCGAACTAAAATTATTAATTGTATTCTAATCTGTAACTATTGTTCCTTTTGCAGCTAATATAGTGACAATTGTAATCCTGTCTCGCGGAGGTTGTGGCCTTTCCAGATGTATCACTCGGTACCTGCTGTTCATGGCGTTGATGGATCTCCTGGTCATTGTCACCGCGGTGATATTGAATAGAATAGGTGGCATCTATTTCAGAAATAGCTTCCTGTCCAGGACATCAGCATGTACAGCCACTACTGTGCTTATTTATTCATCTCGAGACTGCTCCGTCTGGTTAACAGTCGCTTTCACCTTTGATCGATTTGTGGCCATTTGTTGCCAGAAGCTGAAACCAAAATACTGCAAGGTCAAAACTGCGGCTGTTGTCATAGCAATGGTTTGTATCCTGAGCTGTTTGAAAAACATCCCTTTCTACCTAACATATGAGCCTTTATATACAATTAATAACGTAGCCTGGTACTGCAACATAAAACCTATATTTTATGCTACACCCGTATGGAAGGCGTTTGACTGGTCTGATCGTCTTCTAACCCCATGCGTCCCAGTCTTCCTCATCATACTGCTCAATGTTCTCACTGTCAGACATATTGTTGCGGCCAGTAGAGCTCGCAAAAGACTCCGTGTCCAGAGCAATGGGGAGAGTCAGCGGGACCCAGAGATGGAGAGCAGAAAAAAATGCATCCTTTTACTCTTCACAATTTCTGGTAGCTTCGTCCTCCTGTGGTTCACGTACGTTATCAATTTTTTCCATGTTCGAATTACAAGAACTGACTATTTCACCGGTTTCAATTTCAATAATCCAAAGTTTATTCTGCAGGAATGTGGAAACATGCTTCAGCTTCTGAGTTGCTGCACGAACACGTGTATTTATACAGTGACTCAGAAGAAATTCAGGCAGGAGTTATGGAACACATTGAAATATCCATTCCAATTAATTGTTAAATTAGTTCAAAAATGGAACAGCCAATTAAGACAGTCAACCTCATAGAAGCTCTGTCTTGTACTCTTGCTGACCGACTCTTCATAGGTGTCCGACCATCGACAACACGGTTTTTCTTATATTAAAGAGATACACTGATCTTTATATCTAACTGACCCATCATTTCTCGTCCGTGTTGGCTCCTTTTGTGAAATAATTAAGAGGAGTTCTTTTTTCGGGCAAGTATTATTCTTGAGATGGAAGCTCTCATGTGCCATAGGAACATAGAAACATGGAAAATAGGAGCAGAAGTAGGCCATTCGGCCCCACGAGCCTGTTCCGCCATTAGTTATGATCATAGCTGATCATCCAACTCACTAGCCTGCTCCCGCTTTCTCCCCATATACATTTATCACTTTCGCCCCAAGAGCTGTATCTAACTCCTTCTTGAAAACATGTTTTGACCTCAACTACTTTCTGTCGTAGCAAATTCTACAGGCTCACCACTCTCTGGGTGACGAAATTACTCCTCAGCTCAGTCCAAAATGGTCTACCCCGTAACCTCAGACTGTGACCCCTGGTTATGGACACCCCTAACATCGGGAATACCTTTCCACCATCTGCCCTGTCTAGTTCTGTTAGAAGTTTTTAGGTTTCTATGAGATTACCCCGCCCCCCAAAATCTTCTGAATATAACCCTTACCAACTCAATCTCTCCTTATACGTCAGTCCCGTCATCCCAGGAATCAGTTGGTTAAACCTTTGCTGCACACCCTCGATAGCAAGAACATCCTTCCTCAGATAAGAAGACCAGAACTGCACACAATATTCCAGGTGTAGTCTCACCAAGGCCATGGACAATTGCAGCAAGGCATCCCTGCTCCTGTATTTGAATCCTCTCGCTATGAAGGCCAAAATACCATTTGCCTTCTTTACTCCCTGCTGCACCTGCATGCTTACTTTCACCAAATGGTGTACGAGGGCACCCACGTCTCGTTGTACGTTCCCCTCTATCAATTTATAGTCAGTCAGATAATAACCTGCCTCACTGTTTTTGCTACCAATGTGGATAGTCTCACATTTATTCATATTATACTGCATCTGCCATGCATTTGCCTACTGACTCAGCTTGTCCAAATCACACAGAAGCATCTCTGCATCCTCCTCACAGCTCACCCTCCCACCCAGCTTTGTGTCAGCTACAAATATGGAAATATTACATTTAGTTCCCTCATCTAAATCATTAATATATTTTGTGAATAGCTGGGGTCCCAGTACCGATCCCTGCGGTACCTCACTAGTTACTTCCTGCCAATCGGAAAAAGACCCGTTTATTCCTCCTCTTTTTTTCCTGTCTGCCAGCCAGTTTTCTATCCATCCCAATACACTACCCCCAATTCCATACGATTTAATTTTACACGCCAACCTCTTATGTGGGACTTTGTTGAAAGCCTTCTGTAAGTCCAAATAAACCACATCCACTGGCTCCCCCTCATCAAATCTTTTAGTTACATCCTCGAAAAATTCCAGTAGATTTGTCAAGCATGATTTCCCTTTCATAACTCCATGCTGACGCTGTCCGATTCTGCCACTGTTTTCCACGTGTTCAGCTATTAAATCTTCTACAATGGACTCTAGAGTTTTCCCCACTACCGACGTCAGGCTGATTGGCCTACAATTTCCTATTTCCTCTCTGTCTCCCTTTTTAAATAGTGGGGTTACATTAGCTATCCTCCACCTTTTGGAACTGTTTCAGAGTCTATAGAATCTCGGAAGATGACCACCAATGCATCCATTATTTCTAGGGCCACTTCCTTAACTACTCAGGGATGCAGATTATCAGGCCCTTTGCATTTACCGGCCTTCAATTCCATCAATTTTGCCAACACCATTTCCCTACTAATGTTGATTTCTTTCAGTTCCTCCAGCTCACTAAACCCTGTGCTCCCCAACATTTCTGGTACGTTATTAGTGTCCTCCTTTGTGAAAACAGAAGCAAAGTCTGTACTTAGTTGGTCAGCCATTTATTTGTTTCCCATTATAAATTTTCCTGTTTCTGACTGTACGGGACCTACATTTGTCTTCACTAATCTTTTTCTCTTCACATACCTATAGAAACTTTTACAGTCAGTTTTTATGTTCCCAGCAAGCTTACTCTCGTACTATATTTTCCCTTTCTGAATCAATCCCTTGGTACTCCTTTGCTGAATTCTAAAGTGTTCCAAATCCTCAGGTCTGTTGTTTTTTTCTGGACAATTTGTATGCCTCTTCCTTGCATCAAATACTATCCCTAATTTCCTTTGTAAGCCATGGTTTGGCCCACTTTCCTGTTTTATTTTTGCACCAGACAGCGATAAACAATTGTTGCAGTTCACGCATGCGCTCTTTGAATGTTTGCCATTGCCTATCCACCGCCATCCCTTTAAGTAACGTTTCCCAATCCATCATAGCCAACTCGCGCCTCATACCATTGTAGTTTCCTTTATTAAGATTCAGGACCCAAGTCTCAGAATCTATGTCACTCTGCATCTTAATAAAGAATTCTATCATATTATGGTCGCTCATTCCCAAGGGTCGTGGCACAAAATTATTGCCAATTATTCTTTTCTCGTTACACAATACCCAGTCGAGGATGGCCTGTTCTTTCGTTGGTTCCTCAATGTATTGGTCCATAAAAATATCCCGTATACACTCCAGAAATTCCGCCTCTATGGTATTGTTAATAATTTGATTTGCCCAATTTTTTATGCATATTAAAGTCACCCAGAATTACAGATGTTCCTTTATTACATGCGTCTCTAATTTCCTGTTTAATGCCATGTCCAACATCGCCACTATAGTTTGGGGGTCTGTATACAACCCCCACGAACGCTTTTTGGCCCTTAGTGTTTCTCAGCTCTACCCATACAGATTAATTATCGTCGGAGCTAATATCATTTCTCACTATTGCCTTAATTTCCTCTTTAACCAGCAGTGCAACGCCACCACCTTTTCTTTTTTGTCTGTCCTTCCGAAATACTGAATGTCCTGGATGTTCAGTTCCCATCCCTGGTCACCCTGCAGCCATGTCTCCCTAATCCCGACTATATCATAACTATTTTCATCTATTTTCGCAGTTAATTCATTCACTTTATTGTGACTGCTCCTTGCGTTAAGGCACAAAGCCTGAAGGTTTGTCTTTCTAACATTACTTGTCCCGTTCCCACTATTTTTCACTGAGGCCGTGTTTTTTTCTTGCACTTGATTTCTCTTTTTCCAGTTCAGATCTTTTTCACCACAAAACTGCTTGTTTAGGTTCAAGGCAAAATACTTCATCATCCAATGAAAACGATTGCTGTGAGCTGGAACATGAAATCGACAGTGAGCTGAAAAAGCTGAAATAAGCTGCTCATGTGCAACTTTCAATTTCCAAAACCCTCCACCCTATTCACTGTTGGTCCAATGGAAGCGCCAATCCCGATTCACTGGACATCAGGGAAACCAGCAATAAAGGCTTGACATTTGAATTATGGAGGCATATTTGACATTTATTTTTTATTCCCGACCTCTTTCACAGGAGACAACTTTCCCCGACCAAACGGTCTGTGTTGATGGAACACAAGCGGCTTCTTCACCAATGAGAAGAACCATTGCTGTTAGTGAAACATGAAATCGATACTTTCCTCCTTTAAGACAGTTCTTAAAGCCTCCCCCTTTAACCGAACTTTTAGTCATCTGACGGAATATGAGGCTCGGTGTTACACTTTGTTATATAATGATCCTGGGGAACACCTTGTGACGTTTCAACTGGTTAAAGGCACTTTATAAATATAAGTTGTTGTTGTAGGATATATATAGAAAGGGCGAGTCTCCTGTTTTATCTTTCACACTGACACTTTCCTCTACGACATTTTATCATGAAGTTGCACAACTAACGTGAATCAAGTTTGCAACTTTAAAAACGTTTTCACCCCCTCAGGGAACTGAACCACATTGACAATCACAGTCACAGAGAGATATACACCGAGTGTGACAGAGGCCAAAGGAGAGACACAGGCCCAGAAAGCAAAGATGGCACCAACTTGGCTCAGTGCTTGTTCGATTTCTGAAAGCAAATTTCCTGAATGCTTTCAAATGAATGGAAATCAGAAAATACGGACGTATTTGGAAAGATTTCCTTCTAATTAAGGGACTATTAATTTGGATAAAATCACAAATGGTGAAAACTTTAGTCAGCAGAATTCTAACCCTCGTGTTCATATTTACAACAAACGTAAATTATCGAACTTTCACGCATTCAAATAAACCAGCTTAGATAATGCTCTTGCTACTTTCAAACCGCAGCTCCATCATAAGTGAAGCGGATATGACCCCACTCGCCTCCATAATCCCTGTGCTGCAAAGAGCCCAATGAAGCTGTCTGGAATGTTAAACTGTGACGTCATGCAGCAGCACTTTGGGTCTTTGTTTTGAAGAAATGGAATTCGGCTGTTCTCATTAGGAATGCTGGAGACAGACTGATCAACAATGTCGTCATCAAATGGCACATCGCAGTAAGAGGACTTTCCACCCATCGTGCCTATGTCAGTTTTGCACAAAGAGCTTCATAATAAATGGCATTCTCCTTCTCTTTCTCCTTAGCCTTGTATTTTTTTCGCTTTCAAGCCATTGCACAATTCCCATTTGGAAACTCGGGTTAAGAAAACCAATATTGAAAGCTTCAGCTAGTTCCTCACTTGAGCAAATACGTCAGACTTGCTCCAGGCACTGACGTTTGCAGCGCTTTACTTTGGTCAGAAGAACAAGGCAATATAATTTGCGGGCTAACATGGATTTTTTTTAAATTCGTTCACGGGATGTGGGCTTCGCTGTCTGGGCCAGCATTTATTGCCCATCCCTAATTGCCCCAGGGAAGGTGGTCTGCCTTCTTGAACCGCTGCAGTCCTTGTGGTGTCAGTACACCAACAGTGCTGTGAGGAAGGGAGTTCCAGGATTGTGACCCAGTGACAGTGAAGGAACGGCGATATATTTCCAATTCAGGATGGTGAGTGACTTGAAGGGGAGATTCCAGGTGGTGGTGCTCCTACTATCTGCTGCCTCGCCCTTCTGCATGGTAATGGTCGTGGATTTGGGTGCTGCTGTCTAAGGCGCCTTGGTGAATTCTTGCAGTGCATCTTGTAGATGGTATACACTGCTGCTACTGTGCATCGTTGGTGAAGGGAGTGAATGTGGATGTGGTGCCAATCAAGCGGACTGCTTTGCCCTGGACGGTGTCCAGATTCTTATTTGTACTAGGGATCGCACTTATCCAGGCAAGTGTGCAGTATTCCATCAGACTCCTAACTTGTGCCTTGTAGATGGTGGACAGGCTTTGGGGAGTCAGGAGGTGAGCTACTCGTTGCACAATTCCTAGCGTCTAGCATGCTCTTGTAGCCACAGTATTTATATGGCTAGTCCAGTTCAGTTCCAGGTCAATGGTAACCCCCAGGATGTTGATAGTGGGTGATTCAGTGCTGCAAATACCATTGAAAATCAAGGGGCGATGGTTGGATTCCCTCTTGTTGGAGATGGTCATTGCCTGACACTTGTGTGGCACGAATGTTACTTGCCACTTGTCAACCCAAGTCTGGACATTGTCCAAGTCTTGCTGCATTTCGGCATGGACAGCTTCACTATCTGAGGAGTCGTGAAAGATGCTGAACATTGTGTAATCATCAGCGAACATCCTCACTTATGACCTTATGATGGAAGGAAAGTCATTAGTAAAGCTGGTTTGGCCGAGGACACTACCCTGAGGAAGCCCTGTAGTGATGTCCTGGAGCTAAGATGACTGACCTCCAACAACCACAACCATCTCCCATTGTGCTCGATATGACTCCAACAAATGGAGCGTTTCCCGCTGATTCCCATTGACTCCAGGTTTGCGAGGGCTTATTGATGCCACACTCTGTCAAATGCTGCCTTGATGTCAATGGCAGTCACTCTCACCTCACCTCGGGAGTTCAGCTCTTTTGTCTATGTTTGAACCAAGGTCAGGAACTGAGTGGCCCTTGTGGAACACAAACTGGAATCAGTGAGCAAGTTATTGCTAAGTCAGTGCCGCTTGATGATACTGTTGATGACTCCTTCCATTTCCTTCCTGATGATGGAGAGTAGACTGATTTGGCGGTAATTGGTTGGGTTGGATCATCCTCACTCTTTCATTCCCAGTTTACTGGGAAGAACGAGGAGAGACAGTATAAATTGCAGGGTTCTGGGGAAAAGATCAGGTCATGGCAATGACAGAAAGACCGCTCTCTCTGCTGTAACTAATTTATGATTTCATACAAACACTAGTAGCATAGAAAAATCTTCTGTAGTCGTGGACGAGTGGAAAAGGCGATGCATTAGAACTCCTGCCAAGGTTCGAATCCTGACGACTATGTTTCTCATTATTTCTGGTTTTAACTGCACGCAGACAGAATTAATTATTGTTTGAATCGGGGAAAAGCGCTCCAAACGTATCCGTGTTCTCATATTTACATTCATTTGTCAGCCTTCTGCAAACCTCCAGTCGCAAATGGAAAAAAATCCTGAGCCAATTTGCTGACATAATTTCATTCTGGCAGTTGTCTCTCCTTCGGCCTCTGTCAGTCTCGGTGTATACCTCTGAGTATGTTCCTCTTTGTGGGTCAATGTGGTTCAGTTCCCCAAGGAGGTGAACACATTTTTACGAGCACAAGCTGTATTCACATTAGTTGTGAATTCTTCTCATTACAATGTTACAGTGAAAAATATCAGGATGAAAGAAGCAACAGGAGTCTGTCTCTTTCTATGTGTGGACTACAACAACAGCTTATATTTATAAAGCTCCTTTTACCGAATGAAACGGCACAAGGCGTTCCCAAGGATCATTATATAACAAAGTGTAACACAGAGCCACATAATCAGTCAAATGACTAAAAGCTCCGAGAAAGGAGAAGGCTTTAAGAACTTTCTTAAAGCAGGAAAGTATCGATTTCATCTTTCAGCTAACAGCAATGAATTTTCTCATTGGCTGAAGAGGTCACTTGTGTTCAAACCATATAGGCCATATGGCCAAAGAAACTTGCCTCTTTTGAAAGAGATCTGGAATGAAAAAAATGC
This sequence comes from Cetorhinus maximus, assembly GCF_964194155.1. Taxonomy (NCBI): domain Eukaryota; kingdom Metazoa; phylum Chordata; class Chondrichthyes; order Lamniformes; family Cetorhinidae; genus Cetorhinus; species Cetorhinus maximus. The sequence continues at coordinate 64,926,377 of NC_135901.1, read as the reverse complement.
CATAAGCAGCTTCCATGGGCCAAGCTGCTGGGTTAATGGTTAAAATGGGAAATTTTATCAGTACAGCCTGCGTTCGATTCCTGATTAAGGAGTTGAAACTTATTACTCTTAGGCGAGCTGTTCAAATCAATTTGATTGATTTGCTGGTTGAAAATAACACGGTTTAGCTCTGCTAGAATTGGTGGAGTGAGAGTGGAAGTTTCATATCAGAGCTGGAAATATCACAAGGGCAAAACTCGGGAATAAACCCAGAGTCGGAATGAGGGGGTGAAAATAAAAGAAAAGGGCTGTGATAGGTTACAAAACACTGACTATAGAGCTGGTGGTGCGAGGCAGAATATTATTCCTGTATTACTCATGTCATATGCAGCTCTAATTTCCTTATTTATCCCATGCCCAACATTACCACTACAGTTTGGTGGCCTATAAACAACTCCCGCCAATGTTTGCTGCCTCTTGCTGTTTCTTAGCTCCACCCAAACTGATTCTACATGTTGATCCTTCAATCTGAGGCCCTCTCTCACTAATGTACTGATCTAGTTCCTTATTAACAGTGCGACCCCGCATCGTTTTCCTTGTCGCCCATTCTTCCTAAATGACGAATATTTTTGAGTATTCAGAACAAGCAATCACACTGTTCTTTGAAAGCAGCACACAGGACCAAATAGCTTCTTTCCTTGCTGTAACGTTCTGTCATTTTATGTTTCCTAACACCACGGTTCAGATGAACTTTCTTATCTTCCATGTGATGCTTTGAATTCAAGACACTGAGCAAATTCAGCGAGTTTTCTTATCATTTCGAGCACAGAATTTGGAACCGGACACATTGAACGACAATTAAATGGTCTCAATCGTTAGATACAGCTCACCGAGTCCCAACAGGCACTGTGAGCATCAAGCTGTAATATACATTCTTGCTGTGCATCTTCTGAGCTTAAAGCTGATCACAGCTCCACTTTCTGCACATTGAAAGACAATCTGAAATTATTCACTATTTCAAATCTTAACAACGCGCATATTTATGATTTTCTGTGTGTGTCAATGTGGTTCAGTTACCCATTTTAACCAGCCAAACATTATCCATGTTAGTTCTCTGACTTCATATCAGCAAAAACATAAGCAGTTAGCAGGGCATTTCTCTCTTTATTTTCAGTGGAGACTGTTCAGCAACTAAACTCCTGGATATTACAAAGTGGATGATGATTGAAGTTTTCACATGATCTTATTAAGTAGCTAAGAATTCTCGACGGTTCGAATGGCTAATTCCTGATCATAATTTGATTATATTCTAATTCAGTGTCAATGTTGGTGAAGACAATGTTTGTGTCTAATCTGAATGTGGTAGTGAGGCCGAGTGGACTCAGCCGCTGGTTCAGGTTTCGATCTCTCTGGTGATTTGGGCTTCACTCCCACCACTGCCAAACTTTCTGGTGCTTTGTTATTTGAGTCGCTTCCAAAAGATTCTCAGTGCGGTGAAGGGGCAGCTAAGCTGTGCGGTGTTGTATTTCTGTTGGGAGAATGAAGAGAGGCAGTATAAATCCCAGGGAGACTGAGAAAAGGTGGGACAATGGCAAGGACTGGAAGGCCTTCTTTCACTGGACTCACTGTATTCATTCTATTATTTTAAATAAACAACATGCAACCTTTACCCAGTTGTCCTGGCCGAGTGGTTCATGCGTTTTGCCATGTGGTTCGAATCCTGCCAACTCCCCTTCTTCTCATTCCTGATTGACACAAACTGTCTGCAGAATAAATTATCAGTGAAATGAGAAACAAAACCACACAAACACACTGGCATTTCTACTCCTGTTCATCTGCAAACATTCACGACATTTGGCCCCTGAAATGGAACAATAATTTGCCAAGTTGGTGACATGTCTGTGTGCGTTTCTCTGTGTGTGTCAATATGGCTCAGTTCCCCGAGGGGCGAACACATATTCAAGATCACAAACTTAACTCACATGAGTTGTGCAGCTTCATGTTAAAATGTGAAAGAGATAAATATCAGGGTGAAAGTGGAGTTTGTAATGTTGTGCAGCTAAGAAGAGGAATATTTAATTGGTGTTATTGATGATTGAGCGGAATGCATTGCAACCTTGGAGCTTTTGTAGGTCGATTACCTTCTACACTTTGAAATTCAGAACAAGCTGAGGCTCCAGGTGGAAAACAACATTGATCTACCTGAATTTTGGCATAGGAAGCAAGCATTGTGTACATCCGGCTAGCTCAGTCGGTAGAGCATGAGACTCTTAATCTCAGGGTCGTGGGCTCGATCTGAGCGCCGCATGTTTTTGAAGCTTTGCTGCTTTTATGCGTGAACCCCAGGTCTCCATTCCTCCGGCAGTGTCACCGCTCAAACTGACTCTCTTTGCATCCCACTATGTTAATGTCACAGCCGCTGGTTTCTGAGCGAACACTGCCCTCGGCTTCACTGGAAGTTGGAGAGTTTCGTGCTGAGGATTTGGTGCTTTCACCGTCGCAGCCTATGTTCAATTGCTAGTCAGGGAAAACCTTATTTCTTATCGCTGTATGATCTGTCTTAATGCACAGGAACTCCTCGAGTAAACTGCTAAAACGTACCTGAAATTTAATGTAGGGAAGGGTGAAGTGATTCATGTTGGAAGGAAAAATGAGGAGAGGCAACATCACATAAAGTGTACAATTCTAAAGGGGTTTCTCTGTTCCACAGCGAGTGGTTAGGATCTGGAATGCACTACCTGAGAGTGTGAGGGAGGCAGATTCAATCGCGGATTTCAAAAGAGATTTGGACAGAAAATGCAGGTCCCCTGGGAAAAGGCGGGAGAGTGGGACCAGGTGAGTTAGTTTCCAGAAGGGTAAGAGTTCTCCCTTTTCAGACGGAGATGAGGAGATTTATTTCTCCCTCCGAGGGAGGTTAGTCTGTGGAATTATTTTCCCCAGAAAGCAGTGGAGGCTGGGTCACTGAATTTATTCAAGGCAGAATTAGACAGCTTTTTGATCGAGAAGGGGTTATGGGGGTTGGGGGCAAACAAAAAGGTGGAGTTGAGACCACAACCTGATCAGCCATGAGCTTATTGAATGGTGGAGCAGTCGCAAAGGGCCGAACGTCCTCCTCCTGCTGCTAAATCCTATGTTCCAATGACCCGGGCCGAATGGCCACTATCTGTGGTGTAACATTAGCTGTCATTCTGTGATATTATGCGGGGCTCCAGGGGCAAAATGGTTCCATTCCTACTCCTATTTGTAATGGAAAAATTCAGAGCTGATGCCACTCTAGGCAATGGTTACGGTGCTTCTATTTTGTCTTTAGGTGTGTGTCCGAGCGGCCCAAGGCCTCGAAATTCGGTTGCAGTGTTTCATGAAACGCGGGTTTTAGAGTCTAATGAACCGCGGGTTCAAATCCCACTGCGATCGAAATTTCAAGTAGTTTGTCTTCTTCGAAAATCCATTGGGATGCGCTCGGGGCAGCTGACGCCTGCGGTGCTTTATTTTGGTAGGAAGAACGAGGAGAGGCGATAAAAATTGCAGGGTGACCGGAAGTAGGTGGGGCCAAGTGCCAGCTTTTCCCACTGTAACCATTCTGCAATTTTAGCTCAAAAACATTCATGCTCCTTTAGTAGTCGTGGCCGAGTGGTTAAGGCGATGGATTTGAAATCCATTGTGGTTTCCCCACGTAGGTTCGACTCCTGCCAACTGCGCTGCTTCCCTGTTTGTCCTTTTCTCTGTCTCGACAGCTAATTGCTGGTGAAATGAAATCAGAAGCTTCCAAATACTCCCGTGTTTTTTCCCCGCTTTACTTGCGCGCTCTTTCATTTCCGTTCATCTGAAAGCATTCACCAAATCGCCAGAAATGGAAGAAAATTGAGCCAAGTTGGTGACATGGGTGTTTGTCTCTCTTCAGGCCTCTGTCCCTCTCGGTGTGTATGTCTGTCTGTGCTCTTCTGTGTGTGTCAGTGTGGTTCAGTTCACCAATGGGTGAACACATTTTTACCATCGCGAAATTTGTTCACTTTTGTTATGTATCTTCGTGGTAAATGGTACAGAGAATAACAATAGGTTTAAATGTTGCCAGATATGATTGCCACTTCCTGTGTTTATTTTTGAGTGCAGACTGCTTGTTGACTCAGTGCCCGAATGTTACACAGCGGAGGATGATTGAAATTTTCACTGAGCAATATTTAAATAGTGGATTGCCCTTGTGTCCTTTTCATGTAGTCAGTATGTGAGAGAACCAGGAAGATAGATCATGTTTTATCTTTACCCTGTCATCTGCAAACCCATCCCTTCCGGAAGCTTTGGGACTTCCATTCTCTGTCTCTGCTTTCCAGGGAAAGCTTGTGTTCATGAACTGACTGTGTCTGCATCAAGCAGCTAATTGACCTGGGAGCTGGATGGGCAGAGGGAGCTGAAGGCGAAGCAGGGACAGAAGCAGAAACAGATGCGACATGAAATTGTTTATTATTTGATGTGTGCCAGTTACTTTCAGTGATGAATGTCTGCCGCATGTTCCCTTGTAAGTTTTACAGGACCGGCAGTGAAGAGGTTGGTGGGTTTTGGAAATTGAAATTTACACAGGAGCAGCTTGTGAGACTATTTCACCTCACTGTCGATTTCGTGTTCCAGCTCACAGAAACCGTTGTCCTCATTGGCAGAACAATTGCCATTGAACAAGCCTGTTCCAAGTAAACGCGCCATTTTGTAGGACAAACTTATCCCTGGTGAAGCGGGTCTGAAGCGAGGAAATGGCAAAATTGGAGTGGACGAAACATTCTGCAAGGCTTATGGACAGTGTTCGGAACGAGGAGGTGAAGGAAAAAAACACACACGGGCTGTGAAAGGTTGTTTGGTGGAGAACTGAGTAGAGGGATAGAGTGACGTGTACACAAATCTTCGAAGGTAGCAGGGCAAGCTGATCTCTCTGCTTTCTTTAAAAATAGCTCATGTGGTCCTTGGCTTCATTAATGGAGGCTTGGAGTTCAAAAGCAAACTGATGATGCTGAATCTTTGTAAATCATTTATTGAACCTCAGCTGAAATATTATGTTCACACTTTGGGAAAGATGTCAAGTCTTTGGAGAGGTTACGGGCAGTATTCACATGAACTGTGTCAGGGATAAGCTATTTCAATCATGTGGAGAGGCGGCAGAATCTGGTATTATTCTCACAGGATGGAGGAAACAGAAATGGGAATTTGGTCCAACCAGTCCGCTCCGGGGTTTATGATCCACTTCAGCCTCCTCCAATCTTTCTTAATTTATATCTACAATTGTAACTATTTATTCCCTTCTCCCTTAAATACTTGCCTAGTTTCCTCTTAAATGTATCTGTACTATTCATTTCAACCACTCCCTGTGGCAACGAGTTCCACATTCCCACCACTCTCTGGGTAAAGAAGCTATTACACTGTTTCGCCTCACTTCATGTTCATGTCTAAGACACTCGATGCTGTTATTGGCTGAACAAGTCTTCTGTGTTTGAACTAAACACGCTCCCACTGCTGGCCCTCCTCAGGGAATGTTGTTTTCTTGTTGCTTTGTGAACTGTCACAATGAACTGTTCCCGGAGTCTCTTTCCCCTGGGATCTACAAAACCCATCACTTCTCTTCCTCTCTCATTCTCACCCTTTCATTCCCAGTTTGTGAGGGAGAACGAGGAGGGACAATATAAATTGCAGGGTTATGGGGAAAAGGTTGTGTTGTGGCAGTGACAGGGCAGGAAGAAGACCCTCTTTCTCTTATGTAACTATTCTATGATTTCATATATGAAATATATATATTTCACTGTCCAGGTATGTAGTCGTGGCCGAGTGGTTAAGGCGATGGATTTGAAATCCATTGGGGTTACCCCACGCAGGTTCAAATCCTGCCGACTACGTTTTCCATTATTTCTGATTTTAACCATTGATCTCAGAAACAGTAAATTGAATCGACATTTTCACAACACCTGCAATAGCAAAGTTTGACCAGTGGGTGGCAGTGAAACCGTGATTGCATACATCAAGCAGGCGCTGTCTCAAGTATTAGTGCACTTGGCACTGTCTCTGTTCATATTAAATTAGACGCCGTTTATATTTCTATTACACTAGGACATGTCTCTGATCATATTAGCGAAGGTCATCTCTCAGTTGTTTCTGTACTGGAATAGGGCACCATACCGTTGGCACTATCTCAGTCATGACTGCACTGAAGCAGGCCTTGGCTAAAGTTACAATAAGCCATGCCCCAGTTGGCACTGCACTAGAGCTTGTCTCTGGTCATAGAAAACTAGAACATGTTTTTAGTTACATTTCACAAGACTCTGTCTCAGCTAGTACTCCAGTAGAACCTGCCACGTGTCTATCAAACTGGACCCTGTCTCAGGTGATGCTGCACCAATACATGCCTCCATTCATATCATACTTTCACGTTCCTGTTGTTATTGCCCTAAACCATTACTCTCTTATTGCTGTACTTGTCCATGTCTCTGTTTTTATTAATCTCGTACCTTTGCCTGTATTTAATTCACCAGACACTGCGTCAGTTTAAATTACAAAGAGCCCTGAATTATGTGAAGCTCCACTAGACCCTGTATCAGTTTTCTTACACTGGATCCGGTCTCTCTTATCACTACACTAGGCTGGTTCGTATTACACAAGATCCTGTCTCAATTATTACTGCACTCTGCACTGTCTCACTTATATTCCACTAGATCGCGGCCCTGCTTATAACACACTGAATCATATCTGCACTTATATTCCGCTAGACCATATTTCAGAACAAGTTACACTCGACTCTGTATCAGCCTGTATCACACTCGAGCTGTTCTGTCTTTTTAATTAAAATGGATCCTGTCTTTGCAGAGACTTTGCCTTTGTACCTCTGTCTCTGCTTCTATTCCACTCTCCCTGTGTCTGTTTTTACTTCACGAAATCATGTCTGTCTCTCTTACACTGGAGGCAGTCTCGGTTATTACGGCCTTAGACTCTCTCTAGGAAGCAATTATTCTATGTCCTGTGCCTGTAACGACTACCCTATTTCTCTTGATATTGATCCAGGCCCTGTATCAGTAACTACTGCACTAGACCCGTCTCCGATATTACAGCAGTAGTCCTTGTCTATGTTAATATAGCACTCGTCCCCGTCTTTGCTTAAGTAACATTAGATGCTGTTTCTATTATTACTGCGCTAGTAATGTCTCTGCTTAAATTGCTCTAGGCCCTGTCTCAGTAATTACCACACCAGGGTCTGTCTCTGTTGTTACTGCACTAGCCCATGTCTCTATAAAGTGGACGTCGAGCTCGAAATGGGCCTCTGACTTTGGCCTAAAACTAGAGGTTTCCCATTGACTCTTTGTTCTGCGCAGCTCCTGACATTCATTTTCATTACAGCCACAGAATTACATTTGAGACATCGCCTGTTCTGTACGTGTGTGTGAAAACAAATCATGCTACATCATTCCACAAGGATAAACGATTTATCTTCACCAGAACGTTTCCGTTTGTTATTATTCCCTCTTATTCAAACTGTAACTACAGATCGCCTAATACCGTAAATATTCGTTGGTGGTATATTCTGTTGTGTGCTCTTGTTAAGAAATTCATGTCCTACCAACCATTTCTTTGGTAAGATGGGCACGGATAATGCTGTGGAGAGTAATTCACCTAATGAACCCCCAAACTCGCCCAGCACCTACAAGGCTCGAGTCAGGAGTGTAATGGAACACTCTCCACTTGCTTGGATGAGCGCGGCTCCAGCAACACACTGTTGGCTCCAGCTCGAAACCATCCAGCACAAAGTAGCCCACTTGTTGACACCTCACTTATCACCTTCACCATTCACTCCCTCCACCACCGACGCACAGTAGCAGCAGTGTGTACCATCTAGAAGATGCGCTGCAGGAACTCACCAAGGCTCCTTCGACTGCACCTTCCAAACCCACGACCACTACCATTTAGGAGGTTAAGGCAGCAGATAGATGGGAACACTACCACCTGGTACAGTAAGTCTCCATAATAAATGGAAAGTGGAACAGGATAACGTTCCACGTGGATGATACTTGATCGGCCTGGAGATGTCTGAGAGGGAGAACAGGGAGTTAAAAGCTGCGACAGAGGCAGAACTTGATGTGTGTCAGTTGCTTTCTGTGATGAACGTCTGCCGTGGTAACGTGGGAGATTTCACTGCCGACTGTTTACACTGACACAAATATCACCCCTGGCTAATCAATCACAACTGCCCTTTGAAAGCAGCGCGCCAGGCCGAATGGCCTCTTTCATTGCTGTAACTATCTATAATTTTATCTTTTCCAGCATCACGGTTGCTTCTTTCACTATCACTCCGACATTTTATTGCACACTATGGGGGAATGTACTTTCTTACATTCTATCTTTTGAAGTCAAGACACTGAGCAATATCTGGGGGTTTTCTTGTTATTTCTGGCACGGGATTTGGAATCAGACCAGTAGAACAACAGTTTATTGGTGCCAATCCTCCACTGTACTCACCCCTTAAAAAGAATGGGTGTCATTAGCCGAAGATGTCATTTGAGTTCTAGTTAAACACAAAATTCTGTAGGAAAAAGTTGTCTCTGGTGAAATTGTCTGAAAAAATGGCAAATGTGGCGCAGATAAAGCACGTTGCGAGAGTTATAGACAGCTTTGCTCGTGATTTAGAGGCGAGGATTCGGGCCTTGTGCTGCCGCGGTCCAGGATCGTTTCCTGGTCAGAGAATGAAGATTTATTGATCTGGTACAAACTGTTAAAACAGGCCAGATTTACTTATTGATTGAAAACCGAAACGCACAACAGCTCCGCCCGAATCAGTGGAGTGAGAGTTGAAGTTTCACATCAGAGCTGCAAATGTCACACGTGGAACAGCTTCGAGAAGAAATACAGTTCCTAATGTCCGAGGGATATGAGTTTGGGCTATTTGTATTTACAAATTATCTCTCCCCAGCGTCCATTTCCTTAAACACTCGACCATAAGGACCCGGTGAATGTCTGTTTAAATGTTGCTCGGTGAAAATTTCAATCAACTTCCACTTTGTAACATAGACACTTAGTAGCTGAACAGTTTCCACTCAAAAAAAATACAGAAAAAATTCCTCTTCAATCCTTTAAATCTATTTTTATTTTCTCTCTACGATTTTAATATGAAGCCACACAACTAAGGTGAATGAAGTATGGATTGTGAAAAATGGGGAATTGATCCACATTGACACAGAAAGACACACAGACATATACACCGAGAGTGGCAGAGGCCTGAGGAGAGACAAACACCCAGAAATAAAGGATGTCACCAGCTGGCTCAGTTTGTTCCATTTGTGACTGCAGATTTCGTGAATCCATACAGATTAATTCAAATAAGAAAGCGCGGGTGTTTTTGTTTTATTCTATTTACCCGATAATTAATCCTGTTGGTACCTGGTTAAAATCGGGAATAATAAGAACCACAGTCAGCAGGATTGCAACCTACATTGGGAAGACCCGATAGATGTTAAAACAATCGCTTCGAACACTCGTCCAAGACTAACAGCACATCCATAGTCCAAGCCCGCTCATATCAAATCAGAGATGGTGACAAAATAAGTCACTCGGCCCATTGTGTCCGTGCTGACTCTCTGGAAGAGCAATTCATCCAATTCCACACACCCGCCTTTCCCCCACAGCAGTTTATATTTGTATTGCCTCTCCCCGTTCTTCCAAACAAAATCAAGGACTGCAATCCGCACGCTTCTCCCCAACCCTCGTCCGGCATTAAACTGGAGTTGTCTCTTGTCCACCCAAACGGAATTCCTGAAGAGCCAGAAAGGGGGAAGCATCTGAAACTTTGGCAGCAGCGGGTTTCGGACCCACTCCGCCAGAGACTGGAACCTGAATCCAGCTCTCCCGTTTGTAGAGCACATTGAATCAGATTGTAGATATCAGCCCAGAAATAGCGAGGGTAGCTTGATAAGAAAAAATGTGTTGTTTTAAATTCGCTATGAAATCAATTGCAGAAATCAATTATGTTTATGTCAAAAAGTATATATAGAACAGCAGCAGCGAAAGCGCCGATCCCTAATCACCACTGCACCAGAGAAACTGTTTGCAAACTTCACAACCGGCTGATCTTTGCTACCTGTGCCTTTTATTTTCATTCCAGACCTCGCTCACCAGAGACACGTTTCTCCCACAAAGTGACACGTTTATATCGAACATAAACGACTTCCTCAGCCAATGACAACAGTGATTGCTGTTAGCTGGAACATCATTCATAGTCACACAGTTCCGGGCTGTCACTGGGTCCTTCAGTGACAAACAGAATAAAATAAATAACAAAAATTGCCACCTCTGCTGTCACCCAGCGAGTTCCAACAGATACTTGTTTTTTTTTGTGAATATAGGAGTTAGTCCGAATCCCAGCGCTGCCACAGTTTCAGTCACATTCCCCCTTTCAGGCACTTTAGGAATTTCCTTTAGGTGAGCAAGAGGAGATTCTGGTTTAATGCTCCTTTATTTTGACAGGAAGAACGGGGAGAGGCAATACAAATATAAATGGCTGCGGGGGAAAGTTGGGTATGTGGAATTGGGTGCGTTGTTCTTCCAAAGAGCCAGCACAGGCGCGATGGGCCGAGTGACTTATTTTTTCGCCATCTCTGATTTGATAAGAACACCTTTGAGCTCGGACAGCTGTTGGTCATAACTCAATGTTTAAGGTGATGGATTTGAAATCCACTGGTCGGTTTGAATCCTGCTGACGACAGTTCTCATTATTCCTCATTTCAACCAGATGTCACCAACCTCATCCCTGCGGCTCCTGAGAAACTGACAAGGGAACACACAGCAGAAATTCATCACTGAATGTAACTGACACACATCAAATTCTGCCACTTTCATGTCGCGTCTTTTAACTTCCTGTTCTCCCTCTCTGACATTTCCAGGTCTATCAAATGCCATTTGCCTGAAATGTTATCCTGGTCCTCGTGCACCAAATACGGTCGACTTTCCATGCGTGTGATTTGGCATTTGGCTCCATAGCTCAGTGGTTAGAGCACTGGTCTCGTAAACCAGGGGTCGCGAGTTCAACTCTTGCTGGAGCCTGTGGTTTAGCTGATGAAACCAAGTTCCGTGGAAAAGTGGGTAATGGGTTGGACAATGCTGCAAAACAATTTTTGATCCTTGAAAAGGTGCCGTTCCCAGAACTATACACAGTCCTCCAGGTGTGATCTAACCAGGGCTTCGTGTAGCTGCAGTAAGCCTCTTTTCCATAACAGCCTCTGTAACAGGTTGTACAGCAAGAGGAACTAGATTGTAGATATCGAATGAGGAGTAATCTTTGTTCTAATTATTTCTTTTTATTTTGAAGACCATATATGAATCTCCAGCCCAACTCTCCGTGTAATTGGGTCAGGGAAACTTTGTTAATTTTCACACACTGTGCATGGACACTGCAGAAGCTCCTGCACCTCTTTAAATATGGGTTTTCTTCAATCAAAGTTTTCAAAAGGGAATTGGGCAATTAATTGAAATGGAAAATAAAACTGAAGGGTTATGAAGGAAGCGAATGGTATTGGAACTAAATAGAAGAAAGCACACACCCGATGGGTCGAATGGCCTCATAATGAGCTGTGACAATTTACAATTAGTTCAATTTCTCTGCAGCATTCCAAAATGCCCCACTCCAATTCTATTCCTGTAAAACAGGATCTTGCAGTGCAGCATGTCTTCACAGTTTGACATTCCATACAAGTCCCTTTGGCGTTTTCTCACAACTTGTTTCTGTGGTGTAGTGGCCTCGCCAGCCATGTTCACATCCAATAAATGATTAGAGAAACAAGTAGTTATTTCACATTTGCTTCACAAGTGCGAGGTCGCTGGTTCGAAAACTGACAGAAACATTATCAAAACTAAGTCACCTAACTGTGAGAAGTTGCACAATTCCCGTTTGTTGCTAAATAATAGCTGAATACATTATCTCACAGCCATGTGACATTGGCACTTCCCCAGGCTTTGACTGATTTTCTCCAAAAGGCATGGTTATGAGAAAGAGACAAATCAAACGAATTGCAATAAGGTAGTTCACACGTGTGTGAAGTGTTGAACGATGTGCTGATGTGATGTGTCATTTTATCATTCTAATGTCAGGTCAATTTCTCTGCCGCATGTCTATGTTTTTCAGCCGAATTGTACTTCCACAAAACAGGGCTCGGAAGTGCAGTAAGACTGCACGGTTTGATATTCTAAGTCAGTCCATGTGGTTCTTCCCATTGTTTCTGTAGTGCAGTGATTACTACGTACACGCAAAAGGTCCCCTGTCTGGAAATGGGTAGAAACATTATCGAGATTTACACATCTAAGTGTGAGGGAAAGTTCCATAATTCACATTTGTTGCTGAATATTAACTGAATATAGTATCTCACCGCCACATTAAATCTGCCCTTCGCCAAGCCTCAAAAAGCCCCCCCAAAATCAAGAGGGATGAAACTGACTAGGCACAAGAACTAGCAGTTTCTTTAATTAACAACAGAAATTAATGAATTTACAAATGCAAATTCACAGTTACTTACTGACTGAAAGATGACTACCAGTGTGATCCAAAGACTAGCGTCATCCTAAAGATAGATGCAACTGATACTGTGATTTAACATGAGGGAGTGGGAGAGATGGTGCAAAATTACTCTGTATCGCTCTTCATCATGAATCTTCATTCTTTCATGAGCATCGATGGCCAACATTTGTTGTCCATCCCGAATTGCCCTTCAGCTGTGTAACTTGCTAAAGCATTTCAGAGGGTAGTTGAGAATCAATCACATCACTGTGGGTCTGGAGTCACATGCAGGTCAGACCAGGTAAGGACGACCGATTGAATTCCCTAAATGACTGGTGAATCACATGGGTTTGTACGGCAATCAATGATAGTTTCATAGTCATCATGACTGAGAAAATACTGAGGACATGTCAGATCAGAATAAACGTCTTTTGTAAGTTCGATATGAAATGAATTGCGTAAGTAACTACTGTTTGTATCGAAAACTGCAGAAGGAACCCTAGCCAAACTCTTCATTTCAATGGGTAAGGGAAATGTTCATTAAGGCAAACTGCGTGGATTCTGCAGAAACTCCTTGTTCAAAAGGGAATTTGGTAATGGTTGAAAGGGAGAACATTCTGATTCATGGAAAGAGAGAAGGAAATTGGAACTAATTGGCAAGATCTTTGTAAAAGGCTGGTTATAAATAGAATGGGTGGAAGATCCTCTTACTGCGCTGTGCCATTTGATGATGACATTGTTGATCAGTCTGTCTCCAGCATTCCTAATGAGAACAGCCGAATTCCATTTCTTCAAAACAAAGACCCAAAGTGCTGCTGCATGACGTCACCGCTTAACATTCCAGACAGCTCCATTGGGATCTTGACAGCGCAGGGTTTGTGCAGGGCAGTGGGGATCACGGTCATTTCACATGTGGCAGAGCAACGGTTTGAAACTGGGCAAAAACATTATCCAAGCTTGTTCATTTAAGTGTGAGTGAATGTTCAATAATTTACATTTGTTGTTAATAATGAACACAAGGGTTCGAATCCTGCCGTCGAAGGAGATATCATTTAAATAGGAGAAAACACGTACAGACATGTCTGTATTTTCTTATTCAGTGGTCAGCATTGGCGCAGTGGTATTGTCGCTGGGCTAGAAATCCAGGGATAAAAGCAAAATACTATAGATGCTGGAAATCTGAACAAAAAAAAACACAAAACGCTGGAAAAAATTTCAGCATATCTGGCAGCATCTCAGGAAGAAGGAACAGAGTTAATATTTCGATTCCATAAAACTCTTCAGAGTTCTTTGAAAGCAGCACACCGGGCCGAATGGCCTCTTTCTTTGCTTCTCTGTAATTTGATATTTCCCAACACCACTTCTTTCACACTCATTCTGCCATTTTATAATCCACTCTTGCGAGTGGATTCAAAGCTCAACTACGTGCACAAGACAGGAAGGAGCCTGCGACTCTGGATAATCGGCCCCGTGCACATTCCTGTAATCCGTATCTGGGAGAATCAGGAAGATGAGATCCCAGATTATCTTTACCATGTAATCTGCAAACGCATTCTTTCTAAAAATCCTTGGGTCCCTTATTCTCTGTCCCTGCTTTCCAGGGAAAGCTTGGGTTCATGAACTGACTGTGTCTGCATCAAGCAGCTAATTGACCTGGGAGCCGGACGGGCAGAGGGAGCTGGAGGTGAGGCAGGGACAGAAGCAGAAACAGATGCGACATGACAGTGTTTTGAATTGGATGTGTCTCATTTACTTTCAGTGATGAATGTCTGCCGTGTGTTCCCTTGTCAGTTTCACAGGAGCTGCAGTGATGAGGTTGGAGGGTTTTGGAAATTGACAGTTACACATGAGCAGCTTGTGGGGATATTTCACCTCACTGTCAATTTCATGTCCCAGCTCACAGAAACCCTTGTTATCATTGACTGAAGAATTCATTCCATTTAAAATAGAAACATGGATAAAAGCAGCGTCAATAAACCAATCTGAAATAAGCTTGCCAGTTTCCCTGGTGGTGTAGTGGTCAGGATTTGGCGCTTTCACTGCTGCGGCCCGGTTTCGATTCCCGGTCAGGGAATGCAAATTTATTGATCTTGTGAAATTGTCAAAATGAGTACTAACTACTTATTGATTGAAAACATTTAGCAGATCTACCAGAATCAGTTGAAGTTTCGCCTCAGAGCTGGAAATATCACATTTGGAACATGTCGGGAGCAAAGACAGGAGCGGAGTGAAAGAAGGACAAGAGCACTGACCATAGGGATGGTGGTACCAAGAAAAACATGGGTGGGAGAAGGGCAGATTTTGGTGCCTACTGTTTGCATTGACAAAAATATCACTCCTGATGGATCAACCAATCACAACTGCTCTTTAAAAGCAGCACATCAGCTCTTCGAGGCCGAATGGCCTCTTTCTATGCTGTAACTTCCTGTAATTTTATGTTTCCCAACGGCACGGGTGCTTCTTTCACAGTCATTCTGCCATTTTATAACCCACTCTAGCGAGATGTACTTTCTTGCCTTGTATTCGGCTGTTTTGAAAACAAAACATGGAGCAAATTCAGCGAGTTTCCTTGTCATTTATAGCCTGAGATTTGTCATGAGACGAATTGAACGACACATTAATGGTGCCAATCATTCACTGGAGCTCACCGCGACCAAACAGCACTGTTATCATCAGCCTGTTATGTAACTTCTTGCAGTACATCTGCTGAACAATATAAGCTTATCACAGCTCTGCTTTCTTCACAATGAAATCCAGTGCGAAAATACGAGAAATTTCAAAGCTGAACAACGTAGACAAGACTGGAAGGAGCGTGTGACTGTGGATAATAGGCACTGTGCACATTCCTGTAATCAGTACCTGGGGGAATCAGGAAGATCCTGGTGTCTCTTTAGCCTGTTATCTGTAAACCGATCACGTTGTGTATTACGTTCGCACTAACTGACTGTGTGTGGTCAAACAGCTCCTGGAAGGGCGGAGAGAGCTGGAGGTGAGACAGAAAGAGATGTGACATGGAAGTGCTTTGAATCAGTAGTGAATATCCGTCGTGTGCCAGTTTCAAAGGAACAGAGATTGGTGGTTATTTGTTTGAAAGATGCTGCACTCAATGTGCGCCGAGCCCACTACCCTGAGATTAAGAGCCTTTGATCTACCAGTTGAACTATCCGGGCATACATAACATATGTATCCCATATCCCAACATTCATGGAGACAACTGTTGCTTTCCACCTGCAGCCTCAGCTTGTCCTGAATTTCAAAGTGTAGAAGGAATCGAACTACACAAGTCCCAAGGTTGCAATACATTCCTCTCAATCATCAATAACATCATTCACATCTTCCACTTCTCAGCTGCACCTCCTTCCAAACATCGCAAACTCCTCTTGCATCTTTCATCCTGATATTTTTCTCTGTAACATTTTCATCTGAAGCTGCACAACTAATGTGAACAAAGTTTGTGATTGTAAAAATGTGTTCACCTCCTCGGGAAACTGAATCACATTGACACACACAAAGGAACAAACACAGGGATATACACCGAGAGTTACAGAGGGCAAGGGTTTGTTTCTAAGGAGAGACAAACGCCCAGAAAGCAAGCATGGCACCAAGTTTTGCTTCGTTTCCACTGTAGGTTTCGTGAATGAACAGAAAGAGGAAAACGCCCGCTTGTTTTGATGGATTTTATTCAATATAACGGATAATTAACTCTGTAGACACAGAGTTAAAACCAGGAAAAATGAGAAGCAGGAAACCCCAATGGATTTGGACTCCACCGCCTAAACCACTCGACTATGATGACTGCCCCTATGCACAGGGTAATTTTGTTGGTATAAAATTATAGGCGGCCACAGCAGAGAAGGAGGACATTCGGCCCATTGTGTCCATGCCAGCTCATGGAAAAGGAATTCAGCTAATTCAACACTCCCGCCTTTTCTCCGCAGCCATTTTTATGTTCATTGTCTCTCCTCAGTATTACTGTTAAAGTGAAATGCGGCATACACCTGCTTTAACTGTGAGCTGGCACTTTTTCGACTAACGGGGCAATTTTAGCAGCAGTGGGATTTAAAATCACGCCTCAGTTAAGAATGAGACCTTAAACCCTTAACAACCACTACAGCTGCGCTACCAAGCTCAGGATGCTACTCCACATCGCCTTGACTGGATCTGGACCCCATCGCCTGAACCACTCAGCCACGATGACTGGTCCTATGGATAGGTTAGTGTTGTTGGTACAAAATTATAGATGGCTACAGCAAAGGAGCAGGAAATTCGGCCCAGTCTGTCCATACCAGCTTATGGAAGAGGAATTCAGCTCATTCGACAACCCCACATTTTCTCCACAGGCATTTATATTTTTATTGTGTCTCCTCGTTCTTCCCATTAAAGTGAAACACCGCACACACCTGTTTTAACTGTGAGCTGGCACCTTTTCGACCAATAGGACAATTTAGCAGCAGTGGGATTAGAAACCACGCCTCAATAAAGAGTGAAACCTTAAACAAGCAATTACAACAACTCAGCTGAATTACCGAGCTCAGGATGCTACTGCCGATTGCCTTGTCTGATATTGCTCCTGAAACAGAACAGAATCAAAGCAGCACCAATACATCATAAGGCCCCAGAAGCCTCCTCCGTCACTTAATAAGATCAGGGCGGATCCCCAACCTCAACACCAATTTCCCACCCAATCCCGATAGCCCTTCATTCCCTTAGAGTCCAAAAATAAGGAGAAATTTTGAATGTTTTTTCTTCCATTGATCCAGGAGTTCAGTGGACACCTGGTTGAAATCAGCAATAATAAGAAGAGCATTCGGTAAGGTTTGAATTTACCTGCGGAGACTCCAATGGATTTTAGAACCATCCATTTAACCACTCGGCTATGATGATTGACCAAGGATCCAATACTTTTCACTCATTCATCAATAATACCATTCACAGCTTCCGCTTCTCAGCTGCACCTCCTTCCAAACATTGTGATCCATTTTCCTCAGGATTTGTTTCTGGATTTAATGTTTAGCTGCTTTGTGACCTCATTTTGAAATCAGATTCGCTTCAATATCCAACACAGTTTGAATTGCAAACCTGACGGACAAACAATGGAAAAATGTCACTCGGTAACACAAATCCCAAGGTGCTCATTTTCAGATTCACAACAGTTAACTTTTCAATAAAATGAAGGAATTTTCTAGTGAAACTATTTAAAAAGTGTGACATTTATGTAAAAATACATTCACTCGGGAATTCTGTAAATGCTGCTCGGAGGTTTAGTGACCGGGACATAATCTACCTGTGTTTTCCTGAGCCTGTGCTCGGTGTATTGGGAGGTTTGGCCCGGGTTGGAGTATCTTGTGTCCCAGGGATGGGCAGTAACCCGCTGATTGAAGCTGCAGTCGCCGCTTTCTGCTGGCAGCGGGTGATTGCAGAGTGCGGGGCCGGAATATTGCTGCTTTTTTGCTTTTCCCTGTCTCACTCACTGTGGAGCTGAGAATAATTGATGGGTTTGTTTCAATCCAATAACTTCATAAATTTCCAGTGGGTTAGATATCGGTACGTGGTAGGTCTAATTGTTTTCTCATTATATTTGAAATTAACATTCGACAAAAGCCACTTACCTGGGAGATCACTGGTTATCAGTTAACAACGGCAACATTTTGGGGGTCTTTATTTTCAGCGCAAGTAGCCAATGACAGCCCGGAACTGTGTGATAATCAATGCTGATGGGGAGAAAACAGCGAAAGCTTCGCCCCTGAGTCGTCTCGAAACACCAACCTTTCAGTTAACAGCCCGACGCGCTGAGCAATTGCGCCACAGGGGCTTATGCAGACTTAAACCAGTGAGTCAAAGCTTCAGATTACTGCTACCGGAATGACAATTGTCTCTATCAGCTTTACTGTTACGAAATAAAGAGTGGGACATTCATTATGGATACATGGAAACAGTCTGATCCCACCCACTGCAGACACATCCATGTCACCGGGAACCAGCTCTCGTGCAACCGGTGCCGTCTCCCTTCGAGCCTTTGCGTGTCTTGTCTGTTACCAAGTATTCTGATTGTCCCGAAGCCGAAATTATGTTTGAATTCCTGATGTGCAGTAACGAGAATCTTTTCAATGTCTCAGATCAGTTAATTTCACTGAGAACATCAGAGTCAATGTTCCAGCGTCTTAAAGAAGGGAATGGTGCCTTGACTGTCTCTGGTCAGTCGGACAGTTCACCCTTCATTCTCCTCTTATTCCGGTTCCCAAAGATTCACAAAGCTGGAGACTGGGTTTTCTGTTGTGATTTCTTCTCCATTTTCCCACCTGCCAACTTACAATATTTTCCAAAATCTCATCTCAATCCCCCGCCTTGCATCATGTCCAGGGATGAGGAAATTCACGAGGTCAGTAAATTTCCATTCCCTGACTGGGAATTAAATCTGGACCACAGCCGTGAAAGTGCCGAATCCTGACCACTAGACCACCGAGAAAGCTGCTCAGAAACCTCACCACGTGCCTTATCTGGGCTACCTGTGCCTTTTATTTTTGTTTCAGACCTCTTTCACCAGAGACATGTTTCATAAGAATATAAGAACATTAGAAATAGGAGCAGGAATCGGCCATTCGGCCCCTCTAACCTTCCCCGCTGTTCAATAAGATCGTGGCTAATCTGCCCCAGGCCTCAGCTCCTCTTTCCCGCCAGCTCCTCATAGCCCTCAATCCCCGATATTTCAAAAATCTATCCAGCTCCTCTTTAAATACTCTCAGTGAGCTACCCTCCACAACTCTCTTGGGAGAGAATTGTAGGCATTCACTACCCTCTGGGAGAAGAAATTCCTTCGCATCTCAGTTCCAAATGAGTGCCCCCTTATTCTGTAACTATGTCCCCTAGTTGGAAGTTCCCCCATTAGTGGAAACATCTTCTCAACATCTACCTTGTCAACCCCCTCAGAATCCTGCACGTTTCAATCAAGTATCCCCTCACCCTTCTAAACTGTCACGTATAAAGGCTTCACCTGCTTCACCGTTCTTGATCAGTCAGCCCCTTAATCCCAGAAATCAGCCTAGTGAATCCCTTTTAAACTGCCTGCAATGCCAATATATGCTTCCTTAAATATGGGGACCAAAACTGTACACAGAACTCCAGGTGCGGCCTCCCCAACACCCTGTACAGTTACAAGAAAACTTCCCTATTTTTAAACTCCAATCACTAGCAATACAGGCCAAAATTCCATTTGCCCTCTTAATTACTTAAGGTTGGCGGGAGAAAGGGGTTGAGAAACTTATCAGCCATGACTGAATGGCGGAGCATACTCGATGGGCCGAATGGCCTAATTTCTGCTCCTATGTCTTATGCTTATGCTTATACTTGCTGCACCTGCATGCCAACAATTTGTGTTTCATGCGTAGGAACACCCAGATCCCTCTGTGCTGAACATTTTTGGAGTCTCACTCCATTTAAATAATATTCTGCCTTTTGATCCTTCCTATCAATGTATATGACCTCACACTTTCCTATATTAAACTCCATCTGAGAACTTTTTGCCCACTCACTCAACCTGTCTATAGCCCCTTGAATATTCCTTATGTCCTCATCACAACCTGTCCTCCCACCTATTTTTGTTTATCTTTTATTTATTATTACAGGGGTGGGGCGTGGCGGGTAGTGCAGGCGAACCTAGATAGAAGGTCAGTGATAGGTGGGGTCTAAGGAGAGATTGACAATGATGTCATGGACAAAAGACAAAGGAAGTGTTAATGGTAGTGGTCAGGGCTGAAGAAGGTGCTGATAGTGACATAAAGGCAAGAAAGCAGAATGTGTGAATTGAAGAACAAGGGTCAGCGTCCAGTGAAAGAACAACATAGAGCAACTGACAGATGGCTCTATTTTGTGGCGGGGTGGGGAGAGGGGCGGTGGTTGGAGACAAAGGATAGAAAAGGAGATAAAAGGGGGAAAAATAATGAATAAATGAATAAAAATAACTAAAGAATAATGAAAATACATTTTTATAGCGAGATTTTAATAAGGGTGAAAATAGAGGAGAGAGTTCGTGGTCTGAAGCTATTGAAATCAATGCTAAGTCCAGAAGGCTGTAAAGTGCCTAATCGGAATATGAGGTGCTGTTCCTCCAGTTTGCGTTGGACTTCACTGGAACATTGCAGCAGGCCAAGGACAGACATGTGGGAATGACAGCAGGATGATTTGTTGAAATGGCAAGTGACAGGGAGGTCTGGGTCATGCTTGCAGACAGACCAAAGGTGTTCTGCAAAGCGGTCACCCAGTCTGCGTTTGGTCTCCCCAATGTAGAGGAGACCGCATTGGGAGCAGCAAATGCAGTGGACCAAATTGAAGGGGGTGTAAGTGAAGAGCTGGTTCACCTGAAAGGAGTGTTTGGGCCCTTGGAAGGCGAAGAGGGAAGCCCCTAAAGGGTCATCTGTCAGTTGCTCCATGTTGTTCTTTAACAGAGTGCTGGCCCTTGTTCTGTATTCACACCTTTACACCACAATCAGCACCTTTTTCTAGCCCTTGCCACTACCATTAACACGCCCTTTGTCTTGTACCCATGACACCTTTGTCAACCACTCCTGAGCTCCTACCTATCACTGACCTTCCCACTTGCTCCACCCCACCCCCTCGTAAACACTATAAATTCCATCACATTTCTGCTTCTATAGATCTGAAGTGGTCACACGGACTCGAGACTGTGACTCTGTTTCCCTCTCCACAGACGATGTCAGATGGTGAGCTTTTCCAGCATTTTTTGTTTTTCATACATATTTCCATCATCCGCAGTATTTTAATGTAATAGCTTATGCTATTTTGGTCTGCAGTCTCTTAGCTTTTCACATTACTTGGTATTCTCAGCTGAAAGTTCTATATAGACTCCAGCGAGGATTGAATTCACAGCCCTTGACTTACAAGAGTAGGGGTGTAACCGCTGAGCTATTGAACCACCTGCTCACCAAACGAAAAATCGACCATATTCAGTAGAACGAGGCAGACGCTGAAGTTCCAGGTGGGTGACATTTGATAGACCTGGAAATGTCTGAGATGGAGAACAGGAAGTTAAAAGATGCGACATGAAGGCGGCAGAATTTGATGTGTGTTAGTTACTTTCAGTGATGAATTTCTGCCGTGTGTCGCCTTGTCAGTTTCACAGGAGCCGCAGGGATGAGGTTGGTGGGACCTGGTTAAAATGAGGAATAATGAGAACTGTAGTCAGCAGGATTAAAACCTACAGGGGGAAAACCCAATGGATTTGAAATCCATCACCTTAAACATTCAGCAACGACTAACAGCTGCTTCCGAGCTCAAATGTGTTCTTGTCAAATCAGAAATGGCTACAAAGTAAGTCAATCGGCCCATCGTGCCTTTGCTGGCTCTCTGGAAGAACAACTCAACCAATTCCAAACACCCGCCTTTCCCCCACAACAATTTATATTTATATTGCCTCTCCATGTTCTTCCAAACAAAATAAAGGACCACAACCCGCCCTATATTAAACTAGAGTCCCCTCTTGTTCTCCAAAAGGGTATTCCTTAAGTTCCCCAAAATAGGAATGTGACTTAAAATGTGGCAGCGCTAGGATTCGGATCCATTCCTCCAGGGACTGGAAGAAACCCAAGTCCAAATCTTCATGTTACAGGGTCGGGGAAACGTTGTTAATTAAGATAAACTGTACATGGATTCTGCAGAAACACCTTCTTCAAAAGTGAATTGGACAGTGACTTGGAATAGTGAAAAATGAGGCTTATGGAAAGGGAGAATTATATTGAGACTGATATGTTCCTCTTTAAAATGAAGCTGGCATAGATGTGATGACCTAATGACCTGCCAACATGCTGTGCTGTTTGATGATGACATTGTTGATCAGTCCGTCTCCAGCATTCCTAATGAGAACAGCCGAATTCCATCTCTTCAACACAAAGACCCAAAGTGCTGCTGCATGACATCATTTTAATCACGAGTACTGGACGCGCTTAGTGTTGAGTTCCCGTAGTGTAGTGGTTATCTTGTTTGTTTTACATGCTGAAGGTCCCCAATTCAAAACCAAGCAGGAACATTTTCGAAACTTGTTTATTTAGGTGAAAGGGAAAGTTGCATCGCTCTTGCTTGTTGTTGAATATAAGCTGAATGCAGTATCTCACAGCCGGATTGCACTTGCTCTTCGACCTTTTAGAAACTGGACACTCAGCAAAGTGAAGATATCCTTCAGCTGGCAGCGGGTGAGTGGAGAATACTCGAAATGAATATTCAATAAAAAAATATCTGTTGGAACTTGCCAGGTGACAGGAGAGTTGGCGATTTCTGTCCTTTTTTGTCGCTTAAGGACCCAATGACAACCCGGGACTGTGTGACAATGAATGCTGCTCCAACTAACAGCAATCGCTGTTGTCATTGGCTGAAGAAGTCGTTTGTGTTCTACATAAACGTGTCATTTTGTGGGAGAAAAGTGTCTCTGGTGAAAGAGATGTGAAATGAAAACAAAAGGCACAGATATCATGGGTATGCCGGCCTGTAAAGTAGCAATCCCGGGGGTCTAGTGGTTAGGGTTCAGCCCTTATAAACATCATGCGAATGATTAAAATAAATGTGCATCACTTCTTGATTGAAAACTGAAAACGCATATCAGCTCCGCCTGAATCAGTGGAGTGAAAGCTGGAATTTTGCATCCGAGCTGGAAATGTCACCCGTGCAACAGGCCGCGAGCAAACACAGAGGTGAAGAAAGGAAATGAGAGAAGGGCTGTGATAGGCTGCAAAGCAATGACTATCGAGATGGTGGTGCAAGGGAAAACGTGGAGGTAATAGGGGAGATTTCACTGTTTACACCGACACAAACATCCTCTAGATCTGGTTCCAAATCTCGTTCCAAACGAGAAGAAAACTTCCCACTGAATTTGCTCAGTCCCATGACGTCAAAGGAGCTGAACACAAGGGAAGAAGGTGGATTTTGCTGGAATGGGTTGTAAGATGATAGAATGACTGTGAAGGCAGCAGCATTGCGAGTGAAAATGAAACAGTTATAGAAAGTTCCAGCACAGAAATAGGCCATTCGGCCCGGCGTGCTGCTTTGAAAGAGCAGTTGTGATTGGTTGATCAGGAGTGATATTTTTGCCAGTTTGAACAGCAGGAACATAAATCTGTCCCATTCCCACCCACATTTTGCACCATCATCCCTTTAGTCAGTTTCTCTCTCATGCCTTGTAACCTATCACAGTCCTTCCCTTTTGTCCTTTCACTCCCATCTCTCCGCTTCTGGACTTGTTTTCCACCTGTTACAGCTCTGGCTTTTCCAGTTCTGATGAAAGATCATCCAGCGGGAAGATTAACTCCGTTTCTCACTCCACAGACGCTGCCAGACCTGGTTTCTTTTAATAAGGAATTCCTATTCACTGTGACAGTACACACAGCGGGAAGGAAGTGGTTTTCCCTGTACGGGAATTAAACCTAGGCTGCAGCGGTGAAAGCACCAAATGCTCAGAATTAAATACTCTGACTTCCAGTGAAGCCGAGAGCAGTTTTCATTCATAAACCAGCAGCTGTGATATTAACAAAGCGGGATGGAGAAAGACTCAGTTTGAGCGGTGACACTGCCGGAGGAATGGAGAGCTGGGGATCACCCATGAAAGCAGCAAAGTTTAAAAAGGGAATTTTGCCGAGCACAGGTCGCAATCCCAACATAACTGGCATTAAGAGCCTCAGACGCCGTCGACTGAACTCGCCAGGCATGTAAGAAGAGCGAAGTATTGCACGTCCCAACATCCATCCATATCACTGTTGTTTTCGACCTCAAGCCTCAGCTTGTTCTGAATTTCAAAGTGTGGAACGTAATCGACCGACAAAAGCCCCAAGGTTACAATACATTCCTCTCAATCACCAATAACATCATTCACATCTTCCACTTCTTAGCTGTACCTCCTTCCAAACATTGCAAACCCCTCTTGAATGTTTCATCTTGATATTTTTCTCCGTAAAATTTCAATATGAAGCTGCACAATCAATGTGAATAAAGTTTGTGTTGGTGAAAATGTGTTCACCACTTCGGGGAACTGAACCACACTAACATAGACAGAGGAACACACACAGACATATGCACCGAGAGTGACAGAGACCGAAGTGGAGACAAACATCCAGAAAACAAGGATGTCACCAACCTGGCCAATTATTGTTCCATTTCAGACTGCAGATTTAGTGAATGTTTGCAGATGAACGGAAAGAAGAAACAGGGAAATGGTTGGATTGTTTTCAGTTCATTTAGCTGATAATTAATTCTGAAGGCAGTTTGCTAAAGTCAGGAGTTGATGCGGGCTGTGTCACAGAAAGGGACGAATGACGATCAGGAGGAGGCGATTCAGCCCTTTGAACCTGTTCCGCCATTCAGCAAGATCATGGCTGATCTCATTGTGGTCTCGAGGCCGCTTTGCTGTCCTCTCCTCAATATTTGGAAAATAATGTCAGTTGACAGCTGGGAAAATGGGCTGGGAACCAAAACAGAAAACTCAGTCTCCAGCTTTGTGAATCTTCAGAAACTCCTTGGGAACCGGAATCAGATGAGAATGAAGGGTGAACTGTCGGACTGACCAGAGACGGTCAAGGCACCTTTCCCTTCTTTAAGACACTGGAACATTGACTCTAATGTTATCAGTGAAATTAACTGATCTGAGACTTTGAAAAGATTCTCGTTACTGCACATCAGGAATTCAAAACTAATGTCAGCTTCAGGACAATCAGAATACTTGGTAACAGACAAGACACGCAAAGGCTCGAAGGGAGACGGCACCGGTTGTAGGAGAGCTGGTTCACAGTGACATGGGTGTGCCTATAGTGGGTCGGATCAAACTGTTTCCATATATCCACAATGAATGTCCCACTCTTTATTTTGGAAGAGTAAAACTGATAGAGAACAATGGTCATTCCGTTCGCAGCAATCTGAAGCTTTAACTCACTGACACCCTGGCTTAAACTTTCATCGGTCCCTGTGCCGCCATTGTTTAGTGCGTTCGGCTATGAAACGAAAGGTTGGTGGTTGGAGACCACCCAGGAATGAAACTTTAACTGTTTTCTCCCTATCAGCATTCATAGTCACTCAGTTCCCGGTTGTCATTGGGTACTTGAGCTGAATACGAAGACCCCCGAAACGTTGCTGACTCCATTGAGAAAACAATTAGACCGACCATACACCGATATCTAACCCATTGGAAATTTATCAAGTTATTGGATTGAAACAAACCCATCAATTATTCACTCTTCCTCAGCTCCACCGTGAGTGAGACAGGGAAAAGCAAAAAAGCAACAATATTCCGGCCCCGCACTCTCCAATCACCCGCTGCCAGCAGAAAGCGGCGACTGCAGCTTCAATCAGCGGGTTACTGCCCATCCCTGGGACACAAGATACTCCAACCCGGGCAAAACCTCCCAATACACCGAGCACAGGCTCAGGAAAACACAGGTAGATTATATCCCGGTCACTAAACCTCCGAGAAGCATTTACAGAATACCCGAGTGAGTGAGTCACAAATAAAAGTCACACCAACTTTCTAATTCTTTTCACCGTAAAATTCCTTCACTTTATTGAAAAGCTGACTGTTGTGAATCTGAAAATGAGCACCATGGGATTTGTGTTACCGAGTGACTTGTTTTCCATTGTTTGTCCGTCAGGTTTGCAATTCAATTTGTGTTGGATATTGAAGCGAATCTGATTTCAAAATGAGGTCACAAAGCAGGTAAATATTAAATCCAGGGGAAAATCCTGAGGGAAATGGATCACAGTATTTGGAAGGAGGTGCAGCTAAGAAGTGTAAGATGTGAATGATGTTATTGGTGATTGAGAGGAATGCATTGCAACCTTGGGGCATTTGTAGGCCGATTACGTTCCACACCTTAAAATTCAGAACAAGCTGAGGTATCGGGTGGAAAGCAGCAGGTTCCTCCATGTGTGTTGGCATATGGCGCAATATTCTATATGCCCGGCTAGCTCAGTCGGTAGAGCATGAGACTCTTAATCTCAGGGTCGTGGGTTCGAGCCCTACGTTGGGCGCTATTATATTTTAAAAATCCAAAGAAGATTCGTGCGGCTTGGAAACGTTCATTTTGTGTCTCTCACCAGCTGTGAAGTTTTTCCAGCATTTCCATCGTTCGCAGTAATTCGCTTTTATCTTTTTACTTTTAAAATCTTGCTGCTTGAAATAAACACCAATTGCTGTGTCTCCTGTGAAACTTACAAGGCAGACATTCACCACTGAAAGAAACTGACACACATCAAATTCAATGCATGTCCCATCTCTTTCTGCTTCTGTCTCTGCCTCGCCTCCAGCTCCCTCTGCCCATTCAGCCCCCAGGTCAATTAGCTGTTGCTTGATGCAGACACAATCAATTCGTGTGAATGGATAAAACTCGTGGAAGAGACACCTGGATCTCACCTTCCTGGTTCTCCCAGATACTGATTACGGGAATGTGCCCAGTGCCGATTATCTCTCCCAGTTGTTTAGCTTTGAAATTGATTTTCACACTGGGTTTCAATGTGAAGAAAGCAGAGCTGTGATAAGCTTATATTGTTCAGCAGATGTACTGCAAGAAGATGCATAACAGGCTGATGATAACAGTGCTCTTTGGACGCGGTGAGCTCCAGGGAAGGATTGGCACCATTAATGTGTCGCTCAATTAGTCTCGTGACAAATCTCGTGCTGGAAATGACAAGAAATCTCGCTGAATTTGCTCCGTGTTTTCGTTTCAAAAGAGACGAATACAAGGTAAGAAAGAACATCTCGCTGGAGTGGGTTATAAAATGGCAGAATGACCCGTGCTGTTGGGAAACATAAAATTATAGAACGTTACAGCACAAAGAGGCCATTCGGCCTAGCGTGCTGCTTTCAAAGAGCAGTTGTGATTGGTTGATCCACCAGGAGTGATATTTGTGCCAGTGCAAACTGTAGGCAGCAAAGTTCGTTCTTCTCCCACCCATATTTTGCCTCACAGCAACATTTCTATAGTCAGTGCTTTGAAACCAGCCCTATCTCCTCTCCTCTTCCTTCATTCCCTCACTTCACTTGAACCAAGTGTGATGTTTTCCAACACTTGAGGTTCCCTTAAACCCTCACTTTTCTGATTCTGGTGGAGCTTTTAAACGTTTCCAATCAGTGAATAATCAACACTCGTTCCAAAAAACTCAATAACTCGACATTCCCTGACCGGGAATCGAAGCTAGCCCGCTTCCGTGAGAGCGACGAATGCAGACCACTAGACTAACAGGATAGTTGAACCAAAATTTTTCGATTTGGCTTATCTACGCTGCTTTTGACTATTGTTTTTCAGTTCAAATCTCTTTCACCTCAAAACTGCCTGTTTAGGTTCAAGATAAACGACTTCTTCAGCCAATGAAAACAAGGGTTGCTCTGAGCTGGAACATGAAGTCGACAGTGAGGTGAAATAGCTCCACAAGCTGCACATGCGCAACTTTCAATTTCCAAAACCCTCCACCCAATTCGCTGTTGGTCGAATGGAAGCACAGATTCCCAGTCACTGGACAGCAAGGAAACGACCAATAAGGCTTGATATTTAGATGATGGAGGCAACTTTTGCCATTTTTTTTTCATTCCCGATCTATTCCACCAGAGACAACTTTTTCGGACCAAATGGTCTGTTTAGGTTGAACACAACCGACTTTTTTACCAATGAGAAGAACCATTGCTGTTAGCTGGAACATGAAATCCATACTTTCCTCCGTTAAGACAGTTCTCAAAGCCTCCCCTTTTGACCGAGCTTTTAGACATCTGACCGAATATGTGGCTCGGTGTCACACTTTGAAATATAATGATCCTGGGGAACGCCTTGTGACATTTCATTAGGTTAAGGCGCTTTATAAATATAAGTTGTTGTTGTTCTAGGATATATATAGAAAGGGTCAATCTCCTGTTTTATCTTTCACGCTGATACTTTTCTCTGCGACATTTTAACATGAATTCACACAACTAATGTGATTCAAGTTTGCGATGTTAAAAACGTTTTCACCGCCTCAGGGAACTGAACCACATTGACAATCACAGAGGAACAGACACAGAAATATACACTGAGAGTGACAGAGGCCTGAGGAGAGACACACACCCAGAAAGCAAGGGTGTTATCAACTTGGCTCAGTATTTGTTCCATTTCCGAAAGCAAATTTCCTGAATGCTGATAAATGAATGGAAATCAGAAAATACGGACGTATTTTGATGGGTTTCCTTCTAATTAACTGGTAATTCGTTTGGTTAAAATCAACAATGGTGAAAACTTTAGTCAGCCTTGTGCTCGTGTTTACAAAAATTTAAATTATCGGGCATTTGCTGACAGTCAACTGAACAAGCTTGGATAATGCTCTTGCCAGGTTTCAAACCGCAGCTCCATCACATGTGAAGCGAATACGACCCCACTCGCCTCTATAAACCCTGCGCTGTAAAGATCCCAATGAAGCTGTCTGGAATGTTAAACGGTGACGTCATGCAGCAGCACTTTGGGTCTTTGTTTTGAAGAAATGGAATTCGGCTGTTCTCATTAGGAATGCTGGAGACAGACTGATCAACAATGTCATCATCAAATGGCACAGCTCAGTAAGAGGACCTTCCACATATGGTATCTATGTCAGTTTTGTACAAAGAGCTTTATAATTTATGACAATTTCCTTCTCTTTCTCGTTAGCCCTGCACAATTCCCATTTGGAAACTCGGTGTTAAGAAAACCAATATTGAAAGCTTCAGCTCGCTCCTCACCTGACCCAATACGTCAGACTTGCTCCAGGCACTGACATTTGCAGTGAAGGAGAACAAAGCAATATAATTTGAAGGCTAACCTGGATCTTTTTTTATTCATTCACGGGAGGTGAGATTCGCTTTCTAGGCCAGCATTTGTTGCCCATCCTTAATTGCCCTTGGGAAGGTGGTCTGCCTTCTTGAACTGCTGCGGTCCATGAGGAGTAGGGACACCCACAGTGCTGTTAGGAAGGGAGTTCCAGGATTTTGACCCAGCGACAGTGAAGGAACGGCGATATATTTCCAAGTCAGGATGGTGAGTTACTTTAAGGGGAACTTCCAGATGGTGGTGTTCCCATGTGTCTGCTGCGCTTGTCCATCTGGCTGGTAATGGTGGTGGGTTTGAACACTGGTGTCTCAGGAGCCTTGGTGAAACCCTGCAGTGCATCTTGTAGATGGCACACACTGCCGCTACTGTGCGTCGGTGGTGAAGGGAGTGAACGTGGATGTGGTGCCAGCCAAGTGGACTGCTTTGCCCTGGACAGTGTCCAGCCTCTTCAGTGTTGCGGGGTCTGCCCTCATCCAGGCAAGTGGGGAGAATTCCATCACACTCCTGACGTGTGCCTTGCAGATTGTGGACAGGTTTTGGGGAGTCAGGAGGTGAGTTACTTGTTGCACGATTCCTAGTGTCTGACCTCCTCTTGTAGTCACAGTGTTTATATGGCCCGTCAAGTTCAGTTCCTGGTCAATGGTAACCCCCAGGATGTTGATAGTGGGGCATTCAGTGATGGTAACGCCATTGAACGTCAAGAGCGATGGTTGGATTATCTCATGTTGGAGATGGCCATTGCCTGACACTTGTGTGGTGCGAATGTTACTTACCGCATGTCAGCCCAAGCCTTGATATTTCCCACGCCTTGCTGCATTTGGACATGGATTGCTGCAGTATCTGAGGAGTGGGGCATGGCTGAACATTGTGCAATCATCAGCAAACTTCCCCACTGACTGACCTTTAACAACAACAATCATCTTCCTTTGTGCTAGGTATGACTCAAACAAGCGGAGAGTTTCCCCTGATGCCCATTGACTCCAGTTTTGCTAGAGCTCCTTGATGCCACACTCGGTCAAATGCTGCCTTGATGTCAAGGGCTGTCACTCTCATCCCATCTCTGGAGTTCCGCTCTCTTGTCTATGTTTGAACCAAAGCTGTAATGAGGTCAGGAGCTGAGTGGTCCTTACGGAATCCAAAAGGGGCATCAGTGATCAGGTCATTGCTAAGTCAGTGCCGCTTGATAGCACTGTTGATGACCCCTTCCATTACTTTACTGGTGATGGAGAGTAGATTGATGGGGCGGTTATAGGCCGGGGTGGATCATTCTCACTCTTTCATTCCCAGTTTGGTCAGAAGAACGAGGAGAGACATGATAAATTGCAGGGTTTCGGGGAAAATGTTGACAAGACGGGCAGAAAGACCACTTTCACTGCTGTAACCATTGTATGAATTCATATAAATAATGCGATAATCAGGGCAACTTCCGTAGTCATGGCCGAGTGGTTAAGGCGATGGATTAGAAATCCATTGGGGTTACCCCACGCAGGTTCGAATCCTGCCGACTATGTTTTCCATTACTTCCAATTTTAACCACGCGCAGACGGAATTAATGATCGTTCGAATCGAGAAAAAGAGATCCAAACACATCCGTAGTCTCTTATTTCCATTCATTTCTCGGCCTTCTGCAAATCTCCAGTCGGAACTGGAAAAAAAAATTAGCCAATTTGGCGACATGATTTCATTCTGGCATGTGTCTCTCCTTAGGCCCCTGTCAGTCTCGGTGTATACCTGTTAGTGTTCCTGTGTGGGTCAATGTGGTTCAATTCCCTTAGGAGGTGAAAACATTTTTACGAACACAAACTGTATTCACATTAGCTATGCAACTTCACATTACAAAGTTATAGTGAAAAATACCAGGATGAATGAGGCAAGAGGAGTTTGTCTCTTTCTATATATGGACTACAACAACAAATTATATTTATAAAGCTCCTTTTACCTAATGAAACGTCATAAGGCGGTCCCCAGGAGCATTATATATCAAAGTGTGACACCGAGCCACATATTTGGTCAGATAACGAAAAGGTGGGTCAAAGGGGGAGGCTTTAAGAACTGCCTTAAAGGAGGACAGTATCGATTTCATGTTCCAGCGAACAGCAATGGTTCTACTCATTGGCTGAAGAGGACACTTGTGTTCATCCAACACAGACCATTTGGTCAAAGAAACTTGTCCTTGGTGAAGTTTGTAAATGTAAACTCCACTACAGTTTGGTGGCCTATAAACAACCCCCGCCAATGTTTGCTGCCTCTTGCTGTTTCTTAGCTCCACCCAAACTGATTCTACATCTTGATCCTTCAATCTAAGATCCTCTCTCACTAATGTACCAATCTCGTTCCTTATTAACAGCGCGACCCCGCCTCGTTTTCCTTTTTGCCCATTCTTCCTAAATGGCGAATATCTTTGAATATTCAGATCAACCAATCACACTGCTCTTTGAAAGCAGCACACAGGGCCGAATGGCCTCTTTCTTTGCTGTAACTTTCTGACATTTTACGTTTCCTAACACCACGGTTAAGATTAACTTTATTATCTTCCATGTGATGCTTTGAATTCAAGACAATAAGCAAATTCAACGAGTTTTCTTGTCATTTTGAGCACAGAATTTGGAACCGGACTCGTTGAACGACATTTAAATGGTCACAATCGTAAGAAGCAGCTCACCGACTCCAAAGAGGCACCGTGAGCATCAGCCTGTTATATACATTCTTGCTGTACATCTTCTGAGCTATAAGCTGATCACAGCTCCACTTTCTGCACATTGAAAGACAGTGTGAAAATATTCACAATTTCAAATCTTAACAATGCGTATTTGTGATTTTTTGTGTGTGCCAATGTGGTTCAGTTTCCCATTTTCACCACCCAAACACTATCCATGTTAGTTCCCTGACTTCATATCAGCAAAAAAAAAAGCAGTTAACAGGACATTTCTCTTTTAATTTTGAGTGGAGACTGTTCAGCAACTAAACTTCTGGATGTTACAAAGTGGAGGATGATTGAAGATTTCACATGATCTTATTAAGTAGCTGAGGATGCTCGAGGGGCCGAATGGCTAATTCCTGGTCTTTTTTTTAATATTCTAATTCAGTATCAATGTTGGTGAAGACAATGTTTGTGTCTAATCTGAATGTGGTAGTGAGGCCGAGCGGGATCAGCCGCTGGTTCAGGTTTCGATCTCTCTGATGATTTGGGCTTTACTCCCACCGCTGTCAAACTTCCTGGTGCTTTGTTATTTGAGACGCTTCCAAAAGATTCCCTGTGCGGTGAAGGGGCAGCTGAGCTGTGCAGTGTTGTATTTCCGTTGGGAGAATGAGGAGAGACAGTGTAAATCCCAGGGTGACTGGGAAAAGGTTGGACAATCGCACGGACTGGAAGACCTTCTTTCACTGGAACTCCCTGTATTCATTCTATTATTTTAAACAAACAACATGCAGCCTTTACTCAGTTGTCCTGGCCGAGTGGTTGAAGCGTTTTTCCACGTGGTTCCAATCCTGCCAACTCCCGTTCTTCTCATTCCTGACTAACACAAACTGTCTGCAGAATAAATTATCAGTCAAATGAAAAAGAAAACCACCCAAACACCCCCGTGTTTCTGACTTCAGTTCATCTGCAAATATTCACTACATTTGGAGTCTGAAATGGAACAATAATTGGCCAAGTTGGTGACATCCTTGCTTTCTGGGTGTTTGTCTCTCCTTCGGCCTCTGTCACTCTCGTTGTATGTGTCGGTGTTTGTTCCTCTGTGTGTGTCAATGCGGTTCAGTAACCCGAGAAGATGGATACATATTCACCAACACAAACTTGATTAACATCGGTTGTGCAACTTCATATTAAAATGTCAAAGAGAAAAATATCAGGATGAACGATGCAAGTGGAGTTTGCAATGTTTGGAAGGAGGTGCAGCAAAGAAGTGGAAGATGTGAATGATGTTATTGATGATTGAGAGGAATGCATTACAACCTTGTGGCTCTTGTAGGTCGATTACCTTCCACAGTTTGAAATTCAGAACAAGCTGAGGCTCCTGGAGGAAACAACATTGATCTCCCTGAATTTTCACAGAGGAAATAACGCGCGTGCATGCCCGGCTAGGTTGTGACAGAGACAGGGCGGGCAGAAGGTCCTCTTTGTCTGCTGTAACCATTCTATGACTTCATATAAATAATACAGGCTTACTGCCAACATCTGGAGTCGTGGCCGATTGGTTAAAGCGATGGACTTGAAATCCATTGGGGTTACCCCACGCAGGTTCAAATCCTGCCGACTACGTTTTCCATTATTTCTGATTTTAACCATTGTAAATGAGATCGACATTTTCACAACACCTGCAGTAGCAAATATTGACCAGTGGGTGGCAGTGGAACCGTGATTGCTCACATCATATGAAGCAGACGCGGTCTCAATTATTACTGCATTTTGCACTGTCTCTGTTCATATTAACTTAGACACTGTTTCTGTTTCTATTACACTAGGACATGTCTCTGATCATATTAGAGAAGGTCATCTCTCAGTTGTTTCTGTAATTGGTTCAATCTCAGTTGTTTATGTACTGGACTAGGGCCACAATACAGTTGACACTATCTCAGTCATGACTGCACTGAAGCAGCTCTTGGCTAAAGTTACAATAAGCCATGCCCCAGTTGGCACTGCACTAGAGCTTGTCTCTGGTTATAGAAAACTAGAACATGTTTTTATTTGCATTTCACAAGACTCTGTCTCAGCTATTACTCCAGGAGAACCTGCCCCGTGTCTATCAAACTGGACCCTGTCTCAGGTGATGCTGCACCAATACATGCCTCCATTCATATCACACAATTCACTGTTTCTGTTGTTATTGTCCTAAACCATTACTCTCTTATTGCTGTACTAGTGTATGTCTCTGTTTTTATTGATCTTGCACCTTTGCCGGTATTTAATTCACCAGACACTGCATCAGTTGATGTTAAAAAGAGCCCTGAATTATGTGAAGCTGCACTAGACCGTGTATCAGTTTTCTTAAACTGGATCCGGTCAGTGTTATTGCTACACCAGGCTGGTTCGTATTACACAAGATCCTGTCCCAATTAGTACTGCACTCGGCACTGTCTCACTTATGTTTCACTAGGTCGCGGCGCTGCTTATAACACACTCAATCATGTCTGCACTTATATTCCTCTAGAGCGTATTTCAGAACAATTTACACTAGACTCTATATCAGCCTGTATTACACTCGAGCTTGTCTGTCTTTTTAATTAAAATGGATCCTGTCTTTGCAGAGACTTTGTCTTTGTACCTCTGTCTCTGCTTCTATTCCACTCTCCCTTTCCCTGTTTTTACTCCACGAGATCATGTTTGTCACTCTTACACTGGCGGCAGTCTCCGATATTACGGCCTTAGACTCTCTCTGGGAAGCCATTACTCTGTGCCCTGTGCCTGTAATAACTGCCCTATTTTACTTGATGTTGATCCAGGCCCTGTATCGGTAACTATTGCACTAGACCCATCTCCGTTATTACAGCAGTAGACCTTGTCTATGTTAATATAGCACTCGTCCCCGCCCCTGTTATTCGTGCACTAGGTCACGTCTTTGCTTAAGTAACATTAGATTGTCTCTCTAGTAATGCCTCTGCTTAAATTGCACTAGGCCCTGTCTCAGTAATTACCACACCAGGCTCTGTCTCTGTTGTTACTACACTATTCTATGTCTCTATAAGGTGAGCGTTGATTTAGAAAAGGGCCTCTGACTTTGGCCTAAAACTACAAGTTTTGACTGTTTGTTCCGCGCAGGTCCTAATATTCAGTTTCATTACAGCCAACAGTATTACATATGAGACATCACCTGTTCTGTGTGTCGGTGTGAAAATAAATCATGCTGCATCATTCCACAAAGATAAAAGATGTATCTTCACCATAATGTTTCATGTTATTTTATTTCCTCTTATTCAAACTGTAACTACAGATCGTCAAGTAACGTAAATATTCATTGATGGTATATTCTGTTGTGTGCTCTTGTTTAGAAATTCATGTCATTCCAAACATTTCTTTGCTAAGACGGGCACGTTTGTCACCACAATCACTTAATGTCTGTCATATCTCTATCTGAGACAGCGTGTAACTCACTGAAACGTATTGATTTCTCTCTCTCAGATAAAAACAAAATACTGCGGCTGCTGGAAATCTGAAACAAAAATACCTGGAAAAACCCAGCAGCCCTGAGAGCATCTGCGGAGAGGAGCACAGTTGACGTTTCGAGTCCGTGTGACTCTTCTTCAGAACTAAGGAAATGGAGAAATGCGGTGAAATATAAGTTGGTTGTGGGGGGTGGGGCAGGTTGAGCTGGATAGAGGGGCAGTGATAGGCGGAGGCAAAGAAGAGATGTCATAGACAAAAGGAAAAAGAGATGTTGACGGTGGTGACATTAGCTAAGAAATGTGCTAACAGGTGACATTAAGGGTAGAAATCAGGACGAGCAAGGTAGAGATAGCCCTAGTGGGGGTGGGGTGGGGGAAGGGATCGAAATAGGCTAAAAGGTAGAGATAAAACAATGGATGGAAGTACATTTAAAAATAATGGAAATAGGTGGGAAAAGAAAAAAATATATAAATTGTTGGAAAAAAAGGGAAATCGGAAAGGGGGTGGGGATGGAGGAGAGAGTTCATGATCTAAAGTTTTTGAATTCAATATTCAGTCCGGAAGGCTGTAAAGTGCCGAGTTGGAAGATGAGGTGCTGTTCCTCCAGTTTGCATTGAGCTTCACTGGAACAGTGCAGCAGGCCAAGGACGGACATGTGGACATGAGGGCAGGGTGGTGTGTTGAAATGGCAAGCGACAGGGAGGTCTGGGTCATGTTCGCAGACAGACCGAAGGTGTTCTGCTGTAGATATGCTGTAGGGTGTCAGAGGAATCACGGATGTAGGTGGGAAGTGACTGGACAAGGGGAGAGAGAATGGAGTCAAGATAGCAAGAAGTGAGTTCCGTGGGGCAGGAACAGGCTGACACGATCAGTCTGCCGGGACAGTCCTGTTTGTAGATTTTGAGCAGGAGGTATAAGCGGGCCATCTGAGGTTGGGAGACGATGAGGTTGGAAGCTGTGGAAGGAAGATCTCCAGAGGAGATGAGGTCAGTAACAGTCC
Source organism: Cetorhinus maximus (assembly GCF_964194155.1). NCBI lineage: Eukaryota > Metazoa > Chordata > Chondrichthyes > Lamniformes > Cetorhinidae > Cetorhinus > Cetorhinus maximus. The sequence goes on along the minus strand of NC_135901.1, from coordinate 64,889,976 downwards.
TGGAAACAATGGCTTGATGTTCAGTGGTGGGGTCATGGTCCAGGGGCAGGTAGGAGGAAATGTCTGCGAGTTGACCCTCAGCCTCTGCGAGGTAGAGATCAGTGCGCCAAACAACAACAGCACCACCCTCGTCAGCAGGTTTGATGACAATGTCAGGGTTGAACCTGAGAGAACGGACTGCAGCAAGTTCAGAGAGAGACAGGTTAGAGTGGGTGAAAGGAACAGAGAAATTGAGACGATTTGACCCCGATGGTCTAGTGGTCAGGATTCGGCCCTTTATCAGCAGTAACCTGGGTTCGATTCCCAAGCAGGGAATGTAGATTTTTTTATCTTGTTAAAATGAGTATTAATTACTTATTGATGGAAACCATTTAACAGCTCCACCAGAACCAGTGGGGTGATAGTAGAAGTTTCACCGCAGAGTTGGAAATGTCATATTTGGTCAAATCGAGAACAAAGACAGAAGCGGAGTGAAAGAAGGACAAGAGAAGTGCTGGGTGCAAAGGACTGACCGCAGAGATGGTGGCGCCAGGAAAAATATGGGTGGGATAAGGGCACATTTTGCTGCCTACTGTTTGCACTGACATAAATATCACTCCTGATGGATCAACCAATCACTACTGCTCTTTGACAGCAGCACGCCAGGCCGTATGTCCTCTTTTTGTGCTGCAACTTTCCATATTTTTATGTTTCCCAACAGCACGGTTCATTCTGCCATTTTATAACCCACTCGAGCGAGATGTACTTTCTTACCTTGTATTCGGCTCGTTTGAAACCAAAACAAGGAGCAAATTCAGCGAGATTTCTTGTAATTTCCAGCACGAGATTTGTCACGAGACTAATTGACCGACACATTAATGGTGTCAATCCTTGACTGGAGCTCACCACGTCCAAAGAGCACTGTTTTCATATGCCTGTTATGTAACTTCTTGCAGTACATCGGCTGAACTATATAAGCTTATTACAGCTCTGCTTTCTTCACATTGAAATCCAATGTGAAAATATGAGCATTTTCAAAGCTGAACAACGTAGACAAGACTGGAAGGGAAGTGTGATTGTGGATAAGCGGCACTGTGCACATTCCTGTAATCAGTACTTGGGCGAATCAGGAAGATCCTGGTGTCTCTGTACGCTGCTATCTGTAAACCGATCACGTTCTGTTTTACGTTCGCACTATCTGACTGTGTTTGCATCAAGCAGCTAATTGACCTGGACGGGCAGAAAGAGCTGGAGGCGAATATCTGTCCTGCACAAGTTTCACAGCTAATTCAACAACCCCGCCTTTTCTCCACAGCCATTTATATTTTATTGTCTCTCAGTATTTCTGTTAAAGTGAAACACCACATACACCTGCTTTAACTGTGAGCTGCCACTTTTTCGACCAATCGGGCAATTTTAGCAGCAGTGGAAGTGGTATTTGAAACCAAGCTTCATTATTACTGCCCATCGCCTTGCCTAGAATTGCTCCTCAAATAGAACAGAAGCAAAGCAGCAACAATACGTCATAAGGCCCCACAAGCCTCCTCTGTCACTTTATAAGATCATGGCGGATCTCCAGCCTCAACACCAATTTCTCACCCGATCCCGAGAGCCTTTCATTCCCTAAGTGTCCAAAAATCAGGAGAATTTTTGGATGTTTTTTCTTCCATTGATCCGAGAGTTCTGTGGACACCTGGTTAAAATCAGCAATAATAAGAAGCACAGTCGGTAAGATTGGATTTTTCCTGGGGAAACCCCAGTGGATTTTAACAGCATCGTTTTCATCACTCAGCCACAATGATTGACAAGGCCCCAGTGCTTTCCACTCAATTATCAATAACATAATTCATAGCTTCCGCTTCTCAGCTGCAACTCCTTCCAAACATTGTGATCCATTTTCCTCAGGATTTGTTCCTGGATTCAATATTTACCTGCTTTGTGTCCTCATTTTAAAAAACAGATTCGCTTCAATATCCAACACAATTTGAATTGCAAACCTGAAGGACAATCAGTGGAGAACAAGTCACTCAGTAACACAAATCCCATGGTGCTCATTTTCAGATTCACAACAGTCAGCTTTTCAATAAGATGACGGAATTTTACAGTGAAACGATTTAGAAAGTTGGTGTGACTTCTATTTGTGACTCACTCACTCGGGTATTCTGTAAATGCTGCTCCGAGGTTTTGTGACCGTGATATAATGTACCTGAGTTTTCCTGAGCCTGTGCTCGGTGTATTGGGAGGTTTGGCCCGGGTTGGAGTATCTTGTGTCCCAGGGATGGGCAGTAACCCGCTGATTGAAGCTGCAGTCGCCGCTTTCTACTGGCAGCGGGTGATTGGAGAGTGCGGGGCCGGAATATTGCTGCTTTGCTGCTTTTCCCTGTCTCACTCACGGTGGAGCTGAGGAAGAGAGAATAATTGATGGGTTTGTTTGAATCCAATAGCTTCATAAATTTCCAGTGTGTTGGAAATCAGTGCATGGTAGGTCTAAATGTTTTCTCATTATATTTGAAATGAATATTCGAAAAAAAGACGCTTACCTGGGAGCTCACTGGATAACAGTGGAGCCGGCAACATTTCCGGGGTTTTGACATTCAGCTCAAGTAGCCAATGACAACCGGGAACTGAGTGACAATGAATGCTGAAAAAAAAGGGAAGTTTCGTCCCTGGGTGGTCTCGAACCACCAACCTTTCGGTTAACAGCCGAACGCGCTAACCAATTGCGCCACAGAGACCGATGCAGCCTCTAACCAGGGTGTCATCGAGTTAAAGTTTCAGATTGTTGCTACAGGAATGACAATTGTTCTCTATCAGTTTTACTCTTCCAAAATAAAGGTTGGGACATTCATTGTGGATACATAGAAACAGTCTGATCCCACCCACTGCAGACACACCCATGTCACCGGGAACCAGCTCTACTACAACCGGTGCCGTCTCCCTTCGAGTCTTTCGCTGTCTTGTCTGTTACCAAGTATTCTGATTGTCCTGAAGCCGATGTTAGGTTTGACTTCCTGATGTGCAGTAACGAGAATCATTTCAATGTCTCAGATCAGTTAATTTCACTGATAACATCAGAGTCAATGTTCCAACGTCTTAAAGAAGGGAAAGGTGCTTTGACTGTCTCTGGTCAGTGGAACAATTCACTCTTCATTCTCCTCTGATTCCGGTTCCCAAAGAATATCTGAAGATTCACAAAGCTGGAGGCTGAGATTTCTATTTTGGTTCCTTCTCCATTTTCCCACCTGCCAACTGACAATATATTCCAAAATTTATGAAGTTATTAGATTCAAACAAACCCATCAATTGTTCTTTTTTCCTCCGCTCCACAGTGAGTGAGACAAGGAAAAGCAGCAAAGCAGCAATATTCCGGCCCCGCACTCTCCAATCACCCGCTGCCAGCAGAAAGCGGCGACTGCAGCTTCAATCCTCCGCCTTGCATCATGTCCAGGGATGAGGAAATTCTGTTTTGTGGATATTTTATGGAGACCGTGATTGTCCTCTGTGGAGCAAAGAAGGTTAAACGGAGATTTCTCGGAGCTGCTCAAAATGATGGGGATGGGGGCAACGGGGACGTGCGGTTTGATAGAGCAGATAGGGAGAAACTGTTTCCACTGACGGGGGTCAGTAACCAGAGGACTAGGATTTAAGATAATTAAAGAAGGACAGACTTGCATTTTAATAGCGCTATTCCAGACCAGTGGATGTCTCAAACCACTTTCCAGCCAATTAAGTAATTTTTGAAATAAAAACAGACAATGTTGGAAAAACTTAGCAGGTTTCTCTCTCAGAAGATGCTGTCAGGCCTGCTGAGTTTTTCCTGTATTTTCTGTTTTCCTTTCCAGATTTCCGCAGTTTTGCTTTTATTGAAGTGGAGTCATTATTGTAATGTAGGAAACACGGCAGCCAATCACCGCTCAGGAAACAGTCAAAACCAGGCACGTCACAATGAGCAGACCGTGTGTTCTTGGTTGAGGGTTAAACACTGACCAGGTCACGTGGCTGCAACGTGAACCCACAAATTATGATTTTGGCTCTGCCCAGTTTTAAACCGCAGAACGTTTCATGTGTTAGACAAGCATGAAAATCACTGCACCACAGAAACAGGAAAGAGCACAAAGGCTCAATGGGCTTCACTAAAATGTTAAGCGGTGACGTCCTGCAGCAGCACTTTGGGTCTTTGTTTTGAAAAAATGGAATTCAGCTGTTCTCATTAGGAATGCTGGAGACAGACTGATCAACAATGTCATCATCAAATGGCACAGCTCTACAAGAGGTCTTTCGGACAATCAATCAATGTCAGTTTTGTTCAACGGGCTTTCTTGTTCATCTCAATTTATTTGTCTCTTTCCATAACCCTGATCTTTTTCTCCCTTTCAAGTCATTGCCCAATTCCCTTTTGAAAACTCTGCGTTAAGAAAAAACAATATTGGAAGAGGCGCAGGGCCTTCTGCTGTGTCCATGCACAATGTATGAAAGTTAAGAAAGTTTTCGTAACCCAATGACATGAAGAGTTGGATTCTGAAACCTTTGACAAGTTTTCAAATTTTTTGAAATCGTTGATGTCAAATCAAATTATCAAAAAATATTTACCCTGACCAAACATCTCCTCATTTTTCTCAGTCAATATATACAATCTCATTACCTATTACCAACATTTCATTGAGTAAACACGCAGAGTCACAAAGGAAAAAAGAAACATCATTTGAAACATCGAAATAATGAAACATTGAAAAAACAAGTTAGCAGTGGAGATGATTTCTGTTTGTTACAAAGTGCAGGATGATCTGATTAACTGGCGGAGCTGGTTCAAGTTTCCCAATGACTTCCCCCTTCTCCTTTGCGTCTGTTCATTTCGTTGCAATACCAGTGAAGGAAATTATGACTAGCACTTTGTCACGTGATAGCGTGATTTAGTGGTCTAAGGCGCTGGATTAGGGCTCCAGTTTCTACAGAAACGTAGGTTCGAATCCCACCGTCGCCAAACGTTCAAGTTACCTTCCTTTTAGGATCTGCAGCTGTCCCATTTGAACCAACAGATCGCAACTCACATTAAACCCAGCGGAGTGTGCGGTGTTTTACTTTAATCGGGAGAATGAGGAGAGACAATATAAATATGAGTTGCTGTCTGAAAAAGGCGGGGTGTGGAATTGCAGTCGGAGAGTTGCTCTTCCAGAGAGTCGGCATGTGAACAATATGCTGAATGACCGTCTGATGTAGCCGTCTATGATTTTATACAAACTACATTCATGCAAATCTGGGGCTTGGATTCACGACTGAGTTGTTAAGGCGACAGGTTTTGAATCTAATGGGGTCTCCACAGGTGGGCTGGAATCCTGACAACTACTCTTCTTATCATTCCTGAATTTTAGAGTGTGCCTGCACAATTAAATGTCGATTAAGTTGAAGAAAAATCATCCAAAGACCCCAAAGTTCTCTAATTTCCATTCGTCTCCAAGCGTTCACAAAAGTTACAGCTAGAAATGGAACAAAAACAGAGCCAGGTTGGTGTCAGGCTTGCTTTCTAGATGTTTGCCTCTCCTTAGAGACAAATCCTTGTCCTCTGTCACTCTCGGTATATATGCCTGTGTGTGTTCCTGTGTGTGTGCCAATGCGGTTCAGTTCCCCATTTCACCATCCAAACATTATTCACGTTAGCTGTATGGCTTCATATTAAGGTGGTACAGAGAATAAAAAGAGCAGTTTTAAAATATACAAGAGGAGTTTTCTTTCATTTTTTTGAATGAAGACTTTTCAGCTTCTGGGGGTCGGTTTGGTACAAAGTGGAGGATGATCGAAATTGTCACTGAGCAACATTTAAACAGACAGACACAGAGTCCTTATAGTTGAATGGCTAAGGCAATGGACACATCGAGAGAATGAACTTTTAAATACAAATAGTCCAAACTGAAATCACTCGGACATTAGGAACTGTTTCTACTGCTGTCGGGTGTCGGAAGGAACAGGAAAATAAAAGTTGATTCACAAATGTTCCAGGAACAGATAGGATATAATCACCAGGAAAGGCTGAACAGCCTGAAACTCTTTTCTCTAGAAAAGAGAAGGCTGAGAGATGACCTGATAGAAATGGGATGCTTTGTCCCTGTTTCGTCAGGGATTCGAGTTGAAATTTATTCACTCAGCTGCAGATTTACATCTGCTGAATCTGCATCAAACAAACCATGAAATGCTTAGGGAGATAGAAAGAAAGATTCGACATAGAGATGGATTTCTTAAGATCGAATATTCTCATCTACTACATCAGCAATTTTATCAAACTCTCTCTGCTTTTAGATTACAACAGTGACTACATTTCAAAAAGATTTCATTAGCTCTAAAGGGCCTCCCGTTGTCCTGAGTTGGTGAAAGGCTCTGTTTAAATGTAAGTCTTAATTTCTCTCTTTCTGTCTGTCAATCTAAGTTAATAATCATGTGGAATGGTGAAGTGTATCTGTTCCTTTCAGTGTCTAATCCACTCTCTGTCTCTACCTGTCCCTCTTTTTCCCTGTATACCTGTCTCGCCCTCTTTTGCTCTCTCAGTCTCTGTCTGTGTCTCTATCTCTGTTCACTTTTGTGCTCTTTGTTCCCTCCATTCACTCGCTGTCTGTGCGCAACCAAGATTCACTGGATTGATTCCTGAGTGACAGTGAACATGCTGAGAGGCTGTTTTCCCCTGTCTGGAGCATCTAGAACTGAGCTCACATTCTCTGGATAAAGTGTCAGCCATTTAGGACTGAGGTGAGGAGATATTTCTTCACTCAAAGGCTTGTGAACCTTTGGAATTCTGTAGCCTGGAGCTCTGTGGATCCTCAGTCGATGAGAATATTGAAGGCTGAGATTGATAAATGTTTGGACTTTAAGTGAATGAAGGGCTATCGGGATCGGATGGAAAATTGGTGCTGAGTTTGGGGATCTGACATGAACTTATTAAGTGGTAGCGGAGGCTCGAGGGGGCTTATGGACAATTCCTGTTCCTTTTTCGATGTTTTTAATGTTCTGTTTCAGTGGAAACACCATTAAGGCGACGGAAAACAGCAGGTTGAGAGAGGGAGCCTCGCCGAATGGCCTCAGGCGCTGGATTCAGATTCTATTATTTGCGAAACCGCTGCCAAAGTTATAGGTGCTATAAATGCTCTCCTCTGACGACAAAGTGCCAGCTCAAAGTGAATGCGGGCGTGCATTGGGTTTTATTTTAACAGGGAGAAGGAGGAGAGGCAATACAAATATCAATTGCCTTTGTGAGAATGCACAGAAGTGGAAGTAGTTGAGTTGTTCTACCAGACAGCCAGCACGGAGAAGATGGGCCGAAAGCCCGCCTCTCTGCTGTAGCCATCTGAGATACCAACAACATGAACCTGTCCATAGTGTCAGTTGTCGTGGCCGAGTGGTGAAGGAGATGGAGTTCAAATCCATTGGGGTTTCCCCGCTGCTCATTATACCTCGTTTTAACTCTGTGTCTACAGGGTTAGTTATCGGTTAGATTCAATCAAATCCATCCAAGTACCAAAGCATCCAAGGGGATTTTCCTATTTCCGTTCATTCACGAAAATATTCACAAAACTTGTAGTCGTAGAGTAACAAAAACGGAGCCAGATTGGTGAAATGTTTGCTTTCTGGGTGTTTGTCTCTCCTTAGAGACTAACCCTTGTCCTCTGCCACTCTCGGTGTATATGTCTGTATGTGTTCATCAATGTGTGTCAATGTCGTTCAGTTCCCGAGGGGGTGAGCACATTTTTACCATCACAAACTTTATTCACATTAGTTGTGCAGCTTCATATTAAAATGTTACAGAGAAAAATATCAGGATGGAAAATGCAGGAAGAGTTTGCAATGTTTGGAAGGAGGTGCAGCTAAGAAGTGGAAGATTAAGCGAGGAGTTTTCTTGACACGAGATTTGGGGCCAAATCTGGGAGATATTTGTGTCGATGTAAACAGTAAAATCTTCCCTATTACCGGTATATTTTCCCTTACACCATCCTCTCTATTGTCAGCGCTTTGCAGCCGATCACTGCCCTTCTCTCATTCCCTATCTTCACCTCTGTGTTTGTTCCTTTCCGGTTGTGACCGGATGACATTTCCAACTCTGATGCAAAACTCGAGCTTACACTGATTTCGGCAAATGTGATCTGCATTTCTCTCAGGAAATTATCCAATCTCATTTCCACAGTTTGCACGAGGTCAGCAAATTATCATTCCCTGACCGGGAATCGAACCCGGGCCGCGGCGGTGAAAGCACCGAATCCTGACCACTAGACCACCAGGGAAACTACACTGAATTTTTACAACCTGGTTTATCGATGCCACCTGTGCCTTTTATTTTTATTTCCAACCCCTTTCACCAGAGACATGTTTCAAATGAACAAAAGAACATGAGATAAAGGAGCAGGAGTCGACCATTCGGCCCCTCAAGCCTGCACTGCCAATCAATAAGATGATGGATGATCTGCCCAGGCCTCAACTCCTCTTTTGTGCCAGCTCCTCATAGCCCCCAACTCCCCGATATTTCAAAAATCTATCTACCTCCTCTTTAAATACTTTCAGTGATCTAGCCTCCACAACTCTCTGGGGTTGAGAATTCCAGACATTTACTACCCTCTGAGAGAAGAAATTCCTTCGCATCTCAGTTTTAAATGAGTGTCCCCTTATTCTGTAACTATGTTCCCTAGATCGAGTGGAAACGCCTTCTCTACATGAACCTGTCAAGCCTCCTCAGAATCTTGTAGGTTTCAATAAGATCACCCCTCATTCTTCTAAACTCTAATGAATAAAGACTTAACCTGTTTCGCTGTTCTTCATCCCAAAAAGTAGCCTGTTGAATCTATTCTGAACTGCCTCCAATGCCAGTATATCCTTTCTTAAATACAGGGGCCAAAATTACACACAGCATTCCAGATGCGGCCTCACCAACACCCTGCACAGCTGTAACAAGACTTCCAGATTTTTAAACTCCAACCACGAGCAAAACAGGCCAACATTCCATTTACCTTCTTAATGACTTGCTGCACCTGCATGCTAACCTATTGTGCTTAATGCACAAGAACGCCCAGATCCATCTGTGCTGCACGTTTTTGGAGTCTCTCTCCATTTAAATAATAGACTGCCTTTTGATTCTTCCGTCCAAAGTGCATCACCTCACACTTTCCTACATTAAACTCCATCTGCCAAGTTTTTTGCCCACTCACTCAACCAATCTATACCCCCTTGCAGATTCCTTATGTCCTCATCACAAAATGCACTCCTACCTATTTTTGTATCGTCAGAAAATTTGGTTACATTACACTCTGCCCCTCCTCCAAGTTATTAATATAGATAGTAAATAATTGAAGCCCTCGGATTGGTCCTTGTGGCACTCCGCTAGTTAGGTCTTTCCAACCTAAAAGATCCTGACTCTTTGCCTTCTGTGTGTGAAATTGGGCTCTTTACATTGCAGGGTTTGTGTAGGGTAATAGGGATCACGGTCTCTCACACACGGAAAGTTTCCCCGCTACATTGCAGGGTTTGTGTAGGGTAATAGGGATCACGGTCACTCACACACAAAAAGATTCCCCGCTTGAAGCCTTAACAGTATTAAATGTAGGGAAAGGTTGCATCATTCCCGTTTGATGTTGAATAGTAACTGGAAGCATCATCTCAAAACAAAGTGACATTTATACTTCTCCAGGTTTTGAATGATCTTCTGAACAATGCATCGCTCGGAAATTAGAGGGAAAGATGGGGGCGGATTTGCTGTAAGTTTGTTCGCACATGTGTGAGGTGTTGAATGAGCTGCTGATGTGCTCTGTCACCTGATGATTCTAATGTTAGATCAATTTCTCTGCCGCATGGCTAAGGTTTTCCGCCGAATTATACTTCCACTAAACAAGGTCCTGCAGTGCAATAAGATAGCACAGTTTGATATTCTGCAAGGAGCTGCATGTTGCTTTCGTAGCCTAGTAGTTATCACATTTCCTTTACACGCGGAAGATTCTCTGGTTGGAAACTCACATTAGAACTGGCAACATTTGTGGAAAACTTTCCTGCCGCCATTGACAACCCGGATCCGTATGACAATGAGTGCTGATGGGGAAAAAAAAACATCGGAAGTTTCGTCCCCGAGTGGTTTTGAACCACCAAACTTTCAGTTGGAAGAACACGCTAATCAATTTTGCTGCAGGAACTGATGCAACTTCCTGTCTTCCTTGTACAAGCACAGCCAAATCTCTTTGTAAATCACTGCACAACGTTCTCACCTTTTCAAACATGTCCTGCTTTGTTGCTTTTTAAAAATTACTTTTACGACCAAGTGAGTAACTTCAGTCTTTGCTACATTTTTCTCCGTCTGCCGTCTTGTTAGCCAAGCACCTCTTATATATTATAAAAACAGAAAATGCTGGGAAAACTCAGCTGGTCTGACAGCATCTGTGGAGAGGGAAACAGTGTTAACTTTTCGATTCCATGTGACCCCTCTTCAGAGCTGAAGAGAAGTAAAAAGTGATGGGGTTTATACTGTTCAAGTGGGGCAGGGTGGGGAGGGGGCGGGGAGGGTAGAGCAGGTGAAGCTGGGCAGAAGGTCAGCGAGAGGTGGGAGCTAAGGAGAGACTGACAAACGTATCATGGACACAAGAAAAAGGGAGTGTTAATGGCAGTGGTGAGGGCTGAAGAAGGTGCTGATAGTCGCATAAAAGAACGAAAGCAGAATGTGTGAATAGCAGAACAAGGGTCAGCACTCTGTGAAAGAACAACATGGAACAAGTAGCAGATGGTGCTTTTGGAGTTGGGGTTGGATGGAGTGAGAGGGAAGTAGTTGGGAAAAAATGATTAAAAAGGGGATAAAAAGGGGTATGAAATAACGAATAAATGAATAAAACATAAGTAAATAAAATACATTTTTATAAAGGGATTTTAAAAAGTGTGAAAATGGAGGAGAGAGTTCATGGTCTGAAGTTGTTCAACTCAATGTTAAGTCCAGAAGGCTGCAAAGTGTCTAAGCGGAAGATGAGGTGCTGTTCCTCCAGTTTGTGTTGAGCTTCACTGGAACATTGCAGCAGGCCAAGGACAGACATGTGGGCATGAGAGCAGGGTGGGGTGTTGAAATGGTAACCGACAGGAAGGCCTGGGTCATGCTTGTGGACAGACTGAAGGTGTTCTGCAAAGTGGTCACCCAGTCTCCGTTTGGTCTCCTCAATGTAATAGTTGCAGATGTACAACTTGCTATTTCCAAAACCCACCAACTTAATCAATGCGGCTCCTCTGAAACTTTCAATGCAAATATTGATCCTTTATAAGGTGCCATTCCCAGAACTATACACAGTCCTCCAGTTGTGACCTAACCAGGGCTTTGTATAGCTGTAGCAAACCTTTCCCTCTTTTCTATAAGAGCCTCTGAAACAGGTTGTACAGCAAGAGGAATAGGAATATATATGTCGACTAAGAAAATGAGGAGATGCTTGATCGGAATAAATTTTGTTAAAAAAATTAAATCCAAATCAACAGTTTAAGTACTTTTTTTGTTCAAAAACTATGTAATAATCCTAAGTGCAATTCTTGGTGTCATTGGGTGAAGGAAACTTTGGTAACGCTTCAGAATTTAGCAGACTGGGCACTGTAGAAGCTCCTTCCCATCTTTCAATATCATTTTTATTAAATCAGTATTTTCCAAGTGAAATTGGAGAATGAGTTGAGAGGGGGAAATCGGGATTATGCAGAGATGGAAGGAAAATCGGATGAATGAGGAGGCTCTTTGTAAAAAGCTTAGGCATGGAAAGGATGAGTGGGAGGATCTCTTACTGCGCTGTGCCATTTGATGATGACATTGTTGATCAGTCTGTCTCCAGCATTCCTAATGAGAACAGCCGAATTCCATTTCTTCAAAACAAAGACCCAAAGTGCTGCTGCATGACGTCACCGTTTAACATTCCAGCCAGGTGCCTGCACAGTTCAGAGGAGAAAAGTAACATTCGAGGTTTATCTGTAACTCAGAAAATTGAAGCGAGGGAAACTCAAGAAAATTACAATCGCCAGGGAAGTGATACCGAGTAAATTGTTGGAGGTGCGGGTTCACAAACCCTCGGGTCCTGATGGGCTTTATCGTAGCATCTTAAAAGAAGTGCCAAGTAAGATATTTGATATATTCGTTTTAATTTTCCAAATTCAATATATTTGGGCAAGATTCCATGAGATTGGAAAACAACAAATGTAATACGTTGGCTCAAAAAGTGAGAGAGACAGGAAACAGGAAACTGCAGGGCAGTCAGTTTAACATCTGTCAGAAGGAAAAGGTTCGATGCTATTTTTAGTGACGTTATGGCAGGACACATTAAAAAATTCAAGGTAATCAGGCAGAGTCAACATGGTTTTGTTAAAGGAAAATCGTCTTTGACCAATTTGTTAGAGTTCTTTGAACTAGCATATATTATGGATAATGGAGAACTGGTGGATGTGCTGTACTTAAGTTTCCAGAAGGCATTTGATAAAGTGACACATCAAGTGTTTTTTGCGGAAAGTAAAAGTTCATAGTGGAGGGGGTAATAGATTGGAATGGATAGAAGATTGGCTAGCTAACAGGAAGCAGAGATTAAGAAAAATGGCTCACTGTCTTGTTCGCAGGATCAGTGGTATGTCAAAGGGATCGGTGCTGGGGCCTCGGCTTTTTACAATGTGTATAAATGAGTTGGATGAATGGCCCAAGGAATGGTTGGTAAATATGCTGACGACAGAAAGATAGTTGGAAAAGTAATTTGTGGAGTTGACATAAGGACCTGAAAAGGGACATAGATAGATTAAGTGAATGGATAAAGATCTGGTAAATGGAATATAATGTGGGCAAATGTGAAATTGTCCATTTTGGCAGGAAGAATGAAAAAGCATATTATCTAAATGGTGAAAGATTGCCGGGCTCTGAGATGTAATGGTTAGCATGCAAACATAGCAAGTAATTAGGAAAGCTAATAAAATTATATTGTCGCTGGACTAATAGTCAAGGGAGCCAGGGTAACACTCCGGGTTCGAATCCCAAACAGCCCTTCTCTGCCTCTTTCATTCCCACACTCTGCCTCTGTGTTTGTTCTCGACTGTGATATTTCCACTGTAATTAGTGAAACGAGTGTGGATTGCTGTAAATACCTGTTTGGTTCACTAATGCCCTTTAGGGAAGGAAATCTTACCTCGTCTGGCCACACGTGACTCCAGGCCCACAGCACTGTGGTTGACTCTTAAAATACCCCCTGAAATGACCACTCAATTGTAACAAAGATACATAAAAGGAATGAACTGACTACCCAGTATTTGACCAAGGCACTGGAAGCGACAATGGCAATCTCAGCCCTGTCGACCCTGCAAAGTACTCCTTACCAACATCTGCCTAACAGACTAGTCAAGCAAACAGCCTGATATATGGAAGCGTACCTTACAGATAATGCCTCAGACACCACCATCTCTGGGTATATCCTGTCCCACCGAGGACAGGCCCAGCCGAGGTGGCAGCACAGTCGGGAGGGAATTGCCCTAGGAGTCCTCAATATTGATTCTGACCCCATGAAGTCTCCATGAAACAGGTCAAATGTGGGCAAGGAAAGCCTCGTGTTGATTAACACGTATCATCTTCCCTCAGCTGATGAATCAGTGCTCCTCCATGTTGAACAGCATTTGAAGGTGGCAAGGGCGCACAATGTATTCTGGGTGGGAGACTTCAATGTCCATCGCCAAGCATGGCTCGGTTGTGCCACTACTGGCCGAGCTGGCTTAGTCCTAAATAACATAGCTGCTAGACTGGGTCTATAGCAAGTGGTGAGCGAAAAACATACTTGACCTCATCCTCACCAACCTGCCTGCCTCAGATGCATCTGTCCATAACAGTATTGACAGGGGTGACTGCTGCACAGTCATTGCGGAGACGAAGTCCCCGTCTTCACATTAACAATATCCTCCACCGTGTTGTGTGGCACTACCACCATGCTAAATGGGATAGATTTCGAATAGATCTAGACTCGGAATCCAGGAGACACTGTGGGCCATTGGACTTGAACATAATCTGTAACCTCATGGCCCTGCATATCCCTCACTGTACCATCGCCAGCAAGCCAGGGGATCAACCCTGGTTCAGTGAAGAGTGCAGGAGGCCATGTCAGGAGCAGCACCAGGCATACCTAAACATGAGGTGTCAACCTGGTGAAGATACAACAAAGGGCTACTTGCATGCCAAACAGCATAAGCAGCAAATGATGGACAGGGCTAAGTGATCCCACAACCAATGAATCGGATCTAAGCTCTGCAGTCCTGTGACATTCAGTCGAGAATGGTGGTGGACAATTAAGCGACTCACTGGAAATGGAGGTTCCATAAATATCCCCAAACTCAATGATGGGGGAGCCTAGTACATCAGTGGAAAAGATAAGGCATTTGCTACAATCTTCAGCCAGAAGTGCCGAGTGGGTGGTCCATCGGCATCCCCCAGAGGTCCCCAGCATCACAGATGCCAGTCTTCAGCCAATTCGATTCACCCCACGTGATATAAAGAAGCGACTGAAGGCACTGGGTACTTCAAAGGCTATGGACCCTGACAATATTCTGGCAATAGTACTGAAAACTTGTTCTCCAGAACTTACCGCGCCCTTAGCCATGCTCTTCCAGTACAGCTATAACACTGGCATCTATCTGGCTATGTGGAAAATTGCCCAGGTATGTCCTGTACACAAAAAGCAAGACAAATCTAACTCAGCCAATTACCGCCCCATCAGTCTACTCTCTGCCATCAGTAAAGTAATGGAAGGGGTCACTGACAGTGCTATCAAACAGCACTTACTTAGCCATAACCTGCTCACTGATGCCCGGTTTGGGTTCCGCCAGGGCCACTCAGCTCCTGATCTCATTATAGCCTTAGTTCAAACATGGACAAAAGAGCTGAACTCCAGAGGTGAGGTGAGAGTGACTGCCCTTCACATCAATGCAACATTTGGCCGAGTGTGGCATCAACGAGCCCTAGCAAAACTGGAGTCAATGGGAATCTGGGGGGAATACTCTCCACTAGTTGGTGTCATGCCGAGCACAAAGGAAGATGGTTGTGCTTGTTCGAGGTCAGTCATCTCAGTTCCAGGACATCACTGCAGGAGTTCCTCAGGGTAGTGTCCTCAGCCCAACCATCTTCAGCTACTCCATCAATGACTTTCCGCCCATCATAAGGTCAGAAGTGGGGATGTTCGCTGATGATTGCACAATGTTTAGCACCATTCGCGACTACTCAGTTACTGAAGCAGTCTATGTCCAAATGCAGCAAGGCCTGGATAGTATCCAGGCTTGGGATGACGAGAGGCAGATAACATTCGTGCCACACAAGTATCATGCAATGACCATCTCCATCAAGAGAGAATTCATTCATCACCCCTTGATGTTCAAGGCATTACCATCACTGAATCCCCCAGTGTCAATATCCTCGTTGTTACCATTGACCAGAAACTGAACTGGACTAGCCATATAAATACTATAGCTACAAGAACAGGTCAGAGGCTAGGAATCATGCGATGTGTAACTCATCTCCTAACTCTCGCAAAGCCATCTACAAGGCATAAGTCAGATGTGTGATGGAATACTCTCCACTTGCCTTGCTGAGTGCAGCACCCACAACACTCAAGGAGCTTGAGACCATCCAGGACAAAGCAGCCCAATTGATTGGCACCGCATCCACAAACAATCACTCCCTCCTCCACCGACGCACCGTAGCAGCGTTGTAGATGCATTGCAGGAATTCACCAAGGCTCCTTAGGCAGCACCTTCCAAACCCACGACCGTAACCATCCATAAGGACATGAGCAGCAGCTAGATGGGAACGACACCACCTGGAAGTTCTCTGCCAAGTCACTTACCATCCTGACTTGCAAATATATTGCCGTTCCTTCACTGTCGCTGGGTCAAAATCCTGGAACTCCTTTTCTAACAGCACTGTGGGTGTACCTACACTACACGGACTGCAGCGGTTTAAGAAGGCAGTTGACCACCACCTTCTCAAGGACAACTAGGGATGGGCAATAAATGCTGGCCTAGCCAGCGATGCCCACATCCCGAGAATGGATAAAACAAAGAAAAATATCAGCATGAAAGATATAATAAGAGATTGGCCCTTTCTATGTATATCCTACAACAACAACTTATATTTATAAAGCGCCTTTAACCAAATGAAACGTCACAAGGCGCTCCCCAGGAGCATTATATAACAAAGTGTGACACCGAGCCACATATTCAGTCAGATGACTAAAAGCTCGGTCAAAGGGGAGACTTTAAGCACTGTCTTAAAGTAGGAAAGTATCGACTTCATGTTCCAGCTAACAGCAATGGTGCTTCTCATTAGTGAAGAAGTTACTTGTGTTCAAGTTTAACAAGACGGAGAAAGTTTTCTCTGGTGAAGAGATCGGGAATGAAAAAAAAGCCAAATATTCAGTTTATTGCTAGTTTCCCTGATGACAACTGACCAGGAATCGGCGCTTCCATTGGACCAACAGCGAATAGGGTGGAGGGTTTTGGAAATTGAAAGTTACACATGAGCAGCTTGTGGGACTATTTCACCTCACTGTCAATTTCATGTTCCAGCTCACAGATACCGTTATTTTCATTGGCTGAAGAAGTCGTTTGTGTTGAACCTAAACAGGCAGTTTTGTGGTTTAAGAGATTTGAGATGGAACAAAAAGAGGCAAAAGCAGCATAGATAAGCCAGCTCGAGAAATGATTTGGTCGCTTCCTTGGTGGTCTAGTGGTTAGAATTTAGCACTTTCACTGCTGCGGCCCGGGTTCGATTCCTGGTGAAAGAATGAAGGTTTGTGGATTTCGAAAAATTGTTTAAGCAAGTATTGATAACTTACTGATTGAAAATATTTAGCAGCTCTGCCAGAAGCAGCAGAGTGAGAGTATCGCCTCGGAGCTAGAAAAATCAGACTTGGAACAAGTGGAGAACACAGAGGTGGAGTGAGGGAAAGGCTGAAGTGTAGGGCTGGTTGTAAAGCACTGACCAGAGATATTGGTGCGAGGCAAAATATGAGTGGGAGGAGGACAAATGTTGCTCTCTACTGATTGTACCGTCACAACTATCACTCCTGATCACTCACCCTGCTCTTTGAAAGCAGCAAGAATGGCCTCTTTCTTTGCTCTAACTTTTTATAATTTTATGTTTCCCAACAACACGGGTCATTCTGCCATTCATTAACCCGCTCGAGCGAGATGTACTTTCTTACTTGTATTCGGCTCTTAACAAACCAAAACACGGAGAAAATTCAGCGAATTTTCTTGTCATTTCTAGTACCAGGTTTGTCACGAGACTAACTGAGCGACACATAAATGGTGCCAATCCTTCACTGGAGCTCACCACGTCCAAAGAGCACTGTTACCATCAGCCTGTTATGTACCTTCTTGCAGTGCATCTGCTGAACAATATGTTTATCACAGCTCTGCTTTCTTCACATTGAAATCCAGTGTGAAAATATGAACAATTTCAAAGCTGAACAACGTACTAGAACGTGCTCGTACAACGTACAAACGGACTTGAAGGAAAGTGTGACTGTGGATAATAGGCACTGTGGACATTCCTGTAATCAGAATTTGGGAGGATCAGGAAGATGAGATCCTGGTGTCTCTTTACCCTGCAAGATTGTCTGCAAACCTATCGCCTTGCGTCTTATTTTCCCACGAACTGACTCTGTCTGCATCCAGCAGCTAATTGACCTGGGAGCTGGACACGAGACAGGGACAGAAGCAGAAAGAGATGCGACATGAAAGTGCTTTGAATTTGATGTCTGCCAGTTGCTTTCAATGGTGAATGCCTGCCTTGCAGCGATTAGTTGGAGGTTTTTTCCCCTTTTTGAAAGAAGCAAGATTTTAAAAGTCCCACAGCGCCCAGCGGAGGGCTCAAAACAACGGCCCTGAGATTAAGAGTCACATGTTCTACCGACTGAGCTAGCTGGGCAAGTGATCAAGGTCTGCTTCATATCCCAACACACACGGAGACACTTGTTGCTTTCAACCTGATACCTCAGCTTGTTCCGAATATCAATGTGTGTAAGGTAATCACCCTACAAAAGCCCCAAGGTTGCAATGCATTCCTCTCAATCATTAATAACATCATTCACATCTTCGACTTCTTAGCTGCACCTCCTTCCAAACATTGTGATCCATTTTCCTCAGGATTTGTTCCTGGATTTAATATTTATCTGCTTTATGAACTCATTTTGAAATCAGATTATCTTCAACATCCACACAAATTGAATTGCAAACCTGACGGACAAACAATGGAAAACAAGTAACTCAGTCACACAAATCCCATGGTGCTCATTTTCAGATCTTCAACAGTCAGATTTTCAATGAAATGAAGTAATTTTACAGTGAAATGACTTGGAAAGGTGGTGCGATTTTTATTTGTGACTCACTCACTCGGGAATTCTGTAAATGCTGCTCGGAGGTTTAGTGACCGGGATATAATTTACCTACGTTTTCCTGAGCCTGTGCTCGGTGTATTGGGAGGTTTTGCCCGGGTTGGAGTATCTCGCGTCCCAGGGATGGGCAGTAACCCGCTGATTGAAGCTGCAGTCGCCGCTTTCTGCTGGCAGCGGGTGATTGGAGAGTGCGGGGCCGGAATATTGCTGCTTTTCCCTGTCTCACTCACGGTGGAGCTGAGGATGAGGGAATCGTTGATGGGTTTGTCTGAAACCAATAATTTCTTAGATTTCTACTGGGTTAGATGAAGGTACATATTTTTCAAAAAGCTGTTTGTGCTGGAGCTCACTGGACAACAGTAGATCTGGAACCCTTTTGGGGATATTATCTTGTAGCCCACGTACCCAATGACAACCCTGAACTGCGTGACAAAGAATGCTGATGGGGGGAAAACAGTAAAATCTTCACTTCTGGATTGTCTTGAATCACCAACCTTTCAGTTAACAAGAAAACACACTGACCAATTGTGCCTCAGAGACTTATACAAGTTCAGACTACAAGGTATCCTAACCAGGGTGTCAGTGAGTCAAATCTTCAGATTGCCACTACCCAGATGACTATCGCTCTCTATCCGTCTTGCGCTTCCAAAATAAAAGTTGGGTCACTCATTGTGAACACATGGAAACAGTCTGATCCCGCCCACTGCAGGCCCATCCATATCACTGGGAACCAGCTCTCCTACAACCGGTGCCGTCTCCCTTCAAGCCTCTCGCTGTATTGTCTGTTTCCAAGTATTCTGATTGTCCCGAAGCCAATATTAGGTTTGGATTCCTGATGTGCAGTAACGAGAATCATTTAAATGTCTCAGATCAGTTAATTTCACAGATAACATCAGAGTCAATTTTCCATAGTCTTAAAGAAGAGGAAGGTGTCTTAACTGTCTCTGGTCAGTCGGGCTGTTCACCCTTCATTCTCTGATTCCATTCCTGAAAGCGGATTTTCATTTTCTCTTTGAGTTCCTTGACTACATCTGGCAGCATCTTTGATTTGAGAGGCATAATTTATAGTTCAGATGTAATGCAGTTCCGATGAAAGATTACAGACCTGAAATGAAAACTATGTTTATCTCTCCACAGAGGCTACCAGGTCTGCTGAGAATTCCAGTATTTTCTGTTTTTATTTCAGATGACCAACATCTGCAATATGTTGCTTTTCTTTACCTGATTAGTGAAACATATAAGATTCTGAGTGTACCTGGCAGGGCGGATGTTGAGAGGATGTTACCTCTTGTGGGAGAATCTAGAACTAGGGGTCATTGTTTAAAAATAAGCGGTCACCCATTTAAAACAGAGAGGCAAAGTTTTTTTTTTCTCAGAGAGTCATGAGTCTTTGGAACTCTCTTCCTGAAAAAACTATGGAAGCAGAGTCTTTGAATATTTTTAAGGCAGAGATGGATATATTCTTGGTAAGCAAGGGGGTGATTGATTATCGGGGGTAGACGGGGTACAGATTTCAGGTTACTGTCAGGTCAGCCATGATCTTATTAAATGACAGAGCAGGCTTGAGGGGCCTAATGGCCTACACCTGCTCCGTGTTCTTATGTAGTGTTAAGGATGTGGAACCCATTACCAGCAGATTTCGAGATCCATGTCTGAGCTGAAAACGTGCAGGTAAGCTCACATTGTAAACAGATTGTTCACCAGGTGGAAATAGAAAGGGATTCGCCCTATCATCCCAATTACTGACACAGCAACACAGTCTCGCTGGTGTTTTGACTGATGCAGTTGGTAAAGCGGAGTTATTTAAAATTCCCAGAAGGAAACCTTAAACATCTGTCACAACCTATCATTTTAAGTGTTATGTTTGAGATGCGACCCTAAATTCAGGAATCAGCTCTCGAAGTTTTAAATTAAACAAAATGAAACATTTTATTAATTTACACAGATGAGAATGTATATACACATGGCTACAAATTATTACTCTCAGAACTTTTGAAAAATTCCCAAACTAATCTCCATTAAGGCAACAGCAACCCATAGACTTAACCAGACACCAGGCAAAGCATTTTCACCATACGAATTCAAAATGAGGTTCTTTTCATTTGTTCCTTGTGGAGTCAATTGGAGGCTTGCAGCTGCCTTTTGATCTCACGTTGCCTCTGTTCTGCACACCCAAAATGATTGTCTTGTTATAACTACCATTACTGATTGAATGCAAATTCTCATTTTCCCACCAGCCTCTTTGAACACACCCTTTTAACAATGAAAGTCCTTTCATAATACCAATTTTATTAAAAAATATAAATATATTGCTTGGTAGCTGCTAGGTAGGTGTCCATTTTCACCCTACTTCTTGAATGCTCTATTAAAAAATGCAAATGCACGTTATTCCTCTTCCATCTCAAAACTAGCACACATCAAAGCACCCAGGCTAGCTGGCCTTAATCCAGATAAGACACACCCACAGACTAAACCTCTATTTTAAAATAAAAGTATTTTCCAAAATATTATGTACATTAACAGCTTCATGACACCGGTGGGAGGCCATTCAGATACTTCACGTGAGCAAAGGGCTTTATTCAGTTTGCCCACATGTTAACACTCCATCTTTAAAGGTTCAAAGGATTTGATCCACAATCAGAGGATTGCTAGTGGCAAAAGACGGTTTAAAAGCCACCAACTCACCCCATCTGCTGAGATTCCGCTGAGTTCAGATCTAACTCTAGGGGTTTGTTCTGCTGTTCATTACACCCAGGAGAGAATAATGGTGGAGCCCAGAGTAATTTGGTCGCTGTATCAATTGATTCAACAATTTGATGCCTTTCCCCAATGGCACCCATCGTATCTGATTACATGACAGAGGTTTCTATCCGACATTTCCGCCCTTCAATGGCGGATCGATCACCCGGCATTCGCTGCGGGAGAGAATGTGCCCTATTCTCACGAGAAAAGTTCCTTGCACATGCGCACTGTTGTATGTGCTTGGAGCGTGCGCAATGCGGTCTGTTTCATGAGCATGCGCAGTGCTGGTCTGAGACTGAAGCTGCTCGGAGCCGGAGAGGGAATATCGAGTGGAGCAAATAACAGAGTTAGTGGGTGTGTGAGGAGGAATGGAGGCAGCGGAGTGGGAATGGAGGCTTCATAAAGACACAGTGCAGGTTGAAGACCCCAAATAACAAGGTACGGGGGTTGCGGTTGCAGAGAACGGACCGAAAAAGTCTGTTTTTTTCTCTTTGCCAGGCCCGGGGTAACGGCCGCCATCTTTATAGGGAGAGGGGTGGGGGGAGTGGAATGTGCAGCAGGGCGCATGCGCGGTCATCCTGATCCAGGTAGCAGGAGGAGAGAATGTTGTGCATTTCTATCCTGGACTGACAGGGATGGATTTTGGAAACTCCTTTTACAGGGGGTTAGAAGGGGAGGATTTACACACAGCAAACTTAGACCATGAGAAATATTTGTCTCTTCTCAATTTATGTCCTGGATTGACAGTGATGGATTGTTTGTAAACTCCTTTTTCACAGAATCACTGAATCACACAGTGCTGAAGAGGCCCTTCGGCCCATCGAGTCTGCACTGACACGTGAGAAACACCTGACCTACCTCCCTAATCCCATTTTCCAATACTTGGCCTATAGCCTTGAATGTATGACGTGCCAACTGCTCATCCAGGTTTAATGGATTTAGGCAACCCGCCTCCACCACCCTCCCAGGCAGTGCATTCCAGACCATCACCAGCCTCTGGGTAAAAAAGTTTTTCCTCACATTCCCCCTAAACCTCCTGCCCCTCACTTTGAACTTATGTCCCCTTGTGACAGACCCTTCAACTAAGGTGAACAGCTGCTCCCTATCCACCCTGTCCATGGCCTTCATAATCTTATACACCTCAATCAGGTCGCCCCTCAGTCTTCTCTGCTCCAACGAAAACAACCCAAGACTATCCAACCTCTCTTCACAACTTAAATGTTCCATCCCAGGCAACATCCTGGTATATTAAATGGGAAGGATTTGCGGATTGGAAACAGAAACAAAACTTCACATTAAGATCTGACAGAATGACTTGATTCATCGGAACTTGATATTATCGGCCTCGAATTGTAAGCATTGAGTTCCAGGTCATTGCCACTCACTGTGTAAAATTTTTTCCTCATATGCTCCCTGTAGATCTTGCCCCAAATCTTAAATTTGTAATCCCTTAAATCTGTATTCATGTAATCCTTTTATGATCAGATACTGTGAACAGCCTTTCTTTAACTACCCTATCTAAACCTATCATAATCTTGTACACCTCTATCAAATCTCCCCTCAATCTACTTTTCTCCAAGGAGAACAACCCCAGTTTCTCCAAAGTAATCTTACAACATCCCTCATCCCTCGACCCATTCTGACAAATCTCCTCTGCCCCCTCTCAAGGACCCTCACATCCTTCATGATGTGTGGTGATCACTGGTTTGCACAGACCCGGATGTTCTGTGCCCATGTGTATGACATCATCACACATCAACAATTACACGGTGACATCATCACACATCGACAATTACACAGTGACATCAACCCACTCCCCGGGTATTTCCTCAACTGGGAGATTTTTCTCTGACTCCAGTGCTTCTGATATCTTTCCAGCTGCAGGCTCCAACAGAAGTGTTCAACATTGCAAACTCTGAATTTATTTCAGAGCTGAATGTTTTTGACCATTTAGCTACAATCTAGACTTTTGTGCAGTGCTCTGTTATCTGTAAGAGGTTTCATGCCTCAGGGGCTGGTGTGACTTCTTTACTGTGGATCTAAATCCATGTTCATCCATTCCTCCGTTTCACCTCTGCCCCCCGATCACTTCTCTGCCATTGTCTAACTTCCTCTGTCTCTAGTTATGGGTGTATTTTAGCTCCATTTAGGATTTTACTGTAAATTCTGCCGACAGTGTCTAAAGGAAGTTTCCATCGCTCCCCAAACCTGAACATGTGCTGCTGTCTTCCCAGCTTTACCTTCCCATCTTTCATAGTCAGGAATTGTTTTTCTCGCACTGTAATCCATTTCTCTTCCACTTCTGAGCTTCTGTTGACCATCAAATTCTGTATAATTTTTATTCTCTGTAATTCATTCTGCATGGCCTGAAATGTTAGCTCTGTTTCTCTCTCCACAGATACCAGCAAATATTGCCAATCCCCAGTTGCCTGTGGAGAAGATGATGTTTGACCTTCTTGAACCGCTGCAGTCCGTGTGGTGAAGGTGCTCCCACAATAATGTTAGGTAAGGAGTTACAGGTTATTCACCCAGCGATGAGGAAGGAACATTGATATACATCCAAATCAACAACAATAATTTGTATTTATATTGCACTTTCAATGTAAGACAATATTCCAAGGCATTTCACAGAAATGTTGCAAAGCAAGGTTTAACACTGAGCAACACAAGGAGATATTAGGGCAGGTGACCAAAAGCTTGGTCAAATGGGTCGGTTTTAAGGAACATCTTAAAGGGGAGAAAGAGAAGTGGAGAAGTTTAGGGAGGAAATTCCAGAGCTTGTGGCCAAGGCAAATGAAAGAATGGTCACCAATGGTGGAGCGATCAAAATCAGGAATTCTCAGCAGGCCGGAATTAGAGGAGCTGAGATACCTCAGAGGGTTGTGAGGCTGGATTACAGAGATAGAGAGGGTGAGACCCTGGAGGGATTGAAAATACGGATGAGAAATTTAAAATTTTGCTTCTTATCCTGGAGCCTTTGTAGGTCATTGAGCTCAGGGGTGATGGGTGAACAAGACTTGGTGCGAGTAAGCACACCGGCAGCAGAGTTTTGGATGACCTCAAGATTACAGGGAGGGTGAACGTGGGAGGCCGGCCGGGAGTGTGTTAGGATAGTTAAGTCTAGAGATAACAAAGGAATGGATGAGAGTTTCAGCAGCAGATGAGCTGAGACTGGCCTGGAGTCGGGCGATGTTACTGAGGTGGAAATAGGTGGTCTTGGTGATGATGTGGATATGTGGTTGGAAGCTCAACTTGGGGTGAAATATTTCACCATGGTTGTGAACAGCCTGGTTCAGTCTCAGACAGTTGTCAGGGAGAGGGATGTAGTCTGTGTCTGGGGAGTGGAGTTTGTAGCAGGGTCTGAAGACAATGGCTTCAGTCTTCTCAATATTTAAATGGAGGAAATTCTGTACATCCAGTACTGGATGTCAGACAATCCAGGATGGTGTGTGACTTGGAGGGGAACTTGGAGGTGATGGTCTTCACATACACCTGCTACCCTGGTCCTTCTAGGTGGTGTAGGTTGAGGGTTTGGGAAGTTTTGTCAAAGTTCTGGTTTAGTTGCAGATCTGTAACAATCCTCTCCTCATCCCCTACCTTTCCCACCCCATTCTCTCTCTGCCTCTCCCACTCCCCTTCTCTCCCTACCTCACCACTCCCCTTCTCTCCCTACCTCACCCACTCCCCTTCTCTCTCTGCCTCTCCAACTCCCCTTCTCTCCCTGCCTCTCCCATTCCCCTTCTCTCCCTGCCTCTCCCATTCCCCTTCTCTCTCTGCCTCTCCAACTCCCCTTCTCTCTCTGCCTCTCCCACTCCCCTTCCCTCCCTACCTCTCCCACTCCCCTTCTCTCTCTGCCTCTCCCACTCCCCTTCTCTCTCTGCCCCTCCCATTCCCCTTCTCTCTCTGCCTCTCCCACTCCTTCTCTCTCTGCCTCTCCCACTCCCCTTCTCTCTCTGCCTCTCCCACTCCCCTTCTCTCCCTGCCTCTCCTTCCCTTCTCTCTCTGCCTCTCCTAATCCCCTTGTCTCTCTTTCTCTCTGTCACATAGAATTCTCCAGCCCAGCGAGTTGTGGATGCTCCATCATTGAATATATTTCAGACTGGGATGGGGAGATTTTTGGTCTCTCAGGGAGTCGAGGGATATGGGGAGTGGGCGGGAAAGTGGAGTTGAAGCCCAAGATCAGCCATGATCGTATTGAATGGTGGAGCGGGCTCGACGGGGTGTCAGGACTTCTCTTGTTCCTATTTCGTATGTTCTTATAGAGGCCAGAGTCTTATGTAGGCCCAGACCGGGTGGCAGGTTCCCTTCCCTGAAGGACATTAGTGAACCAGTTGGGTTTTTATGACAATCCAGCAGTTTTCATGGTCACTTTTTCCTCGTGCCGGCCCCACAAATTCCCAGATTCATTCAGCTCAATTTCACAACCTGCCTTTGTGTTTTTGTGGGTTCTCTCTCACTCCCTTTTTTCTGTTTTAAATCATTTTCACAGAGTATTCGAAGGGGAGGATTTACAGTCGGGAAACTGAAACCAAACATCACATCAGGATCTGACGGAGTCGCCCTATTGAACATGGACGGACAAAGCACCGTTCACAGTGGGGAGACACTGTGGAAATGTGGGGATTGTGGAATGGGATTCAGATTCCCGTCTGAGCTGGAAACTCATCGGCGCACTCACACTGGGGAGAGACCGTTCATCTGCTTCGTATGTGGGAAGGGAGTTACTCGATCGTCCAGCCTGCTGACACACCAGTGAGTTCACACTGGGGAGAAGCCGTTCACCTGCCCCGAGTGTGGGCAGGAGTTCACCCGATCATCAGGGCTGCATCAACACCAGCAACTTCACACAGGGGAGAGACCGTTCACCTGCTCCCAGTGTGGGAAGGGATTCACTGAGTCATCCTTCCTGCTCAGACACCAGCGAGTTCACACTGACGAGAGACCTTTTAATGCCCAGACTGCGGGAAATGCTACAAAAGCTCCGGGAACCTGACATACCATCAACGTGTTCACACTGACGAGAGGCCGTTCAGCTGCTCTCACTGTGGGACTGGGTTCAGGGAATCATCTCAACTCACTGTACACCAGTGAACTCACACTGGGGAGAGACCGTTCACCTGCTCCAAGTGTGGGAAGGGATTCACTCGGTGATCCAGCCTGCTGACACACCAGCAAGTTCACAAGTAACTCAGAACATTGATTAGATTTTGCTGTTAGTCACATCCAGGACTGAACCATGTACATTGGGGTCTGTTTCTGCTGATCTTAGTAAATTTCAGCCCAGTTATAGGTGTTAATATTAAAAAAGTATATCATATGATAAAGTCAAATAAATCAGCTTTGTATGAAATACAGTGAGTTGTATCATTTTAGTGGCTCTAACACAAGTTAGTTCATGTTGAAGGACCCTCCCTCTCCCCTGCCTCCTCCATCCTCACCTCCAACAACAAGTGTGAGGAGCTCATGGAGCTTCTTTGTCACTTATATTGAGACAATCCGATCAGCTGCATCTGCTGCTTCCCTCCCTTCCACTAACCCACCAGGACAAACTGTCTGTAAAGATCCCCCTTGTCTGAACCCTGAACTCGCATCTTCCTCCAGTTTCTCTCCCATCTCCCTTCATGCCCTCTCAGCGCTCATCTTGTCCATGAGACCCAGCTCCTGCCCCATCGATCCTATTCCCACTAAACTGCTGATCATCTAATTTCTCCATGTAGCTGATATTATTAATGGTTCTCTCTCTCTCCTGGGACTGTCCCTCTTCACCTTTCAATGCACTGTCATCACCCATCCTAAAAAAAACAATCTCTGATCCCCCATTGTCTTCACAAACGACTGCCCCATCTCCAACCTCCCTTTCCTCTCTAAAGTCCTTGTACTTGGTGTTCCCCAAGGATCTATCCTTGGCCCCTCCTATTTCTCAACTACATGCTGCCACTAGGTGACATCATCAAAAAGCACCGTGTTAGTTTTCACATGTACACTGACAACACCCAGCTCTACCTCACCACCACCCTCTCCATTCCTCCACTGTTACTAAATTATCAAACTGCTTATCCCACATCCAGCACTGGATGAGCAGAAATTTCCTCCAATTAAAAATTGGGAAGACCAAAGCCATTGTCTTCGGTCACCACTACAAGTTTCATTCCCTAACTACCGAGTCCATCCCTCCCTCCGGGAACTGTCTGAGGCTGAACCACACTGTTCACAATCTTAGTCTCATATTTGGCTCCAAGATGAGTTTCTGACCACATATCCACACCATCACTAACACCAGATATTTCAATCTCCATAATGTCACCTGTCTCCACCTCACCCCCAGCTCATCTGCTGCTCAAACCCTCACCCATGTCCATGATACCTTTAGACTGGATGATTCCAATACATTCCTGGCCGGACTCTCACATTCACCCCATCCCCACACGGAATCATGAGATCATCCAAAACTCTGTGCCTGTGTGTTCTCACCTCAAATCCCGTTCACCCATCACCCCTGTGCTCATAGACCCACATTGGCTTCTGCTCAAGGAATGTCTCCATTTTAAAATTGCACACTTGTTTCAAATTCCTCCATGGCCTCATCCCTCTCTAGCTCTCTAATCTCCAGTCCTACAACCCTCCTAGATTTCAGCACTCATCCTCCTGGGCTCTTTGGCATCCCTGACTTTAATTACTCCACCACCGATGGCCGTGCCTAGGTGTGAAGCTTTGAAATACTCTCCCTCAACTTCACCACCCCCTCCACCTCTCTCTCCTGATTAAAGATGTTGGTTAAAATCTGCTTCTTCAATCACGGCTTTGTCCATTGACCCTAATATCTCCCTATGTGACTGGTCAGTTTTTACTTTATGAAACTCCTCTGAAGCACCTTGGAATGTTTTATATAAGTTGTTCCTGTTTCATGACAGCCAGTTTGTGCACAGCAAGATTCCACAAACAGCAATCAGACTAACTGATTAATCTAGTTTTTTTGGTGGTGTTAGTTAAAGCACGAATGTTGGTCCCACTGCACCAGGTGAACTCCCCTGTGGACAGGATGTGGAGTTGTTGAGCTCTCCTGAGCTGAGAGTGGAGCTGATTGAGCTGTGGGGCCTGCAGTGTACCTTGAAGAACCGCTGTCTGGGATCTTTCCTCTTAATTCACTGGCTCCCAGCTGAAGTTGTTGCTGCAGTTAAATAGTTAACTTTGAATATCAATCCCAATTTAACCTTTGGAGTGAAATCTGCAACTTTAAATCAGCTGTAAAAGAGAAAGCAAATTCATGCTAAGGCATTTGGAAAGGGCAAACAAAGCTGGAGAATACACAATAAACAGGAGAATATTGGGAGGGGTAGAGGAAGTGAGAGACCTCGGAGTCCATGTCCACAGGTCCCTGAAGGTGGCAGGACAGGTGGATCAGGTGGTAAAGAAAGCATATATTTATCAGAACTCACCATACACCAGCACATTCACACTGGGGAGAGGCCATTCACCTGTACGGAGTGTGGGAAGGGATTCACTCAGTTATCCACCCTGCTGAGACACGAACAAACTCACACTGAGGGGAGGCCATTCAGCTGCTCCGACTGTGGGAAAAGATTCACCCATTCAAACAACCTTGTGAGACACCAGCGAGTTCACACTGGGGAGAAGTTGTTCAGCTGCTCCGAGTGTGGCAAGAGATTTACTCAGTCATCTCAACTACTGACACATCAACAAATTCACACTGCCGAGTGGCCTTTTAAATGCCCAGACTATGAGAAGTGCTTTAAAATTCCAGTGAACTGATGTCCCATCAACGTGTTCACACTAACGAGAGACCGTTCAGGTGCTCTCACTGTGGGACTGGGTTTAGGTGGTCATCTCAACTCACTGTACACCAGCGAGTTCACACTGGAGAGAGGCTATTCAGCTGCTCAGAGTGTGGGAAGGGATTCACTCAGTCGCTAACCTGCTGAAACACCAGCAAGTTCACAATTAACAAGTGATTGGATTTTGCTGTGAATCACATCCAGGTCTGAACCATGTTCATTGGGGTCTGTTTCTGCTGATGGCAATAAACTCCAGCCCAGTTATAGGGGTTTATATTCTGTATAAAAATCAGATGAATCAGATTTGTGTTAAACACATGGTGTATTGAGTCTTTTTTAATATTGCTAACACAAATCAGTTCCTTTTGAACATAGGAACATGTCTCAGTACATTGGAGCAGTAATGAACCAACTCAGGGGAATATTGGATACAGAGTCAAAACAACATTATATTATTTTTCCAAGTGACCTGTCTCAGAATTCTCTCATCAAACAGACCATCAACATGAGAGGAGTTGACATTTTCAGTCATTCCAAGAGGAAATTCGAGGCTGTAATTATCCACTGATGTTGTTCTGAAATTTTACAACCTCCCACTGTCACCAAAGCTGGCAATAGACAGCTCATTGTTCTAATTGTGTTGTAGCCTCTGTCCCAGATTTTGTTCAATGTAGATTTAATGTTCAGAGAAAGGGGTGGGATTGGATGGTCAAAACCGCTCACAGGCTATGGAGGGTGATGTTGACTTGAATGTGCCAAAAACAGTGTTCTTCACAGGCACCAATACTTTATCCCCAGTATTAGTCACTTTGGTTGGTGTTGTCCACCTGATAGGACAGGATGTGTCCTCATGTGTCTGTTTGTATGGGTGTGGGTGTATCCCTGAGTGTGGAAGTGTGTGTAAATGTGTGTGGGTGTGGAGAGGTTGTCTGAGTGTGTGTGAGAGACAGACAGAGAATGTGTGTGTGGGTCTGTGTGTGTGGTTGTCTGTGCTGCTTCTCATTAGCTATAACAGAAACCTTCCTCTCCAAGCAGACAACATGGCTCCTGAGAATCCCATCCAGTGATGTGAATGGTACGGTTCGGAGATCCTACATCCAGGGTGAAACCACAGGCTGACTGTGTGCTGCGTAAAACCTGACATCTACACAACCAGGCCCCACTTCTCCTGGAGCAACATGAAGTGTCTGCTGCTTTCCAGATCCATTCCTTTCCCCTCACTATTATCCTCAGATAGTTCACAAATTCCTTGTGTACAACATCCTCCAACATGCCTATCGTTTCCACTTTAAATATTTCCATTGGTCTTTTTCACAGAGAGCAATGGGATTGCTGCTATCACAGGAATCAGTTTTGAAATACTGTCCCTCTGATCATCAGGCTTCCTGGAGTAATACACTGATCCCGATCTTCCCACCGAACACAAATCCATAGACCATCTGAGTGCCAGATTGTAATGTAATTGTCTAATATAGAAAACATATATCATTTAACCCATTTAAACCTGAGTCAGCACACCTCCTCCACACACACTACAAGAGGTTGTCTTTGAGATCAGTTGTTCCTTTGTAATCTGGGTTGTTCTGAATGATGACAATATGAACCTTCTTCCTAACCTGTCCTAACCCTTGAAAGGGGGGAATGCGTCATTAACACATACATGCTTCAAGTTATTAATTCTGCTTAGCCTGGCTGACATAATTAATTTAGGACTAACAGAAGGATTAGGGTATAGTCGAATGGACAGATGTCCAACGGGGACATAAGGGGACTTCTTGCTAATGTTGGGATTACAAGGTTAGACATTATTTTTACATTCATTTTTTTAACAATTTGCTGATTTTTGATGGAAAGGGAGACAGTGAGAAGGAGCTAGATAGTCGAGAATGTCAGAGGGAGTGCACTTGTGGTGTGGGGTGGGAGGGGAATAACAGAGGAACCAGCTATGGGTGCAGACCATTTTTACATAGGCATGAATGTACAGGATCGAAATTATAAACAAGGGCACACGGTTCAGTCTGTAATCATGATCAATGCTGTAATGTCTACAAAATACTCCAAACGTACGGGAGAAACTTGTATCGATGAGATGTCTTTGGGGCTCTCCTCTATCCCCATATTTGTCGTTAATGTTGCTTTTCCATCACACAGCTGACTCACGTCGAGTGTTTTAGATACTCCACAACACCCTTCTGTCGGTTCATTCACTGAAACCAGGGACTCTCCTTGTTCTAACGATGACATTCTCTGTCTGCCCGGTTATTTCTTGAAGTCAGTCAGCCCTTGAATTGTTTGTACATTGTTTCATCATGTCCCACCCAGCTGGCCACCAGTGCAGAGGCGTTGGAGGAGGGCGGTTTGGTCCACGTTGTTAGAGGCTGCAGACAGGCCGAGAAGGACAGTGAGGGAGTTTTCCTTTATCACATTCACATCGGGTGTCATTGGTGACTTTGGGAAGAGCTATTTCGATACCGTGACAGGGACAGAGATCTTATTGAAGGGATTTAAACATGGAGTTCTGGGAAATGTGGACATGGATTTGGGGGGTGATCAGGACTTTGGAGAGCGAAAGGAGGTTGGAGCTGGAGTGGGAGTTTAATAGGATAGTGGGGTCAAGTGTTGGTTTTATTCAGGACAGGTGATGATGGCAGATTTGAAGGTGACAGGGACAGTACCTGAAGAAAGAGGGCCATTAACAATATCAATGAACATGGGGAAAATGGGTGATCATCAGTTTAGCGGGAATAGGGTTGATGGAGCAGGAGGTGGGTCTCATGGACAAAGTGAGCTCTGAGAGAGCAGGAAGGGGAGATGGGAGAGAAACTGGAGAAAGATGTGGGTTCAGAGCTCGGACGTGGGGGATCTTTAGAGAAAGTTTGTCCCGATGGGCTAGTGGAAGGGAAGAAAGCAGCTGAGGCAGCTGATTGGATTGTCTCAATCTTAGTGACAAAGAAGCTCCATGAGCTCCTCACACTTGTTGCTGGAGGTGAGGATGGAGGAGACAGGGGAGAGGGGGAGCCCTTCAAAAGGAACTAATGTCTTAGGGTTTAGTAAAAAGATTCAACATCATCTATTTAATAGAAAGCTAAATGATTTTATTTTTATCCAGAACATTAACACCTATAACTGGGCTGGTGTTTACTAACATCAGCAGAAACAGACCCCAGTGAAACATGGTTCAGTTCCAAAACACAATCACTGTAGTTACTTGTGAACCTGCTGGTGTCTCAGCAGGTTGGATGACTGAGTGAATCCTTTCCCACACTCAAAGCAGGTGAACGGTCGCTCCCCGGTGTGAACTCGCTGGTGTTTCAGGAGGTTGGATGACTGAGTAAATCCCTTCCCACACACGGGGCAGGAGAACGGCCTCTCTCCAGTGTGAACTCGCTGGTGTGAAATAAGATTAGCTGATCGCCTGAATCCAGTCCCACAGTGAGAGCATCTGAACGGTCTCTCGTCAGTGTGAACACGTTGATGGGACACCAGGTCCCCGGAACTTTATAGCACTTCCCGCAGTCTGGATGTTGAAAAGGTCTCTCCTCACTGTGAACTCGCTGGTGAGTTAACAGATGGGATGAATCAGTGAATCCCTTCCCACATTCTGAAAAGGTGAAATGCCTCTCTCCAGTGTGACCATGCTGGTGTCTCAGCAGGTTGGATGACTGAGTGAATCCCTTCCCACACTTGGAACAGATAAATGGCTTCTCCCCAGTGTGAATTCGTTGGTGCATAGTCAGATGAGATGATCGCCTGAACCCAGTCCCACAGTAAGAGCAGCTGAACAGTCTCTCGTCAGTGTGAACGCGTTGATGGGACATCAGTTCCCAGGAAGTTTTGTAGCACTTCCCGCAGTCTGGGCATTTAAAAGGTCTCTCGTCAGTGTGAACTCGCTGGTGTTTCAGTAGGTAGGATGAACGAGTGAATCCCTTCCCACAGTCGGAGCATATGAACGATATCTCTGCTGTCTGACTGCACCGATGTCTTTCCATGTAATTGAATCCCTTCCCACAGTCCCCACATTTCCACGGTTTCTCCCTGTTGGGACTGCTTTATGTCCTGCCACATTAGATGATTGGCTGAAGCCTTGTCCACAAACACAACACGTGTACAGTTTCTCCCCACTTTGAACAGTGCTTTTTCCTTCCATGTTCAAAATCCAATGATATTCAGGCTACGATAAACTGTGCAATCCATCAGATCCTGATGTGATGTTTGGTTCCAGTTTCCCAACTGCAAATCCTCTCCTTCTAATATCCTGTGGAATTGATTTAAAACAGAAAGAGGGAGTGAGAGAGAACCCACAAAAACACAAAGGCAGGTTGTGAAACTGAGCTGAATGGATCTGGGAATTTGTGGGGCCGGCACTAGGAAAAAGTGACCATGAAAGATGCTGGATTGTCACAAAAACTCAACTGGTTCACTAAGGTCCACCAGAGAAAGGACCTTCTACACAGTCTGTGCCCATAAATTTCAAAATTGTGCCTGAACACTAAGGTCTAGGTCATAGGAGCAGGAGTCCTAACCCTGACTACTGGGGAAATCCACTTTCAACCTTCCTCCATTCTGAAAAATCATTTATCTCTGTTTCCTGTCACTCAGTTAATTTTGTACCCATGTTGCTGTTGCCCATTTTGTTCTATGAGCTATAACTTTGCTCACAAGTCTGTTATGTGGCACTTTATCGAATGCCATTTGGAAGACCATGTACACCACATTAACAGCATTACCCTCATCAACCACACTGTTAACTCTTGAAAAACCTGAAGCAAGTTAGTTTAACATGATTTTCCCTTAACAAACTTGAGCTGGCTTCCCTGAATTAGCCCACATTTGCTTAAGTGACTATTAATTTTGTCCAGAATTATCACTCCCAAGGTTAAACTGACTGGTCTGGAAGTTGCTGGGCTGATCATTACACCCTTTTTGAACAAAGGTGTATGATTTGCAATTCTTCTGTCCTCTGTCACCACTCATGGGTCTGAAGGAGATTGGAATAATGTGGTCAGTGCCTCCACAATTTCCATTCTGAATTCCCTCAGTATCCTTGGATACATCTCATCCAATCCTGGTGCCTTGTCAACTTTATCAGACAGTCTATATAATACCTTCTCCTTATCAATATTAAACACCACAAGTGTTTGAACTACCTCCTCTTTAACCATGACCTGTGCAGCATCATCTTCTTTGGTAAAGACAGATGCCAAATATTCATTTATACCTCATCCATGCCCCCTGTCCCAATGGATAAATCACCTTTTTTAAAATCCCTAATCAGCCCCTGTCTCCTTTTACCGGCCTGTTACTAGGTATAAGCCAGAGAAAGCGTTTTGATTTCCTTCCATGTTAGCTGCCAGTCTCTTCTCATACTCTCTCTTTGCTTCTCTTACTTTCTTTTTCCAATTTCTCTCTGAATATTCTTTCTTTATCCTGTCTCTCGGTTGTATTAGCCACCTGATATCTCTGTTAGCAGATTTATTCATCTTCATCTTAATCTCTTCTCTTATTTAGTGAGCTGTGGATATGTTAGCCATACCTTCCTCATTTGTAAGAATATGTCATTACTATGTCTGATCTATTTCCTCTTTAAGGCAGCCCATTCCTCAATTACAGTTTCTCCTGCCAACCTTTGATTCCACTTTACTGGGTCAGATCCATTCCCACCCTATTGAAGTTGGCTTTCCTCAGTTAATTATTCTTTCTCCTACAAGTAACCTTTGCCCACAGACAGACAGGCCAACTGTTTACCTTCCAGATTTAAAGGCCGATGATATTCAGGTCCTCACGAATCGAGTGACTCTGCCAGATCTGAATTGATGTTTGATTTGAGTTTCCCGTCTGTCAACTCTCCACTTCTAAGATCCAGTATCAGAAATTTACAAAAACACTAACAGTCAGTCCAAGATAGGAATTGAGAAGAGACAAACATTTCTCTTGGTTTGAGTTTGTTATCTGTAAATCCTCCCCTTCTTTACCCCCTGTAAAAGGAGTTTCTAAAATCCATCCCTGTCAGTCCAGGATAGAAATGCACAACATTCTCTCCTCCTGCCACCTGGGCCAGGATGGCCGCGCATGCGCCTTGCTGCACATTGCCCCCTATTATGATGGCGGCCTGGCTCCTTTTACTCGCCTGCGTTCGCCATTTCTCAGCGTCTTCCACCAGCTCCAGGTACAGATGGTACCGCGCATGCTCCAGTCAGAGATCGCAATGCGCATGTATCAGTCACTGCCAGCTACTGCGCGTGCGCGAGGACCGCGTGTCGTAAGGATAGAGCACATTCTGCCCCCCACTGAATCCTGGGTAAACCTACCGCCACTGAATGGCCTTTTCTGATAAGATAATTATGTTTTATTATCCGATGATGATTGGCGCCATAGGGACAATATATAAAATTATGAATATTGATATGGCAACCATAGTGCACGGCCCCTCCACCATAGTTCTGTCCTGGGTGTAATTAACAACAGAACAAACCCTGACAGTTAGATCTGAACTCACTGGAGTCTCAGCAGCGCCGCAGACAAGTGATTTTTCTCCTCATATTCTGACGACTGAAACTCTGTCTTGTCAGTTGGAATGTAGCAATTGTGGATCTAATCCTTTGACCTTCTAAAACTGGAGTGTTAGCAGGTGGGCAGTGAGCAAAGGGTTGCACACATGAAGTATCTGAATGGTGTCCCACAGGTGTGACTGTGCTGCTGTGTCAGAAAATGGAATAACGAGGTGAATCCATTTCCACATTCAGCTGGTGTGATTTCATGGTGTGATTTTGCAACATGAGTTTCAGCTCACACTGGGATCTCAAACCCTTCTAAGAATGTGCTCTACATTCTCAACCACAGTTAGAGAAAGGTGGTGCTGTAAATCTGAAATAAAAAAACAAAATATTGGAATTTTCAGCAGATCTGTGGAGAGTGAAAGATGTATTTAAATTTCAGGGCTGAGACTTTCCATCAGAACTGCACTGCATCAGTGATCAGACTTGAAAACTTAACTCTATTTCTCAATTCACAGATTCTCCTGGATGTGCTGAGTATTGCCATGATTTTCTGCTTTTATCTCTGATTGAAGAAGTTGCATATGAATTGTGCATTAGATTTATTGAAGACTAACGTATATTTATTCTCAACCATCTACAAGTGGAAAACTCTTCCACTTGTTTACCCTGTCAACCCCTTTCATTATCTTAAAGGTCTTAGTCAAGTCATCCCTCACTTTCTTTTCCAGAGAAAAACTTTTCAATCTGTTAAATCTTTGTGAATTTCACATATTTTCCAATTCTGGCATCATTCCAGTAAATCTTTTTTGCACCATCCCCAGTGCTTCGCTCCTTCCTATAATATGGAGGCAGAGCTAATCTGAGCATCTAAGTCACATTGTCCCAAATTCCTGTATGTTGTAAGGATCATTATGGCAGTGGGAGAGGGGACTGTGGTTTCGAGCTGTTATTCACCATCCCCTGTTTCAGCCATTCTCCCATTAGCTGAAAATAAGATTAGATGAAATGAGCAGATCTAATGAGCCAGTCTGTGACATAATGAATCAATTACAAAGTTGTCTCTCAGCCTTACAGTGAAGCAGAGGGTATTTTTCATTCTAAATTTGCTAATTATACCATTAAGAATACCTGTCAGAGAATGACTAGATTTCAGCATGGGGCAAGTGTAAAGCTCATTTAACATGATTACCAAGCAGTGAAGAGGTGAATTTGTAATTCACATGCATTTTGTTTGTGCATTTCCCAGATTAATAGTTGCACTGAGTCTGTTGTTCTCCATCTTGATATATTCAAGATGGAAATCCATAAATATTTGGGCACTAAGGGATATGGTGATAGGATGGGAAAGTGGAGTTGAGCTGGAAGAACATTTAATGGTGGAGCAGGCTCAAGGGGCCTTTTGGTCCAACCCTGCTGCTATTTCTTGTGTTCTTATGAACATCACTGTGAATTATTTCCATTGAAGCAGAGCAGATGCAGCAGCACCCGCCCACCTCCTCCCTTCCCACATTCCAGGGCCCCAATACACTTTCCAAGGGGCACAGTGATTTACTGGTACTTCTTGCTATTCAGTATTGTCTATTCACTGACCACAGTGTGGTTTTCTCTACATTGAGGAGATTAAATCCCAATTGGGTAACTGCTGTGTGGAACCATCGCCTTTCAGTCTCCAAGTGTGACCCTGAGGTTCTGGTCATTTATCAGTTTATTCTCCACCCACTCCCACTTTGACCTCGGCCTCCTGCAATGTTCCAATGAAGCTCAATGGAAGCTCGAGGAACAGCAGCCCATCTTTCATTGGACACTTTACATCCTTCTGAGCTCAACATTCATTTTGACAATTTCAGATCATAACCACTGCTCCCATTTTTTCTGACAGTAGGTGCTGGTAATGGTTCTTCTTTTACCATTTATCCCTCCTCTGGGCCTGTGTTGTTTCTCCACTTGTCCCATTAGTTTATTTCCTTGTCTCATTATCACCCAATGCTGCCTTGCACCATCATCCCCTTTGTCATTTAATCACGAGTTCAGGCTCGGACAAGGGGGATCTTTAGAGATAGTTTGTTCCGGTGGGCTAGTGGGAGGGAAGCAGCAGAGGCAGCTGATCAGATTGTGTCAATCTTAGTGACAAAGAAGCTCCGTGAGCTCCTCACACTTGTTGCTAGAGGTGAGGATGGAGGAGACAGGGGAGAGGGAGAGCCCTTCAAAAGGAACTAACTGGTGCTAGAAATATCAAAACAACTCAATTGTTCATCGCAAAGCTGATTTATTCCAATTTTATACAGAATCTGTAACTGGGCTGGAGTTTATTAACATCAAAAAGGAACGAACGTGTTAAAAATAGTAAAAATGTTCAACACATTGTGTTTAACACAATGGTGATTTATTTGACTTTTATCTAAGTGGGCTGGAGTTTATTAGTGTCTACAGAAACACACTATAATGAACATACTTCAGTCCTGAATTTTATTAGGAGCAAAATCCCATCACGACAGTTACTTGTGAACTTGCTGGTGTCTCAGCAGGCTGGATGACTGACTGAATCCCTTCCCACATTCAGAGCAGGTAAATGGCCTCTCTCCAGTGTGAACTCTCTGGTGCAGCAGCAGGCTGGATGACTGAATGAATCCCTTCCCACATTCGGAGCAGGTAAATGGCCTCTCTCCAGTGTGAACTCTCTGGTGTCTCAGCAGGATGGATGACTGACTGAATCCCTTCCCACATTCGGAGCAGGTAAATGGCCTCTCTCCAGTGTGAACTCTCTGGTGCAGCAGCAGGTTGGATGACTGACTGAATCCCTTCCCACACTCGGAGCAGGTAAATGGCCTCTCTCCAGTGTGAACTCTCTGGTGCAGCAGCAGGTTGGATGACTGAGTGAATCCCTTCCCACATTCAGAGCAGGTAAATGGCCTCTCTCCAGTGTGAACTCTCTGGTGTCTCAGCAGGCCGGATGACTGACTGAATCCCTTCCCACATTCGGAGCAGGTAAATGGCCTCTCTCCAGTGTGAACTCGCTGGTGTGCAATGAGTTCAGATGATTGTCTGAACTCAGTCCCACTGTGAGAGCACCTGAACGGTCTCTCATCAGTGTGAACACATTGATGTCCCATGAGGTTGGCTAACTGAGTGAATCCCTTCCCACGCTCAGAGCAAGTGAATGGTCTCTCCCCAGTGTGAGTGCACCAATGAGTTCCCAGTTCCAATGGGGATTTGAATCTCTTCCCACAGTCCCCACATTTCCACGATTTCTCTCCATTGTGACTGCATTTATGCTCCGTCAGGTCAGATGATCGGCTGAAGCCTCGTCCACACACAGAACACGTGTACGGTGTCTCCCCACTGTGAGAGGTGCTTTTTCCTTCCATGTTCAAAATCTGAAGATACTCAGTTTAAGATAAATTGGGCGACTCCGTCAGATCCTGATGTGATGTTTGGTTTCAGTTTCCCGACTGCAAATCCTCCCCTTCTAATACCCTGTGAAATTGATTTAAAACAGAAAAAAGGGAGTTAGAGAGAACCCACAAAAACACAAAGGCAGGTTGTGAAATTGAGCTGAATGAATCTGGGAATTTATGGGGCCGGCACTGGGAAAAAGTGACCACGAAAACTGCTGGATCGTGATAAAAACCTAACTGGTTCACTAATGTCCATCAGGGAAGGGAACCTGCCACCCGGTCTGGGTCAACACAAGACTCTGCCCTCCATAAGAACATACGAAATAGGAACAAGAGAAGTCCTAACATCCTGTCGAGCCTGCTCCACCATCCAATACGATCGTGGCTGATCTTGGGCTTCAACTCCACTTTCCCGCCCACTCCCCATATCCCTCAACTCCCTGAGAGACCAAAAATCTCTCCAC
Organism: Cetorhinus maximus; assembly: GCF_964194155.1. Lineage (NCBI taxonomy): Eukaryota > Metazoa > Chordata > Chondrichthyes > Lamniformes > Cetorhinidae > Cetorhinus > Cetorhinus maximus. The sequence continues at coordinate 64,850,720 of NC_135901.1, read as the reverse complement.
ATCAGCCGGAAATATATTCAATGATGGAGCATCCACAACTCACTGGGCTGGAGAATTCAATGTGACAGAGAGAGTAAGAGAGAGAGGAGTGGGAGAGACAGAGAGAGAAGGTTACTAAACAAAGCACAGGATGTCAATAAACAGAATTCAAGTGCATGGGATTGGGGTAATATCCTGTTATAGATTGAGAATTGGTGAACAGACAGAAAACAGAGAGTCGGAATAAATGTCTCATTCTCAGGATGACAGGCTGTTATTTGTGGGATACTGCAAGGATCGGTGCTTGGCCCACAGCCATTCACAAACTATACAAATGATTTGAAGGCACTCATTTAAGCAGCACCTAAATTTTCACATTCTCATCCTTGTTTTCCTCCATGGTTGTGATCATTCCTATCTCTGTAACCTCCTCCAGCCTCACAATCCCCCCGAGATATCTGCTCTTCTCGAATTCGAGAATTACTGATTTTAATAATTCCATCACTGGTTGCCATTCTTTCAGTTTCCAAGACTCTAGAATTGCCTCCCTAAACCTCTCCGCCTCTCTACCTCATTTGCATCCTTTAAGATATTCCTTCAGACAGACCTCTTTGACCAAATTATTGGCCACCTGCCCGAGTATCTCCATGGTTTCTAACATTTCTGTGAAATGTCTTGGTAAACTATATAACAATAAATGTGTGATATAAACACAAATTGTTGTTGTTGATTTGGAGATATATCAATGTCCCTTCCTCATCGCTGGGTGAATAACCTGTAACTCCTTACCTACCAGCATTGTGCGAGCATTGACTTAATTAGTAATGGGTTGAAAGGTTATTTGGAGAGGGAGGGAAATTGGAGTTGAGGCCAAAATGAGATCAGCCATGATTGTAATGAATGGCGGGGCAGGCTTGAGGGGCTGAATTGCCCACTCCTGCTCCTAGTTCTTATGTTCAAGGATCTATGGACATGCACACCAAGGGTTTGTACTTCCCGGGTCCTACCATTCATCATGCACTCCCTTGCCTAGTTAGTCCTCCCAAAATGCATCACCTCACACTTTTTTGGGATTAAATTCCATTTTCCAGTGTTCTGCCCATCTGACCAGCCCGTCTATATTGTCCTGTTGTCTAAGGGTTTCCTCCTCGCTAGTTACCACAATAGTGATTTTTTTGTGTTACCTGTGAACTTACTGATCATACCGCCTACATTCATGTCTACATCATTAATGTCCACTAAAAACAACAAGGGACCCAGCACCAAACCCTGCAGTACGCCACTGGACACAGGCTTCCAGTCACAAAAACAACCTTTGGCCATCACCCTCTGCCTCCTGACACTGAGCTAATTCTGGATCCAATTTGCCAAATTGTCCTGGATCACATGGGCTCTTACCTTCTGGACCTGTCTCCCATGTCAGACCTTGTCAAAAGCCTTAGAGAATTCCATGTGGACTACATCAATTGAACTACCCTCATCTACACACCTCGTCACCTCCTCGAAAAATTCAATCAAATTTGTTAGACATGATCTCTCACTGAAAGGTATGCTGAATATCCTTGATTAATTCTTGCCTCTCAACGTGGGGATTAATTCTGTCCCTCAGAATGTTTCCAAAAGTTTCCCTACCACTGATGTTGGACTCACTGGCCTGTTTGCTCCCTGGTTTATCCCTAACATTCTTCTTTAATAACGGTACCACATTAGCTGTCCTCCAGTCCTCTGGCACCCCTCCTGTGGCCAGACAGGATTTGAAAATTAATGTCAGGGCCCCTGCAATCTCCTCCCTTGCCTCCCACAACACCTGGGATACATCTCATCTGGGCCTGGGGATAAATACACTTTTAAGGCCCAATAAAACCGCTAATACCTCCTCCCTCTCAATACTCATTTGTTCAAGTATATTACAGTCCCTCTCCCTGATTTCTATACCTACATCGTCCTTCTGTATAGTTAATACAAATGCAAAGTACTCATTTAAAACCTCATCTACATCTTCCAGCTCCTCACACAGATTGCCATTTTGGTCCCTGATGGGCCCTAATCTTTCCCTGGTTATCCTCTTGCCCTGAATATACTTATAAAATGCCTTTGGATTTTAACTTATTTCACCCAGCTGTGATTTTCATGCCCCCTCTTCGCCTTCCTAATTTCTTTTTTAAGTAACCCCCTGCACTTTCTCTACTCATCAAGGGCTCCTGCTGTTTTGAGCCCTCGGTATGTACCATAAGCTTCCCCTTTTCCCCCCCTTATCTAATCCTGTCAATTCCTCAACATCCCGGTTCCTCTGGACTTGTTGGTCCTTTGTGGGAAAATGTTGGCCCTGCACACTATTTCCTTTTTGAGTGACTCCCGTTGCTCTGATGTTGATTTTCCTACAAGTAGCTGCTCCCAGTCCACTTTGGCCAGGTCCTGTCTTATCGTATTGAAATTGGCCTTCCCCTAATTCAAAACCCTTATTTTCCATCCATCTTCGTTCTTTTCCATAACTACTTAAATCTTACTGAGTTATGGTCATTATCACTGAACTGCTCCCCCACTGACACTTCTACAACTTGCCCACCTTTGTTCTCTAAAAGGTCCAGCACCTCTCTTGTAGGATTTTCTATGTGCTGGCTTAAAAATCTCTCCTGGATACATTTGAAGAATTCAGCCACCTCAAAGTCTTTCACACTTTGTCTATCCCAGTTAATATTGGGGAAGTTGAAATCCCCGACTATTATTACCCTATTATTTTGACACTTCTGAGATTTTCCTACATATCTGCCCTTCTATCTCCCTGACTGTTTGGGTGTCTATAGTACACTCCCGACAATGTGATTGCCCACTTTTCATTTTTAAGTTCTACCTATGTAGCCTGATTTAACAGCAGCTCACACTTACACTGAAGATGTTCAAGGTAAAATACTGTCTTTCCCTTTTACCGTATTCCAGTGCCATGCCGGGGTATACAATTCCGTTCGCATAGATTTAAGCAAAAATAAATTCTAAGATACCGCAAGATTCCCCACACCTTTTAAAGCACTTCTCACACTCTGGTCATTTAAAAGGTCTCTTGTCAGTGTGAATGCGCTAGTCTCTCAGCAGGTGGGATGATGTCCTGAACCTCTTACCACACTGTGAGCAACTGAACAGCCTCTCGCCAGTGAGAATTCAATGTGTTTCAGCAGGTCAGTACAAAGAGACAAATATTTCTCTTGGTTTGAGTTTGCTGTGTGTAAATCCTCCCCTTCTAACCCCCTGTAAAAGGAGTTTCCAAACACTCGGTGTAAACTGGGCTCCGGGAGTTTCAAATCCGGGTTTGGAGTCCTACACCGGGTGTTTGTGAACCCTCCCAGTCCACCCTCCGGCTCCATTCCTCTCCTGCACTCGGCCCTTTCTCACCCGCTGGACTTTAAATTCCACCGCAACAAAAACAAAAATACCTGGAAAAACTCAGCAGGTCTGACAGCATCTGCGGAGCGGAACACAGTTAACGTTTCGAGTCCATATGACTCTTCAACAGAACCAAGTAAAAATAGAAGAGAAGTGAAATATAAGCTGGTTTAAGGCAGGGGACAAGTAGAGCTGGATAGAGGGCCAGTGATAGGTGGAGATAACCAAAAGATGTCACAGACAAAAGGTCAAAGAGGTGTTGAAGGTGGTGATATTATCTAAGGAATGTGCTAATTAAGGGTAGAAAGCAGGACGAGCAAGGTACAGACAGCCCTAGTGGGGGTGGGGTGGGGTGAAGGGATTGAAACAGGATAAAAGGTAGAGATAAAACAATGGATGGAAATACATTTAAAAATAATGGAAATAGGTGGGAAAAGAAAAATCTATATCAATTATTGGAAAAAAAATTCACCGCCTTCATCCCGGTCCCCCGCCCACACTGCGCATGCTCCACTCCCAACAGGCTCCGCCCCTCTCACTCCGATTGGCGGGAGTACCTGCTGCTCCCGCTCGGTCATCCAATCCCGCCCCTTCTTTCTATTGGTCCGGAGCTGCCGCCAGTCATTTGGAGTCGGAACATGCGCAGTCTGTGGAGACAGACGGTAAGTGAACTCGAGCGAACGGATTTAAAATGCGGGTTTAACAAGCACTGAGTGCGGATGCAGAACCGAAAATAAACCCGTGAACAGAGATAGGGCTGACGGGTGAATTTGGAAGCTTCATAAACTCACGGTGTCGGCCCCAAACCCTCAATAAGGAGCCACCGGTCCCGGGTTTGCTCGGCGCTGCGGGAGAAATGCCCGAGTTAACGGCCGCCATCTTTATAGGGGCAATGTGGAGATTGGCGCATGCGCAGCCGCCATCTTGATTGGCCAATGTGCTACAGGGCGCATGCGCAGCCGCCATCCTCACGGGGACAATGAGCAACAACCCTTAGGAAGACGTTCATAAAATGTGTGTTCACCAGGATCAGCAGCAATAGAATTATAAACCCACAGTCACTCAGCAGTACAGAATTTAAGTATTGTTGAAAAAGGGAGACATATTGCTGATATTTCATGTTGCACTCATCTGGACAGATGCAAAAAAAACAAATTTCTCAGCAAATAATAATTTATGCTGCACAAGGAAAGAGTGTTGACTGGTTGGCCAGTCAGCTCTGATTGGTCAATGCATTACCATGGAGAATACATCAAAAAGGTATCGTCCTCCATGCTTTTGTTTAATTAAACTAATGGCCCCATCCCTGGACATGCTCCTTCTGTCTGCAGTGGACAGTTCCCTGTGTATGAATATATGCAGCTTCTAGCAAGCAGAAGTGAGCCACATTATGAGCCCGACTGATAATCTTTGAAATTTGATGTTCTTGCGCCTGTCCTGATGAGTACAAGAGAAAAGGTTTCAACAGAATGTCTTTTTTTAACAATACTCAAGTGTATTAAAGGGGGAAAATGTGGTAGACAGAGGGAGAGGTGTAGGGAGAGAATTTCAGAATTTGGGAACGAGGGAACTTAAGGCAAGTTCATTAATGCTGGAGCGATTAAAATGGAGAATGTACAAGCTATCAGAATTCGAGCAGTGCAGATATCTCGGAGGGTTGTGGGGCTGGAGGAGATTACAGAGATAAGGAGGGGTGAGGCCATGGAGGGATTTGAAAACAAGGATGAGAATTTTAAAATCAAGCTGTTGCTTGACCGGGATCCAAGGCAGGTCAGGAAGCAAATGGGTGTCAGAGGAACAGGATTTGCTACGAGCGAAGACATGGACAGCAGGCCTTTGGATGGCTTCACGTTAACAGAGAGTAGAATGTGGGAGACCAGCCAGGAGTGTGTTGGGATAGTCATTCAAGTCTGGAGCTAACAACGGCTGTGATTAGGGTTTCAGCAGCAGATGTACTGAGACGGGGTGAGGGCGGGTGATGTTGAAGAGGCGATCTTAGTGACGGCACAGATTGAGATCAAATGTAACACCGAGGTTATGAACAGACTGGTTTAATCTCAGACTGTTCCCAGGGAGAAGGATGGAGTTGGTATCTAGAGATTGGAGATTGGAGCAGGGACTGAAAACAGTGTCTTCAGTCTTCTCAGTGTTTAATTGGAGTTAATTAGTCATCAGGAAGAGAAGCAGGAACCAGAATAGACCATGAGACTGATCGCAGGTTTAACTTAGTTAGAGAGGGAGAGAAGGAAGGAAGGAAACCATGGGACGTTTGGAGAAACCGCCTTCATGATCACTCATTAAATCTCCACACAGTAAGTTTTGGACACAAGGTTAACATCTGCTATTCTGTCTGGTCAGTCAGGGGGTTTCAGATTAATGTTTTAGTCATGAGTAATGACTGAATTGAATTATGAAACATATTGTTATCTTCAGTTGGACAAATTTGTTAAAAAGATACAGGAAGAATTATCCAAAACTCTGTTTGGCTTCAGCACAGGGAGGAGGGAGAGTGTGTGGGATGGGGATTTGCTGCTTTGGGAGAAGAAGGCAGGAAATAATGTTCCATAGAAATGAGAATTGTCTGCTCTGAATTTCTATCCTGTTCTTATAGTGATCACTTTTGTAAACTCCTTTTGCAGGGTATCGGAAGGGGAGGATTTACAGAGGGGGAACTCAAACCAAACATCACATCAAGATCTGACAGAGTCACTCAATTCATCAGGATGTGAATATTATCATCTTTGAACGTGGAAGGAGAAATATTTGTCTGTTCTGTCTGTGGGAAAAGATTTCAAACATCAGTGAGTCTGGAAAAGCACCGAGACACACACACACCCGAATGAGAGTGTTCCAGTGAACTGACAGTGGAAAGAGCTTTAACCAGTTACACAGCCTGAAATAACATCACACCATTCAGAGCGGGGAGAAACTGTACACGTGTTCTATGTGTGGACAAGGATTCAAATGATCATCAAACCTGGAGAGACACAGGGACACTTGAACTATGGAGAAACTGTGGAAATGTGAGGACTGTGGGAAAGGATTCAATTACCCAATCCAGCTAGAAATCCATCGACGCAGTCACACTGGGGAGAGGCCGTTCACCTGCTCCGAGTGTGGGAAGGGATTCACTCTGTCAGCCAACCTGCTAAACACCAGCGAATTCACACTGAGGAGAGACCATTCACTTGCTCTGAATGTGGGAAGGGATTCACTCAGTCATCTGAGCTGCTGAGACACCAGCGAGTTCACAGTGGGAAGAAGCCATTCACCTGCTCTGAGTGTGGGAAGGGATTCACTTCCTCAACCAAACTGCGAACACACCAGCGAATTCACACTGGGGAGAGACCGTTCGTCTGCTCTGAGAGTTGGAAGGGACTCACTCAGTCATCCCACCTGCGAATACACCAGCGGTTTCACACTGGAGAGAGACCATTCACCTGCTCCGTGTGTGGGAAGAGATTCACTCACCATCCGGCCTGCTGAGGCACCAGCGGTTTCACACTGGGGAAAGACCATTCACCTGCTCCGTTTGTGGCAAGGGTTTCACTCAGTCATCCCACTTGCGAATACACCAGCGAATTCACACTGGAGAGACACCATGAGAACATATGGAATAGGAACGGGAGCAGACCATTTGGCCTCTCAAGTTTGCTGTGCCATTCAATAAGATCATGGCTGATCTTCCTATGTTTGAATTTCCACATTCCCATCTAACCTTGATAACCTTTGATTCCCTTGCCTAACAAGAATTTATCTACCTGTGTCTTAAAAATATTCAATGATCGCGTCTCCACCGCCTTCTGAGGCAGAGAGTTCCAAAGTCGTACATTCCTCTGAGAGAAAAAATTCTCCTTATCTCTGTCCTAAAAGGGCGACCCCCTAATTTTGAAACAGTGCCCCCTACTTCTGGACTCACCCACAAGAGGAAACATCCTTTCAACGTCCACCTTGTCAAGGCCATTCAGGATCTTGTATACTTCAATCAAATCACTCCTCCCTCTTCTAAACTCCAGTGGAAACAAGCCCAGTCTGTCCAACCTTTCCTCATAAGAAAGCCCACTCATTCCAGATATCAATCTAGTGAACATCCTTTGAACTGCATCCAATGCATCTATAAGGAGACCAAAACTGCACACAGTATTCGAGGTGTGGTCCTGTATAACTGAAGCATAACATCCTTACTTTTATGTTCAACCCCTCTCGTAACAAAGGATAGCATTCCATTAGCCTTCTTAATTACTTGCTGTACATGCATACAAACTTTTTGTGACTCATTTACTCGAACACCTAGGTCCCTCTGCACCTCAGAATTATGCAGCCATTCTCCATTTAAGCAATACTCTGCTTTTTTGTTCTTCCTGTCAAAATGACCAACTTCACATTTTCCCACATTTCACTCCATTTGCCAGATCTTTGGCCACTCATTCAACCTATCTACATCCATCTGCAACCTCCTCATGTCCTCTTCACAACATACTTTCCTACCTATCTTATTGCCAAGTGCCAATTTAGCGACCATGTCTTCACTCCCCTCATCTAAGTCATTGATGTAAATCATAAAAAGTTGATGCCCCAGCACAGACCCCTGTGGGACTCCACTCGTCACATTCTGCCAATCAGAAAAAGACCCATTTACACATACTCTCTGCTTTCTGCCAGCCAGCCAATCACCTATCCATGCTAATAAGTTACCCCCTACACCATGCGCTTTTATTTTCCGTAATAATCTTTGATGTGACACCTTCTCAAATGCCTTCTGGAAATCCAAGTAGAGTATGTCTACAGGGTCCCCTTTATCCATTGCGCATGTTACTCCTTCAAAAAAACTCCAATCAATTGGTTAAACATGATTTTCCTTTCATAAAACCATCCTGACTCTTCCCAATTGCCTTGAGCTCTTCTAAGTGCCCAGCTATAACCTCCTTATTGATTCTGATAACTTCCCCATGACAGACGTCAAGCTAACTGGCCTATAGTTTCCTGTTTTCTGCCTCCCTCCCTTCTTGAATAGAGGGGTTATATTTGCTACTTTCCAATCTGACGGAACCTTTCCAGAATCGAGCGAATTTTGGAAAATTAACACCAGCGCACCGACTACCGCATTAGCCGCCTCTTTTAAGACCCTAGGATTTAGTTCATTGGGTCCCAGAGACTTGACATCGGCAGCTCCTTCAATTTGCTCAGTACCATTTCCCCAGTGATTTCAATTTCACCAAGTTCCTTTCTCCTGTAACCTTCTGATTTGCAGCTATTACTGGAATGTTTTTTGTATCCTTTATATTGAACACAGAAGCAAAATATTATTCTATTCTTCCACCGTTTCCTTATCTACTATTAACTCCCCACTGTCACCCTCTGGAGGACCAACACTCACTTTGCTCACTCTTTTCCTTTTTAAGCACCTGTAGAAACACTTGCTATCCATTTTTACATTTCTAGCAAACTTCCTCTCACACTCTAATTTCTTTCTCCTGATTAACCTTTCAGCCATTTTCGACTGTTCTTTAAATTCTGTCCAATCATCTGTCCTGCTGCTCATCTTTGCAGAGTTGTATGCTTTTTCCTTCAGCTGATGCTTTCCTTAACTTCTTTAGTTAACCACAGATGATGGGTCCTCCCTTTATATTTTTTCTTTATGGTCGGGATGTACTCATTCTGAATACTTTGAAATATCCCTTTAAATGTCTGCCACTGCTTCTCGATTGATCTATCCTCTAGCTTAGTTTCCCAGTTCACTTCAGCTAGCTCAGCTTTCATCCCCACATAGTTGCCCTTATTTAAGTTTAAGATACTAGTCTTTGACCCACTCTTCTCCCTTTCAAACTGGATGTAAAATTCAACCATATTGTGCTCGTTGCTACCTAGCAGTGCCCTTACTCTGAGGCCATTAATTAATCCTGTTACATTACACAATACCACGTCAAATATAACCTGCTCTCTGATTGGCTCCTGAACATGCTGCTCTAAGAAACTATCTCAAAAGCATTCTAAGAACTCCTCATCCAGGCTATTACTGCCAATCTGATACTTCCAGTTATTGTGTAGATTAAAATCACCCATGATTATTGCCGTCCCTTTATCACAAGCACACAATATTTTCTCTTGAATACTTTGTCCTACACTATGGCTGCTGTTAGGGGCCCGTCAACCACTCCTGGTAATGACTATTTTTCCCCTACTAATCCTCATCTGCACCCAAACCGATTCTACATCCTGATCTCCTGATCCAAGGTCATCTCTAACTATTGCACCAATGCCCTCTTTGATTAACAATGCAACCCCACCACCTTTACCCAGCTTCCTATTCTCCTTGAATGTCATGTACCCCTCAACATTAAGGACCCAACCTTAGTTGTCCTGCAGCCACGTCTCCATAATTATAATCAGATCATATTTATTTACTTCTGTGTGGGTCATCAATTCATTTACTTTGTTTTGAATGCTACGTGCATTCAGATAGAGAGCCTTCAGTCTTGTCTTTTTGTTACCATTGTAACATCTAGTCTTGATTGTTGATTTATTCTTAGGTTTTTTCTCTCAGTCCTTTCCTGTCATTCTCTGACCTCATTTCTCATATTACTATTTGGCTCTCCTGTCTTGACTCTACACCTTGAATTGCTACCTCTACCCAAACTTGATCCCTCACCGCTCTTGTTTAGTTTAAAGCCTTCTCTACTTCCCTAGCTATGCGATTTGCGAGGACACTCATCGCAGCACGGTTCAGGTGTAAACCGTCCCAACGGTACAGCCCCCACTGTCCCAGCACTGATACCAGTGCCCCACAAACCGGAACCCAGTTCTCCCACACCAATCTTTGAGCCACGCATTGGTCTCTCTAATCTTATTTGCCCGATGCCAATTTGCACATGGCTCAGGTAATAATCCAGAGATTATTTGAGGTTCTGCTACATAATTTGGTACCTAGCTCCTCATACTGACTTTACAGAACCTCTTTCCTGGTTCTACCTATGTCATTGGTACGTACATGGACCACGACAACTGGATTCTCCCCCTCCCATTGCAAGTCCCTCTCCAGCACTGAGCAGATGTCCTGAACCCTAGCACTGGGCAAGCAACATAGTCATCTGGACTCTCACTTTTTGCTGCAGAAAACAGTGTCAATGCCCTCACTATACTTCCCGCTACTACCACTACATTCATTTTTGTTCCCCCTGCGTGAATGGCTTCCTGTACCACAGTGTCATGGCCAGCCAGCTCATCCACCTTGCACATTTCACTTTCATCCACACAGGTTGTGAGCACCTCAAACCTGCTTGACACTTGCAAAGTCTGAGACTCCTCCACAACTGCCTGCTCAGTCCCATTACCTGCCTCACTGACAGTCACATCCTCCTGTCCCTCACTGCTGATCAAAACAGATGACCCTCTTCTAAGAGGTGTGACTGTCTTCTGGAACAAAGTATCCAGGTATTTCTCACCATCCCTTATAATCTTTAGAATTGTCTTCCTAAACGGAGTTGGTGTACTTGGTGACCGCTTTGGTGCCTTCGGAGACGGCGTTTTTGGCCAATTCCCCCGGCAGCATGAGGCGGACGGTGCTCTGGATCTCCCGGGCCGAGATGGTGCGGCGCTTGTTGTAGTGAATGAGGTGCGACGCCTTGGAGGCGATGCGCTCGAAAATGTCGACAACGAAGGAATTCATAACGCTCATGGCCTTGGACGACATCCTGGTGGAAGGGTGGACCTGGGTCAGCACCCTGTACACGTAGATGGAATAGCTCTGCTTGCGAGATTTTCTTTGCTTCTTAGGCAGCTTCTTGGTGACTTTAATCAGCGACTGTTTCGATGCCTTGCGGGACGCACCGCCCTTCGTCGCAGCCGCCAAGTCAGGCATTGCACTCAACCCATCCCTTATGTTGCACAGTGTCTGCATTTCGGTTTCCAGATCAATAATCCTGATCCGGAATTCCTCAAGCTGCTTACACTTCCTGCAGACGTGTTTGTCATGGATCGCCTTGGCATCCAAAAGCTCCCACATCTTACAGCTGCAACATAACCCCTGTCCTACCATTCTAACATATGTTATTTAGTTAATTTACTTTAATTACTTTCTTCCTATGTATGCTACAATTTACTGTGTTTACTGAATGCTAGTACCACTGACAACTAAAGATTATATGCTTCTTAACTACAAGGGATGTGTATTAGATGTTTATTTAAGTAACTCTATTTTATTGCTTGTTTAAAATCTTTGTCGTTTTATTTGAATTTTAAAGTTTTCAAATTTTGGCTTATTATTGTAAAGTTATTTTTATTTATAGATCTACCTGAATTTGCCTGTCCTAAGCTGGTTTCTCACATACTGTCCCTTAGACTGAACACTTACCGACCAATCAATGTACCAGCTTCCTGTGACATCACAGTTGCCTCTTTCCCCCCTCTCCTGCTGCCTCACAGCAGCTGCAACAGTGAAACAGCCCATTCCTCACTCAAATACCCCATCTGTATTTATAGACGTTCCTCACTCAAATACCCCGTCTGTATTTATAGACGCTCCTCACTCAAATCCCTGGTCTGTATTTATAGACGTTCCTCACTCAAATACCCCATCTGTATTTATAGACGTTCCCCACGCAAATCCCCAGTCTGTATATATAGACGTTCCTCACTCAAATCCCAGGTCTGTATTTATAGACGTTCCTCACTCAAATCCCCCGTCTGTATTTATAGACATTCCTCACTCAAATCCCCCGTCAGTATTTATAGACGTTCCTCACACAAATCTCCCGTCTGTATTTATAGACGTTCCTCACTCAAATCCCCCGTCTGTGTTATAGGTGATCCTCACTCAAAACCCCCGCCTGTATTTATAGGCACTCCTCACTCAAATCCCCGGTCTGTATTTATAGACATTCCTCACTCAAATCCCCAGTCTGTATTTATAGACGCTCCTCACTCAAATTCCCGGTCTGTATTTATAGACGTTCCTCACTCAAATCCCCCGTCTGTATTTATAGACACTCCTCACTCAAATCCCCTGTCTGTATTTATAGACGTTCCTCACTCAAATCCCCGGTCTGTATTTATAGACGTCCCTCATTCAAATCCCTGGTCTGTATTTATAGGCGTTCCTCACTCAAATCCCCGGTCTGTATTTATAGACGTTCCTCACTCACATACCCCATCTGTATTTATAGACGCTCCTCACTCAAATCCCCGGTCTGTATTTATAGACGTTCCTCACTCAAATCCCCGGTCTGTATTTATAGACATCCCTCATTCAAATCCCTGGTCTGTATTTATAGGCGCTCCTCACTCAAATCCCCGGTCTGTATTTACAGACGCTCCTCACTAAAATCCCCCGTCTGTATTTGCGGACGCTCCTCATTCAAATCCCCGGTCTGTGTTTATTGACGTTCCTCACTCAAATCCCCGGTCTGTATTTATAGGCACTCCTCACTCAAATCTTCACTCTGTATTTATAGATGTTCCTCACACAAATCCCTGGCCTGTATTTATAGACATTCCTCACTCAAATCCCCGGTCAGTATTTATAGATGTTCCTCACTCAAATCCCCGGTCTGTATTTATAGGCGTTCCTCACTCAAATCCCCGGTCTGTATTTAGAGACACTCCTCACTCAAATCCCCCACCTGTATTTATAGGTGCTCCTCACTCAAATTCCCGCTCTGTATTTATAGGCGTTCCTCACTCAAATCCCCATCTGTATTTATAGGCGCTCCTCACTCAAATCCCCAGTCTGTATTTATAGACATTCCTCACTCAAATCCCCAGTCTGTATTTATAGACGTTCCTCACACAAATCCCCAGTCTGTATTTATAGACGTTCCTCACACAAATCCCCAGACAGTATTTGCGGACGCTCCTCATTCAAATCCCCGGTCTGTGTTTATAGACGTTCCTCACTCAAATCCCCGGTCTGTATTTATAAACATTCCTCACTCAAATCCCCGGTCTGTATTTATAGACACTCCTCACTCAAATCCCCAGTCTGCATTTATAGATGTTCCTCACTCAAATCCCCGGTCTGTATTTATAGACACTCCTCACTCAAATCCCCCGCCTGTATTTATAGGCGTTCCTCACTCAAATCCCCATCTGTATTTTTAGACGTTCCTCACTCAAAATCCCCGGTCTGTATTTATAGACGCTCCTCACTCAAATCCCCGGCCTGTATTTATTGATGTTCCTCACTCAAATCCCCGGTCTGTATTTATAGACGTTCCTCACTCAAATCCCCTGTCTGTATTTATAGGCGTTCCTCACTCAAATCCCCGGTCTGTATTTATAGGCGCTCCTCACTCAAATCCCCGTCTGTATTTATAGGCGTTCCTCACTCAAATCCGCAGTCTGTATTTATAGACACTCCTCACTCAAATCCCCCGCCTGTATTTATAGGCGTTCCTATCTCAAATCCCCATCTGTATTTTTAGACGTTCCTCACTCAAATCCCCGGCCTGTATTTATAGACGCTCCTCACTCAAATCCCCGGCCTGTATTTATTGATGTTCCTCACTCAAATCCCCGGTCTGTATTTATAGGCGTTCCTCACTCAAATCCCCTGTCTGTATTTATAGGCGTTCCTCACTCAAATCCCCGGTCTGTATTTATAAGAACTCCTCACTCAAATCCCCGGTCTGTATTTATAGGCGCTCCTCACTCAAATCCCCGGTCTGTATTTTTAGATGTTCCTCACTCAAATCCGCAGTCTGTATTTATAGACATTCCTCTCTCAAATCCCCAGTTTGTATTTATAGGTGTTCCTCACTCAAATCCCCATCTGTATTTATAGGCGTTCCTCATTCAAATCCCTGGTCTGTATTTATAGGCGCTCCTCACTCAAATTCCCTGTCTGTATTTATAGGCACTCCTCACTCAAATCCCCGTCTGTATTTATAGGCGTTCCTCACTCAAAACCTTGGCCTGTATTTGTGGGCGTTCCTCACTCAAACCCCGGGTCTGTATTTATTGGCGCTTCTCACTCAGATCGCCAGACTGTATTCATAGACGCTCCTCGCTCAAATCCCTGGTCTGTATTTATAGGCGATCCTCACTCAAATCCCCGGTCTGTGTTTAAAGACGTTCCTCACTTAAATCCCCAGTCTGTGTTTATTGGCGCTGCTCACTCAAATCCCCGGTCTGTATTTATTGGTGCTCCTCAGTTCCCCATTGTCTCCTGCAAGTCCATTCTGCTCTGACCTCTAGCAAGGGAGGCCTCACTCGAATCCCCAGCCTGTATTTATTGGCGCTTCTCATCTGCTGATTATCTCCCAGAGCTCCACTCCACTCCATCACCCAGAAAGGTAGAGGGATGGAGCCTGTGTCTATGGAGTGGAGTTTGTAGCGGGGACTGAAGACAATGGCTTTAGTCGCCCCAATATTTAAATGGAGGAAATTTCTGTTAATCCAGTTCTGGATGTCAGACAAGTCTGGACGGTGTGTGACTTGGAGGGGAACTAGGAGGTGATGGTGTTCACATACACCTGCTACGCTGGTCCTTCTAGGAATGGAGATTTAGAGTTTATCCCTCTGCTTTATCCAGTGCCTCTCCCACCTCTCTCTCTATTTACTCTGATGGAGTCCAAAGTCTTGTGTAGGCCCAGACTGGGTGGCAGCTTCCCTTCCCTGAAGGACATTAGTGAACCAGTTGGGTTTTTATGACAATCCAGCAGTTTTCATGGTCACTTTTTCCCAGTGCCAGCCCCACAAATTCCCAGATTCATTCAGCTCAATTTCACAACCTGTTTTTGTGGGTTCTCTCTCACTCCCTTTTTTCTGTTCTAAATCAATTCCACAGGGTATGAGAAGGGGAGGATTTTAATTTGGGGCAGCGAAACAAAACACCACATCAGGATCTGATGGACTCACCCAATTTATCGTAACCTGAATATCATCGGATTTTGAACATGGAAGGAAAAAACACCGTTCACAGTGGGGAGAAACCATACACGTGTTCTGTGTGTGGATGAGACTTCAGCCGATCATCTGGCCTGTCAAAACATAAATGCAGTTACAGTGGGGAGAAACCATGGAAATGTGGAGACTGTGGAAAAGGATTCAATTACCCATCTGACCTGGAAACACATCGGCTTAGTCACACTGGGGAGAGACCGTTCACTTGCCCTGAGTGTGGGAAGGGATTCATTAATTCATCCAACCTGCTGGCACACCAACGTGTTCACACTGATGAGAGACCGTTCAGGTGCTCTCACTGTGGGACTGGGTTCAGGCGTTTATCTGAACTCACCATACACCAGCGAGTCCACACTGGGGAGAGGCCATTCACCTGTAGGTGGGAAGTGTTTCACTCAGTTATCCACCCTGCTGAGGCACGAGCAAATTCACACTGGGGAAAGACCGTTCACCTGTATGGAGTGTGGGAAGGGATTCACTCAGTTATCCACCCTGCTGAGGCACCAGCGAATTCACACTGGGGAGAGACCTTTCACCTGTGCAGAGTGTAGGAAGGGATACACTTCGTTATCCACCCTGCTGAGACATGAACAAACTCGCACTGAGGGGAGGTCATTCAGCTGCTATGAGTGTGGGAAAAGATTGTCCCATTCAAACAACCTTGTGAGACACCAGCGAGTTCACACTGGGGAGAAGTTGTTCAGCTGCTTCGAGTGTGGGAAGAGATTTACTCAGTCATCCCACCAACAGACACATCAACAAATTCACAATGCCGAGTGGCCTTTTAAATGTCCAGACTGCGAGAAGTGCTTTAAAAGTTCTGAGGAACTGGTGTCCCATCAACTTGTTCACACTGATGAGAGACCGTTTAGGTGTTTAGGTGCTTTCACTGTGGGACTGAGTTCAGGCGATACTCTCAACTCGCTGTTCACCAGCGAGTTCACTCTGGGGAGTGGCTGTTCAGATGTTCCAAGTGTGGGAAAGGATTCACTGAGTCATCCCACCTGCTGACGCACCAGCGAGCTCACACTGGGGAGAGACTGTTCACCTGCTCTGAGTGAATCCCTTCCAACACTCGGTCAGCTAACCGGGTGAAACACCAGTGATTTCGTAAGTAGCTGCAGTGATTGGATTTTGCTGTGAATCACATCCAGGACATGTTCATTGGGGTCTGTTTCTGCTGATGTTAATAAACCCCAGCCCTGTCATTCTAGTTAATATTCTGTATAAAAATCAAATAAATCAGTTTTGTCTTAAACAAAGTGCATTGAGTTTTTTTAATATCTCGAACACAAGTTAGTTCCTTTGAAGCACTTTCCCTCTCCTTCAAATCTGCCATCATCACTCCCTCAATAAAACCAATCCTTGACCCCAATGCCCTTGCAAACTATCTCCCCATTTCTCTCCACCCTTTTCTCTCCGAAGTCCTGGTCACCTCCAAAATCCATGCCAATCTTTTATGAAACTCCATGATTCAATCCCTCCGATAAGAAAATTGCCCCTGCCACAATATTGAAACAGCTCTCATCAAAGTCAAAAATTACATCCTCTGTGAATGTGACAAAGGTAAATTCTCCCTCCTTGTCCTTCTTGGCCTGTCTGTGGTCTTTGACACCATTAACCAAACCATCCTCCTCCAATGCCTCTCCACTGGTGTCCAGCTGGGTGGGACTACATGCTCCTGATTCCTTTCTTATCTATGTCATTAAAGCCAGAGAATCACCTGCAGGAGCTGAGATTATTTGAGTTACATTTTCATAGACTCACACTTGGTAAGTGATCAGGTGTCACTGAACTTTGACACACAGATGTTTCATTATCACCTTCACAGTGACCGCGTCTGACAGACCAAGCCCTTCTTTCAATAGCAGCCCTTCTTGATAAGATCAACAGAGAAGAGTGAAGCCATAGCCACTACCCAAGCTCATAGCAATAAAAATGTCTGCTAATGCCCATTAAAATATAAAGCACAGCAGAACAACAGGGTGTTAGTTTGTGACAGACTTATTGAAACAGATTCATTACCAAGTATTTGCCAACAGGTCCATTATTGCAGGATGCAAATGGTAGGAGATGGACCTTGTCATTCTTAATTTGCAATGTCTATGTTAGCAGAATCTCACCCTCACTTATTCAGACTCACTCATTAAGTGATCAGATCTCACTGAACTATGACACAAGCTGTGTGTATCTAAGTTACACTTGTACAGACTCACTCAGTAAGTAGTCAGATCTCATTGAACTATGACACAATCCTACTCCAATGACTCACACAGATTGTATCTTGCAGACCATATCACTCTCGATGTATCAGACCCTTTCCACAAGATTGACTATGTTATTGTCCACACCACAAGATCACAGCGCTACAAACACCTGGAACTTCCTGTTAGAATGTAAAGCTGGGAGAACAATGGAATGTTGCTCTGTTACAAACATATTGATAAAGATTGACTGTCAGAATGAACCAATAATTTCTACCACATTATAGATTTGGTTTGGGGCTGAAGGAGGCCATTTGGCCCATCGTGTCTGCACTGGCTCTCTGAATGAGCAACTCAACCAGTCCTATTCTTCTGCCTTTTCCCGATAAACCTGTACATTCTTCCTTTTCAGATAACAGCCTAATTCCTGCCTGAATGCTTCAATTGGACCTGCCTCCACCACACTCCCACATAAAGCATTCCAGACCCTAACCAGATACTGCGTGAAAGGATTTTTCTCATATCATTGTTGATTCTTTTACTGATCACTTTAAAACTATGCCCTCCTGTTCTCAATCCTTTGATGAGTGGGAACAGTTTCTCCTTATCTACTCTGTGCAGCCCCCACTTGATTTTGAATAACTCTGCCAAATATCCTCTCAGCCTTCTTTTCTCTAATGAAAACAGTCCTAATTTCTCCAATTTATCTTCTTAAGAGCTGTCCTTCCTCCCTGGAATCAAGCTTGTGAATCTTTTCTGCACCCTCTCCAATACCTTCACATTCTTCCTGAAGTGTGGCGCCCAGAAATGGATGCAATAAACCACCTGAGGCCAAGCGAGTGACTTATACATGACCTCCTTGCTCTTCTACTCTATGCCCCTATGAATAAAACCCAGGATACTGTATATTTTATGAATCACTTTCTCAATCACTCTCCTGCCACATTCAATGACGTATGGACATATGCACCCAGGTCCTTTTCTCCTTCAAACCCTTTTGTATCTTCTGCAAACGTTGAAATTTTTCCCTTTACACCAAGGTTTAGGTCATTAATATATATCAGGGAAAGCCCGAGTCCCAAAACTGACCCCTGGGGAACACCATTACAAACCTTCCACCAGCCTGAAAAACATCCATTAACTACTTTCTGTTTCCTTCCACTGAGCCAATTCTGTATCCATGTGGCTACTGTCCCATTTATTTCATGAGCTATACTTTTGCTTATAAGTCTGTTGTGCAGCCCTGTACCAAATGCCTTTTGAAAGTCCATGTACACCACATCGAGAGCATTTCCCTAATCAACCCTCTCTGTTACCTCTTCAAACAACTCCAGGAAGTTAAACATGATTTTCTCTTAAGAAGTCCATGTTGTCTTTCCTTTATTAACGTGCATTTGTCCATGTGACTGTTAGCTTCGTCTAAATTATAGTTTCTAGAAGTTTCTCACCACTGAAGTTAAGGTAATTGGCCTGCAGTTGCTGGGCTTATCCTTACACCTATTCTGGAACAAGGGTGTAACTTCTGCAATTTTCGAGCCCTTTGGCACCTGAGTCTAAGGCACAATTAAATATTATGGCCAGTGCCTCTGTAAATTTCACTCTTATTTCTCCCAGGATCCTTGGGTGCATCTCTTTTGGCTCAGGTGATTTCACAACTTTAAAGCAAAAGCAAAATACTGTGGATGTTGGAATTCTGAAACAAAAGCAGAAAATGCTGGAAAAACTCAGTAGGTCTAACAGCATCTGCGGAGGGAGAACAAAACAGTGAGTCATACGGACTCAAAACATTAATTGTTTTTTTTTCATTCCACAGATGCTGTCAGACCGGCTGAGTTTTTCCAGAATGTTCTGTTTTTGTTTCACAACTTTAAGTATTGATAACCTATCTAATATCTCCTCGAATTCAATTTTAAACCTTTCTGAATCTGAATCACCTCCTCTTTCACCATGGTCTGGGTAGCATTTTCTACCTTTGTAAAGGCAGTTGCAAAGTAATCATTTCAACTCTCGGCTATGCCATTTGCCCCCATGTGTAAATCCTCCTTTTCGTCCCCTATCATCTCTAGTCCGAATGGCAGGAGTTGGAACTTGATCTTTCTTATTTTCTATCCCTATGCGAACAGAACCTTCCTCTTGCTTTCCCAGTTTCAGGCAAAGATTAACTGAGACGCGGTCTCTAATGGCGGCTTGATTACCCACAATCCCTTGCGCCTCAGAAACCGCCCTATCTGCCGCGGGTTGTCCGAGTGGACGGCGCATGCTCGGAGTCTCCTGCTCTCTTTGCTTGAGGTTGGTGCCGGAGAGAAGCCGGAAGCGGCGGATTGTGAGAGTGGAGAATGTTCATTGGTTCCCATCAACATGTTCACACTGACGAGAGACCATTCAACTGCTCCAACTGTGGAAAGGGATTCACTCAGTTATCCCATCTGCAGACACACTGGTGAGTTCACACTGATGAGGCCTTTTAAATGCCCGGACTGCGGGAAGTGCTTGAAATGTTCCAGGCAACTGATGCCTTATTAAGATGTTCAGACTGACGAAAGACCGTTGAGGTGCTCTCATAATGGGCCTGGGTTCAGGCAATCCTCTGACCTCACTGTACACCAGTGAATTTACACTGGGGAGAGGCTGTTCTCATGCTCCGAGTGTGGCAAGTCATTTGGTTGTTCATCCACACTGCAGAGATAACACCCAGTTCACAAGTATAAAGATAAAATACTGCAGATGCTGGAAATCTGAAATAAAACAAAGTGTAGAAAGACTCAACAGGTCTGGCAGCATCTGTGAACAGAAAAACAAAGTTTACGTTTTGAGTCCACATAGACTCTTCTTCAGAAGAGTCACATGGACTCGAAACATTAACTCAAGTTGACAAGTAACTACAGTGATTGGATTTTGCTGTTAATCACATTTGGGACTGAACCATGTTCTATGGGGTCTGTTTCTGCTGATGTTAATAAACTTCACCCAGTTATAGGGGTTAAAATTCTGGATAAAAGTCAAATAAATTAGCTTTGTGTCAAACACACAGTGTGTCGAGTCTTTTTCATTTCTCTACAGAAGTTAGTTCCTTTTGAAGTGCTCTCTCTCTCCTCTGCCTGTTCTGTTCTCACCTCCAACAGCAAGTGTGAGGAGCTCATGGAGCTTCTTTGTCACTAAGATTGAGTCAATCTGATCAGTTGCCTCTGCTGCTTCCCTCCCTTCCACTAGCCCACTGGGTCAACTGTCTCTAAAGATCCCCCATGTCCGAGCTTTGAACTCAGGTCTTTCTCCAGTTTCCTATTTCCATTCATAACCTTTCAGTGTTCATTTTGTCCATGAGACTCGCCTTTTGCTCCAGTGACCCTATTCCCACTGAACTGCTGACCATTCAACTTCTCCATGTTGGCTGATATTGTTCATGATTGCTTCCCTCTCTTCTGGTACTGTCCCTCTCACCTTTAAATCCACCGTCATCATCCATCCTAAAAAAAGGATCTATCCTTGGCCTCTCCTATTTCTCATCTGCATGCTACCACTAGGTGACATCATCCAAAAGCACCATGTTAGTTTTCACATGGACACTGACAACACCCAGCTCTACCACACCACCATCCCTCTCCATTCCTCCACTGTTACTAAATTATCAAACTGCTTAACCAACATTTCATACAGGAAAAGCAGAAATTTGCTCCTTTTAAGAATTGGGTAGATCAAAGCCATTGTCTTCTGTCACCAGTACAAATTCCGTTCCTTAACTCCCGTGTCCATCCCTATGAGGTAACATTGGGATATGTTTTCCTATGTCTGTCAAGCCAGGAATCTTTGTTCCTAAGCGAGAGTGAAAGGGGAAGGGAGAGCCATTCCTACAATATTCAATACACTTCTGAAGATTTTATAAGGTTATTAGACAGTGATTTCTTACAGATCTCCCCATCTTGAGAAGGGAATATCCTTAGTGATTTCTCACAACTGATTTCTGACTAACCTCACTATTTCTAAACTACGAGCTTGTTTTCCTAATTTCTTAATGACAAACCGTGGATAACATACTAAAGCTACTAGAATGATCAGAATCAGCAACACAAACCCTTGAGCTCCCACCAAGAGTAAATGTGAAAACTTTATCCACTAAATGTGATAACTATTGACTGAGATTCATTCTCCCCACCTGCAGATCATCTCACACAATTTTAAATTATTGACATTGGTAAATACATCTGGTTCAAACAGAAGTTCATGCACGGACTTTAAAGATTCTCTAGCTCACTATTCACCTTCATCCACTTGTGGATATTTTCTAAATCGAAATTTTGTTTCCCTCTTCACTTTAATTTTACTCCCTCTGATAGGTACTGGTGTGTTTAATTCTATCCTGATAGTTTGAAAGCCAGTTTCTCTATGGAGTGTGTGTAAATATCTTGATGATTTAAAATGTCTCATTCAATTTTCCACAATAGTCACTTCATGTTGTTCTGTTGTCAAGTATCTGAGTATGTCTGGGACCTGTTCTTCAGTGCAGGGACACCATGCATTTCCACATGGCGACCTGGGAGGGATGGATCCGGCGGCTGGGTTAGGTAGAGAATGTGGGGATGGCAGATTCAGCAGCGGAATTCAAAAGGGAATTGGACCAAATACTGCAACATGTCCAGGGAAAAAGTAAGGGAGAGGGGCCAGGTGAGTTAATTCCAGAAGAGTAAGAGGCCTCCCTTTTCAGACGGAGATGAAGAGTTTTTTTTTGTTTTTTTTCAGAGGGTCGTTAGTCTGAGGAATTTTCTCCAGAAAGCAGTGGAGGCTGGGTCATTGAATTTATTCAAGGCTGGTTTAGACAGATTTTTGGTAGAGAAGGGAGTCAAGGGTTATGGGGGGCGGTGAGGGCATTGCGGGGGGGGGAAGGACAGACAGACAGGAAAGTGGAGTTGAGACCACAACCAGATCAGCCTTGATCTTAACGAATGGTTGAGCAGGGTCAAAGGGCTGAATGGCCCATGTTCCTCTGACCCGGATGAATGGTCTCTATATGTTGTTTTTGGCTCTGATTTTATGGTACAGTGAGGGGCTCGAACGACAAAATGGTCTATTCCTGTTGCTATTGGTTACGTTCTAATTCAGTACCGTTACCAATCAAGGCAATGGTTACTTTCATATTGCCAGCAGTAGCGTATGCGAGTGGTCTCAGGCTCTGGATTTAAGCACCAGTTCCTATTAAGTCATGGATTTTAATCCCACCATTGCCAAAGTTTCAGTTGGTTTGTCTTTCAGACGTTTAATCAAATCCTTTAGAATAGGCTCGGGGTATTTGACACATGATGTAGTTCGTCTTGGTAGGTAGAACAAGGGAGGCTGTAGGAATTTCAGGGTGACTGGGAATAGGTGAGGCTGAATGCTCTTATTCTCTGCTGTAACCATTCCATGATTTTACATGATCAACAATGACGCTAGGATAAGGCCTGCAGCCGTGGCTGAGTGGTTACAGGGATGGATTTAAAATCCACTGGGGCCTCCCCACGTGGGTTAGAGTCCTGCTGACTGTATTTCTCGCTGTTCCTTAGTTTTGCTGCCTCCAGAATTAACTATTGGTTAAATGGAATCAGCACCTTCCAAACACTCCCGTGTGTTTTTCCTGCTTCACTTCCGTGTTGCTTCATTTCTGTTGATCCATAAGCATTCACGGAATTTGCAGTCAGAAATGATACAAAACTGAACTAATTTGTGCCATACTTGCGTTCTGAGAGTTTTTTCTCTCCTTAGAGATAAAACCTTGCCCACTATTAGTTACGCTGCAAGTGTCTGTGTGTCTCAATGTGGTTCAGTTCCCCGAGGGGTGAACACATTTTTTACCATCGCAAACCTTATTCACTTTTCTTATTTATCTTCATGGTAAATGGCACAGAGAATAACAACAGGTTGAAAAGTTGCAAGAGGAGATTGACCCTTTGTGTTTATTTGAGTGGAGACTGCTTATTGACTCAGTGCCTGTATGTTACACAGCGGAGGATGATTGAAATTTTCACTGAGCAACATTTTAACAGGCAATGGATTCATTCGTTGTGATGGTGTGTTCCTGTTCTATATATGCAATTTGACAGTCAATTTCTATTCGTTGCTTTGAACCCAATCTTTCCAATAGGTTGGATGTTATGCACATGTTTCTTTCAATTCCTCGCGTTATTTGAAATGAATATTCATAAATCTATTTCGTCATAGAGTCATAGAGGTCTACATCACAGAAAGAGGCCCTTCAGCCCATCGAATCTGCGCCGTCAAACAAGTAACTAACTGTTCTAATCCCATTTTCCAGCACTAGGCCCATAACCGTCTATGCCATGGCATTGCAAGTGCACATTCAAATACTTTTTGAATGTTATGAGGGTTTATGCCTCTACTACCCTTTCAGGCAGTGAGTTCCAGATTTCCACTAACCTCTGGGTGAAATAATTCTTCCTCACATCCCCTCTAGACCTCCTTCCTCTTATCTTAAATCTATGCTCCCAGGTTATTGATCCCTCCACCAAGGGGAAATGTTCCTTTCTGTTTACTCTATCTATGGCCCTCATAATTTTATACACCTCAATCATGTCCCCACTCAATCTCCTCTGCTCCAAGGAAAATAACCCCAGCCTATCTAATCTCTCCTCATAAATAAAACTCTCCAGCCCAGGCAACATCTTGGTAAATCTCCTCTGCACTCTCTCCAGTGCAATCACACCCTTCCTATCATGCGGATTCCAGAACTGCAAGCAATATTTGGAGACACACAATACTTGTGTGAGAATTTACCAAATAACAGCAGCGCTGGCAAAGTTTGGACAACATTTCCTTGTAGCCAAAGGACACAAAGCAGAATTACGTCGGTAATATGAGTAGAAGCAGGAAGAGATGGAGTCTACTTGACCCTAGGATTTCTTAAACCATTAAACCTTCAGTTGGAAGCTAACACTCTAGTGGTTCGGCCTCGGTGCTTTCACCGCTTGGGTTCAATTCTGTCTTGATGTTATGCAAAATGTCATAACTAGCAACCAATTTATGGTTTGAAAAAGTGTCAAATTAGACTCGAAACCTTCACTCTGTTTCTCCCTTCATATTTGTTGTCAGACCGGCTGAGAACTTCCAATAATACATTCTGTTTTTATTATAGCATGAATTACTGTCTTTATTATAGATATGATCACAAGAAATAGGAGCAGGAGTAGATCACACGGTCCATCGAGCTTGTCCCATCATTCAATTCGATCATGGCTGATCTTGGGCTTCAACTCCATTATCCTGCCCGTTCCCCATATCCCTTTGTCCCCCGAGAGACCAAACATCTGTCCATCCCGGCCTTAAATGTATTCAATGATGGAACATCCACAACCCTCTGGGTAGAGAATTCAAAGATTCACAACCCTTTGGATGAAGTAATTTCTCTTCATCTCAGCCCTAAATTATCGGCCCTTTAGCCTGAGACTGTGCCCCAGTTTTTTAGACTCCCTGACCAGCGGAAACAATCCCTGTGTCCACCCTATCAAGCCCTCTCAGAATTTTACAGGTTTCAATCAGATTGGCTTTAATTCTTCTAAACTCCAGAGAATAAAAGCCTTTCATCTTAGGATAACCAGCTCATTCCAGAGACCAATTTAGTGAACCTTCCCTGCACCGTCGCCAATGCAAGTCTATTATTTTATAAATGTGGTGATGAAAACAGCACACGGGATTCCAGATGCCGTCTCACCAAAACCCTGTAGCAAGGCTTTATTCTTGCTCTCCAATCCCCTTGCAATAAAGGCCAACATGCTGATCCTGCATGCTAACTTTCCACATTGCTTGTACAAGCACACCCAAGTTTCTCTGAACATCAGCACTTACAAATTTCTCACATTTTAAAAGCATTCTGTTGTTCTCATTTTCATAACCAAGTAAACATAATCGCACCTGCCTACATTATAATCCATCTGCCATCTTGTTGCCCACTGACATGACCTTCCGATACAGGTTTTGTTGAAGAGCCATACGGACTCGAAACGTTAACTATATTCCTCTCCGCAGATGCTGTCGAAACTGCTGAGTTTTTCCAGGTATTTTTTTTTTGTTTTGGATTTCCAGCTTTAATCTTTTTACAGTGCTCTCCTCAAAAGTTACCAAATTTCATAAATATTAATCGCAGGCCCCAGTGAGAATTGAACTCACGACCCCTGGTTTACAAGACCAGGGCTCTAAACCACTGAGCTATGGAGCCACTTACACTATCCCGCGCGCAGTAAGTCTCCTAGTGGAACGAGGAACAGGACAACGTTCTGCATGGATGATATTTGATAGACCTGGAAATGCCTGAAAGGGAGAACAGGAAGTTAAAGATGCGACATGAAAGCGGCAGTATTTCACGTGTGTCTGTTGCTTTCAGTAATGAATGTCTGCCGCGGTGATGTGAGAGATTTTACTGCCGACTGTTTTCACTGACACAAATATCACTCCTGACCAATCAATCACAACTGCTCTTTGAAAGCAGCGCGCCAGGCCGAATGGCCTCTTTCTTTGCTGTAACTGTCTATAATTTTATGTTTCCCAGCATCATTTCCCAGTCATTCCGACATTTTATTACACGCTTGGGGGAATGTACTTTCTTACATTCTCGCTTTTGAAGTCAAGACACTGAGCAAACTCAAAGTTTTTCTTAAATTCCTGAGCAGGATTTGGAACCAGACCAGTTGAACGACACTGTATTGGTGCCAATCCTTCACTGCAGCTACCCCTTAAAAACACCTCTGGTGAAAGTGTCTGAAAAATGGCAAATGTGGCCCAGATAAAGCACGTTGCAAGAGTTATAGACAGCTTTCCTCGTGATTTAGAGGTGAGGATTCGGCCCTTTCGCCGCCGTGGCCCGGACTCGATTCCCGGCCAGGCAATGAAGGTTTATTGATCTGGTACAAACTGTCATAACAGGCTTGATTTACTTATTGATTGAAAACAGAAAACAGCTCCGCCCGAATCAGTGGAGTGAGAGTTGAAGATTCACATCAGAGCTGCAAATATCACACGTGGAACAGCTTCGAGAAGAAATACAGTTCCTAATGTCCGAGAGATTTCAGTTTGGCCTGTTTGTATTTACAAATTCATTCTCTCGATGTGTCCATTGCCTTAACAACTCGACCACACGGACTCGGTGTCTGTTTAAATGTTACTCAGTGAAAATTTCAATTGCCCTCTGCTTTGTAACATACGGACACTTAGTAACTGAACAGTCTCCACTCAGAAATACAGAAAGAAAATTCCTCCTGAACCTTTTAAACCGGTTTTTATTTTCTCTGTACGATTTTAATATGAAGCCACACAAGTAAGGGGAATAAAGTGGGGATTGCTAAAAATGAGGAACTGAACCACATTGACACACACAGCGGGACACTCACAGACATATACATCGACAGTGACAGAGGGCTAAGGAGAGACAAACACCCAGAAAGAAAGGATGTCACCAAACTCGCTCAGTTTTACTCCATTTCCGTCTGCAGATTTCGCAAATCCTTGCAGATGAATGGAAATAAGAAAGCGCGGAAGTTTTTGTTTGATTCTATTTACCCGGTAACTAATTCTGTTGGTCAACATCGGGAATAATGAGAACCGCAGTCAGCAAACCAACATTGGGGAAACCCCGATGGATGTCAGAAACCATCGCCCTCAACACTCGCCCGCGACTAACAGCACTTCCTGAGGGAAAACATGTTCATATCAAATCAGAGCATTCAGGAGATGGCGTATTGGCATTGTCACTGGGCTAGAAACCCAGAGATAAAAGCAAAATACTGTGGATGCGAGAAATCTGAGTGAAAACTGAAAATGCTGGAAAAATTCAGCATGTCTGGCAATATTTCTGGTAGAGAAACAGACTTAATTTTTCAATTCCGTGTGACTTTTCTTTGGAGTTCTTTGAAAGTCGCACAGGGCCGAATGGCCTCTTTCTTTGCTGTACCTTTCTATAATTTGATATTTCCCAACACCACTTCTTTCACACTCATTCTGTGATTTTATAATCCACTTTTGCGAGTGGGTTCAAAGCTCAACTACGTGCACAAGACTGGAAGGAGCCTGCGACTCTGGATAATCGGCACTCTGCACATTCCTGTCATCAGTGTCTGGGAGAATCAGGAAGATGAGATCCCAGATTATCTTTACCATGTCATCTGCAAACCCCTTCTTTCTAAAATCCTTGGGTCCCACACTCTCTGTCCCTGCTTTCCAGGGAAAGCTTGGGTTCATGAACTGACTGTGTCTGCATCAAGCAGCTAATTGACCTGGGAGCTGGACGGGCAGAGGGAGCTGGAGGCGAGGCAGGGACAGAAGCAGAAACAGATGCGACATGAAAGTGTTTAGAAGTGTTTAGAAGTGTGTCAGTTACTTTCAGTGATGAATGTCTGCCATGTGTTCCCTTGTCAGTTTCTCAACAGCCGCAGTGATCAGGTTGGTGGGTTTAGGAAATTGACAGTTACACATGAGCAGCTCGTGGGGATATTTCACCTCACTGTCAATGTCATGTTCCAGCTCACAGCAACGGTTGTTGTCATTGACTGAAGAATTCATTCCATTTAAAATGGAAACATGGATAAAAGCAGCGTCAATAAATCAAACTGAAACGAGTTTGATAGTTTCCCTGGTGGTCGAGTGGTCAGGATTCGGCGCTTTTACCGCCGCGGCCCGGGTTCGATTCCCGGTCAGGGAATGCAGTTTTATTGATCTTGTGGAATTGTCAAAATGAGTATTCATTACTTATCGATTGAAAACATTTAGCAGCTCCACCAGAATCAGTTGAAGTTTCGCCTCAGAGCTGAAAATATCACACTTAGAACAGGCCGGGAACAAAGACAAGTGGAGTGAAAGAAGGACAAGTGAAGGGCTGGTTGCAACGCACTGGCCATAGGGACGGTGGTGTCAGGCAAAATATGGATGGGAGAAGGGCAAATTCTGGTGCCTACTGTTTGCATCGACAAAAATATCACTCCTGATGGATCAACCAATCACAAGACTAATTGAACGACAATGGTGCCAATCCTTCACTGGAGCTCAACGTGACCAAAGAGCACTGTTATCGTCAGCCTCTTATGTAACTTCTTGCAGTATATCTGCTGAACAATATAAGCTTATCACAGCTCTGCTTTCTTTACATTGAAATCCAATGCGAAAAAACGAGAAATTTCAAAGCTGAAGAACGTAGACAAGATTGGAAGGAGTGTGTGACTGTGGATAATCGGCACTCTGCACATTCCTGTAATCAGGGCCTGGGAGAATCAGGAGGATCCTGGTGTCTCTTTAGCCTGTTATCTGTAAACCGATCACGTTGTGTATTACGTTCGCACTAACTGACTGTGTGTGGTCAAACAGCTCCTGGAAGGGCGGAGAGAGCTGGAGGTGAGACAGAAAGAGATGTGACATGGAAGTGCTTTGAATCAGTGGTGAAAATCCGTCGTGTGCCAGTTTCAAAGGAACAGAGATTGGTGGTTATTTGTTTGAAAGAAGCTGCACTCAACGTGCGGCGAGCCCAAGACCTGAGATTAAGAGCCTTTGAT
Source organism: Cetorhinus maximus (assembly GCF_964194155.1). Taxonomy (NCBI): domain Eukaryota; kingdom Metazoa; phylum Chordata; class Chondrichthyes; order Lamniformes; family Cetorhinidae; genus Cetorhinus; species Cetorhinus maximus. The sequence continues at coordinate 64,821,742 of NC_135901.1, read as the reverse complement.
CTACCAGTTGAACTAACCGGGCACACATAACATATGTATCCCATATCCCAGCATACATGGAGACAACTGTTGCTTTCCACCTGGAGCCTCAGCTTGTTCTGAATTTCAAAGTGTAGAAGGTAATCGAACTACACAAGTCCCAAGGTTGCAATACATTCCTCTCAATCGTCAATAACATCATTCACATCTTCCACTTCTGAGCTGCACTTCATTCCAAACATTGCAAACTCCTCTTGTCTCTTTCATCCTGATATTTTTCTCTGTAACATTTTCATCTGAAGCTGCACAACTAATGCGAATAAAGTTTGTGATGGTAAAAATGTGTTCGCCTCCTCGGGAACTGAATCACATTGACACACACAAAGGGACCCACACAGGGATAGACACCGAGAGTGACAGAGGGCTTGTCTCTAAGGAGAGACAAACGCCCAGAAAGCAAGCATGACACCAAGTTTTGCTCCATTTCCACTGCAGGTTTCGTTAACGAACAGAAATAGGAAAACGCCCGCTTGTTTTGTTGGATTTTATTCAATGTAGCCGATAATTAACTCTGTAGACACAGAGTTAAAAACAGGAATAATGAAAAGCAGGAAACCCAAATGGATTTGGACTCCATCACCTAAACCACTCGACTACGATGACTGCCCCTATCCACAGGGTAATTTTGTTGGTATAAAATTATAGGCGGCCACAGCAGAGAAGGAGTACATTCGGCTCATTGTGTCCGTGCCAGCTCATGGAAGAGGAATTCAGCTCATTCAACAATCCTGCCTTTTCTCTGCAGCCGTTTATATTTTTATTGTCTCTCCTCAGTGTTACTGTTAAAGTGAAAGACCGCACACACCTGCCTTAACTGTGAGCTGGCACTTTTTCGACTGATAGGGCAATTTTAACAGCAGTGGGATTTGAAACCACGCCTCAATAAAGAATGAGATATTAAACCATTGACAATCACTACAGCTGCGATACCAAGCTCACGATAATCTTCCACTTCACTTTGACTGGATCTGGACTCCATTGCCTGAACCACTCGGCCACGATGACTGGTCCTATGGATAGGTTAGTGTTGTTCGTATAAAATTATAGATGTCTACAGCAGAGGAGGAAGAAATTCGGCCCAGTCTGTCCATGCCAGATTATGGAAGAGGAATTTAGCTAATTCGACAACCCCACATTTTCTCCACAGCCATTTATATTTTTATTGTGTCTCCTCGTTCTTCCTGTTAAAGTGAAACACCGCAAACACCTGCTCTAACTGTGAGCTGGCACCTTTTCGACCAATAGGACAATTTAGTAGCAGTGGGATTAGGAACCACGCCTCAATAAATAGTGAAACCTTAAACCAACACCTACAACAACTCATCTGAATTACCGAGCTCAGGATGCTACTGCCCATTGCTTTGTCTGATATTGCTCCTGAAACAGAACAGAATCAAAGCAGCAACAATACGTCATAAGGCCCCACAAGCCTCCTCCGTCACTTAATAAGATCATGGCAGATCCCCAACCTCAACACCAATTTCCCACCCGATCCCGATCGCCCTTCATTCCCTTAGAGTCCAAAAATCAGGAGAAATTGGATGTTTTTTCTTCCATTGATCCGAGAGTTCTGTGGACCCCTGGTGGGATATAAACAATAATAAGAAGCATAGTCGGTAAGATTGGAACTTTCCTAGGGAAACCCCAGTGGATTTTAAAAGCATCGTTTTAACCACTCAGTGAAGAGTGACACATTCAACCACCTATAGCCACTTTACCGAACTCAGACTATTAGTGTCCATCACCTTGTCTGGTATTGCTACTCAAATAGAACAGGAGCAAAGCAGCAGAAATACTTCATAAGGACCCACAAGCCTCCTCCGTCACTTAGTAAGATCATGGCTGTTCCCCAGTCCCAGCACCAATTTCCCACCCAATCCCAATAGCCCTTCATTCCCTTAGAGTCCAAAAATCAGGAGAATTTTTGGATGTTTTTTCTTCCATTGTTCCGGGAGTTCTGTGGACACCTGGTTGAAATCAGCAATAATAAGAAAAACATTCGGTAAGGTTTGAATTTACCTGCGGAGACTCCAATGGATTTTAGAACCATCCATTTAACCACTCGGCTCTGATGATTGACCAAGAAGCCAATGCTTTTCATTTATTCATCAATAACACCATTCACAGCTTCCGCTTCTCAGCTGCACCTCCTTCCAAACATTGGGATTCATTTTCCTCAGGATTTCTTTCTGGATTTAATGTTTAGCTGCTTTGTGACCTCATTTTGAAATCAGAATCGCTTCAATATCCAACACAAATTGAATTGCAAACCTGACGGACAAACAATGGAAAAATGTCACTCGGTGACACAAATCCCATGGTGCTCATTTTCAGATTCACAACAGTTAACTTTTCAATAAAGTGAAGGTATTTTACAGTGAAACGATTTAGAAACTTTGTGTGACTTTTATTTGTGACTCACTCACTCGGGTATTCTGTAAATGCTGCTCGGAGGTTTAAGTGACCCGGATATAATCTACCTGCGTTTTCCTGAGCCTGTGCTCGGTGTATTGGGAGGTTTGGCCTGGCTTGGAGTATCTCGCGTCCCAGAGATGGGCAGTAATCCGCTTATTGAAGCTGCAGTCGCCGCTTTCTGCTGGCAGCGGGTGATTGGAGAGTGCGGGGCCGGAATATTGCTGCTTTTCTGCTTTTCCCTGTCTCACTCACTGTGGAGCTGAGGAAGAGAGAATAATTGATGAGTTTGTTTCTATCCAATAACTTCATAAATTTCCAATGGGCTAGATATCGGTACATGATAGGTTTAATTGTTTTCTCGTTATATTTGAAATTAATAATCGGAAATGCCACTTACCTCGGAGCTCACTGGTTAACAGTGGAACTGGCAACATTTTGGGGGTCTTTCGTTTCAGCACAAGTACCCAATGACAGCCCGGAACTGTGTGATAATCAATGCTGATGGGGAGAAAACAATGAAAGCTTGGCCCCTGCGTGGTCTGTAACCACCAACCTTTCGGTTAACAGCCGAACGCGCTGACCAATTGCGCCACAGAGACTGATACAGCAGCAAACCAGGGTATCAGTGAGTTAAAGCTTCAGATTGCTGCTACCGGAATGACAATTGTCTCTATCAGTTTTACTCGTCCAAATTAAAGGGTGGGACATTCATTGTGGATACATGGAAACAGACTGATCCCACCCAATGCAGACACATCCATGTCACCGGGAACCAGCTCTCCTACAACCGGTGCCGCCTCCCTTCGAATATTTCGCTGTCTTGTCTGTTACCAAGTATTCTGATTATCCCGAAGCCGATATTAGGTTTGAATTCCTGATGTGCAGTAACGAGAATCAATTCAATGTCTCAAATCAGTTAATTTCACTGATAACATCAGAGTTAATGTTCCAGCGTCTTAAATAAGGGAAAGGTGCCTTGACTGTCTCTGGTCAGTCGGGCAGTTCACCCTTCATTCTCCTCTGATTCCGGTTCCCAAAGAGTTTCTAAAGATTCACAAAGCTGGAGACTGGGTTTTCTGTTTCGGTTCCTTCTCCATTTTCCCACCTGCCAACTGACAATATTTTCCAAAATCTCATCTCAATTGCCTTACATCGTGTCCAGGAATGAGGAAATTCAGTTTTGTGGAGAGATTATAGAGACCAGGATTGTTCTATTCAGAGCAAAGAAGTTTAAGTGGAGATTTCATGGAGCTGTTCGAAATAATGTGGGTGGGGGCAGTGGGGACGGGCGGCTGGATGTTGCAGATAGGGAGAGACTGTTTCCACTGACGGGGGTCAGTAACCACAGGATTGGGATTTAAAGATTGTTAAAGAAAGACAGACTTGCATTTATACAGCGCTTTTCCTGACCAGCGGATGTCTGAAACCACTTTCAAGCCAATTAAGCACTTTTTGAAATAAAAACAGAAAATACTGGAGAAATTCAGCAAGTTTTGCTTTCCACAGACACTGTCAGACCTGCTGAGGTCTACCTGCGTTTTATGTTTTTATTTCAGATTTCTAGTATTTTGGTTTTATTGAAGTACTTTCTGAAGGAGAGTTATTGTTTTCATGCAGGGAGCATGGCAGCCAATCAGTGCTCAACAAACACACAAGGCCAGGGACTTCACAATGCACAGATTTTATAATCTTGGTTGGTTGAAGGATTAACAGTGACCAGGACACATGACTGCATCTTTCTGTCTTCAACAAACTTCAATCTGCAAGTTATGATGGTGGTTCTGGCCAGTTTCGAACGAGGTAACTCTTCACATTTTTGGTAAACATGATAACCACTGCCCTGCAGAAACAGGGGACAGGAGAAAAGCTCAATGGGCCTCACTAAAATGTTAAGCGGTGACGTCATGCAGCAACACTTTGAGTCTTTATTTTGAAGAAATGGAATTCGGCTGCTCTCTTTGGGAATGCTGGAGACAGACTAATCAAGAATGTCATCATCAAAAGGCACAACTCTACAATTATTCTGAATTCTTTTACAATTATTCAAATTTTAAAAATAGTTGACTTCAGATCGAATTTTCACAAAACAAATGTCTATTCTGACCAATTATCTCCTCATTTTCCTCAGTCGATACCTTTTACCAACATTTCATTGAGCAAATACGCACAGTCACCACAGGAAAAAAAACACATAATTTGAAACATTGAAATAGTGAAACACTGAAATAATGAAGTTAATAGTGGAGATGATTTCTGTATGTTACAAAGTGCAGGATGACCTGATTAACTGGCGGAGCTGGTTCGAGTTTCCTAATGACCTATTTCTGCTCCTTTGCTTCTGTTCTATTTCGATGATAATACCGGTGAAGGGAATTAGGCGCAGCTGTATTGGTAGTGTGGCCGAGCGGTCTAAGTGTCTCGATTAAGGCTCCAGTCTCTACGGAGGCGTGGGCTCGAATCCCACCACTGCTAACCGGTCAGGTAATGTACATTTTGGGATCTGGAGCAGCCCCATTCAAACCAACAGGTCAACAGATACCAGCTCACACCACCGGAGTGTGCGGTGTTTTGTTTTGATGGGAAGAACGAGGAGAGGCAATACCAATATGAATTTCTGTAGGGAAAAGGCGGGGTGCAGAATTACAATAGTTGACTTGCTCTTCCAGAGAGTCGACATACACCGTCTGATGTAGCCGTCTATGATTTTATACAAACATCATTAATAAAAATCTGGGGCTTGGATTCGTGACTGAGTGTTTAAGGCGGCATGTTTTGAATGCATTGGGATCTCCACAGGTAGGCTGGAATCCTGACAACTACGCTTCTTGTAGTTCCTGAATTTTACAGTGTATCTGCACAATTAATTGTCCGAATAAGTTGAATGAAACCATATAAAACCTCCAGCATTCTCGAATGTCTATTCGCCTGCAAACATTCACAAAGGTTGCAGCGAGAAATGGAACAAAAACGGAAACAGGTTGGTGTCATGATTGATTTCTGGGTCTTTGTCTCTCCTTAGAGACAATCCCTTGCCCTTTGTCACTCTCGATGTATATGTCTGTGTTTTTTCCTCTGTATGTGTCAATGTGGTTCAGTTCTCCAAGAGCATGAACATCTTTTTCCCATCACATACTTTATTCACATTGGTTGTGCAGTTTCATATCAAGATGTCACAGAGCAAAATGTCAAGATGGAAGATGCAGGGGGAGTTTGCAATGTTTGGAAGGAGGTGCAGCTAAAAAGTGGAAGATTCAGCGAGAAGTTTTCTTCTCATTTACACGAGATATGGAACCAGATCTGGGAGGTATGTGTGTTGGTGTAAACAGTAAAGCCTCCCTTATTTCCGCTATATTTTGCCTTGCACAAACATCTCTCTGGTTAAGGCTTTGCCACCTATCACAGCCCTTCTCTCATTCCCTATCTTTACCTCTATACTTGTTCCCGACCTGTTGCACGGGTGACATTTCCAGCTCTGAGACAGAACTCCAGCTCTCACTCCACTGATTCTGGCAGAGATGAGCGTCTTCTGTTTTTCATCAAGAAACAACTCAGACTTATTGTAACTGTTTGCACGAGGTTAGTAAATCTCCATTCCCCGACTGGGAATTAAACCTGGACCACAGCAGTGAAAGCGCTGAATCCAGACCACTAGACCACCAAGAAAGCTGCCCACAAGCCTCACCACGTGGCTTATCTATGCTACCTGGGCCTTTTATTTTTGTTTCAGACCTCTTTCACCAGAGACACGTTTCATAAGAACAGAAGAACATTATAAATAGGAGCAGGAGTCGGCCATTCGGCCATTCGGCCCCTCAAGCCTGCCCCGCTGTTCAATATTATCATGGCTACTCTGCCCCAGGCCTCAACTCCTCTTTCCTGCCAGCTCCTCGTAGCCCTCAATCCCAGATATTTCAAAAATCTATCTACGTCCTCTTTAAATACTCTCAGTGAGCTACTCTCCACAACTCACTTGGGTAAAGAATTCCAAACATTCACTATCCTCTGGGAGAAGAAATTCCTTCGCATCTCAGTTTTAAATGAGTGCTCCCTGATTCTGTAACTATGTCCCCTAGTTGTAGGTTCCCCCATTAGTGAAAACATCTTCTCAACATCTACCCTGTCAATCCCCTCAGAATTTTGCACGTTTCAATAAGATCACCACTCAGTACGCTAAACTCTAATGAATAAAGTCTCCACCTGCTTCACAGTTCTTAATTAGTCAACCCCTTCATCCCAGGAATCAGCCTAGTGAATCTCTTTTGAAATGCCTGCAATGCCAATATATGCTTCCTTAAATATGGGAACCAAAACTGTACACAGGACTCCAGGTGCGGCCTCACCAACACCCTGTACAGTTGTAACAAGACTTCCCAATTTTTAAACTCCAACCACGAGCAAAACAGACCAAAATTCCATTCGCCTTCTTAATTACTTTCTGCACCTGCATGCCAAGTTTTTGTGTTTCATGCATAGGAACACCCAGACCCCTATGTGCTGCATTTTTTTGGAGTCTCCCTCCTTTTAAATAATATTCTGCCTTTTGATTCTTCCTACCAATGTGTATGATCTCAAACTTTCCTACATTAAACTCCATCTGCCAACTTTTGCCCACTCACTCAACTTATCTATACCCCCTTGAAGATTCTTCAAGTCCTCATCACAACCTGACCTCCCACCTATTTTTGTATCGTCAGAAAATTTGGATACATTACACTCTGCCCCCTCCTCCATGTCATTAGTGTAGATAGTAAATAATTGCGTCCCTGGGACTGATCCTTGTGGCACTCCACTAGTTACGTCTTTCCAATCTGAAAATTCCCGGCTCACTGCCTTCTGTGTGTTAAATTGGGCTCTTTACATTGCAGGGTTTGTGTAGGGTAATAGGGATCACGGTCTCTCACACACGGAAAGTTTCCCCGCTCGAAAAGGAGTAGAAGCATTAACAGAATTAAGTGTGAGGAAAGGTTGCATCATTCCCGTTTGTTGTTAAATAGTAACTGGATGCATCATCTCAAAACCATGTGACATTTATACTTCTCCAGGTTTCGAATGATATTCTGAAAAATGCATGGCTTGGAAGAAAGAGAGAAAGATGTGGATGGAGTTGCTGTAAGGCCGTTCGCACATGTGTGAGGTGTTGAATGAGCTGCTGATGTGCTGTGTCATCTGATGATTCTAATGTTAGATCAATTTCTCTGCCGCTTGGCTAAGATTTTCAGCCAAATTGTACTTCCACAAAACAAGGTTCTGAAGTGCAATAAGCCAGCCCAGTTTGACATTCTACGTCGTTCTGCAAGGAGCTGCGTGTTGGTTTTGTCGTCTAGTAGTTATCAAATTTGCTTTACACGCCGAAAGTTTCCTGAATCGAAACTCATTGAAGAACAGTAGAACTGGAAACATTTGTGGAAAATGTTCTTACCGCCATTGACAACCCGGATATGAGTGACACTGAATGTTGATGGGGGAAAAATATTCACGGCTTCGCCTCTGAACCACCAAACTTTACAGTTAACAGCTGAACGCGCTGACCAATTGTTCTGCAGAGACTGATGCAACTTTCTGTGTTCTTTGTACAGGTACAGCCAAGTCTCTTTGAACATCAGCACAAGTTTCTCACCTCTTCAAACATGTTCTGCTTTGTTGTTTTTTCAAACTATTTTTACGACCAAGTGAGTAACTTCAGACTTTGCTACATTTTTCTCCGTCTGTCATCTTGTTAGCCAATCACCTCTTATATATTATAAAAACAGAAAATGCTGGCTAAACTCAGTAGGTCTGACATAATCTGTGGAGAGGGAAACCGAGTTAACGTTTCGAGTCCGTATGATTCTCCTTCAGACCTGAAAAGAAATAGAAAGTGATGGAATTTATGCTATTCAAGTGGGGCGGCGAGGGGGCGGCGAGGGGGGCGGTGTGGGGCGGGTAGAGCAGGCGAGATTGGATAGAAGGTCGGTGATAGGTGGGGGCTGAGGAGAGATTGACAAAGGTGTCATGGACACAAGACAAAGGGAGTGTTAATGGCAGTGGTCAGGGCTGAAGAAGGTGCTGATAGTGGCATAAAAATAAGAAAGCAGAATGTGTGAATAGCAGAACAGGGGTCAGCACTTTGTGAAAGGGCAACATGGAACAAGTAACAGATGGCTCTATTTTGGGCTGGGGTAGGGGGAGGTGCGGTGGTTGGGGAAAAAGTATAGAAAAGGGGATAAAACGGGGGATAAAATAATGAATAAATTAATAAAAATAAGTAAATAAAAATAAAAATATAAATACATTTTTATAGCGAGATTTTAAAAAGGGTGAAATTAGAGGAGAGAGTTCATGGTCTTAAGTTGTTGAACTCAATATTCAGTCCGGAGTGCTGTAAAGTGCCTAATCGGAAGATGTGGTGTTGTTCTTCCAGTTTGCGTTGAGCTTCACTGGAACATTGCAGCAGGCCAAGGACGGACATGTGGGCTTGAGAGCAGGGTGGGGTGTGGAAATGGTAAACGACAGGAAGGTCTGGGTCATACTTGCGGACAGACCGAAGGTGCTCCACAAAGTGGTCACCCAGTCTGCGTTTGGTCTCTCCAATGTGGAGGAGACCACATTGGGAACAGCGAATGCAGTGGACCAAATTGAAGGGGGTGCAAGTGAAGCGCTGCTTCACCTGAAAGGAGTGTTGGCCCTTGGAAAGTGAGGAGGGAGGCCCCTAAAGGGTCATCTGTCAGTTGTTCTTTCACAAAGTGCTGATCCTTGTTCTGCTATTCACACATTCCACTTTCTTGCCTATATGCCACAATCAGTATCTTTTTTCGCCCTTACCACTATCATTAACACTCCCTTTGTCTTGTGTCCCTGACTCCTTTGTCAATCCTTCCTGAGCCCCAACCTATCGCTGACCTTCCCACCTGCTCCACCCAACCCCTCATATAACAGTATAAACTCCATCACATTTCTGCTTCTCTTTCGCTCTGACGAGTCAGAAGGACTCGAGCCTGTGACTCTGTTTCTCTCTCCACAGATGCTGTCAGATGATGAGTTTTTCCAGCATTTTCTGTTTTTTATACAGATTTCCAACATCTGCATTATTTTAACTTATTAAATTTCTTCTTCTATATTGTTCTGCAGTCTCTCAGCTTTCCACCTAACTTTGCTATCTCAGCTGAAGGTCACCCATAGGTCCCAGAAAGGGTTGAATTCGCGCCCCCTCATTTACAAGACGAGTGCTGTAACCACTGAGCTATGGAGCCACCTATTAACTTAAGCTAACGGAAAATCGACCATATTCAGTAAAACGAGGTGGAGGCTGACGTTCCAGGTGGATGACATTTGATAGACCTGGAAATGTCTGAGAGGGAGAACAGGGAGTTAAAAGATGCGACATGAAAGCGGCAGAATTTGATGTGTGTCAGTTACTTTCAGTGATGAATTTCTGCCGTGTGTCACCTTGTCAGTTTCACAGGAGCCGCAGGGATGAGGCTGGTGGCACCTGGTTAAAATGAGGAATAATGAGAACTGTAGTCAGCAGGATTCAAACCTACAGGGGGAGAGACCAATGGATTTGAAATCCAACACCTTAAACATTCAGCCACGACTAACAGCAGCTTCCGAGCTCAAATGTGTTCTTGTCGAATCAGAAATGGCTGCAAAATAAGTCATTCGGCCCGTCGTGCCTGTGATGGCTCTCTGGAAGAACAACTCAACCAATACCACACACCCGCCTTTCCCTTACAACAATTTATATTTGTATGGCCTCTCCGCGTTTTTCCAAACAAAATAAAGGACCAAAACCCGCCCTATATTAAACTAGAATCTCCTCTTGTTCTCTGAAAGGGAATTCCTAAAGTTCCCCAAAGTGGGAATGTGACTTAAACTGTGGCCGCGCTGGGATTCAGATCCACCCCTCGAGGGACTGGAAGGAACCCAAGTCCAAATCTTCACGTTACTGGGTCGGGAAAACTTTGTTAATTAAGGGAAACTGTGCATGGATTCTGCAGAAACTCCTTCTTCAAAAGTGAATTAGACAGTTACTTGCAATAGAGAAAAATTAGGCTTATGGAGAGAGAGAGATATATTGAGACGAATTGGTTCCTCTTTAAAAAAGAAGCTGGCACAGAAGAGATGATCTAATGACCATCCAACCTGCTGTGCCATTTGATGATGACATTGTTGATCAGTCTGTCTCCAGCATTCCTAATGAGAACAGCCGAATTCCATTTCTTCAAAACAAAGACCCAAAAATGCTGTTGCGGAACTGCATTGTAGTCAGATGTACTGGACTCCTTAACAATGGAGTTTCTGTAGCGTAGTGGTTATCACGTTCGCCTTACACGCGAAAGGTCCCCGGTTCGAAACTGGGCAGAAACATTACTACAACTTACACGTTTAAGTAACAGGAAAAGCTGCGTTGCTCCTTGTTGTTGAATATTAGCTGAATGCAGTGTCTCACAGCCCTATTGCACTTGCTCTTCGCCTTATCTGTTGGAACTCGCCGGGTAACAGGAGAGTTGGCGATTTCTGTCTTTTTTTGTTGTTTAATAATCCAATGACAATCCGGGACTGTGAGACAATGAATGCTGCTCCAGCTAACAGCAATCGCTGTTGTCATTGGCTGAAGAAGTCGGTTGTGTTCTAGAGAAACGTCTCATTTTGTCAGAGAAAAGTGTCTCTGTTGAAAGAGGTTTGAAATGAAAATAAAAGGCACAGATAGCATGGATAAGCTGGGCTGTAAAATTGCAAACCTGGGGGTCTAGTGGTTAGGGTACGGCGCTTATAAATGTCATGAGAATGATTAATATAAATATGCATTACTTCTTGATTGAAAAATGAAAACGCATATCAGTTCCACCTGAATCAGTGGAGTGAGAGCTGGAGTTTTGCATCAGCGCCGGAAATGACCCCCGTGCAACAGGTCGTGAACAATTACAGAGGTGAAGATAAGGAATGAGAGAAGGGCATGGCAGGCTGCAAATCACTGACTATAGAGACGGTGGTTCACGGCAAAATATAGCGGTAATAGGGGAGATTTCACTGTTTACACCGACACAAACCTCTCCCAGGTCTGTTTCCGAATCTTGTGCCAAATGACAAAAAAATTCTCACTGAATTTACTCAGTCCCATGACGTCAGAGGAGCTGAACACAAGGGAAGAAGGTGGATTTTGCTGGAATGGGTTGAAGATGATAGAATGACTGTGAAGGCAGCAGCAGTGGGGATGGAAATGAAACAATTATAGAAAGTTACTTTGAAAGGGTAGTTGTGATTGGTTGATCAAGAGTGATATTTTTGCCAGTTTGAACAGCAGGAAGATAAATCTGTCCCATTCCCACCCACATTTTGCACCATCATCCCTTTCGTCAGTTTCTGTCTCATGCCTTGTAACCTATCACAGTCCTTCCGTTTTGTCCTTTCACTCCCCTTCGCCTCTGGACTTGTTTTCCATCTGTTACATCTGTGACTTTTCCAACTCTGATGAAAGATCATCCAGCTGGAAGATTAACTCTCTTTCTCACTCCACAGACGCTGCCAAACCTGGTTTCATTTAATCAGGGATTTCTGTTCATTGTGACAGTACACACAGTGGTAAGGAAAAGGATTTCCTTGACCGGGAATTGCCAGTGAAAGCACCAAATCCTCAGCACTGAACAGTCACAACTTCCAGTGAAGCAGAGGGCAATTTTAATGCAGAAACAACCAAATCGATTTTTCACAAAGTGGGAAGGAGAAAGACTCAGTTTGAGCGGTGCTACTGCTGGAGCAATGGAGAGCTGGGGATCACCTATGGAAGCTGCAAAGTTTTCAGGAATAATGGCGCCTAGCGTGGGGCTCAAATAGATGGCCCCGGAGTTTAGAGTTTCATGCTCTATCGATTGAGCTAACCGGACTAGCATTTAAAGCCGTTCATATTCCAAAATATATCAGTAGAAATCCTGATTTCAAGTTGGTGTTTCAGCTTGTTCTGAGTTTAACTCATGTGAATAAAGCTTGTGATGATAAAAATGTTTTCATCCCCTCAGGGAACCGAAGTACATTGACACAAACAGTTGATCACAGATAGACATTTACACTGAGAGTGACAGAGACCAAAGGAGAGGCAAACACCAAGAAAGCAAGGGCGACACCAACTTGGCCAATTATTGTTCCTTTCCAGACTCCAAATTGAGTAAATGTTTGCAGATGAATGGAAATGAAGAAACGCGGAAGGGAAACAGATAAAGCACACGGGAGTGTTGGAAGGTTTTTATTCAATTTAACCAATAACTAACCCTGGAGGCATCTAAAGGAAGATGTGCAGTCAGCCAGACTCAAACCTGCTTCAGGATACCCCAATGGATTTCAAGCCCATTACTTTAAACACTTGGCCCCAACTACAGGCCTTATGGTGATTTTAATGTTGTTCATATAACATCCCAGAACGGTTCTAGCAGCGACAGAGAGTATTCGGCTCCACACCTTCCCGGTCACCCTGCAATTTACACTGACTCTCCTTGTTCTTCCTACCAAAATGAAGATCTTAAAAGGACACCGACTTCGAGCCGATTCTGAGATGATGTGACTGAAAGGGCAACACACACAGGAGACTGGAGTCTAAACCAAACTCCCTGAGACCGTTCGGCCATGCTATCTCCACTCAATGCACACTAACCATTGCCTTGAGTGGTGTTTGCACTGAATTCCAACATAACCAAGATAGTCCATTTTACCTCCTGAGCCCCTCATAGTATCAGCTCCAAAGTTACCCCACAGATAGAGGCCATTCAGCCCGTGTCATAGCAACATAGGGCTCAGGAACAGAAGCAGGAATAGGCCATTCAGCCCTTTGAGTCTGTTCTGCTGTTCAATAAGGTCATGGCTGATCTTGTTGTGGGCTCAACTCTAATTTCCTGTCAGCCCGCCATAACCCTTGACTCCCTTGTCTATCAAAAATCTATCTAAGTCTGCCTTGAATAAATTCAATGACTCAGCCTCCAATGCTTTCTGGGAAAAATAATTCCACAGACTAACAACCCCCCGAGAGAGAAAAAAAAATCTTCTCATCTCCGTCTGAAAAGGGAGACCTCTTACTCTTCTGGAAACCAACTCGCCTGGTCCCACTCCCTCGCCTTTTCCCCGGAGACCTGGATTTTCTGTCCAATCCTCTTTTGAAATCCATGATTAGATCTGCCTCCCCTACACTCTCAGGTAGTGCATTCCAGATCCTAACCACTCGCTGTGTAACAGAGAAACTCCTTTAGAATTATTGGCCTCAGGACAATCAGAATATTTGGTAACAGACAAAACACTGAAAGTTTCAAAGGGAGAAGGCAATTGTTGTAGGAGAGCTGGTTCCCGGTGACATGGATGTGTCTGCAGTGGGTGGGATCAGGCAGTTTCCATGTATCCACGATGAATGTCCCGAATTTAATTTTGGGAGAATGAAACTGATAGGGAACAATTGTCATTCTGGTAGCAGCAATCTGAAGCTTTAACTCACTGACCCCCTGCTTTAGGGTATCTCGAAGAGTCAACTTTCATCAGTCTTTGTTGTACAATTTATCAGTGCATTCAGCTGAGAACTGAAAAAAATCGGTGGTTTGAGGACACCCAGGGGCGAATCCCTCGTCGTTTTCTCCCCATCAACATTCATTACCACACAAGTCTGGCTGGCTCTGTGGATCTGAAACTACAGGAAAATATCGCCCAACGTTGCAAGCTCGACTTTTGCCCTCTGAGTTCCGACAACAACCTTCATTTCTGAACTTTCATTTCAAAGAATATTCTGAATATTCATTTTAAAGAAAATAAACGATCATGTACCTCCATCTAGCCCAGTAGAAATCTATGAAGTTATTGGATCAAACAAACGCATCAATTTTTCTCTCTTCCTCAGCTCCACAGCGAGTGAGACAGGGAAATGCACCAATTATCCAGCCCAACACTCTCCAATCAGCCGCTGCCAGAAGAAACATCCTTTAAAACTATTATTATTTTGCTGAATTTTATTTTGAGAAAGAGTGAAGACTCTGGGAGGTGGTGGCTTAGTGGTATTGTCACTGGGCTAGTAATCCAGAGACACAGGGTAATCCTTTGGGGGCCAGGGTTGGAATCCCACCTAGAATTGAAAGTCTAATGGTGACCATGGAACGACTGTCATAAGAACCCATCTGCTTCACTAATGTCATTTAGGGAAGCAAGAATGACACCAGCCTGGTTCTGTTTTTGTTCTATTTCCCAGTGCAGGTTTCGTGAATGTTTTCCTGAATGAACGGAAATTCGAAAATTCTCGAGTGTTTGAATGGATTAGATTCAATTTAACTGATAATTAACTCTGCAGACAGAGAGTTAAAACCAGGGAAAATGGGAAGCGGAAAACCCCAAGGGATTTGAACTCCAAAGCCTTAACCACTCGGCCACGACAACTGACCCTCTGCACAGTTTAATGTTGTTGGTATGAAATCATAAATGTCTACAGCAGAAAAGGAGCACATTCGGCCCATCGTGTCCGTGTCGGATATCTGGAAGAGCCATTTAACTAATTACATAATCCCACCTTTTCACCCACAGCAATATATATCAATTCTGTCCCTCCACGTCCTTCCTGTTAAAATGAATGACCGCACACATACCCCAAAATAAAATTTGTGCTGGCACTTGTTCGACCTGCTGTTCAAACTGCTCATGTACAACTTTCAATTTCCAAAGCCCACAAACCTCATCACTGTGGCTCCTGTGAAGCTGACAAGGGAACACACGGCAGAAATTCATCACTGAAAGTAAGTTAAACACATCAAATTCTAAACACTTCCATGCTGCAGCTGTTTCTGCTTCTGTCCCTGCCTCGCCTCCAGCTCCCTCTGCCCGTCAAGCTCCCATGTCAATTGGTTGCTTGATGCAGGAAAAATTAGTTAGCAAATCCAATTTTTCCCTGGAAAGCAGGGACAGGAAATGTAAGACACGAGGCTTTGAGTTGGGATGGGTTTACAGGAGCTCATTTTCCTAATTGTCTGAGATACTGATTACAGTGCACAGTATCAATTATCCACAGCCACACTCTCCTTCCAGTCTTGTGCAGCTTGTTAAGCTTTGAAATTGTTAATATTTTCACACTGGATTTCAATGTGTTCAGTCGATGTACTGCAAGAAGGTACACAACAGGCTCATGATAAAAGTGCCTGTTTTGAAAAGGATGCTCCATCTCCATATCATTATGTTTATCCAGAAGCCCTGTTAAAGCTGCAAGAAATATTTACTGGAGTGATGCCAGAACTGAAAAGTTATAACTTTCAAGAACGATTGAACAGGTACAACAGGTGTTCTCTGGAAAACAGTGTGAGGGATGACTTGATCGAAGCTGTGAATGTTAGAAAAGTGTTTGGAAGATGTTTCCACTTGCAGACAGACAAGAATCAATATAACTTAGTCATCAATAAATCCAATGTCCATTTCAGAAGCAACGTCTTTGACCAGAGAGAAAGGCTGAAAATGATAGAAATACTTGGCATATCTGGAAATTTCTTTGGATTGAGATTCAGAGTTATGTTTTCAGGTCTGTGCACTGACTCAGTACAGTTCTGCTGAAAAGTCACAGGCCTGAAAGGAAAAATATGTCTCTCTCCACTGACGCTACCAGGCCTGTTTCGAATTCCAAAATGTTCTATTTCTATTTCAGATTTACAGCATCGCTTTTCTCTTTTCCTTGGATGAGAATGTAGAACTCATTTCAAGAAGGATTTGAGATCCAAGTCTGAGCTGCACACTCCTGGGTAAAGTCACACAGTGAAAACATCATTCACCAGCTGAATGTGGAAATGATTCACTCGATCATCTGATGAGTTGACACAGCAGCAGTCAGATCTGATGGAGAAAATTCAAGTAGTTCATGTGTACAAAGTTTGGTCACCAGTCACCAGAGGCTTTAAAAGTTCAAAGATTAAATCCGCAATAGGCACATTCTTACTGGCAAGACAGAGTTTAAATGTTCAGTGTGTGGAAAGAAAAATAACTTCTTCACCTCACCTGCTAAGAATCCAGTGAATTGACATCTAACTGTAGGGGTTTGTTCTGCTGTTAATTACACCAAAGACAGAAGTACGGTACAGGCGTGTGCACCTTGTTGCCTCAATTGATTTAATAATTTTATACCTTGACACTAAATCTTTAGTCATCATCGGATCATCAAAAATAATTTTAGATGCAACAGCATCGGCTTCTAATGGCGGACCTGTCACCCAGCATTCACAGCGGCAGAGAATGTGCCCTATCCAGAGCCCCAGAGATATGAGCATGCGCATTGCAGTGTGTAGTTGGCACCTGCGCATTGCTATTTCCTGTCTGAGCACGCGCAGTGCTATCCTGTGACCAGAGCGGCAGTGGGTGAGAAAATGGCGACTGCAGCAGAATAACAAAGATGTGGGTGGGTGAGCAGGAGGAATGGAGCTAGTGGAGTGGGCAGGGAGGCTTCATAAACACTTGGTGCAGGCCCCAGACGCTTAATAGGAAACTACCGGTCCCGTGTTTGTAGCAAACAGACCGGAAATAGCTGAATATCCCTCTGATCGGCCCGGAGGAGCGGCTGTGCAGCAAGGCGCATGCGCGGTGATCCTGGTCCAGGTAGCAGGAGGAGAGAATATTATGCATTTCTATCCTGGATTGACAGGGATGGATTTTGCAAACTCCGTTTACAGTGGGTTAGAAGGGGAAGATTTACACACAGTAAGCTCAAACCAATGTTTGTCTCTTCGCAATTTCTATCCTGGGCTGACAGTGCTGGATTTTTTTAATACTCTTTTTACAGGATGTAAAATGGGAAGGATTTGCAAAGGGGAAACTCAAACCAAATATCACCACAATGTCACTCGATTCATCAGGATCTGAATATTATTGGCCTCTGACTGTAAGCATTGTGTTCCAGCTCATTCAACCACTCACTCTGTAAATTCCTTTCCTCACACCCGTCCTGTTGATCTTGCCTCAAATTTTAAACCTGTGTCTGTAATCCTTTTATGATCAACTAATGTGAACATCTTTATCTACCTTATCTCAACCTATCATAAACTTATACACCTCCATAAAATCTCCCCTCAACCTACTTTGCTCCAAGGAGAACAACACCAGTTTCTCCAAACTAACCTTACAACTAAAATCCCTCATCCCTCGACCCAATCTGGTAAATCTCCTCTGCACCCTCTCAAGGACCCTCCCATCCTTCATAATGTGTGGTGATCATTGGTTTGCACAGACCCAGATGTTCTGTGGCCATGTCTGTGACATCATCACACATTGACAATTACACTGTGACATCATCACACATCGACAATTACACAGTGACATCACCCCGCTCCCTGGGTATTTCCTCAACTGGGAGATTTTTCTCTCACTCCAGTGCTTCTGATATCTTTCCAGCTGCAGGCTCCAGCAGGAGAGTTTACATTTAAAAACTGAAATTGTTTCAGAGTTGAGTATTTTTGACTATTCATCCACAGTTTAGAGCTTTTAGTGCTGTGCTCTGTTATCTGTGAGAGGTTTCATGGCTCTGGGGCTGGTGTGACTCCTTTACTGTGGATCTGAATCCATGTCCATCTATTACTCTGTTTCACCTCTGCCCTTCCTGATCACCTCTCTGCCATTGTCTAACTTTCTCTGTCTCTAATAATAGGTGTATTTTAATTATGTTTAGGATTTTAATGTTCCTTCTGCCAACTGTGTCTAAAAGAGGTTTCCACTGCTGCCCATCCCCTGACTATGTGCTGCTGGCTTCCCAGCTTTATCTTCCCACAGTATCTTTCAGGAATTGTTTTTCCTGAGCTATAGTCCATTTCTCATTCACTTTGGTGCCTATGTTGACCATCAAATTCTGCCCACCCTGAAACGGAAATTAATTAATTCTATTGTGTAATGAAATGTACAGGAGTGTTAGAAAACAACATTTGACACTGAGCCACATGAAGAGATATCAGGGCAGATGAACAAAAGTTTACTCAAAGAGGTAGGCTTTATGTATTATCTTAAAGGAGGAAAGTGAGGTGGAGCGGTTTAGGGGGGAAATCCCAGAGCTTGTGGCCTTGGCAGCTATTGGGGGAGACGCCAAAGGTGGAGCAGTTAAAATCAGGAATGCTGAGCAGGTCGGAATTAGAGAAGTGTAGATATCTCGGAGGGCTGTGAGGCTGGAGGAGATTACAGAGGTAGGGAGGGAGAGACCATGGAGAGATTTGAAAACGAGGATGAGAAATTTAAAATTGAGGTTCTCCTTAACCCAGAGCTCTTGTAAGTCGGTGAGTACAGGAGTGAATAAGACTTGGTTCAAGTGAGCAGAGTTTTGGATTACAGGGAGGCTGAATGTGGGAGGTCAGCCGGGAGTGCGTTAGGATAGTTACGTCCAGAGGGAACAAAGGAATGGAATGGATGACAGATTGAGCAATTACATACAGGGATATGCGGATAGTGTGGAAAAAATATTTTGATCAGATTGAATGTTAGAGGTGGCTCTCACTGTGGGACTGGGTTCAGACGTTCATCTCATCTCACTGTACACCAGCGAATTCACACTGGGGAGAGGCCGTTCACCTGCATTTGTGTGTGGGAAGGGTTTCACTACCTCATCCAACCTACTGATGCACCAGTGAGTTCACACTGGGGAGAGGCCTTTTCAATGTCCAGACTGTGGGAAGTGCTATAAAAGTTCTGGGGAACTGATGCACCATCAACTTGTTCACACTGATCAGAGACCGTTCAGGTGCTCTCACTGTGGGACTGGGTTCAGGGAATCATCTCAACTCACTGAACACCAGCGAATTCACACTGGGGAAAGGCCATTCATCTGCTCCAAGTGTGGAAAGGGATTCACTCAGTCATCCCGTCTGCTGACACACCAGCGGGTTCACACTGGGGAGAGGCCGTTCACCTGTTCCGTGTGTGGGAAGGAATTCACTCACTTATACCATTTACAGAGACACTAGCAAGTTCACAAGTAACTACAGTGATTGGATTTTGCTGTTAATAACATCCAGGACTGAATCATATTTATTGGGGTCTGTTTCTGCTGATGTTAAGAAACTCCAGGTCAGTTATCAGGTCAGTCCCGACGTCATCGCACAGTCCCGCAATATTTCACCAACCATTAAGGAGCCTCTAAGGCCACTAAGAAGTTAATTAAATTCAAATTTACGCTGCCCATCGAACCTAATGGTTGGTGGGCGGGCGAAAAGGCCATGCGGCCTTTACCTTTTTCAGGAAACCTCA
Organism: Cetorhinus maximus; assembly: GCF_964194155.1. Taxonomy (NCBI): domain Eukaryota; kingdom Metazoa; phylum Chordata; class Chondrichthyes; order Lamniformes; family Cetorhinidae; genus Cetorhinus; species Cetorhinus maximus. Next base: position 64,802,092 of record NC_135901.1, on the reverse strand, counting down.
TCCACGGGCGGGATGAGGTCACCTGAAGCAAATCAAATTTTACACTTGAATTAAAAGCATGAAACAAAAACAGAAAATGCTGGAAAAACTTAGCAGGTCTGACAGCATCTCTGGAGAGACAAACAGAGTTTTGCTTCTTTGCAAAATTATTTTGCAGTATTTTGCTTTTATCGTATTTAATTCACTGCCACTTCTCTTCCAGGAATGCCTACCTTGATGCAGTACTGCCCTGCAGTATTTTGCTTTTATCTTATTTAATTCACTGCCACTTCTCTTCCTGGAATGCCGACCTTGATGCAGTACTGCCCTGCAGTATTTTGCTTTTATCTTATTTAATTCACTGCCACTTCTCTTCCAGGAATGCCGACCTTGATGCAGTACTGCCCTGCAGTATTTTGCTTTTATCTTATTTAATTCACTGCCACTTCTCTTCCAGGAGTGCTGACCTTGAAGAAGTACTGCTCTGCAGTATTTTGCTTTTATCTTATTAATTAAAAACATCTCCCTGCTCATGTGACAGAGTGACATGAGGGGACATGTTTCATAACATGTATAAAATCTTTAATATATATTTTTTCAAATCATTCCACCTCCCTGAGACAGCTCTCTGCCTCAGGGAGATTATGTAGCTCGCTCTCGCGTGCATGTACAAAGGTCACACTTGCCCAGCTCGCACTCCTCCCCCCTCCCGCACAGGCAGCGCTGAGCACTGCTGCTCACGTTTCATGTGGCGCAGGCCTTACTTGGCCCCCAGCATGAAATTGCCTTCCGGGCCTGATTGCAGGCAGTGGTCAGCTTCCCGACTGCCCCACTCGCCCCCGCCAAGCCCGCACACCAAGGGCAAAATTCTGCCCATGGAGCTTCCTTGTCACTAAGATTGAGACAATCCGATCAGCTGCCTCTGCTGCTTCCCTCCCTTCCACTAACCCACCGGGACAAACTGCCTTTAAAATTCCCCCTTGTCTGAGACCTGAACCCACATCTTTCTCCAGTTTCTCTCCCACCTCCCCTCGTGCCCTCTCGCTGCTCATCTTGTCCATGAGACCCACTTTCTGCTGTACTGACCCCACTCTCACTGAACTACTGATCACCCAACTTCTCCATGTTAGCTGATATTATTCACAGTTTTGTCTTTCTCTCTTCTGGTACTGTCCCTTTCACCTTTAAATCCACTGCCCTGACCCATCCTAAAAATGGGATCTATCTTAGGCCCCTCCTATTTCTCATCTACATGCTACCACTAGGTGACATCATCCAAAAGCACCGTGTTAGTTTTCAATGTACACTGACAACACCCAGCTCTACCTCACCACCATCCCTCTCCATTCCTCCACTGTTACTAAATTATCAAACTGCTTATCCCACACCCAGTACTGGATGAGCATAAAATTCCTCCAATTAAAAATTGAAGACAAAAGCCATTGCCTTCAATAACTACTACAAATTCCATCCTGTAACAACTGAGACCATCCCTATGAGTTATCAAAGGGATACATTGTCCGATGTTTATCAAGCCAGGAATCTTTCTTCCTAAACAAGGGAGAGAGAGAGCTATTTCTGTAATGTTCAATAAATTTCTGAAGATTTTATAAGGTTATTAGACAGTGATTTCGCACAGATCTCCCCACCTTGAGAAGGGAATATTCTTATTGATTTCTCACAACTGATTTCTGACTAACCTCACTATTTCTAAGCTACGAGCTTGTTTTCCTAATTTCTTGATGACAAACTGTAGATAACATACTAAAGCTACTAGAATGATCAGAATCAGCAACACAAACCCTTGAGCTGCCACCAAGAATAAATGTCAAAACTTTCCCACTAAAATATAATAACTATCGACTTAGATTCATCCTCCCCATCTGCTGATCATCTGACACAATTCTAAACTATAGACATGTTGTAATTACATCTGGTTCAAAGAAAAGTTCATGCACAGATTTTATAGATTCTCCAGCTCTGTTCACCTGCAACCATTTTGTGGATATTTTCTAAATCCAGATTCTATTTCCTTCTTCAAATTAATTTGACTCACTTTGATATGTTCAATGTGTTTAATTCTTTCCTGAATGTTTGAGAGACAATTTTTATCTGGAATAGGTCTTACTGTATTGATAATTTAAAGCGTTGTTTCATTCTACTGGCCACAATAATCACTCATGTTCTGTTTTTTTTTATTCATTCATGGGATATGGGCTTCGCTGGCTGGGCCAGCATTAATTTCCCAACCCTAGTTGCACATGAGAAGGGTGTGATGAGCTGCCTTCTTGAACCGCTGCAGTCCATGTGGTGTAGGTACACCCATAGTGCTGTTAGGAAGGGACTTCCAGGATTTTGACCCAACGACAGTGAAGGAATGGCAATATATTTCCATATCAGGATGGTGAGTGACTTGGAGGAGAATTTCCAGGTGGTGGTGTTCCCATCTATCTGCTGCCCTTGTCCTTCTAGATGGTAGTGATCGTGGGTTTGGATGGTGCTGTCGAAGGAGCCTTGGTGAATTCCTGCAGTGCCTGTCATCAAGCTCCATCTCCTCTCATCCATTTTCCAGCACTTGGCCCGTAGCCCTGTAAGCTGTGGTGTTTCAACTGTTCATCTAAATACTTCATAAATGTTGTGAGGGTTCCTGCCTCTACCACTCCCTCAGGCACTGAGTCCCACATTTCACCTGGGCCTGGGGATTTATCCACTTTTAAGGCCGCCATTAGAGACTGAGTCTCAGTTAATCATTGTCTGAATCTGGGGAAGGGAGGGGCAGATTCTGTTAGCAAATGGATTGAAAAATAAGAAAGACCTAGTTCCAGCTCGTACTATTCGCACCTCATGATAACATAGTTATGGGATAATCTTGAGGATGGATAGAGTTGTATTAGAAGCATTTCAGGGAAGGTACATTCGGTTGATTTCTTGGATGAAAGCGTTGTCTTTCTTTTAAAATTCATTCACGGGATATCGGCTTTGCTGGCACTTTCCAGATAGCCCCCACCCTCTGGGTGAAAAGAAAATCCTCAAATCCCCTCTAAACCTTCTGCCCCTTAACTTAAATCTATGCCCCCTGAGTATTGACCCCTCCACTAAAGAGAAAAATGTCTACCTATCCATCCTATCTATGCCCCTCATTATTTTGTGCACCTCTATCAGGTCCCCCCTCAGCCTTCTCTGCTCTGAGGAAAACAACCCCAGCCTATCTAATCTCTCTTCATAGCTGAAACTCTCCAGCCCAGGCAACATCCTGAGTGAATGTCCTCTGCACCCTCTCCAGTGCAATCACATCCTTCCTGTAGTGTGGCAAACAGAACTGCACAGAGTACTCCAGATGTGGCCTAACTAATTCTTTATACTGCTCCATCATAACGTCCCTGCTCTTGCATTCAATGCCTCGACTAATATGTCGACAATGTCTGACACTAAGCTGGTATATTTAACCTTTATCCAGAATATTAAACTCCAGCTCAGTTACAGGGATAATTAACATCAGCAGAAACAAACCCCAACTCTCAGAAAGAGCATGGTTCAGTCCTGGATGTGATTAACAGCAGCAATAACAGCAGAATCCAACCCTGGGAGTCACTTGTGAATACACTGGTGGGTCTGCAGGGTGGATGAATGATTGAATCCCTTCCCACACACGGAGCAAGTGAACAGTCTCTCTCCAGTGTGAACTCGCTGGTGTTTCAGCTGGAGGGATGGGTGAATGAACCCCTTCCCACACGGAGCAGTTCAATGGTCTTTCTCCAGTGTGAACTCGCTGGTGTGTCAGCAGATCCATTTTGCTTTTATAGCTTTTCACACAGTCGGCATAATTAAAAGGTCTCTTTTCAGAGTGAACACGTTGATGTGATGTGAGCTGGGTTAGTTGAGTGAATCCCTTCCCACACTTGGAGCAGTTGAATGGTTTCTACCCAGTGTGAACTCGTTGATATGTCAGCAGAATTTTTCTGCTTTTAAAGCACTTTTCACAGTCAGAACATTTAAAAGGTCTGTTGTCAGAATGAACAAGTTGATGTGAAGTGAGGGTACTTATCTGAGTGAATCCCTTCCCACAGTCAGTGCAGGTGAACGGCCTCTCCCCAGTGTGATTGCGCTGATGAGTTTCCAGCTCAGATGAGGATCTGAATCCCCCCCCACCACCACAGTCCCAGCATTTCCATGGTCTCGCCATGGTGTCAGTGTCCCCATGTCTCTCCATGTTGGACGATCAGTTGAATCCTTGTCCACACACAGAACACTTGCACAGTTTCTCCCCGTTGTGCATGGTGAGATGTTTTTTTTTCAGATGGTGTAACAGGTTAAAGCTCCTTCCACAGTCAGTTCACTGGAGCACTTTCACTTGGGTGTGTCTGTGTCTCGGTGCTTTTCCAGTCACACTGATGTTTGAAATCTTTTCCCACAGACAGAACAGACAAATATTTCTCCTTCCACAGTCAAAGATCAATGTTATTCAGGTCCCATGTCGGGAATTATAGACCAGTCAGCCTGACGTCGGTCTTAGGGAAAATTCTAGAGTCCATTATAAAAGATTTAATAGCTGAGCACTTGGAAAACAGTGGCAGAATGGGATAGAGTCCACATGGATTTACGAAAGGGAAATCATGCTTGACAAATCTACTGGAATTTTTCGAGGATGTAACTTGTAGTGTTGATGAGGGGGAGCCAGTGGATGTGGTTTATTTGTACTTTCAGATAGCTTTTGACAAAGTCCCACATAAGAGATTAGCGTGTAAAATTAGAGCACATAGGATTGGGGATGGTGTATTGAGATGGATAGAAAACTGATTGGCAGACAGGAAACAAGAGTAGGAATAAACACGTCTTTTTCCGAATGGCAGGCAGTGACTCGTGGGGTACCGCAGGGTTCTGTGCTGGGGTCCCAGCTTTCACAATATATATTAATGATTTAGGTGAGGGAACTAAATGTAATATCTCCAAATTTGCTGATGACACAAAGCTGGGTGGGAGGATGAGCTGTGAGGAGGATGCAGAGATGCTTCAGTGTGATTTGGACAAGCTGGGTGAGTGGGCAGATGCATGGCAGATGCAGTATAATGTGGATAAATGTGAAGTTATCCACTTTGGCAGCAAAAACAGTAAGGCAGATTATTCTCTGGATGGCTATAAATTGAGTGAGGGGAATGTGCAACGAGACCTGGGTGTCCTTGTACACCAGTCGCTGAAGGTAAGCATGCAGGTGCTGAAGGCGGTAAAGGAGGTAAATGGTATGTTGGCCTTCAATAGTGAGAGGATTTGGTGTGGGTGTCTTGCTGCAGTTATACAGGGCCTTGGTGAGACCACACCTGGAATATTGTGTGCTGTTTTGGTCTCCTTGTCCGAGGAAGGATGTTGTTACTATAGAGGGAGTGCAGTGAAGGTTTACCAGACTGATTCCTGGGATGGCGGGACTGACATATGAGGAGAGATTGAGTCGTTTAGGATTATATTCACTGGAGTTCAGAAGAATGAGGAGGGATCTCATGGAAACTTATAAAATTCTATCAGGACTAGACAGGGTAGATGCAGGAAGAAGTTGGTGGGGGAGTCCAGAATCAGGGGTCACAGCCTGAGGATACAGGATACATTTAGGACTGAGATTAGGAGAAATGTCTTCACCCAGAGAATGGTGAGCCTGTGGAATTCGGTACCACAGAACGTAGCTGAGGCCAAAACAGTGTATGTTTTCAAGAAGGAGTTCGATATAGCTCTTGGGGCGAAAGGGATCAAAGGATATGGGGAGAAAGCGGGAGCAGGCTATTGAGTTGGATGATCAGCCATGATCATAATTAATGGAGAAGCAGACTCGAAGGGCCGAATGACCTACTCCTGCTCCTATTTCTATGTTTCTATATGTCTATGTTTCCTAGTGAATCGAGTGACACTGTCAGATCTTGATGTGATATTTGGTTTTAGTTTCCTATCTGCAAATCATCTCCCTCTTGTACCCGGTAAAAGGAGTTTACAAAAATCTTCATCGTAAGTACAGGATAGAAATTCAAAACAGACAATTCGAGTTTCTTTGGAACATTCTTTCCCCAAACATGTGGTCCAATCAAACAGAAAGAAGTTCCAATCAGCAACAAGGTCCCAATAAAAGCAAAGGGAACATTCCTAACTAAACCAGAATGTTGTTTCCAGTGTCTATGAGACACTCTGTACCCTGAGATGCCCACTGGATGTGGGATGTATCAAGCGTACCGGTGGACACCACATGTTCCCTCACCAGGGACACCTGGACATGGACAGGACCACGGAAGAGAGATCAGCAGCCAGTGTGACCACCCCCATGTGTGTCACCCATACTGTATCTACAAATTCCTGTTTTAAACACGCCAATGAACAGTTACAGGAAAAGATTTGCTGTCTTACCACAGCCCCTCTCCCCACCCCTCCTACACTGGGCAACCAGAGATTAGGATTGTGGGGCTGAAGTGTCACTAAAGGCTGCGAATCAGCCCCATAGGGGCTGCAGCCTCTCACTCTGAACATATACATGGCCCACGGACTCCTCTAGGCCGCAAACATCACCTGCAGCCTGGGAGTGGGTAAAGCTGCTTAAAACCCTGTCACCCTAAATTGAAACTGTCCCGGGCACAAGGACCCTGTTGGGAAACGGGACCGTGAAGCCCCGCCCACTCACTGATACGGAAACAAGAATGCCGCGCATGCGCCCTACTACCTACTGAAACAAGATGGCGGCTTTTAACCTGGGTCTGGGTCTCGGGGATAAAAATTTAAAAACTCAATAAAATTAGTGATGAAATAATAGAGAAACCTGAATGTAACAGAACATCCATTATCCACCGGAAAGATGGGGAGCGGGAATTGTCCATCTCAGTCTCGTCAATAGATACTTAATGAGGGGACATTATTCTCTGTGTCTTTCCCGGACCTGGAGATGGAAAAGGGGCAAATGAATGAACTTTAAACACCTCGTCCACTTGGCACAGAAACTGTCTGAAACTCAGAATAGAAATCACATGGAACAAAATACTGACAAATACTCAACTGTTGGCTACAAATAAATAAAAATATATATTGGGGGAGGTGGTGCCACAGTGGGAATGTTACTGGGCTAATAATCCAGAAAACCAGCTTGATGCTCTGGGGACAGGGGTTCAAATCCCAGCACAGCAGCTGGTGGGATTTAAAATCAATTATTAAATCTGGAATTGAAAGCGAGTCTCAATAAGGACGACAATTCAGCCATTGTCGATTGTCATAAAAACCCACCTGGTTAACTAATGTCCTTTCGGGAAGGAAATCTGCCGTCCTTACCTGGTCTTACATGTGACTCCAGATCCACATTGAAATGTGGCTACTGTTAAATACCCTCTGAAATGGTGTGGCAAGCACTTGCTTCAAGAGCAACAAATGCTGTCCCTGCCCACATTCCATGAAAGAAAGTTTTTAACACCACCGCCACTGAATGGCTACAATTTCGGAAGGAAGTGAAGACAGAGGGTCCAGAAAAGATGCAAGAGAATGGTTCCCCTTCCAAGGATAACAAACCAACTTCACCTCGCCTAATTGAAGTTCCGATCTCTCGTGAATCTTTCCTCCACACTCTCACATTCTTCCTAAAGCTCAGAATTGCTGCAATACTGCAGATGGGTCCAAACCAGTGTTTTATTCAGGTTTATTCTAACTTGGTTGATTTTGTACTTTATTCCCGTATTCACAAAGCCCAGGATTCCACATGCTTTATTCACTGCTTTCTCAGCCTGCCCCACCATCTTCAATGATTTGTGCACATAAAGCCACAGATTACGCTGCTCCTGCACCTTTTTACACTTGTATCCTTTATTTTATATTGCTTCTCCTTGTTCTTCCTACCAAAATGAATCACTTCACACCTCTCTGAATGAAATTTTATCTGCCACCTGTCTGCCCTTTCCACCATCGTGTCTATGTCCTCTTGAGGTTTATCACCATCCTCCCCACCGTAAAGACAACTTGAAAATTTGGTGTCGTTTGCAAATTTTGAAATGCAGCCCTGCACACACAAGTCTAAATCATTAATATATATCAAGAAATGAGTGGTCTGACGACCGACCCCTTGTGATCCCACTGTAGACTTTTCCTCAATTTTAAAATGCAACCGTTCACCATGCATGTTGTTGCCTGTCACACAGCCAATGCTGCCTCTGCCCCATGGATTTTAACTCTGCTGACACACCTGTTACTTGGCACGGTATCAAATGCCGTTTAGCAGTTCATGTGCACATCAACCGTGTTACCCTCATCAACATTCTCTGTTACCTTATCAAAAACTCAAGAAATTTAGTTCAACACGATTGTCCTGAACAAATTGTACAAGTGACCTAATTTTAACCTGAATTGCCGCTTCTAAATGCTTTCCCACACAAGAGGTTAAACTGACTGGTCTGTCAATGCTGGGCTGACCCTTCCATTTAAGATTGCTTTGGATTTAATATTAGTGCCAGGAAGTGTGGGGAAAACATGAGGAGTTGTGAAATTGTAACATTTAAAGACACTGATAACTGATAAATAGCTCAATAAATAATCAGTTTTCAAGACATAAAGTACAGATAAATTAATTTATGAATAACTGAATTGAATTATTAATAATGTCAGGTAGAATGCTTGGAATGGAGAAACGAAAATTACTGCAATGCTTAAAACATGAAATGAAAAGATTAAAAACTGGAAACACTCAGCAGGTCTGGAAGAATCTGTAGAGAGAGAAACAGAATTAACGTTTCAGGTCTGTGAGCAATTGAAAGGTGGAAGAGGAACAGAAGGGAAGGTCTATGAAAAGCTGCAGGGCGGAAGAGATTAACTGACAAAAGGTTTCATAATGCAAGGTCAAAGGGAGTGGTAATGGGACTATTAAAAACACAAAAGCTGCTTCTAGATTAGGTTGTGAATGGCACGATAACAACAGTCTGAATGCAATGTGAAGAAAATGAGAGAAATAAGAAAGGAAAATTAGGACTCAAAAGAAATAAGGAACAAATGAGGGCAGAGATAATTACTTGGTTAAACAGGGATTCAGGGACAAAAGCAGAAGGTGGGATTCACTTTGAATGGAGCAGCGGGATAGAGACAAGTCAGAGAATTATAGAATGGTTGCAGCAAAAGGAGGCCATTCAGCCAATCGTGTCTGTATTAGGCCCCTGAAGGGACAATTTACCTAATGCCACGTCCCTGCCTTTGCACCATAGCCCTGCAATTAAACAAGATTGAACAAGTCTTAAACAAAACTTGTATGAAACAAGATGTTTACGCGAAGGGGCAGCAGAAAAAAAAGAAAAGCAGCTTGTTTACAGAGTGTATCGGGGGTGGGGAGCAGCATAATGTACCTGTGCAGGTCAGTGAGGATCGCCAAGTTCCATCAGCCGTCTGCATGCAGTGTTTATAGGGCCCTGGGGGAGGGGAGGAAGAGTCCATTTGGGACACAGCACAGGGCAGGAGGTCACCCCTCCCCCACTGTCATGGTAACACGAAGGACTCACCTTGGACTGTCCCAAACCTGGGCCGGGCGGGGTCAAGGTGCAGGAAGCTGCAAGCTGATAGGTTGAGATGTAAACTGGGCGGAGTTGGGGTGTTTGAGTGACAGGTCTGGGGCTATATCAGAGCAGGCACAGTCACTGCTCCCTCTTTTCCTCGTGGAAGTTTCACTGGAATCGTGTTGGTGAGTGTTTCTAAACTCTGTCTCACTATCCCGGGGATGGAGGTGGATTGGAGGTTGCAGTGACTGTTGGATTATGTTGTTTCTCCTCATTCTTCCCGCTTCTCTCACTCCCAGTTCCAGGCTGCAGGTCCCGGTGATTCTGGATGCGGGACAGTTGTTAGTCCCGGCCCTGGTGTGGGTGCGCAAGCGCAGATGCGCGGCTTATTGTTCTGTAATAAAGGCGGGTGATCGTCCTCCTGTATTTTGCTGCAGTTCTTCACCTCCTTGACTCTCCCGGCGCCATAGTTGCCACCTGCCGATTGCGGCAACCGACCTTCGATTAGGAAATTAACAACTTTTAGATAGAGCGGTTTCTGGGGCGCATAGCATTGTGGGAACATTGCCCGCCATTAGTCGTTGGCCGTCGCCCAGAGTTATCGTGCAGCCTGAAGGCAGGTCAGCGACCTGAGCCCCTACTTCTGTTTCTTAATCTGTTCATGCTGCCTGACCTGCTGGATATTAAAAATATTTTATGTCTTAACTTCAGTTCCAGCCTTGCAGAGATTTGCTTTCATTTTATTGTTTCATGTAGCCGAGTCTGGAAACACAGACAGACCAATTAGGAGCCAGTTTGAATTAGGGTGGGTGTTGAATGGGGGTGTTTTTTGTTGCGTCAGTTTTGAGCTGGAGTGGAATTGGAGGAGAAGCTGCTGGGGTTAACCCCGAGGACTTTGCAACCCAGTCAGGCCCAGCAATTTCCAGTGTGAGGCTGTTAAAGGAGGTAGATCCTGGGGGAGAACAGAGTGACAAACGTCCATTCAATTTAAGAGTGTTGCTTTAGTAACAAGTATTTCTACAGTGCCTTTTTTTCCGAGATTTTTTGTTAACTCCATTCTTGGTATTTGGTGTCACTAACAAGAGCAGCAGATATTGTCAATCCCCAGTTGTCTGTTGGTCAGGTGTTGGTGGGCCTTCTTCCTGAACCGCTGCAGTCACTGTGGTGAAAGTGTTCCAACAATGCTGTTTGGTAAGGAGTTACAGGATTTTCACTAAGCGATGATAAATGTCCAAATCAACAACAACAAGTTGCATTTATGTAGCACACTGATTAAAATAGAATGTTCCAAAGTATTTCACAGGTATATTATACAGGAATATTTAACATTGAAGTACATGTTGAGATATTGAGGCACATGATCAACAGCTTGGTCAAAGAGGTAAGTTTTAAGGAGAGTCTTAAAGGATGAGAAAGAGAAGCCTAAATAGGGAATTCTCGAGCTTATAGCCTGAGTAGCTGAAGACACGGTCACCAACAGTGAGTCAATTAAAATCAGGGATGCTCAATCGGTCTGAATGAAATGAGTCCAGATATCTGGGAGGGAAGTAGATTGGACGATATGATCGAGATAGTGAGGGGCGTAGTCACTGAAGGAATTCAAAATGAGGATGAGAAGTTGAACATTGAGGTGCTGCTTAATGAGGAGCCTATGTAGCTCAATGAGAACAGGGGCGTTGGATGAACGAGACAAAGTGCGAGTAAAGACATGGGAAGTGGAGTTGTAAATGACTCCATTGTTTATGTGGCAGGCTAGGAACATTCCAGTTTAGAGGTAGCAAAGGAATGGATGCGTTTCAGCAGCAGCTGAGCTGAGGCAGGAATGAAATTCGGCAAAATGACTGTTGTGGAAATGGACGGCCTTAGTGGTATGTAGTCAGAAGCTCAGCTTGGGGTGAAATATGACACCAAGATTGTGAACAGTCTGGTTTTCGGCCTCAGAGTTGTCAGAAAGGCATTGAAGGTTGGGGAGTGGAGTTTGTAGCAGGGAATGAAAACAATGGCTTCACTCTTCCCAAAATTTAAATGGAGGAAGTTTCTGTCCATCCAGAAATGGATGTCAGACAAGTCAGGGCAGAGTGTGACTTGGAGGTGATGTTGTTCACATTCACCTGCTACCCTGGTCCTTATGGAGGTTGGAGGATAAGGGATTGGGAAATTCTGTCAATGTTCTGGTAGAGTTGTGTAGGCCCAGACTGGCAGGCAGGTTCACTTCCCTGAAGGACATTAGTGAACCAGTTGGGTTTTTATGATAATCCAGCAGATTTCATGGACACTTTTTCCTAATGCCAGTCCCACACGTTGAGCTCAATTTCACACCCAGCCTTTGTGTTTTTGTGAGTTCTCCCTCACTCACCTTTGTTTGTTTTGTACTATTTTCACAGGGTTTGCAGTCCAGAATCACAAACCCGACATCACATCAGGATCTGACGGTGTCGTCCAATTTATCGTAACCCAAATACCATCGGATTTTGAATATGGGGGTTAAGAGCCCTGTTCACAGTGGGGAGAAAGCGCATGCCTGTTCTGTGCGTGGGCGAGGCTTCGGCCGATCATCTGACCTGTTGAAACACAGTCAAAATGGAGAGAATTCATTGAAATGTGGGGACTATGGGAAGGGATTCAATCACCCATCCCAGCTGGAAATCCATCAGTGTACAAGCACTGGAGAGAGGCCATTCACAAGTTCAGTGTGTGGAAAGGGATTTTCTGATTCATCCAACCGACTGAAAAACCAGCAAGTTCACGCTAGGGAGAGGCCATTCACCTGCTCCGAGTGTGGGAAGGGATTCACTCAGTCATTCCACCTGCTGAGACACCAGCAAGTTCACACTAGGGAGAGACTGTTTACCTGTTCTGTGTGTAAAAAGGGATTTGCTGATTCATCCTCCCTAATGAAACATAAGCGAGTTCACACTGGGGAAAGACCGTTTACCTGCACTGTGTGTAAAAAGGGATTTGCTGATTCATCCTCCCTAATGAAACATAAGCGAGTTCACACTGGGGAGAGACCATTTACCTGCACTGTGTGTAAAAAGGGATTTGCTGATTCATCCAACCGACTGAAACACCAGCGAGTTCACACTGGGGAGAGACCATTTACCTGTTCTGATTGTGGGAAGGGATTCACTCAGTCATTCCATCTGCTAAAACACCAACGAGTTCATACTGGGGAGAGACCATTTACCTGTTCTGATTGTGGGAAGGGACTCACTGATTCATGCACCCTGCTGAGACACCAGAGAGTTCATACTAGGGAAAGACCATTTACCTGTTCTGATTGTGGGAAAGGATTCACTGATTCATCCAACCTGCTGAGACACCCGAGAGTTCATACTGGAGAGAAACCGTTTACCTGCTCCACATGTGGAAAGGGATTTGCTGATCCATCCAACCTCCTGGAACACCAGCGAGTTCACACTGGGGAAAGAACATTCACCTGCTCCAAGTGTGGGAAGGGATTCACTCGGTCATTCCATCTTTCATTTCATCAGCGAGTTCATACTGGGGAGAGACCGTTCACCTGCTCCAAGTGTGGGAAGGGATTCACTCGGTCATTCCATCTACTGAGACACCAGAGAGTTCACACTGGGGAGAGGCCATTTACCTGCTCAGAGTGTGGGAAGGGATTCACTCTGTCATTCCATCTACTGAGACACCAGAGAGTTCACAAGTAACTGCTGTGGTTGGATTTAGTTCCCAATGATATTCTTGTCTGAAGCATATTCATAAGAGTGTGTTTCTGCTGAGGTTAATAAACTCCAGCCCAGTTACAGATTCTGTATAAAATTGGAATAAATCAGCTTTGCGATAATCAGTGTGTTGAGTCGTTTTGATATCTCTAGCACAAGTTAGTTCCTTTTGAAGGGCTCTCCCTCTGCCCTGTCTCCTCCATCCTCAGCCCCAACGACAATTGTGAGGAGCTCATGGAGCTTCTTTGTCACTAAGATTGAGACAATCCGATCAGCTGCCTCTGCTGCTTCCCTCCCTTCCACTAACCCACCGGGACAAACTGTCTCTAAATTTCCCCCAATGTCTGAGCCCTGAACACATCTTTTTCCAGTTTCTCTCCCATCTCCTCTCATGCCCTCTGTGTGCACCACCTGCTCCATCGACCCTATTCCCACTAAACTATTGACCATCCAACTTCCCCATGTTTACCGTCATTGTCAATGGTTCTCTCTTTTCAGATACTATTCTGCTCTCCTTTAAACCTTCCATCATTATATATCCTTAAATAAAAACAAGCCCTTCACTCTTCCATCTTTGCATGCTGCTGCCCCATCTCCAGCCTCTCTTTCCTTTCAAAAATCCTTAAACATTTTGTAATCTCCCAAAACTGTCCATTTTTCCGAGAACTCCCTATTTGAATCCCTCCAATCAGGTTTCTGCCCTGCCTCAGTTCGAAAACAGTTCTTATCAAAGCCACAAGTGAGATCCTATGTGGCTGCGACACAGGTAAACTTTCTCTTCTGGTCCTTCCCGACGTGTCTCACCTTCTTGGAGAGGAGTCAGCCAGACCTGTGAGGAACACCTCTGATCGGGCAGCGGGCTGAGTTTGAAAATAAACCCAAGGGCGACATCGCAGGAAAACTTGGTTGGTGAGAAGTTGCTGTTAGGGAGTATGTTTAAATAGCTTAAAACTAGAAAAAAAAAAGCATAACATTTATAAAGAAGTAGCTGCCTGGATTTCAGTAAGGAACACCAGCAATAGGGAATTAACGTTAAATCAAGTCAAAGTGAAATAGAGTCATAAAGTAAACCAAAGTAAGGTAAAGTTAGGAGAAGTGTCGCAAAGTGAAGTTACTGTTAATTTATTCTTACTAGTCCTCCTTACTTTAAGTGTAAAATTAGAAGGAAGTAAAATGGGTAACAGGAAGTAGTAGTGAGGCTTTAAGGCAGGCGAAACAAAGCAGAGCATTGAGTCTGCTTCGAATGCAGAATTATGTTAAAAAGGGAAAATTAAAGGCGCTCTCCCTGAATGCGCACAGCATTCGAAATCGATGATCAAAAGGTACAAATAGTAAGATATTATAGGGGTAAGATATTATTGCCATTATGGAAACATGGCTGCATGGTGACAAAAACTGGGAACTAAATATTCATGGATACTAGAAGTTTTGTAAAGGAAGAAAAGGAGGTGGAGTTGTGCTGATAATAAGGGATGAGATCAGTGCATTAGTAAAGGGGATCTCAGTTTGGAAGAACAATGTGGAATCTGTTTGGGTGGAGCTAAGAATTAGCAAAAGGCAGCAGACATTTGTTGGAGTTATTCATAGCCTACCAAATAGTAATGGTAATAGTAATGTATTAATCAGGAGATGATAGAAGATAGGGTATACATTGATCATGGATGACTTCAATCTACATGTACACCGGGTAAACCAATTGAGCACTGATGCTGTGGAAGATGAATTTCTGGAGTATGTTGGGAATGGTTTTCTGGAGCAGTATGTTGAGGAGCCGACTCGAGGACAGGCTATTTTAGATCTAGCATTATGTAATGTAAAAGGACTAATTAATAATCTTGTTGTAAAAGAACCTTGAGGGGCGAGTGAACACAATATTATAGTATTTTATACTATGTTTGAAAATGAGGTAGTTCACTCTGAAGCAAGGGGGTTAAAGTTGAATAAAGGAAATTATGAAGGCGTGTGGGAGAAATTGGCTGAGATAGAATGTGAAAATACATTAAAATGTACAGAGGCAATGGATAGTCTTCAAAGAATTATTACATAGCTTTCAGCACATACACCTTCCTTCAAGGTGCAGAACCCCCAAAAAGTCAGTCAACCGTGGCTGACAAAGGAAGTTAAGCATGGTATAAGATTTAAAGATAAGGCTTATAAAGTTGCCAGAAGTGGTAGTAAACCTGAGGAAAGGAGGCTTTTAGAACACAACAAAAGAAGACCAGGAAACTGGTAAAGAAAGGGAGAATAGCATATGAATGCAATCTAGAGAAAAGATAAAAACAGACTCTAAAAGCTGCTTTAGGCAAATGTGGGTCCATTGCATCCAGAGTCGGGGAATGGAGAAAGGGCAGAGAAGCTAAATGATAATTCTGCGTTCACCGGGGAAGATACAAGAAATCTCCCAGGTTTAGAGATCCAAGGGAGTAGGGAGAATAAAGAATTGAAGGAAATTAATATCAGTAAGAATGGGATTGAAAGTTGATAAGTCACTGGGATCTGACATATTAATTAGCAAAATAAACCTACATGGGATAGGAGGCAATACACTGACATGGATTAAGGATTGGTGAACAGGCAGAAAACAGAGAGTAGGAATAAACGGGTAATTCTCGTGTTGGTAAGCTGTTATTAGTGGGGTACCACAAGGATCAGTACTTGGGTCCCAGTTGATCACAATATATATTAACGATATGGATGTGGGGACCAAATGTAATCCTTCCAAGTTCGCAAATGATACAAAGCGAGGTGGGAATGTGTTGTGAGGTAGATGTAAAGCAGCTATGGGAGGATTTGACTTAGTGAGTGGGCAAGAACATGGCAGATGGAATATATTGTGGAAAAATGGCAGAAGGAACTAACGTTCAGAGTATTTCCTAAATGATAAGAGATGAGAAAATGTAGATGTACAAAGGGACCTGGGTGTCCTTGTCCATAAGTCGCTGAAGGCTAACATGCAGATGCAGCAAGCTATTCAGAAGGCTCGTGGAATGTGAGCTTTTGCCACAAGAGGATTTGAGTACAGGAGGAGTGAAGTCTTGCTTCAATTGTTTAGAATCTTGTTTAGACCGCACCTGGAGTGGTGTGTGCAGTTTTGGTCACCTTGCCTCAGAAGGATATTATTGCCATAGAGGGAGTGCAATGTAAGTTCACAGGCTTGTTCCGGGGATGGTGGGACTGTCTTATGAAGAGAGATTGGGCAAATTCACCCCCCTTAATCAGTACATATTTCACCACATCTCCACCTCCTTTTAGATCTGAAAAAGGGTTTTACAAACTCCAAACATTGTCTCTGTCTCTCTCTCCGCAGATGCTTTCAGACCTGTTGTGTTTTTCTGGCATTTGTTGTTTTCGTTCCCCTGTTCCTATGTCTGCGGTGGATCCCCCTCTCCCAGGCCTGGGCTTCCATGTGGTGTTCTGAATGATGACAGTATTAACCTTCTCCCTAACCTGTCCTAACCCTTCTGCCCGTTCATTTATTGAAACCAGGGATTCCACTTGTTCTAATGGTGACTTTCCCTGCCTGGCGAGTCATTCCTTGAAGTGAGCCCTTGAATTATTTGTACGTTGTTTTATCATGTTCCCACATTTCAGTAACAATTGTTGAAATGTCTGCTCCACACCCACAGGGTTTCATCTGTTTAAAGTCACAAACAGAAAGGTCCAGTTTTCTCCTGGAGTTTGAGACAAATCAGCTTTCAGAATGATGCAGAGTTTCAGCCAATGAGGGAGAACCGAGATCAGCCCCGCCCCTCATTCAGTCTGATTGGCTGGAGGAGCAGCTGCTCCCATTCGGTCATCCAGCCCCACCCACTTCTCCATTACTGCTGGAAAAACTCAGCAGATCTGACATCATCTGTGGAATGAAAATAAACAATTAATGTTTCGAGTCCGTATGACTCACTGTTTTGTTCTCTCTCCACAGATGCTGTTAGACCTACTGAGTTTTTCCAGCATTTTCTGCTTTTGTTTCAGAATTCCAACAACCACAGTATTTTGCTTTTCCTTTAAAGTTGTGAAGTCACCTGAGCCAAATGAGATGCACCCAAGGATACTGGGAGAACTGGGTTAACAGAAATTTCCTCCATTTAAATATTGAGAAGACGAAAGCCATTGTCTTCAGTCCTCGCTACAAACTCCACTCCATAGTCACTGGCTCCATCCCTCTACCTTGCTGGGAGTTGGAGCGCAGCGGACCTGTGGGAGATACTCGGGAGATACTCGGGAGATGAGAAGCGCCTATAAATACAGGTCGGGGATTCGAGTGAGGCCTACCTTGCTGGGAGTCAGAGCGGACCAGACCTGCAGGAGACAGTGGGGAGCTGAGGAGCCCCTATAAATACAGACCGGGGATTTGAGTGAGGAGTGTCTATAAATACAGACCGGGGATTTGAGTGAGGAATGTCTATAAATACAGAGCGGCGATTTGAGTGAGGAGTGGCTATAAATACAGACCGGGGATTTGAGTGAGGAGCGCCTATAAATACAGACCGGGGATTTGAGTGAGGAGCGCCTATAAATACAGACCGGGGATTTGAGTGAGGAACGTCTATAAATACAGACCGGGGATTTGAGTGAGGAGCGTCTATAAATACAGACCGAGGATTTGAGTGAGGAGTGTCTATAAATACAGACCGGGGATTTGAGTGAGGAGCGTCTATAAATACAGACCGGGGATTTGAGTGAGGAGCGCCTATAAGTACAGACCGGAGATTTGAGCGAGGAGTGCCTATAAATACAGACCGGGGATTTGAGTGAGGAGTGTCTATAAATACAGACCGGGGATTTGAGTGAGGAGCGTCCATAAATATAGACCGGGGATTTGAGTGAGGAGCGCCTATAAATACAGGCCGGAGATTTGAGTGAGGAGTGTCTATAAATACAGACCGAGGATTTGAGAGAGGAACAAATACAGACCGGGGATTTGAGTGAGGAACGTCTATAAATACAGACTGGGGATTTGAGTGAGGAACGTCTATAAATACAGCTGGGGATTTGAGTGAGGAACACATACAGACCGGGGATTTGAGTGAGGAACGTCTATAAATACAGACTGGGGATTTGAATGAGGAGTGTCTATAAATACAGACCGGGGATTTGAGTGAGGAACGCCTATAAATACAGACCGGGTATTTGGGTGAAGAGCGTCTTTCAATACAGACCGGGGAATTGAGTGAGGAGTGCCTATAAATACAGACCGGGTATTTGAGTGAGGAACGCCTATAAATACAGACGGGGGATTTGAGTGAGGAATGTATATAAATACAGACCGGGGATTTGAGTGATGAGTGTCTATAAATACAGACTGGGGATTTGAGAGAGGAGCGTCTATAAATACAGACTGAGGATTTGAGTGAGGAGCGTCTATAAATACAGACCAGGGATTTGAGTGAGGAGTGCCTATAAATACAGACCGGGGATTTGAGTGAGGAACGTCTATAAATACAGACTGGGGATTTGAGTGAGGAGCGTCTATAAATTCAGATTGGGGATTTGAATGAGGAACGTCTATAAATACAGACCAGGGATTTGAGTGAGGAGTGTCACCTTAGAAGAGGGTCATCTGTTTGATCAGCAGTGAGGGACAGGAGGATGTGACTGTCAGTGAGGCAGGTAATAGGACTGAGCAGGCAGTAGTGGAGGAGCCTCAGACTTTGCAACAGGTTTGATGTGCTCACAACCTGTGTGGATGAAAGTGAAATGTGCAAGGTGGATGAGCTGGCTGGCCATGACACTGTGGTACAGGGAACCAATCACGCAGCAAAAAGGAATGTAGTGGTAGTAAGGGATAGTATAGTGAGGGCATTGACACTGTTTTCTGCAGCAAAAAGTGAGAGTCCAGACGGCTGTGTTGCTGCCCAGTGTCAGGGTTCAGGACATCTGCTCAGGGTTGGAGAGCGACTTGCAATGGGAGGGGGAGAACCCAGTTGTCGTGGTCCATGTACGTACCAATGACATAGGTAGAACTAGGAAAGAGGTTCTGTAAAGTCAGTATAAGGAGCTAGGTACCAAATTATGTAGCAGAAACTCAAAGGTAATAATCTCTGGCTTATTACCTGAGCCACGTGCAAATTGGAATCGGGCAAATAAGATTAGAGAGACCAATGCGTGGCTCAAAGATTGGTGTGGGAGAACTGGGTTCCGGTTTGTAGGGCACTGGTATCAGTGCTGGGGAGAGTGGGGGCTGTACCATTGGGATGGTTTACATCTGAACCGTGCTGGGATGAGTGTCCTCACAAATCACATAGTTAGGTATGTAGAGAGGGCTTTAAACTAAACAAGAGCAGTGAGGGATCAAGCTTGGGTAGAGGTAGCAATTCAAGGTGCAGAGTCAAGACAAGAGAGCAAAATAGTAACATGAGAAATGATGGTCAGAGAATGGCAGGAAAGGACTGAGAGAAAAAGCCTGAGAATAAATCAACAGGCAAGACTAGATGTTACAATGGTACAAAAAGACAAGACTGAAGGCTCTCTATCTGAATGCACATAGCATTCAAAACAAAGTAAATGAATTGATGACCCACACAGAAGTAAATAAATATGATCTGATAGTAATTATGGAGACGTGGCTGCAGGACAACTAAGATTGGGTCCTTAATATTGAGGGGTACATGACATTCAAGGAGAATAGGAAGCTCGGTAAAGGTGGAGGGGTTGCATTGTTAATCAAAGAGGGCATTGGTGCAATAGTTAGAGATGACCTTGGATCAGGAGATCAGGACGGAGAATCGGTTTGGGTGCAGATGAGGAATAGTAGGGGAAAAATAGTCATTACTGGGAGTGGTTGATGGGCCCCTAACAGCAGCCATAGTGTAGGGCAAAGTATTCAAGAGAAAATATTGTGTGCTTGTGATAAAGGGACGCCAATAATCATGGGTGATTTTAATCTACACATTAACTGGAAATATCAGATTGGCAGTAACAGCCTGGATGAGGAGTTCTTAGAATGCTTTTGAGAAAGTTTCTTAGAGCAGCATGTTCAGGAGCCAATCAGAGAGCAGGTTATATTTGACTTGGTAATGTGTAATGTAACAGGATTAATTAATGACCTCAGAGTAAGGGCACTACTAGGTAGCAGCGAGCACAATATGGTTGAATTATACATCCAGTTTGAAAGGGAGAAGAGTGGGTCAAAGACTAGTATCTTAAACTTAAATAAGGGCAACTATGTGGGGATGAAAGTTGAGCTCGCTGAAGTGAACTGGGAAACTAGGCTAGAGGATAGATGAATAGAGAAGCAGTGGCAGACATTTAAGGGGATATTTCAAAGTATTCAGAATGAGTACATCCCGACCATAAAGAAAAATTATAAGGGGAGGACCCACCATCTGTGGTTAACTAAAGAAGTTAAAGAAAGCATCAGCTTAAGGAAAAAGCATACAACTCCACAAAGATGAGCAGCAGGACAGATGATTGGACAGAATATAAAGAACAGTCGAAAATGGCTAAAAGGTTAATCAGGAGAAAGAAATTAGAGTGTGAGAGGAAGTTTGCTAGAAATGTAAAAATGGATAGCAAGTGTTTCTACAGGTGCTTAAAAAGGAAAAGAGTGAGCAAAGTGAGTGTTGGTCCTCTAGAGGGTGACAGTGGGGAGTTAATATTAGATAAGGAAATGGTGGAAGAAATGAATAATATTTTGCTTTTGTGTTCAATATAGAGGATACAGAAAACATTCCAGTAATAGCTGCAAATCAGGCGGTGACAGGAGAAAGGAACTTGGTGAAATTGAAATCACTGGGGAAATGGTACTGAGCAAATTGAAGGAGCTGCCGATGTCAAGTCTCTGGGACCCAATGAACTACGTCCTTGGGTCTTAAAAGAGGCGGCTAATGCGGTAGTCGGTGCGCTGGTGTTAATTTTCCAAAATTCGCTCGATTCGGGAAAGGTTCCGTCAGATTGGAAAGCAGCAAATATAACCCTCTATTCAAGAAGGGAGGGAGGCAGAAAACAGGAAACTATAGGCCAGTTAGCTTGACGTCTGTCATGGGGAAGTTATCAGAATCAATCATTAAGGAGGTTATAGCTGGGCACTTAGAAGAGCTCAAGGCAATTGAGAAGAGTCAGCATGGTTTTGTGAAAGGAAAATCATGTTTAACCAATTGATTTGAGTTTTTTTGAAGGAGTAACATGCGCTCTGGATAAAGTGGAGCCTGTAGACGTACTGGACTTGGATTTCCAGAAGGCATTTGAGAAGGTGCCACATCAAAGATTATTATGGAAAATAAAAGTGCATGGTGTAGGGGGTAACTTATTAGCATGGATAGGAGATTGGCTGGCTGGCAGAAAGCAGAGAGTATGTGTAAATGGGTCTTTTTCTGATTGGCAGGATGTGATGAATGAAGTCCCACAGGGGTCTGTGCTCGGGCCTCGAACTTTTTATGATTTACATCAATGACTTAGATGAGGGGAGTGAAGACGTGGTAGTGAAATTGGCAGATGGCACAAAGGTAGGTAGAAAAGTATGTTGTGAAGAGGACATGAGGGGGTTGCAGATGGATGTAGATAGGTTGAATGAGTGGCCAAAGATCTGGCAAATGGAGTGAAATGTGGGAAAATGTGAAGTTAGTCACTTTGGCAGGAAGAACAAAAAAGCAGAGTATTGCTTAAATGGAGAATGGCTGCATAATTCTGAGGTGCAGAGGGACCTAGGTGTTCTAGTAAATGAGTCACAAAAAGTTTGTATGCAGGTACAGCAAGTAATTAATAAGGCTAATGGAATGCTATCCTTTGTTAGGAGAGGGGTTGAACATAAAAGTAAGGATGTTATGCTTCAGTTATACAGGACTGCACCTTGAATACTGTGTGCAGTTTTGGTCTCCTTATTTAAGGAAGGATATAAATGCATTGGAGGCGGTTCAAAGGATGTTCACTAGATTGTTACCTGGAATGAATAGGCTGTCTTATGAGGAAAGATTGGACAGACTGGGCTTGTTTCCACTGGAGTTTAGAAGAGGGAGGAGTGATTAGATTGAAGTATACAGGGTCCTGAATGGCCTTGACAAGGTGGATGTGGAAAGGATGTTTCCTCTTGTGGGTGAGTCCAGAACTAGGGGGCACCGTTTCAAAATTAGGGGGTCGCCCTTTTAGGACAGAGATAAGGAGAAATTTTTCTCTCAGAGGGATGTGCGAATGGGAACTCTCTGCCTCAGAAGGCGGTGGAGGTGGGGTCATTGAATATTTTTAGGACAGAGGTAGATAGATTCTTGTTCGGCAAGCGAATCAAAAGTTATCGAGGTTAGATGGGAATGTGGAAATTCAAAGACAAGAAGATCAGCCATGATCTTATTGAATGGCACAGCAAACTTGAGAGGCCAAATGGTCTGCTTCCGTTCCTATTCCATATGTTCTTATGGTCTCTCTCCAGTGTGAATTCGCTGGTGTATTCGCAAGTGGGATGACTGAGTGAATCCCTTCCCACACACGGAGCAGGTGAATGGTCTTTCCCCAGTATGAAACAATTGGTGTCTCAGCAGGCCGGATGGCTGAGTGAATCCCTTCCCACACTCAGAGCAGGTGAACGGCCTCTCCCCATTGTGAAGCCGCTGGTGTATCAGCAGTTGGGATGACTGATTGAAACTCTTCCCACACTCGGAGCCGGTGAACAGCCTCTCTCCAGTGTGTAGCTGCTAGTGTCTCAGCAGCTCAGATGACTGAGTGAATCCCTTCCCACACTCAGAGCAGGTGAATGGTCTCTCCTCAGTGTGAATTCGCTGGTGTGTTCGCAGGTTGGCTGACAGAGTGAATCCCTTCCCACACTCGGAGCAGGTGAACGGCCTCTCCCCAGTGTGACTGCGTCGATGGATTTCCAGCTGGGATGGGTAACTGAATCCTTTCCCACAGTCCTCACATTTCCACGGTTTCTCCATGGTGCAGGTGTTCCTGTGTCTCTCCAGGTTTGATGATCAGTTGAATCCTTGTCCACACATAGAACACGTGTACAATGTCCCCCTGCTGTGAATGGTGTGATGTTATTTCAGGCTGTGTAACTGGTTAAAGCTCTTTCCACTGTCAGTTCACTGGAACACTCTCATTCAGGTGTGTATGTGTCTCGGTGCTTTTCCAGACTCACTGATGTTTGAAATCTTTTCCCACAGACAGAACAGACAAATATTTCTTGTTCGACATTCAAAGACAATAATATTCAGGTCCTGATGAATCGAGTGACTCTGTCAGATCTTGATGTGATGTTTGGTTTGAGTTCCCCCTCTGTAAATCCTCCCCTTCCGATACCCTGTAAAAGGAGTTTACAAAAGTGATCACTATAAGAACAGGATAGAAATTCAGAGCAGACAATTCTCATTTCTATGGAACATTATTTCCTGTCTCCTTCTCCCAAAGCTGCAAATCCCCGTCCCACACTCTCCATCCTCCCTGTGCTGAAGCCAAACAGAATTTTGGATAATTCTTCCTGTATCTTTGTTACAAATTTGTCCAACTGAAGATAACAATATGTTTCATCATTCACTTCAGTCATTACTCGTGACAAAACATTAATCTGAAACCCCCTGACCGACCTTACAGACTAGCAGACATTAACCTTGTGTCCAAAACTTACTGTGTGGAGATTTAATGAGCGATTGTGAAGATGGTTTCTCCAAACCTCCCTGGGTTTCCTTCCTTCCTTCTCTCCCTCTCTAACTAAGTTAAACCTGGGATCAGTCTCATGGTCCATTCTGGTTACTGCTTCTCTTCCTGATGACTAATTAACTCCAATTAAGCACTGAGAAGACTGAAGACACTGTTTTCAGTCCCTGCTCCAATCTCCATTCCCTAGATACCAACTCCATCCTTCTCCCTGGGAACAGTCTGAGATTAAACCAGTCTGTTGATAACCTCGGTGTTACATTTGATCTCAAGATCAGGTTCTGACCTCATATCGGTGCCGTCACTAAGATCGCCTCTGTAACATCACCCGCCCTCACCCCGTCTCAGTGCATCTGCTGCTGAAACCCTCATCACTGCCGTTGTTACCTCCAGACTTGAACGACTATCCCAACACACTCCTGGCTGGTCTCCCACATTCTACTCTCCGTAAGCGTGAAGCCATCCAAAAGTCTGCTGTCCACGTTTTCACTCATAGCAAGTCCTGTTCCTCTGTCACCCATTTGCTTCCTCACCTGTCTTGGATCCCGGTCAAGCAACAGCTTGATTTTAAAATTCTCATCCTTGTTTTCAAATCCCTCCATGGCCTCGCCCCTCCCTTTCTCTGTAATCTCCTCCAGCCCTACAACCCTCTGAGATATCTGCACTGTTCCAATTCTGATAGCTTGTACATTCACCATTTTAATCGCTCCAGCATTAATGACCTTGCCTTAAGTTCCCTCGTTCCCAAATTCTGAAATTCTCTCCCTACACCTCTCCCTCTGTCTACCACATTTTCCCCCTTTAAGACACTTGAGTATTGCTAAAAAAAGAGACATTCTGTTGAAACCTTTTATCTTGTACTCATCAGGACAGACGCAAGAACATCAAATTTCAAAGATTATAAGTCGGGCTCAAAATGTGGCTTACTTTTGCTTGCTAGAAGCTGCATATATTCATACACAGGGAACTGTCCACTGCAGACAGAAGGTGCATGTCCAGGGATGGGGCCGTTTGTTGAATTAAAAAGCATGGAGGATGATAGCTCTTTGATGAATTCTCCATGGTAATGCCTTGACCAATCAGAGCTGACTGGCCAACCAGTCAACACCCTTTCCTTGTGCGGCACAAATTGTTATTCGCTCAGAAATTTGTTTTTTTTGCATCTGTCCAGAGGAGTGCAACATGAAATATCAGCAATATGTCTCCCTTTCTCAGCAATACTTAAATTCTGTACTGCTGAGTGACTATGGGTTTATAATTCTATTGTTGCTGATCTAAAACTCCTGGTGAACACACATTTTATGAACGTCTCCCTCGGGCTGTTGCTCATTGTGCCCGTGAGGATGGCGGCTGCGCATGCGCCCTGCAGCACATTGACCCATGAAGATGGCGGCCGCGCATGCGCGAATCTCCACATTGCCCCTATAAAGATGGCGGCCGTTAACTAGGGCATTTCTCCCGCAGCGCCGAGCAAACCCGGGGATGCTGGCTTCTTATTGAGGGATTGGGGCCGGTACCGTGAGTTTATGAAGCTTCCAAATTCATCCGCCGGCCCTATCTCTGTTCACACGTTTATTTTCGGTTCTGGATCTGCACTCGGTCTTTGTAAAACCCGCATTTTAAATCCGCTCGCTCGATCTCCCGTTTGTCTCCACCAACTGCGCATGTTCCGACTTCAAATGATTGGCAGCAGCTCCGGACATTAGGAAGAAGGAGCGGGGTTGGAGGACCGAGCGGGAGCAATTGGTTCTCCAGCCAATCGGAGTGAGAGGGGCGGAGCCTGCTGGGAGTGGAGCATGCGCAGTGTGGGCGGGGGACCGGCACGAAGGCGGTGGATTTTTTTTCCCAATAATTGATATAGATTTTTCTTTTCCCACCTATTTCCATTATTTTTAAATGTATTTCCATCCATTGTTTTATCTCTACCTTTTATCCTATTTCACTTCCTTCCCCCCACCCCACCCCCACTAGGGCTGTCTGTACCTTGCTCGTCCTGCTTTCTATCCTTAATTAGCACATTCCTTAGATAATATCACCACCTTCAACACCTCTTTGAACATTTGTCTGTCACATCTTTTGGTTATCTCCACCTATCACTGGCCCTCTATCCAGCTCTACTTGTCCCACCCCCTTTAAACCAGCTTATATTTCACCTCTCTTCTATTTTTACTTGGTTCTGTTGAAAAGTCATATGGATTCGAGACGTTAACTGTGTTCCTCTCAGCAGATGCTGTCAGACCTGCTGAGTTTTTCCAGGTATTTTTGTTTTTGTTGCGGTGGAATTTAAAGTCCAGCGGGTGAGAAAGGGCCGAGTGCAGGAGAGGAATGGAGCCAGAGGGTGGACTGGGAGGATTCACAAACCCCCGGTGTAGGACTCCAAACCCGGATTAGAAACTCCCGGAGCCCAGTTTACACCGAGTGTTTGGAAACTCCTTTTACAGGGGGTTAGAAGGGGAGGATTTACACACAGCAAACTCAAACCCAGAGAAATGTTTGTCTCTTTGGACTGACCTGCTGAAACACATTGAATTCACACTGGTGAGAGGCTGTTCAGTTGCTCACAGTGTGGTAAGAGCTTCAGGACATCATCCCACCTGGGACACCACATTCACACTGACAAGAGATCTTTTAAATGACCAGAGTGTGAGAAGTGCTTTAAAAGGTGTGGGGAATCTTGCGGTATGTTAGAATTTCTTTTTGCATAAATCTATGCGAACGGAATTGTATACCCTGGCACGGCACTGGAATACGGTAAAAGGGAAAGACAATATTTTACCTTGAACATCTTCAGTGTAAGTGTGAGCTGCTGTTAAATCAGGCTGTATAGGTAGAACTTAAAAACAAAAAGGGGGCAATCACATTGTTGGGAGCATACTATAGACCCCCAAACAGTCAGGGAGAGATAGAAGGGCAGATATGTAGGCAAATCTCAGAAGTGTCAAAATAATAGAGTAATAATAGTCAGATTTCAACTTCCCCAATATTAACTGGAATAGACAAAGTGTGAAAACTTTGAGGGGGCTGAATTCTTCAAATGTATCCAGGAGAGATTTTTAAGCCAGCACATAGAAAGTCCTACAAGAGAGGTGCTGGACCTTCTTT
Source organism: Cetorhinus maximus (assembly GCF_964194155.1). NCBI lineage: Eukaryota > Metazoa > Chordata > Chondrichthyes > Lamniformes > Cetorhinidae > Cetorhinus > Cetorhinus maximus. The sequence continues at coordinate 64,775,253 of NC_135901.1, read as the reverse complement.
GAGAGAACAAAGCTGGGCAAGTTGTAGAAGTGTCACTGGGGGAGCAGTTCAGTGATAATGACCATAACTCAGTAAGATTTAAGTAGTTATGGAAAAGGACGAAGATGGATCGAAAATAAGGGTTTTGAATTGGGGGAAGGCCAGTTTCAATATGATAAGACAGGACCTGGCCAAAGTGGACTGGGAGCAGCTACTTGTAGGAAAATCAACATCAGAGCAGTGGGAGTCATTCAAAAAGGAAATAGTGTGCAGGACCAACATTTTCCCACAAAGGACCAACAAGTCCAGAGAAACCGGGATGTTGAGGAATTGACAGGATTAGATAAGGGGGGAAAAAAGGGAAGCTTATGGTACATACCGAGGGCTCAAAACAGCAGGAGCCCATGATGGGTAGAGAAAGTGCAGGGGGTTACTTAAAAAAGAAATTAGGAAGCCGAAGAGGGGGCATGAAAAACACAGCTGGGTGAAATAAGTTAAAATCCAAAGGCATTTTATAAGTATATTCAGGGCAAGAGGATAACCAGGGAAAGATTAGGGCCCATCAGGGACCAAAATGGCAATCTGTGTGAGGAGCTGGAAGATATAGATGAGGTTTTAAATGAGTACTTTGCATCTGGAGTAACTATACAGAAGGATGATGTAGATATAGAAATCAGGGAGGGGGACTGTGATATACTTGAACAAATGAATATTGAGAGGGAGGAGGTATTAGCGGTTTTATTGGGCCTTAAAAGTGTATTAATCCCCAGGCCCAGATGAAATGTATCCCAGGTGCTGTGGGAGGCAAGGGAGGAGATTGCAGGGGCCCTGACATTAATTTTCAAATCCTCTCTGGTCACAAGAGAAGTACCAGAGGACAGCTAATGTGGTACCATTATTAAAGAAGAATGGTGGGGATAAACCAGGGAGCTCATCGGCCAGTGAGTCCAACATCAGTGGTAGGGAAACCTTTGGAAACGTTCTGAGGGACAGAATTAATCCCCACGTGGAGAGGCAAGAACTAATCAAGGATAGTCAGCATGGCTTTGTCAGTGAGAGATCATGTCTAACAAGTTTGATTGAATTTTTCGAGAAGGTGACGAGGTGTGTAGATGAGGGTAGTTCAATTGATATAGTCCACATGGAATTCTCTAAGGCTTTTGACAAGGTCTGGCATGGGAGACAGGTCCAGAAGGTAAGAGCCCATGTGATCCAGGGCAATTTGGCAAATTGGATCCAGAATTAGCTCAGTGTCAGGAGGCAGAGGGTGATGGTCAAAGGTTGGTTTTGTGACTGGAAGCCTGTATCCAGTGGCATACTGCAGGGTTGGGTGCTGGATCCCTTTTTGTTTTTAGTGGACATTAATGATGTAGACATGAATGTAGGAGGTATGATCAGTAAGTTCACAGGTAACACAAAAAAATCACTAGTGTGGTAAATAGCGAGGAGGAAACCCTTAGACTACAGGACGATATAGATGGGCTGGTCAGATGAGCAGAACACTGGAAAATGGAATTTAATCCCAAAAAGTGTGAGGTGATGCATTTCGGGAGGACTAACTAGGCAAGGGAGTATATGATGAATGGTAGGAACCGGGAAGTACAGACCCTCGGTGTGCATGTCCATAGATCCTTGAACATAAGAACTAGGAGCAGGAGTGGGCAATTCAGCCCCTCGAGCCTGCCCCGCCATTCATTACGATCATGGCTGATCTCATTTTGGCCTCAACTCCAATTTCCCTCCCTCACCCCATAACCTTTCAACCTATTATTAATTAAGTCCGTGTGGTGAAGGTGCTCGCACAATGCTGTTAGGTAAGGAGCTACAGGTTATTCACCCAGTGATGAGGAAGGGACATTGTTGTTGTTGATTTGGAGAAATATCAATTTGTGTTTATATCACACATTTATTATTATATAGTTTACCAAGACATTTCACAGAAATGTTAGAAACCAAGGAGATACTCGGGCAGGTGGCCAATAATTTGGTCAAAGAGGTCGGTCTGAAGGAATATTTTAAAGGATGCAAATGAGATAGAGAGGCAGAGAGATTTAGGAAGGCAATTCTAGAGTCTTGGAAACTGACAGAATGGCAACCAGTGATGGAATTATTAAAATCAGTAATTCTCGAATTCGAGAAGAGCAGATATCTCGGGGGGATTGTGAGGCTGGAGGAGGTTACAGAGATAGGAATGATCACAACCATGGAGGAAAACAAGGATGAGAATGTGAAAATTTAGGTGCTGCTTAAATGAGTGCCTTCAAATCATTTGTATAGTTTGTGAAGGGCTGTGGGCCAAGCACTGATCCTTGCAGTATCCCACAAATAACTGCCTGTCATCCTGAGAATGAGACATTTATTCCAACTCTGTTTTCTGTCTGTTCACCTATTCTCAATCTATAACAGGATATTACCCCAATCCCATGCACTTGAATTCTGTTTATTGACATCCTGTGCTTTGTTTAGTAACCTTCTCTCTCTGTCTCTCCCACTCCTCTCTCTCTTACTCTCTCTGTCACATTGAATTCTCCAGCCCAGCGAGTTGTGGATGCTCCATCATTGAATATATTTCCGGCTGAGAAGGAGAGATTTTCAATCTCTCAGGGAGTCGAGGGATATGGGAAGTGGGTGGGAAAGTGGAGTTGAAACCCAAATTCAGCCACGATTGTATTGAATGGTGGAGCAGGCTCAACGGGGTGTTATGACTTCTCTTGTTCCTATTTCGTATGTACTTATGGAGGCCAGAGTCTTTTGTTGGCTCAGACCGGGTGGCAGGTTCCCTCCCCTGATGGACATTAGTGAACCAGTTGGGTTTTTATCACGATCCAGCAGTTTTCATGGTCACTTTTTCCCCAGTGCCGGCCCCACAAATTCCCAGATTCATTCAGCTCAATTTCACAACCTGCCTTTGTGTTTTTGTGGGTTCTCTCTCACTCCCCTTTTTCTGTTTTAAATCAATTTCACAGGTTATTAGAATTTTTTTGCAGTCGGGAAACTGAAACCAAACATCACATCAGGATCTGATCGAGTCGCCTAATTCATCTTAAACTGAGTATCTTCAGATTTTGAACATGGAAGAAAAAAGCACTGTTCACAGTGGGGAGACACCGTACACGTGTTCTGTGTGTGGACGAGGCTTCAGCCGATCATCTGACCTGACGGAGCATAAATGCAGTCACAATGGAGAGAAACCATGGAAATGTGGGGACTGTGGGAAGAGATTGAAATCCCCATTGGAACTGGGATCTCATTGGTGCACTCACACTGGGGAGAGACCATTCACTTGCTCTGAGCATGGGAAGGGATTCACTCAATTAGCCAACCTCATGGGACACCAGCGAGTTAACACAGATGAGAGACCTTTTAAATGCCCACAGTGTGAGACGTGCTTCAAAAGTTCTGTGGAACTAAAGTCCCATCAACGTGTTCACGCTGATGAAAGACCGTTCAGGTGCTCTCACTGTGGGACTGGGTTCAGACAATCATCTGAACTCATCGCACACCAGCGAGTCCACACTGGAGAGAGACCGTTCACCTGTTCCAGGTGTGGGAAGGGATTCATTCAGTCATCCAACCTGCTGCTGCACCAGAGAGTTCACGCTGGAGAGAGGCCATTTACCTGCTCCGAATGTGGGAAGGGATTCACTCGGTCATCCCACCGGCTAAGACACCAGAGAGGTCACACTGGAGAGAGGCCATTTACCTGCTCCGAATGTGGGAAGGGATTCAGTCAGTCATCCAACCTGCTGCTGCACCAGAGAGTTCACACTGGAGAGAGGCCATTTACCTGCTCTGAATGTGGGAAGGGATTCAGTTGCTCATCCAACCGGCTAAGACACCAGAGAATTCACACTGGAGAGAGGCCATTTACCTGCTCCGAATGTGGGAAGGGATTCAGTCGGTCATCCCATCGGCTGAGACACCAGCAAGTTCACAAGTAACTGTCGTGATGGGACTTTGCTCTTAATAACATTCAGGACTGAAGTATGTTCATTATAGTGTGTTTCTGTAGACACTAATAAACTCCAGCCCACTTCGATAAAAGTCAAATAAATCAGCATTGTGTTAAACACAATGCGTTGAACCTTTTTACCATTTTTAACAAGTTAGTACCTTTTTGATGTTAGTAAACTCCAGCCCAGTTACAAATTCTGTATAAAATTGGAATAAATCAGCTTTGCGATGAACAGTTGAGTCGTTTTGATATTTCTAGCACAAGTTAGTTCCTTTTGAAGGGCTCTCCCTCTCCCCTGTCTCCTCCATCCTCACCTCCAGCAACAAGTGTGAGGAGCTCATGGAGCTTCTTTGTCACTAAGATTGAGACATTCCGATCAGCTGCCTCTGCTGCTTCCCTCCCTTCCACTAGCCCACCGGGACAAACTATCTCTAAAGATCCCCCTTGTCCGAGCCTGAACTCGTGATTAAATGACAAAGGGGATGATGGTGTAAGGCAGCATTGGGTGATAATGAGACAAGGAAATAAACTAATGGGACAAGTGGATAAACAACAGACAGGCCCAGAGGAGAGATAAATGGTAAAAGAAGAACCATTACCAGCACCTACTGTCAGAAAAAATGGGAGCAGTGGTTATGATCTGAAATTGTCAAAATGAATGTGTCCAGAAGGATGTAAAGTGTCCAATGAAAGATGGGCTGCTGTTCCTCGAGCTTCCATTGAGCTTCATTGGAACAGTGCAGGAGGCCGAGGTCAAAGTGGGAGTGGGTGGAGAATAAACTGGTAAATGACCAGAACCTCAGGAACACACTTGGAGACTGAAAGGCAATGGTTCCACAAAGCAGTTACCCAATTGGGATTTAATCTCCTCAATGTAGAGAAAACCGCACTGTGGTCAGTGAATAGACAATACCGAATAGCAAGAAGTACCAGTAAATCACTGTGCCCCTTGGAAAGTGTTTGGGGCCCTGGAATGTGGGAAGGGAGGAGGTGGACGGGTGCTGCTGCATCTGCTGTGCTTGAATGGAAATGATACACAGTGATGTTCATAAGAACACAAGAAATAGGAGCAGGGTTGGACCAAAAGGCCCCTTGAGCCTGCTCCACCATTAAATGTTCTTACAGCTCAACTCCACTTTCCCATCCTATCACCATATCCCTTAGTGCCCAAATATTTATGGATTTCCATCTTGTCCAACATATCAAGATGGAGAACAACAGACTCAGTGCAACTATTAATCTGGGAAATGCACAAACAAGGTGCATGTGAATTACAAATTCACCTCTTCACTGCTTGGTAATCATGTTAAATGAGCTTTACACTGGCCTCATGCTGGAATCTAGTCATTCTGACAGATATTCTTAATGGTATAATTAGCAAATTTAGAATGAAAAATACCCTCCGCTTCACTGTAAGGCTGAGAGACAACTTTGTATTTGATTCATAATGTCACAGACCAGCTCAATAGATCTGCTCATTTCATCTAATCTTATTTTCAGCTAATGGGAGAATGGCTGAAACAGGGGATGGTGAATAACAGCTCGAAACCACAGTTCATTCTCCCACTGCCATAATGATCCTTACAACATACAGGTTTTTGGGACAATGTGACTTTGATGCTCAGATTAGCTCTGTCTCCATATTAGAGGAAGGAGCGAAGCACTGGGGACAGTGCAAAAACATTTACTGGAATGATGCCAGAATTGGAAAATATGTCAAATTCACAGAGATTTAACGGATTGAAAAGTTTTTCTCTGGAGAAGAAAGTGAGGGATGACCTGACTAAGGCCTTTAAGATAATGAAAGGGGTTGACAGGGTAGACAAGTGGAAGAGTTTTCCACTTGTAGATGGTTGAGAATAAATATACGTTAGTCATCAATAAATCTAATGCACAATTCATATGCAACTTTTTCAATTAGAGATAAAAGCAGAAAATCGTGTAAATACTCAGCACATCCAGGAGAATCTGTGAATTGAGAAATAGAGTTAAGTTTTCAAGCCTGCTCACTGATGCAGTGCAGTTCTGATGGAAAGTCTCAGCCCTGAAATTTAAATACATCTTTCACTCTCCACAGGCACTGCCAGATCTGCTGGAAATTCCAATATTTTGTTTTTTTTATTTCAGATTTACAGCACCACCTTTCTCTAACTGTGGTTGAGAATGTAGAGCTTATTCTCAGAAGGGTTTGAGATGCCAGTGTGAGCTGAAACTCATGTTGCAAAATCACACCATGAAATCAAACCAGCTAAATGTGGAAATGGATTCACCTCATTATTCCATTTACTGACACAGCAGCACAGTCACACCTGTGGGAGACGATTCAGATACTTCATGTGTGCAAAGAGATTACTCACTGCCCACCTGCTAACACTCCAGTTTTAGAAGGTCAAAGGATTGGATCCACAATTGCTACATTCTAACTGACAAGACAGAGTTTGAGTAGTCAGAGTATGGGAAGAAAAATCACTTGTCCGCGCAGCAGCTGAGACTCCAGTGAGTTTAGATCTAATTGTCAGGGTTTGTTCTGTGTTAATTACAACCAGGACAGAACTATGGTGGACTATGGTTGCCATATCAATTGACTTAATGATTTTGTAAATTGTCCCTAAGGCGCCAATCATCATCGGATCATAAAACATAATTATCTTATCAGAAAAGAGCTTTCAATGGCGGTACGTTTACCCAGCATTCAGTGGGGGATAGAATGTGCTCTATCCTCACGACAGGAGCTCCTGGCGTATGCGCAGTAGCTGGCAGTGACTGGTACATGCGCATTGCGATGTCTGACTGGAGCATGCGCGGTACCATCTCTACCTGGAGCTGGTTGAAGATGCTGAGAAATAGTGAACACCGGCGAGTGAAAGGAGCCGGTGAATGGGGGACGGATGGAGGCGGCGGAGTGGGCGGGGAGGATTCATGAAGACTCTGTGAAGGTCTTAAATCTTGAATAAGAAGCTACCGGTCCTGCGGTTACACCGAATGGAGAGGAGACAATTCCGACCCGCGTCTCCTCTTGGAGACAGGCCCGAGTTAACAACCGCCATCTTCACAGGGGCAATGTGCAGCAGGGCGCATGCGCGGCCATCCTGGTCCAGGTAGCAGGAGGAGAGGATGTTGTGACTTTCACTCCTCGACTGACAGGGATGGATTTTGGAAACTCCTTTTCCAGGGGGTTAGAAGGGGAGGATTTACACACAGCAAACTCAAACCAAGAGAAATGTTTGTCTCTTCTCAATTTCTATCTTGGACTGATGGTTAGTGTTTTTGTAAACTTCTGATACTGGATCTTAGAAGTGGAGGGTTGACAAATGGGAAACTCAAATCAAACATCAATTCAGATCTGGCAGAGTCACTCGATTCGTGAGGACCTGAATATCATCGGCCTTTAAATCTGGAAGGTAAACAGTTGGCCTGTCTGTCTGTGGGCAAAGGTTACTTGTAGGAGAAAGAATAATTAACTGGGGAAAGCCAACTTCAGTAGGGTGAGAATGGATCTGACCCAGTAAAGTAGAGTCAAAGGTTGGCAGGAGAAACTGTAATTGAGGAATGGGCTGCCTTAAAGAGGAAATAAATCAGACATAGTAATGACATATTCTTACAAATGAGGAAGGTGTGGCTAACATATCCACAGCTCACTAAATAAGAGAAGAGATTAAGATGAAGATGAATAAGTCTGCTAACAGAGATATCAGGTGGCTAATATAACCGAGAGACAGGATAAAGAAAGAATATTCAGAGAGAAATTGGAAAAAGAAAGTAAGAGAAGCAAAGAGAGAGTATGAGGAGAGACTGGCAGATAACATGGAAGGAAATCAAAACGCTTTCTCTGGCTTATACCTAGTAACAGGTTGGGAAAAGGAAAAAGGGACTGATTAGGGATTTAAAAAAAGGTGATTTACCCATTGGGACAGGGGGCATGGATGAGGTATAGATGAATATTTGGCATCTGTCTTTACCAAAGAAGATGATGCTGCACAGGTCATGGTTAAAGAGGAGGTAGTTCAAACACTTGTGGTGTTTAATATTGATAAGGAGAAGGTATTATATAGGCTGTCTGATAAAGTTGACAAGGCACCAGGATTGGATGAGATGTATCCAAGGATACTGAGGGAATTCAGAGTGGAAATTGTGGAGGCACTGACCATATTATTCCAATCTTCTTCAGACCCATGAGTGGTGACAGAGGACAGGAGAATTGCAAATCATACACCTTTGTTCAAAAAGGGTGTAATGATAAGCCCAGCAACTACCAGACCAGTCAGTTTAGCCTTGGGAGTGATAATTCTGGACAAAATAAATAGTCACTTAAGCAAATGTGGGCTAATTCAGGAAAGCCAGCACAAGTTTGTTAAGGGAAAATCATGTTAAATTAACTTGCTTAAGGTTTTTCAAGAGTTAACAGTGTGGTTGATGAGGGTAATGCTGTTAATGTGGTGTACATGGTCTTCCAAATGGCATTAGGTAAAGTGCCACATAACAGACTTGTGAGCAAAGTTATAGCTCATAGAACAAAATGGGCAGCAGCAACATGGATACAAAATTAACTGAGTGACAGGAAACAGAGAGGAATGATTTTTCAGAAAGAAGGAAGGTTGAAAGTGGATTTCCCCAGGAGTCAGTGTTAGGACTCCTGCTTCTATGACCTAGACCTTAGTGTTCAGGCACAATTTGAAATTTATGGGCACAGACTGTGTAGAAGATCGGGAAACTGAAACCAAACATCACATCAGGATCTGATGGATTTGCACAGTTTATTGTAACCTGAATATCATCGGATTTTGAACATGGAAGGAAAAAGCACCGTTCACAGTGGAGAGAAACCATACACGTGTTCTGTGTATGGACAAGGCTTCAGCCAATCATCTAATCTGGCAGGATATAAATGTAGTCCCAACAGGGAGAAACCGTGGAAATGTGGGGACTGTGGGAAGGGATTCAATTACATGGAAAGACATCGGTGCAGTCAAACAGCAGAGAGACTGTTCATGTGCTCCGAGTGTGGGAAGCGATTCACTCGTACATCCTACCTACTGAAACACCAGCGAGTCCACACTGACAAGAGACCTTTTAAATGCTTGGACCATTGGAAGTGCTACAAAAGTTCCTGGGAACTGATGTCCCATCAACGTGTTCACACTGACGAGAGACTGTTCAGCTGCTCTCACTGTGGGACTGGGTTCAGGCGATCATCTCATCTGACTGTGCACCAACGAATTCACACTGGGGAGAAGCCATTTATCTGTTCCAAGTGTGGGAAGGGATTCACTCAGTCATCCAACCTGCTGAGACACCAGCAGGTTCACGAGTAACTACAGTGATTGAGTTTTGCAACTGAACCATGTTTCACTGGGGTCTGTTTCTGCTGATGTTAGTAAACTCCAGCCCAGTTATAGGTGTTAATGTTCTGGATAAAAATAAAATCATTAAGCTTTCAATTAAATAGATGATGTTGAATCTTTTTACTATCCCTAAGACATTAGTTCCTTTCGAAGGGCTCTCCCTCTCCCCTGTGTCCTCCATCCTCACCTCCAGCAACAAGTGTGAGGAGCTCATGGAGCTTCTTTGTCACTAAGATTGAGACAATCTGATCAGCTGCCTCTGCTGCTTTCTTCCCTTCTACTAGCCCATCGGGACAAACTGTCTCTAAGGATCCCCCATGCCCGAGCTCTGAACCCATATCTTTCTCCAGTTTCTCTCCCATCTCCCCTTCCTGCCCTCTCAGAGCTCACTTTGTCCATGAGACCCACCTCCTGCTCCATCGACCCTATTCCTGCTAAACTGCTGATAACCCTATTTGCCCATGTTCACTGATATTGTTAATGGCCCTTTTTCTTCAGGTACTTTCCCTGTCACCTTCAAATCTGCCATCATCACCTGTCCTGAATAAAACCAACACTTGACCCCACGATCCTATTAAACTCCCGCTCCAGCTCCAACCTCCTTTCGCTCTCCAAAGTCCTGAACACCTCCCAAATCCATGTCCACATTTCCCAGAACTCCATGGTTTAAATCCCTCCAATAAGATCTCTGTCCCTGTCACGGTATCGAAATAGCTCTTCCCAAAGTCACCAATGACACCCGATGTGAATGTGACAAAGGAAAACTCCCTCATTGTCCTTCTCGGCCTGTCCGCAGCCTCTAACAACGTGGACCAAACCGTCCTCCTCCAATGCCTCTGCACTGGTGGCCAGCTGGGTGGGACATGATGAAACAATGTACGAACAATTCAAGGGCTGACTGACTTCAAGAAATAACCGGGCAGACGGGGAATGTCACCGTTACAACAAGGAAAGTCCCTGGTTTCAGTGAATGAACCGTGTGTGAATCTGCGGATTGCCACGGTCTCCGAGTGATATTCATGGGTTAATATAGTATAATCTATCTAATGTTTGCAAACACCAGATGGCCATGACTAACTCGAGAAAGAATGTAGCAAACAAGATAAGTCCTTTGTTTATACCATACTATAAAAGCGGGGACCTTCCAGTCGAATTCGAACTTCACCTATGGACTGGGTTGGCGACCGGTGCCAGGAACTTGAGGATATCTCTCGACCAGCCATCGCCGCAGGGTCCCCAGTGGGCAGAAGGGTGTGAGATTATTGTTTGTAGTTGTGTAGATGCAATAAAGTAACATTTATAATCAGTTGTCTCCTTTGATTCCACTAATATCGGTCAGATCTGAACAAAGCGTTACCCAGTATAATGTAACAAACCGACAGAAGGGTGCTGAGGAGAATCTAAAACACTCGACATGAGTCAGCTGTGTGATGGAAAAGCAACATTAATGACAAATATGGGGATACAGGAGAGCTCCAAAGACATCTCATTGATACAAGTTTCTCCCGTATGTTTGGAGTATCTTGTAGCCATTACAGCATTGATCATGATTACAGAATGAACCGTGTGCCCTTGTTTATAATTTCGATCCTGTACGTTCATGCCTATGTAAAAATGGTCTGCACCCATACCTGGTTCCTCTGTTATTCCCCTCCCACCCCACACCACAAGTGCACTTCCTCTGACCTTCTCGACTTTCTAGCTCCTTCTCACTGTCTCCCCTTCTTTCAAAAATCAGCAAATTGTTAAAAAAATTAAGGTAAAAATAATGTCTCACCTTGTAATCCCGACATTAGCAAGAAGTCCCCTTATGTCCCCATTGGACATCTGTCCATTCGACCATACCCTAATTGTTCTGTTAGTCCTAAATTAATTATGTCAGCCAGGCTAAGCAGAATTAATAACTTGAAGCATGTATGTGTTAATGGCGCATTCCCTCCTTTCAAGGTTAGGAAGAAGGTTCATGTTGTCATCATTCAGAACAACCCAGATTACAAAGGAAGAACTGATCTCAAAGACAACCTCTTGGAGTGTGTGGGGAGGGGGTGTGCTGAATCAGGTTTAAATGGGTTAAATGATATATGTTTTCTATATTAGACAATCACATTAAAATCTGGAACTCAGATGGGGATATGGATTTGTGTTAGGTGGGAAGATCTGAATCAGTGTATTACTCCAGGGAGCCTAATGATCAGAGGGACAGTATTTCAGAACTGATTCCTGTGATAGCAGCAATCCCATTGCTGTCTGTGAAAAAGACCGATGGAAATATTTAAAGTGGAAACCATAGGCATGTTGGAGGATGTTGTACACAAGGAATTTGTGAACTATCTGAGGATAATGGTGAGGGGAAAGGAATGGATCTGGAAAGCAGCAGACACTTCATGTTGCTCCAGGAGAAGTGGGGCCTGGTTGTGTAGATGTCAGGTTTTAAACAGCACACGGTCAGCCTGTGGTTTCACCCTGGATGTAGGATCTCCGAATCGTACCATTTACATCACTGGATGGGATTCTCAGGAGCCATGTTGTCTGCTTGGAGAGGAAGGTTTGTGTTATAGCTAATGAGAAGCAGCACAGACAACCACACACAGAGACTCATGCACACATTCTCTGTCTGTCTCACAGACTCAGACAACCTCTCCACACCCACACACATTTACACACACTTCCACACTCAGGGACACACCCGCACTCATACAAACAGACACATGAGGACACATCCTGTCCTATCAGGTGGACAACACCGACCAAAGTGACTAATACTGGGGATAAAGTATTGGTGCCTGTGAAGAACACTGTTTTTGGCACATTCAAGTCAACATCACCCTCCATAGCCTGTGAGCGGTTTTAACCATCCAATCTCACCCCTTTCTCTGAACATTAAATCTACATTGAACAACATCTGGGACAGAGGCTACAACACAATTAGAACAATGAGCTGTCTATTGCCAGTGACAGTGGGAGGTAGTGTAAATTTCAGAACAACATCCTGGATAATTACAGCCTCTAATTTCCTCTTGGAATGACTTAAAATGTCAATTCCTCTCATGTTGATGGTCTGTTTGATGAGAGAATTCTGAGACAGGTCACATGGAGAAAGAATATCATGTTTTGCCTCTGTATCCAATATTCCCCTGAGTTTGTTCATTGCTGTCCCAATGTCCTGAGACATGTTCCTATGTTCAAAAGGAACTATTTTGTGTTAGCAATATTAAAAAAGACTCAATACACCATGTGTTTAACACAAATCTGATTGTTATACAGAATATAAATCCCTATAACTGGGCTGGAGTTTATGACCATCAGCAGAAACAGACCCCAATGAACATGGTTCAGACCTGGATGTGATTCACAGCAAAATCCAATCACTTGTTAATTGTGAACTCGCTGGTGTCTCAGCAGCTTAGTGACTGAGTGAATCCCTTCCCACATGTGAATGGCCAGCATGTGAATGGCCTCTCTCCAGTGTGAATTTGCTGGTGTACAGTGAGTTGAGATGACTATCTGAACCCAGTCCCACAGTGAGAGCACCTGAACGGTCTCTCATCAGTGTGAACACGTTGATGGGACATCAGTTCACTGGAATTTTAAAGCACTTCTCGCAGTCTGGGCATTGAAAAGTCCACTCGGCAGTGTGAGTTTGTTGATGTGTCTGTAGGTGGGATGACTGAGTAAATCTCTTGCCACACTCAGAGCAGCTGAACAACTTCTCCCCAGTCTGAACCCGCTGGTGTCTCACAAGGTTGTTTGAATGGGTGAATCTTTTCCCACACTCGGAGCAGCTGAATGGCCTCCCCTCAGTGTGAGTTTGTTCGTGTCTCAGCAGGCTGGATAACTGAGTGAATCCCTTCCCACACTCCGTCCAGGTGAATGGCCTCTCCCCAGTGTGAATGTGCTGGTGTATGGTGAGTTCTGATAAATATATGCTTTCTTTACCACCTGATCCACCTGTCCTGCCACCTTCAGGGACCTGTGGACATGGACTCCGAGGTCTCTCACTTCCTCTACCCCTCCCAATATTCTCCTGTTTATTGAGTATTCTCCAGCTTTGTTTGCCCTCCCCAAATGCATTAGCATGAATTTTCTTTCTCTTTTACAGCTGATTTAAAGTTGCAGATTTTGCTCCGAAGATTAAGTTGGGATTGATATTCAAAGTTAGCTATTTAACTGCAGCAACTTCAGCTGGGAGTCAGTGAATTAAGGGGAAAGATCCCAGACAGTGGCTCTGCAAGGTACACTGCAGGCCCGACAGCTCAATCAGCTCCACTCTCAGCTCAAAAGAGCTCAACAACTCCACATCCTGTCCACAGGGGAGTTCACCTGGTGCAGTGGGACCAACATTCGTGCTTTAACTAACACCACCAAAAAAACTAGATTAATCAGTTCGTCTGATTGCTGTTTGTGGAATCTTACTGTGCACAAACTGGCTGTCATGAAACAGAAGTAACTTATATAAAACATCCCAAGGTGCTTCAGAGGTGTTTCACAATGAAAAAACTGATAAGTCACATAGGGAGATATTAGGGTCAATGGACAAAGCCGTGATTGAAGTGCTAAATTTTAACCAACATCTTTAATCAGGAGAGAGAGGTGGAGGGGTGGAGAAGTTGAGGGAGCGAATTTCAAAGCTTCACACCTAGGCACGGCCATCAGTGGTGGAGTAATTAAAGTTAGGGATGCCAAAGAGGCCAGGAGGATGAGTGCTGAAATCTAGGAGGGTTGTAGGACTGGAGATTAGAGAGGGATGAGGCCATGGAGGGATTTGAAACAAGTATGCAATTTTAAAGTGGAGACATTGCTTGACCAGGAGCCAATGTGGGTCAATGAGCACAGGGGTGATGGGTGAACGGGATTTGAGGTGAGAACACACAGGCACAGAGTTTTGGATGATCTCATGATTCCGTGTGGGATGGGGTGAATGTGAGAGCCCGGCCAGGAACGTATTGGAATCAACAAGTCTAAAGGTAACACGGATATGGATGAGGGTTTCAGTAGCAGATGAGCTGAGGTGGGGTGGAAACAGGCGACGTTATGGAGATTGAAATATCTGGTGTTAGTGATGGTGTGGATATGTGGTCAGAAACTCATCTTGGGGTCAAATATGAGACTAAGATTGTGAACAGTGTGGTTCAGCCTCAGACAGTTCCCGGAGGGAGGGATGGACTCGGTTAGGGAAAGGAATTTATAGTGGTGACTGAAGGCAATGGCTTTGGTCTTCCTGATTTTGATTGGAGGAAATTTCTCTCATCCAGTACTGGATGTGGGATAAGCAGTTTGATAATTTAGTAACAGTGGAGGAATGGAGAGGGATGGTGGTGAGGTAGAGCTGGGTGTTGTCAGTGTACATGTGAAAACTAACATGGTGCTTTTGGATGATGTCACCGAGTGGCAGCATGTAGATGAGAAATAGGAGGGGCCAAGGATAGATCCTTGGGGGACACCAAGTACAAGGACTTTGGAGAGGAAAGGGAGTTTGGAAATGGGGTAGCAGTTTGGAAAGTGGGGGATAAGAGATTGTTTTTTTTAGGATGGGTGATGATGATGCATTGAAAGGTGAAGAGGGACATTCCCAGGAGAGAGAGAGAACCATTAACAATATCAGCTACATGGAGAAATTGGATGATCAGCAGTTTAGTGGGAATAGGGTCGATGGGGCAGGTGGTGGGTCTCATGGACAAGATGAGCGCTAAGAGGGCAGGAGGGGAGATGGGAGAGAAAGAATAAAGAACAAAGTAAAGTACAGCACAGGAACAGGCCCTTCGGCCCTCCAAGCCTGCGCCGATCATATTGCCCATCAACTAAAACATTTTGCACTTCCGGGGTCCGTATTCCTCTATTCCCATCCTATTCATGTATTTGTCAAGCTGCCTCTGAAACACCACTATCGTACCTGCTTCCACCACCTCCTCTGGCAGTGAATTCCAGACACTCACTACCCTCTGCGTAAAAAACTTACCCCACACATCTCCTCTATAGTTTTCTCCTCTCACCTTAAATCTATGTCACCTAGTAATTGACTCTTCCACCCTGGGAAAAAGCTTCTGACTATCTACTCTGTCCATGCCACTCATAATTTTGTAAACTTCTATCAAGTCGCCCTTCAATCTCCGTCGCTCTCGTGAGAACAATCTGAGTTTCTCCAATCTCTCCTCATAGCTAATAACCTCCAGACCAGGCAACATCCTGGTAAACCTCCTCTGCACCCTCTCCAACACCTCCATAGAAACTGGAGGAAGATGTGGGTTCAGGGTTCAGACAAGGGGAACTTTAGAGACAGTTTTTCCCGGTGGGCTAGTGGGAGGGAGGGAAGCAGCAGAGGCAGCTGATCGGATTGTCTCAATTTCAGTGACAAAGAATCTCCATGAGCTCCTCACACTTGTTGTTGGATGTGAGGATGGAGGAGAGCCCTTCAAAATGAACTAACTTGTGTTAGAGCCACTAAAAAGATTCAACTCACTGTATTTCATACAAAGCTGATTTATTTGACTTTATCACATTATATATATATTTTTAATATTAACACCTATAACTGGGCTGAAATTTACTAACATCAGCAGAAACAGACCCCAGTGTACATGGTTCAGTCCTGGATGAGACTAACAGGAAAATCCACTCAATGTTCTGAGTTACTTGTGAACTTGCTGATGTCTCAGCAGGCTGGATGATCAAGTGAATCCCTTCCCACACTCGGAGCAGTTGAACGGTCTCTCCCCAGTGTGAGTTCGCTGGTATAAAGTGAGCTGAGATGATTCCCTGAACCCAGTCCTGGTGTCAGCAGATGTGATAATTGAATGAATCCTATTCCCACACTCGGAGCAGGTGAATGGTCTCTCCCCTGTGTGAACTCGCTGGTGTCTCAGCAGGAAGGATGACTCAGTGAATCCCTTCCCACACTGGGAGCAGGTGAACGGTCTCTCCCCAGTGTGAAGTTGCTGGTGTTGATGCAGCCCTGATGATCGGGTGAACTCCTGCCCACACTCAGAGTAGGCGACCGGTCTCTCCCCAGTGTGGACTCAACAGGCTGGACGATCGAGTAAATCTCTTCCCACATACAAGCAGATGACCGGTCTCTCCATGGTGTGAACTCGCTGATGTGTCAGCAGGTTGAATGATCAAGCGGATCCCTTCCCACATAGGGAGCAGGTGAACGGTCTCTCCCCAGTGTGACTGCGCCGATGAGTTTCCAGCTCAGACGGGAATCTGAATCCCATTCCACAATCCCCACATTTCCACGATGTCTCCCCACTGTGAACGGTGCTTTGTCCGTCCATGTTCAATAGGGCGACTCCGTCAGATCCTGATGTGATGTTTGGTTTCAGTTTCCTGACTGTAAATCCTCCCCTTCTAATACCCGTGAAACTGATTTAAAACAGAAAAAAGGGATTGAGAGAGAACCCACAAAAACACAAAGGCAGGTTGTGAAATTGAGCTGAATGAATCTGGGAATTTGTGGGGCCGGCACGAGGAAAAAGTGACCATGAAAACTGCTGGATTGTCATAAAAACCCAAATGGTTCACTAATGTCCTTCAGGGAAGGGAACCTGCCACCCGGTCTGGGCCTACACAAGACTCTGGTCTCTTTAGGAGCATAAGTAGTGATCAAGAGAAGTCCTGACACCCCGTCGAGCCTGCTCCACCATTCAATACGATCGTGGCTGATCTTGGGCTTCAACTGCACTTTCCCGCCCACTCCCCATATCCCTCGACTCCCTGAGAGACCAAAAATCTCCCCATCTCAGCCTGAAATATATTCAATGATGGAGCATCCACAACTCGCTGGGCTGGAGAATTCTATGTGACAGAGAGAGAAAGAGAGAGAAGGGGAGTAGGAGAGGCAGAGAGAGAAGGGGAATGGGAGAGGCAGAGAGAGAAGGGGAGTGGGAGAGGCAGGGAGAGAAGGGGAGAGGCTGAGAGAGAAGGGGAGTGGGAGAGGCAGAGAGAGAAGGGGAGTAGGAGAGGCAGAGAGAGAAGGGGAGTGGGAGAGGCAGAGAGAGAAGGGGAGTGGGAGAGGCTGGGAGAGATGGGGAGTGGGAGAGGCAGAAAGAGAAGGGGAGTGGGAGAGGTAGGGGATGAGAAGAGGGTTGTTATAGATCTACAACTAAACCAGAACTTTGACAAAACTTCCCAAACACTCAACCTCCACCACCTAGAAGGACCAGGGTAACAGGTGTATGTGAACATTATCACCTCCAAGTTCCCCTCCAAGTCACACACCGTCCTGACTTATCTGACATCCAGTACTGGATGTACAGAAATTTCCTCCATTTAAATATTGAGAAGAACGAAGCCATTGTCTTCAGTCCCTGCTACAAACTCCACTCCCTATCCACCGACTCCATCCCTCTCCTGACAACTGTCTGAGACTGAACCAGACTGTTCACAACCATAGTGAAATATTTCACCCCAAGATGACCTTCCAACCACATATCCACATCATCACCAAGACCGCCTATTTCCACCTCAGTAACATCGCCCGACTCCACCCCAGTCTCAGCTCATCTGCTGCTGAAACTCTCATCCATTCCTTTGTAATCTCTAGACTTAACTATCCTAACACACTCCCGGCCGGCCTCCCACATTCAGCCTCCCTGTAATCTTGAGGCCATCCAAAACTCTGCTACCCATGCGCTTACTCACACCAAGTCTCCTTCACCAATCACCCCTGTGCTCACCGACCTACAAAGGCTCCAGGATAAGAAGCAAAATTTTAAATTTCTCATCCGTTTTCTCAAATCCCTCCAGGGTCTCACCCTCCCTATCTCTGTAATCCAGCCTCACAACCCTCTGAGGTATCTCAGCTCCTCTAATTCCAGCCTCCTGAGAATTCCTGATTTTAATCGTTCTACCATTGGTGACCATTCTTTCATTTGCCTTGGCCACAAGCTCTGGAATTTCCTCCCTAAACTTCTCCACCTCACTGTCTCCCCTTTAAGATGCTCCTTAAAACGGACCCATTTGATCAAGCTTTTGGTCACCTGCCCTAATATCTCCTTATGTTGCTCAGTGTCAAACCTTGCTTTGCAACATTTCTGTGAAATGCCTTGGAATATTGTCTTACATTGAAAGTGCGACATAAATACAATAATTTGTCATATATCACTGTTCCTTCATCATCACTGGGTGAATAACCTGTAACTCCTTACCTAACATCATTGTGGGAGCACCTTCACCACACGGACTGCAGCGGTTCAAGAAGATCAAACATCATCTTCCCCACAGGCAACTGGGGATTGGCAATATTTGCTGGTATCTGTGGAGCGAGAAACAGAGTTAACATTTCAGGCCATGCAGAATGAATTAGAAAGAATAAAAATTACACAGAATTTGATGGTCAATATAAGCTCAGAAGTGGAAGAGAAATGGACTATAGTGCAGGAAAAACAATTCCTGACTATGAAAGATGGGAATGTAAAGCTGGGAAGTCATCAGCACATGGTCAGGGTTGGGGAGCGATGGAAACTTCATTTAGACACTGTCCGCAGAAGTAACAGTAAAATCTCAAATGGAGCTAAAATACACCCATTATTAGAGACAAAGGAAGTTCGACAATGGCAGAGAGGTGATCAGGGAGGGCAGAGGTAAAACAGAGGAATGGATGAACATGGATTTAGATCCACAGTAAAGAAGTCACACCAGCCCCTGAGGCATGAAACCTCTTACAGATAACAGAGCACAGCACTAAAGGTCTCGATTGTAGATGAATGGTCAAAAACATGCAGCTCTGAAATAAGTTCAGAGTTTGCAATGTTAAACTCTCCTGCTGGATCCTGCAGCTAGAATGATATCAGAAGCACTGGAGTCAGAGAAAAATCTCCCAGTTGAGGAAATACATGGGGAGCGGGGTGATGTCACTGTGTAATTGTCGATGTGTGATGATGTCACAGTGTAATTGTTGATGTGTGATGATGTCACAGAAAAACACAGAACATCTGGGTCTGTGCAAACCAGTGATCACCACACATTATGGAGGATGTGGAGGGTCCTTGAGAGGGGTCAGAGGAGATTTACCAGAATGGGTCGAGGGATGAGGGACGTTGTAAGGTTATTTTGGAGAAACTGGGGTTGTTCTCCTTGGAACAAAGTAGATTGAGGGAAGATTTGATAGAGGTGTACCAGTTTACAATTGGCTTACATAACGTAGTTAAAGCAAAGCTGTTCACAGTATCTGATTGTAAAAGGATTACAGGACTGCAGATTTAAGGGATCACAGATTTAAGATTTGGACAAGATCTACAGGGAGCATGTGAGGAAAATATTTTACACAGTGAGTGGCAATAACCTGGAACTCAATGCTTATCCTGAGAGGCCGATAACATCAAGTTCCAATGAATCAAGTCATTCTGTCAGATTTTAATGTGATATTTGGTTTCTGTTTCCAATCTGCAAATCCTTCCCATTTAATATACCAGGATGTTGCCTCGGATGAAACATTTAAGTTGTGAAGAGAGGTTGGATAGACTTGGGTTGTTTTTGTTGGAGCAGAGAAGACTGAGGGGCGACCTGATCGAGGTGAACAAGATTATGAAGGGCATGGACAGGGTGGATAGGGAGCAGCTGTTCCCCTTAGTTGAAGGGTCAGTCACCAGGGATCATAAGTTCAAAGTGAGGGGTAGGAGGTTTAGGGGGGATGTGAGGAAAAACTTTTTTACCCAGAGAGCGGTGATGGTCTGGAATGAGCTGCCTGGGAGGGTGGTGGAGGCGGGTTGCCTCACATCCTTTAAAAAGTACCTGGATGAGCAGTTGGCACGTCAGAACATTCAAGGCTATGGGCCAAGTGCTGGTAAATACGATTAGGTAGGTAGGTCAGTGCAGATTCGATGGGTCGAATGGCCTCTTCAGCACCGTGTGATTCAGTGATTCTGTGAAAAAGTAGTTTACAAACAATCCATCACTGTCAATCCAGGACATAAATTGAGAAGAGACAAACATTTCTCTTGGCTTGAGTTTGCTGTGTGTAAATCATCCCCTTCTAACCCCCTGTAAAAGAAGTTTCCAAAATCCATCCCTGTCAGTCCAGGATAGAAATTCACAACATCCTCTCCTCCTGCTACCTGGACCATGATAGCCGCGCATGCGCCCTGCTGCACATTGCCCCCTAAAAGATGGCGGCCGTTACCCCGGGCCTGGCGAAGAGACAAAATCAGAGCTTTTTGGCCCGTTCTCTGCAACCGCAAACTCCGCACCTTGTTATTTGGGGTCTGCGGCCTGCACTGTGTCTTTATGAAGCCTCCCTGCCCACTCCGTTGGCTCCATTCCTCCTCACAACCCACTAACTCTGTTAGTTTGCTCCACTCCACATTCTCCCACCCGCTCTGAGCAGCTTCAGTCACAAACCAGCACTGCGCATGCTCCTGAAACTGACCGCATTGCGCACGCTCCAAGCACATACAACAATGCGCATGTGCGAGGAACTGTTGTTGTGAGAATAGGGCACATTCTATCCCGCAACGAATGCTGGGTGACCGCTCCGCCATTGAAGGGCTCAAATGTAGGATAGAAACCTATGTCCTGTAATCAGATACGATGGGTGCCATTGGGGCAAGGCATAAAATTGTTGAATCAATTGATACAGCGACCAAATTGCTCTGGGCTCCACCATAATTCTCTCCTGGGTGTAATGAACAGCAGAACAAGCCCCTAGAGTTAGATCTGAACTCAGCGGAATCTTAGCAGATGGGATGAGTTGGTGGCTTTCAAACTGTCTGTTGCCAGTAGCAATCCTCTAATTGTGGATCAAATGCTTTGAACCTTTAAAGATGGCGTGTTTACATGTGAGCAAACTGAATAAAGCCCTTTGCACACGTGAAGTATCTGAATGGCCTCCCACCGGTGTAATGGAGCTATTAATGTATTTAATATTTTGGAAAATACTTTTCTTTTAAAATAGATGTTTAGTCTGTGGGTTTGTCTTATTTGGATTAAGGCCAGCTAGCCTGAGTGCTTTGATGTGTGCTAATTTTGAGATGTAAGAGGAATAATGTGCATTTACATTTTTTAATAGAGCATTCAAGAAGTAGAGTGAAAACGGACACCTACCTAGCAGCTACCAAGTAATATATTTGTATTTTTAATAAAATTGGTATTATGAAAGGGCTTTCATTGTTAAAAGGTGTTCAGAGAGGCTGGTGGAAAAATGAGAATTTACATTCAATCAGTGATAGTAAGTATCCAGATAACCATTTTGAGTGTGCAGAACAGAGGCAACTGAGATCAAAAGGCAGCTGCAAAGCTCCAATTGACTCCGCAAGGAACAAATGAAAAGAACCTCAATTTGAATTCGTATGGTGAAAATGCTATGCCTGGTGTCTGGTTAAGTCTAAAGGTTGCTGTTGCCTTAATGGAGATTAGTTTGGGAATTTGTTAAAAGTTCTGAGATTTGTAGCCATGTGTATATATATTTTAATCTGTGTAAACTAATAAAATGTTTCATTTTGTTTAATGTAAAACTTCGAGAGCTGGTGGTCTGATTCCTGAATTTAGGGTCGCATCTCAAACATAGTACTTAAAATTATAGGTTGTGACAGTTGTTTAAAGTTTCCCTCTGGGAATAAATAACTCCACTTTACCAACTGCATCAGTTATAACACCAGCGAGACTGTTTTGCTATGTCAGTAATTGGGATGATAGGGCGAATCCCTTTCCATTTCTGCCTGGTGAACAATCTGTTTACAGTGTGAGCTTACCTGCACGTTTTCAGCTCAGACATGGATCTCTAAATCTACTGGTAATGGGTTCCACACCCTTAACACTACATAAAAACAAGGTGCAGGAGTACGCCATTCGGCCCCTCAAGCCTGCTCCGTCGTTTAAAAAGATCATGGCTGACCTGACAGTAACCTGAAACCTGTACCCTGTCTACCCCCGATAACCTATCAACCCCTTGCATACCAAGAATGTATCCATCTCTGCCTTTAAAATATTCACAGACTCTGCTTCCATAGTCTTTTCAGGAAGAGAGTTCCAAAGACTCATGACTCTCTGAGAGGAAAAAAACTTTGCCTCTCTGTTTTAAATGGGTGACCGCTTATTTTTAAACAGTGACCCCTAGTTCTAGATTCTCCCACAAGAGGTAACATCCTCTCAATCTCCGCACTGCCAGGTCCCCTCAGAATCTTATATGTTTGATAATCAGGTAAAGAAAAGCAACATATTGCAGATGTTGGTCATCTGAAATAAAAATAGAAAATACTGGAATTCTCAGCAGACCTGGTAGCTTCTGTGGAGAGATAAACATAGTTTTCATTTCAGGTCTGTAACCTTTCATCGGAACTGCATGACATCTGAACTATAAATTATGCCTCTCGAATCAAAGATGCTGCCAGATGTGGTCAGGGAACTCAAGGCGAAAATGACAATCCGCCTTGAGGAATGGAATCAGTGAATGAAGGGTGAACAGTCCGACTGACCAGAGACAGTCAAGGTACCTTTCCCTTCTTTAAGGCGATGGAACATTGACTCTGATGGTATCAGTGAAATTAACTGATCTCAGACATTGAAAGGATTCTCGTTACTGCACATCAGGAATTCAAACCTAATATCGGCTTCGGGACAATCAGAATACTTGGTAACAGACAAGACACCGAGAGGCTTGAAGGGAGATGGCACCGGTTGTAGGAGAGCTGGTTCCCAGTGTTATGGATGTGCCTGCAGTGGGCGGGATCAGACTGTTTCCATGTGTTCACAATGAATGACCCAACTTTTATTTTGGAAGCGCAAGACGGATAGAGAGCCATAGTCATCTGGGTAGTAGCAATCTGAAGATTTGACTCACTGACACCCTGGTTAGGAAACCTTGTAGACTGAACTTGTATAAGTCTCTGAGGCACAATTGGTCAGTGTGTTTTCTTGTTAACTGAAAGGTTGGTGATTCAAGACCATCCAGGTGTGAAGACTTTACTGTTTTCCTCCCATCAGCATTCTTTGTCACGCTGTTCCGGGTTGTCATTGGGTACGTGGGCTACAAGATAATATCCCCAAAACGGTTCCAGATCTACCGTTGCCCAGTGAGCTCCCACACAAACAGCTTTTTGAGAAGTATTATTTTTCTGTCAAATATTGTGAGAAAAGATTTATACGAACCATGTACCTTCGTTTAACCCAGTAGAAATGTAAGAAATTATTGGTTTCAGACAAACCCATCAACGATTCCCTCATCCTCAGCTCCACCGTGAGTGAGACAGGGAAAAGCAGCAATATTCCGGCCCCGCACTCTTCAATTACCCGCTGCCAGCAGAAAGCGGCGACTGCAGCTTCAATCAGCGGGTTACTGCCCATCCCTGGGACGCGAGATACTCCAACCCGGGCCAAACCTCCAACTACACTGAGCACAGGCTCAGGAAAACGCAAGTAGATTATATCTCGGTCACTAAACCTCCGGGCAGCATTTACAGAATTCCCGAGTGAGTGAGTCACAAATAAAAATCGCACCACCTTTCCAAGTCTTTTCACTGTAAAATCCCTTCATTTCATTGAAAATCTGACTGTTGAAGATCAGAAAATGAGCACCATGGGATTTGTGTGACTGAGTTACTTGTTTTCCATTGTTTGTCCGTCAGGTTTGCAATTCAATTTGTGTGGATGTTGAAGATAATCTGATTTCAGGATGAGTTCATAAAGCAGATAAATATTAAATCCAGGAACAAATCCTGAGGAAAATGGATCACAATGTTTGGAAGGAGGTGCAACTAAGAAGTGGAAGATGTGAATGATGTTATTAATGATTGAGAGAAATGCATTTCAACCTTGGGGCTTTTGTAGGGTGATTACCTTACACACATTGATATTCGGAACAAGCTGAGGTATCAGGTTGAAAGCAACAAGTGTCTCCATGTGTGTTGGGATATGAAGCAGACCTTGATCACTTGCCCAGCTAGCTCAGTCGGTAGAACACGCAACTCTTAATTTCAGGGTCGTTGTTTTGAGCCCTACGCTGGGCGCTGTGGGACTTTTAAAATCTTGCTTCTTTCAAAAAGTGGGAAAAAAACTCCAACTAATCGCTGCAAGGCAGGCATTCACCATTGAAAGCAACTGGCAGACATCAAATTCAAAGCACTTTCATGTCGCATCTCTTTCTGCTTCTGTCCCTGTCTCGTGTCCAGCTCCCAGGTCAATTAGCTGCTGGATGCAGACAGAGTCAATTCGTGGGAAAATAAGATGCAAGGCGATAAGTTTGCAGACAATCTTGCAGGGTAAAGAGACACCAGGATCTCATCTTCCTGATCCTCCCAGATTCTGATTACAGGAATGTCCACAGTGCCTATTATCCACAGTCACACTCTCCTTCTAGTCCGTTTGTACGTTGTACGAGCACGTTCTAGTACGTTGTTCAGCTTTGAAATTGTTCATATTTTCACACTGGATTTCAATGTGAAGAAAGCAGAGCTGTGATAAACTTACATTGTTCAGCAGATGCGCTGCAGGAAGGTACATAACAGGCTGATGGTAACAGTGCTCTTTGGACGTGGTGAGCTCCAGTGAATGATTGGCACCATTAATGTGTCGTTCAATTAGTCTCGTGACAAACCTGGTCCGAGAAATGACAAGAAAATTCGCTGAATTTTCTCCGTGTTTTGGTTTGTTAAGAGCCGAATACAAGGAAGAAAGTACATCTCGCTCGAGTGGGTTAATGAATGGCAGAATGACCCGTGTTGTTGGGAAACATAAAATTATAAAAGTTAGAGCAAAGAAAGAGGCCATTCGTGCTGCTTTCAAAGAACAGGGTGATTGATTAGGAGTGATAGTTGTGACGGTACAATCAGTAGAGAGCAACATTTGTCTTTCTCCCACCCATATTTTGCCTCGCACCAACATCTCTGGTCAGTGCTTTACAACCAGCCCTACTCTTCAGCCATTCCTTCACTCCGCCTCTGTGTTCTCCACTTGTTCCAAGTGTGATTTTTCCAGCTCCGACTCGATACTCTCACTTCTGCTTCTGACAGAGCTGCTAAATATTTTCAATCAATAAGTTATCAATACTTGCTTAAAAAATTTCTCAAAATCCACAAACCTTCATTCTTTGACCGGGAATCGAACCCAGGCCGCAGCAGTAAAAGCGCTAAATTCTAACCACTGGACCATCAGGGAAGCGAGCAAACCGTTTCTCCAGCTGGCTTATCTATGCTGCTTTTGCATCTTTTTGTTCCATCTCAAATCTCTTAAACCACAAAACTGCCTGTTTATGTTCAACACAAACGACTTCTTCAGCCAATGAAAATAACAGTATGTGTGAGCTGGAACATGAAATTGACAGTGAGGTGAAATAGCCCCACAAGCTGCTCATGTGTAACTTTCAATTTCCAAAACCCTCCACCCTATTCGCTGTTGGTCCAATGGAAGCGCCGATTCCTGGTCAGTTGTCATCAGGGAAACTACCAATAAACTGGACATTTGGCTTTTTTTTCATTCCCGATCTCTTCACCAGAGAAAACTTTCTCCGACTAAATGTCTTGTTAAACTTGAACACAGGTGACTTCTTCACTAATGAGAAGCACCATTTCTGTTAGCTGGAACATGAAGTCGATACTTTCCTACTTTAAGGCAGTTCTTAAAGTCTCCCCCTTTGACCGAGCTTTTATTCATCTGACTGAATATGTGACTCAGTGTCACACTATGTTATATAATGCTCCTGGGGAACGCCTTGTGACGTTTCATTTGGTTAAAGGCGCTTTATAAATATAAGTTGTTGTTGTAGGATATACATAGAAAGGGCCAATCTCTTATTATATCTTTCATGCTGATATTTTTCTTTGTTTTATCCATTCTCGGGATGTGGGCATCGCTGGCTAGGCCAGCATTTATTGCCCATCCCTAGTTGTCCTTGAGAAGGTAGTGGTGAACTGCCTTCTTAAACCGCTGCAGTCCGTGTAGTGTAGGTACAACCACAGTGCTGTTAGAAAAGGAGTTCCAGGATTTTGACCCAGCGACAGTGAAGGAATGGCAATATATTTGCAAGTCAGGATGGTGAGTGACTTGGAGGAGAACTTCCAGGCGTTGGCGTTCCCATCTACCTGCTGCCCCTGTCTTTATAGATGGTTACGGTCGTGGGTTTAGAAGGTGCTGCCTAAGGAGCCTTGGTGAATTCCTGCAGTGCATCTACAACGCTGCTACGGTACGTCGGTGGTGTAGGGTGTGAATGTTTGTGGATGGGGTGCCAATCAATTGGGCTGCTTTGTCCTGGATGGTGTCAAGCTCCTTGAGTGTTGTGGGTGCTGCACTCAGCAAGGCAAGTGGAGAGTATTCCATCACACACCTGACTTGTGCCTTGTAGATGGCTTTGGGAGAGTCAGGAGATGAGTTACGCATCGCATGATTCCTAGCCCCTGACCTGTTCTTGTAGCCACAGTATTTATATGGCTAGTCCAGTTCAGTTTCTGGTCAATGGTAACAACGAGGATATTGACACTGGGGGATTCAGTGATGGTAATGCCTTGAACATCAAGGGGCGATGAATGGATTCTCTCTTCATGGAGATGGTCATTGTCTGATACTTGTGTGGCACGAATGTTATCTGCCTCTTGTCATCCCAAGCCTGGATACTATCCAGGCCTTGCTGCATTTGGACATAGACTGCTTCAGTATCTGAGGAGTCGCGAATGGTGCTAAACATTGTGCAATCATCAGCGAACATCCCCACTTCTGACCTTATGATGGGCGGAAAGTCATTGATGGAGTTGCTGAAGATAGTTGGGCTGAGGACACTACCCTGAGGAACTCCTGCAGTGATGTCCTGGAGCTGAGATGACTGACCTCGAACAAGCACAACGATCTTCCTTTTTTCCTGTCATGACTCCAACCAGTGGAGAGTATTCCCCCTTGATTCCCATTGACTGCAGTATTGCTAGGGTTCCTTGATGCCACACTCGGCCAAATGTTGCATTGATGTCAAGGGCAGTCACTCTCACCTCACCTCTGGAGTTCAGCTCTTTTGTCCATGTTTGAACTAAGGCTGTAATGAGATCAGGAGCTGAGTGGCCCTGACGGAACCGAAACCGGGCATCAGTGAGCAGGTTATTGCTAAGTAAGTGCTGCTTGATAGCATTGTCAGTGACCCCTTCCATTACTTTACTGATGGCAGAAAGTAGACTGATGGGGCGGTAATTGGCTGAATTAGATTTGTCCTGCTTTTTGTGTACAGGACATACCTGGGCAATTTTCCACATAGCCGGATAGATGCCAGTGTTATAGCTGTACTGGAACAGCTTGGCTAAGGGCGCGGTAAGTTCTGGAGAACAAGTTTTCAGTACTATTGCCAGAATATTGTCAAGGTCCATAGCCTTTGAAGTACCCAGTGCCTTCAGTCGCTTCTTTATATCATGTGGGGTGAATCGAATTGGCTGAAGACTGGCATCTGTGATACTGGGGACCTCTGGGGGATGCCGAGATGGACTATCCACTCGGCACTTCTGGCTGAAGATTGTAGCAAATGCTTTATCTTTTGCACTGATGTACTGGGCTCCCCCATCATTGAGTTTGGGGACATTTGTGGAACCTCCATCTCCAGTGAGTCGTTTAATTGTCCACCACCATTCTCGACTGAATGTCACAGGACTGCAGAGCTTAGATCCGATTCATTGGTTGTGGGATCACTTAGCCCTGTCCATCATTTTCTGCTTATGCTGTTTGGCATGCAAGTAGCCCTTTGTTGTATCTTCACCAGGTTGACACCCAATGTTTAGGTATTCCTGGTCCTGCTCCTGACATGCCCTCCTGCACTCTTCACTGAATCAGGGTTGATGCCCTGGCTTGCTGGGGATGGTACAATGGGGGATATGCAGGGTCATGAGGTTACAGATTATGTTCAAGTATAATGCTGCTGTTACTGATGGCCCACAGTGTCTCATGGATGCCCAGTCTAGATCTATTCGAAATCTATCCCATTTAGCATGGTGGTAGTGCCACACAACACGATGGAGGACATTGTTAATGTGAAGACGGGACTTTGTCTCCGTAATGACTGTGCAGCAGTCACCCCTGTCAATACTGTTATGGACAGATGCATCTGAGGCAGGCAGGTTGATGAGGATGAGGTCAAGTATGTTTTTCCCTCATCACTTGCTGTAGACCCAGTCTAGCAGCTATGTTATTTAGGACTAAGCCAGCTAGGTCAGTAGTGGCACTACCGAGCCATGCTTGGCGATGGACATTGAAGTCTCCCACCCAGAATACATTGTGCGCCCTTGCCACCTCCAAGTGGTGTTCAACATGGAGGAGCACTGATTCATCAGCCGAGGGAAGATGATACGTGGTAATCAACACGAGGCTTTCCTTGCCCACATTTGACCTGTTTCCAGGAGACTTCATGGGGTCCAGAATCAATATTGAGGACTCCCAGGGCAATTCCCATCCGACTGTGCCGCCACCTCTGCTGGGCCTGTCCTCGGTGGGACAGGATATACCCAGAGATGATGGTGTCTGAGGCATTATCTGTAAGGTACGATTCCAAATGTCAGGCTGTTTGCTTGACCAGTCTGTTAGGCAGATGTTGGTAAGGAGTACTATGCAGGGTCGACAGGGCTGAGATTGCCATTGTCGCTTCCAGTACCTTGGTCAAATACTGGGTAGTCCGTTCATTCCTTTTATGTGTCTTTGTTACAGTTGAGTGGTCATTTCAGGGGGTATTTTAAGAGTCAACCACAGTGCTGTGGGCCTGGAGTCACTTGTGGCCAGACGAGGTAAGATTTCCTTCCCTAAAGGGCATTAGTGAACCAGATGGGTTTTTACAGCAATCCACACTCGTTTCACCAATTACAGTGGAAATATCACAGTCGAGGACAAACACAGAGGCAGAGTGTGGGAATGAAAGAGGAAGAGAAGGGCTGTTTGGGTTTCGAACCCGCAGTGTTACCCTGGCTCCCTTGACTATTAGTCCAGCGACAATACCATTCTATTAGCTTTCCTAATTATTTGCTATGTTTGCATGCTAACCATTACATCTCAGAGCCCGGCAATCTTTCACCATTTAGATAATACGCTTTTTCATTGTTCCTGCCAAAATGGACAATTTCACATTTGCCCACATTATATTCCATTTACCAGATCTTTATCCATTCACTTAATCTATCTCTGTCCCTTTTCAGGTCCTTATGTCAACTCCATAAATTACTTTTCCAACTATATTTCTGTCGTCAGCATATTTAGCAACCATTCCTTGGGCCATTCATCCAACTCATTTATACACATTGTAAAAAGCCGAGGCCCCAGCACTGATCCCTGTGACATACCACTGATCCTGCCAACCAGAAAGTGAGCCATTTTTCTTAATCTCTGCTTCCTGTTAGCTAGCCAATCTTCTATCCATTCCAATCTGTTACCCCCTCCACTATGAACTTTTACTTTCCACAAAAAACACTTGATGTGTCACTTTATCAAATGACTTCTGGAAACCTAAGTACAGCACATCCACCACTTCTCCATTATCCATAATATATGCTAGTTCAAAGAACTCTAACAAATTGGTCAAAGACGATTTTCCTTTAACAAAACCATGTTGACTCTGCCTGATTACCTTGGATTTTTTAATGTGTCCTGCCATAACGTCACTAAAAATAGCACCAAACATTTTTCTTCTGACAGATGTTAAACTGACTGCCCTGCAGTTTCGTGTTTCCTGTTTCTCTCACTTTTTGAGCCAACGTATTACATTTTTTTGTTTTCCAATCTCATGGAATCTTGCCCAAATATAGGGAATTAGCAAAATTAGAACGAATACATCAAATATCTCACTCGTCACTTCTTTTAAGATGCTACGATAAAGCCCATCAGGACCCGAGGGTTTGTGAACCCGCACCTCCAACAATATACTCGGTATCACTTCCCTGGTGATTGTAATTTTCTTGAGTTTCCCTCGCTTCAATTTCCTGAGTTACAGATAAATCTGGGATGTTCCTTGTCTCCTCTGAACTGCGCAGGCACCTGGCTGGAATGTTAAGCGGTGACGTCATGCAGCAGCACTTTGGGTCTTTGTTTTGAAGAAATGGAATTCGGCTGTTCTCATTAGGAATGCTGGAGACAGACTGATCAACAATGTCCTCATCAAATGGCACAGCTCAGTAAGAGAGCCTCCCACTCATCCTTTCTATGCCTAAGCTTTTTACAAAGAGCCTCCTCATTCATCCGATTTTCCTTACTTCTCTGCACAACCCCGATTTCCCCCTCTCAACTCATTCTCCAATTTCACTTTGAAAATACTGATTTAATAAAAATGATATTGAAAGATGAGAAGGAGGTTCTATCGTGCCCAGTCTGTTAAATTCTGCAGGGTTACCAACGTTTCCTTCACCCAATGAC
The DNA here is from genome assembly GCF_964194155.1 of Cetorhinus maximus. Lineage (NCBI taxonomy): Eukaryota > Metazoa > Chordata > Chondrichthyes > Lamniformes > Cetorhinidae > Cetorhinus > Cetorhinus maximus. The sequence goes on along the minus strand of NC_135901.1, from coordinate 64,744,692 downwards.
ACCAAGAATTGCACTTATGATTATTACATAGTTTTTGAACAAAAAAAGTACTTAAACTGTTGATTTGGATTTAATTTTTTAACGAAATTTATTCCGATCAAGCATTTCCTCATTTTCTCAGTCGATATATACAATCGTATTCCTCTGCTGTACAACCTGTTGCAGAGGCTGTTATAGAAGAGAGGGAAAGCTTTGCTACAGCTATACAAAGCCCTGTTTAGGTCACAACTGGAGGACTGTGTATAGTTCTGGGAATGGCACCTTATAAAGGATCAATATTTGCATTGAAAGTTTCAGAGGAGCCGCATTGATTAAGTTGGTGGGTTTTGGAAATAGGAAGTTGTACATCTGCAACTATTACATTGAGGAGACCAAACGCAGACTGGGTGACCATTTTGCAGAACACCTTCAATCCGTCCGCAAGCATGACCCGGGCCTTCCTGTTGGTTACCATTTCAACACCCCATCCTGCTCTCATGCCCACATGTCTGTCCTTGGCCTGCTGTATTGTTCCAATGAAGCCCAACGCAAACTGGAGGAACAGCACCTCATCTTCCGCTATGGCACTTTGCAGCCTTCTGGACTTAACATTGAGTTGAACAACTTCAGACCATGAACTCTCTCTTCCATTTTCACACTTTTTAAAATCCCTTTATAAAAATGTATTTTATTTACTTATTTTGTATTCATTTATTCATTATTTCATCCCCCTTTTTATCCCCTTTTTAATCCTTTTTTCCCAACTACCTCCCTCTCCTCCCACCCCACCCCAACTCCAAAAGTGCCATCTGTTTCTCGTTCCATGTTGTTCTTTCACAGAGTGCTGACCCTTGTTCTGCTACTCACACATTCTGCTTCCGTACTTTTATGCAACTATCAGCACCTTCTTCAGCCCTCACCACTGCCATTAACACTCCCTTTTTCTTGTGTCCATGATACGTTTGTCAGTCTCTCCTTAGCTCCCACCTCTCGCTGACCTTCTACCCAGCTTCACCTGCTCAACCCTCCCCGCCCCCTCCCCACCCTGCCCCACTTGAACAGTATAAACCCCATCACTTTTTACTTCTCTCTTCTGGTCGTAAAAGTAATTTTTAAAAAGCAACAAAGCAGAACACGTTTCAAAAGGTGAGAAAGTTGTGTGTTGATGTGCAAAGAGACTTGGCTGTGCTTGTACAAGGAAGACAAGAAGTTGTATCAGTTCCTGCAGCAGAATTGATTAGCGTGTTCTTCCAACTGAAAGTTTGGGGGTTCAAAACCACTCAGGGACGAAATTTCCGATGTTTTTTTTCCTCATCAACACTCATTGTCATAGGGATCCGGGTTGTCAATGGCGGCAGGAAAGTTTTCCACAAATGTTGCCAGTTCTAATGTGAGTTTCCAACCAGAGAATCTTCCTCGTGTAAAGGAAATGTGATAACTGCTCGGCTACGAAAGCAACATGCAGCTCCTTGCAGAATATCAAACTGTGCTGTCTTATTGCACTGCAGGACCTTGTTTTGTGGAAGTATAATTCGGCGGAAAACCTTAGCCATGCGGCAGAGAAATTGATCTAACATTAGAATCATCAGATGACAGAGCACATCAGCAGCTCAGTCAACACCTCACACATGTGCGAACAACCTTACAGCAAATCCGCCCCCATCTTTCCCTCTTTTTTCCGAGCCATGCATTTTTCAGAATATCATTCAAAACCTGGAGAAGTATAAATGTCACTTTGCTTTGAGATGATGCATCCGGTTACTATTTAACAACAAACGGGAACATTCCTCACACTTAATTCTGTTAATGCTTCTACCGCTTTCGAGAGGGGAACTTTCCATGCGTGAGAGACCGTGATCCCTATTACCCTACACAAACCCTGCAATGTAGCAGGGAAACTTTCCGTGTGTGAGAGACCGTGATCCCTATTACCCTACACAAACCCTGCAATGTAGCGGGGAAACTTTCCGTGTGTGAGAGACCGTGATCCTTATTACCCTACACAAACCCTGCAATGTAGCGGGGAAACTTTTCGTGTGAGAGAGACCGTGATCCCTATTACCCTACACAAACCCTGCAATGTAGCGTGGAAACTTTCCGTGTGTGAGAGACTGTGATCCCTATTACCCTACACAAACCCTGCAATGTAAAGAGCCCAATTTAACACACAGAAGGCAGAGAGCCGGGAATTTTCATATTGAAAAGACCTAACTAGTGGAGTGCCACAAGGATCAATCCTAGGGCTTCAATGATTTACTATCTATATTAATAACATGGAGGAGGGGGCAGAGTGTAATGTATCCAAATTTTCTGGCGATACAAAAATAGGTGGGAGTGCATTTTGTGATGAGGACATAAGGAATCTGCAAGGGGGTATAGATTGGTTGAGTGAGTGGGCAAAAAACTTGGCAGATGGAGTTTAATGTAGGAAAGTGTGAAGTGATGCGCTTTGGACGAAAGAATCAAAAGGCAGACTATTATTTAAATGGAGAGAGACTCCAAAAAAGTGCAGCACAGAGGGATCTGGGTGTTCTTGTGCATTAAACACAATAGGTTAGCATGCAGGTGCAGCAAGTCATTAAGAAGGTAAATGGAATTTTGTCCTGTTTTGCTCGTGGTTGAAGTTTAAAAATCTGGAAGTCTTGTTACAACAGTGCAGGGTATTGGTGAGGCCCCATCTGGAGTACTGTGTACAGTTTTGGCCCCCGTATTTAAGAAAGGATATACTGGCATTGGAGGCAGTTCAAAATAGATTCAGGAGGCTACTTTTTGGGATGAAGAACAGCGAAACAGGTTAAGCCTTTATTCATTAGAGTTTAGAAGAATGAGGGGTGATCTTATTGAAACCTACAAGATTGTGAGGAGGCTTGACAGGTTCATGTAGAGAAGGCGTTTCCACTCGATCTAGGGAACATAGTTACAGAATAAGGGGGCACTCATTTAAAACTGAGATGCGAAGGAATTTCTTCTCTCAGAAGGTAGTAAATGTCTGGAATTCTCTACCCCAGAGAGTTGTGGAGGCTAGATCACTGAAAGTGTTTAAAGGGGAGGTAGATAGATTTTTGAAATATTGGGGAGTTGAGGGCTATGAGGAGCTGGCACGAAAAAGGAGTTGAGGCCTGGGGCAGATCATCCATCATCTTATTGAATGGCGGGGCAGGCTTGAGGGGCCGAATGGTCGATTCCTGCTCCTTTATCTCATGTTCTTATGTCCGTTTGAAATATGTCTCTGGTGAAAGGGGTCGGAAATAAAAATAAAAGGCACAGGTAGCATAGATAAACCAGGTTGTAAAAATTTAGCGCAGCTTCCCTGGTGGTCTAGTGGTCAGGATTCGGCGCTTTCACCGCCGCGGCCCGGGTTCGATTCCCGGTCAGGGAATGTTAATTCGTTGACCTCCTGCAAATTATGGAAATGAGTTTGGATAATTCCCTGAGAGAAATGCAGATCACCTTTGCCGGAATCAGTGTGAGCTCTAGTTTTGCATCAGAGTTGGAAATGTCATCCGGCCACAACCGGTAAGGAACAAACACAGAGGTGAAGATAGGGAATGAGAGAAGGGCTGTGATCGGCTGCAAAGAGAGGATGGTGCACGGCAAAATTAGCGGTAAATAGGGAAGATTTTACTGTTTACATCGACACAAATATCTCCCAGATCTGGTCCCAAATGTCGTGTTAAGTGAGAAGAAAACTCCTCGCTGAATCTTCCACTTCTTAGCTGCACCTCCTTCCAAACATTGCAAACTCCTCCTACATCTTCCATCCTGATATTTTTCTCTGTGACATTTTAATATGAAGCTGCACAACTAATGTGAATAAAGTTTGTGATGGTAAAAATGTGTTCACCCCCTCGGGGAACCGAGTCACATTGACACACAGAGGAACACACACAGACATATACACCGAGAGTGACAGAGGGCAAGGGTTTGTCTCTAAGGAGAGACAAACACCCAGAAAGCAAGCATGACACCAACCTGGCTCTGTTTTTGTTCCTCTACGACTACAAGTTTTGTGAATGTTTTCGCGAATGAAATGAAATAGGAAAATCCCCCTGGATACTTTGGTACTTGGATGGATTTGATTGAATCTAACCGATAATTAACTCTGTAGACACAGAGTTAAAACCAGGTATAATGAGCAGCGGGGAAACTCCAATGGATTTGAACTCCATCTCTGTAACCACTCGGCCACGGCAACTGGCCCTATGGACAGGTTAATGTTGTTGGTATATAAGATGGCTACAGCAGAAAGGCGGGCTTTCGGCCCATCTTCTCCGTGCTGGCTGGCTGGAAGAACAACTCAACTACTTCCACTGCCGTGCATTCTCACAAAAGCAATTAATATTTGTATTGCCTCTCCTCCTTCTCCCAGTTAAAATGAAACCCAATACACGCCCGCATTCACTTTGAGCTGGCACTTTGTCGTCAGAGGAGAGCATTCAAAGTCACCAACAGGCGAACCACCTATAGCTTTGGCAGCGGATCCACAAATAATGGAACCTGAATCCAGCGCCTGAGGCCATTCGGCCAGGCTACCTCTCACAACCTGCTGTTTCCCGTCGCCTTGATGGTGTTTCCACTGAAACAGAACATTAAAAACATCGAAAAAGGAACAGGAATTGGCCATAAGCCCCCTCGAACCTCCTCTCCCACTTAATAAGATCATGTGAGATCCCTAAGCTCAGCAACAATTTCCCATCTGATCTCGATAGCCCTTCATTCACTTAAAGTCCAAACATTTATCAGCCTTCAATATACTCATCGACTGAGGATCCACAGAGCTCCAGGCTACAGAATTCCCAAAGATTCATAAGCCTTTGAGTGAAGAAATGTCTCCTCACTTCAGTCCTAAATGGCTGACACATTATCCGGAGAATGTGGGCCCAGTTCTAGACGCTCCAGCCAGGGGGAAACAGCCTCTCAGCATGTTCACTGTCACTCTGGAATCAATCCAGTGTATCTTGGTTGCACACAGACAGCGAGTGAATGGAGGGAACAAAGAGCACAAAAGTGAACAGAGATAGAGACACAGGCAGAGAGACTGAGAGAGTGAAAGAGAGCGAGGCAGATATACAGGGACAAAAAGCCGCAGACAGAGGGAGAGAGAGTGGTCAGTCAGTCTTACATCACTTTATAAACAATGGAAAACAACCGAATAGTTATCAATAAATAGTGGCAATATTAAACTATTTGCAATTAAAATGCAGGAACTGTTTGGGATTTAACACATTCCCTGAGGGTGGAGATGGGCTGAAGGTTATCATTCAGGTTAATGTCGGGGATTATTCTTTATTAAGTTCATTTTTGCAAAAAAGCGCTATTAGAAAACCGGAGATTTAAATGAATGGGCAATTTCTCAGAGACAGAGAGAGAGAGAGAGTGAGAGAGCAATAAGTTTCGGTGAGTTAGACGCTGTCTCAGGTGGAGAGATGACAGACGTTCAATGAATGTGGCGACAAACGTGCCCGTCTTACCAAAGAAATGGTTGGCATGACATGAATTTTTAACAAGACCACACAACAGAATATACTATCAATAAATATTTGCGTTATTAGACGATCTGTAGTTTAAGAGAAAATAAACAAAGCTGAAACATTCTGCTGAAGGTAAATCTTTGTGGAATGATGCAGCATGATTTTTTTTCACACACACACACAGAACAGGCGATGTCTCATATGTAATTCTGTTGGCTGTAATGAAAATGAATATCAGGAGCTCTGCGGAACAAACAGTCAAACAAACAAAACCTCTAGTTTTAGGCCAAAGTCAGAGGCCCATTTGTAACTAAACGTCCACCTTAAAAAGACATAGAATAGTGTAGTAACAACAGAGACAGAGCCTGGCGTGGTAATTACTGAGACAGGGCCTAGTGCAATTTAAGCAGGGAAATTACTAGTGCAGTAATAATAGAGAAAGCATCTAATGTTACTTAAGCAAAGACGTGACCTAGTGCACGAATAACAGGGATGGGGACGAGTGCTATATTAACATAGACAGGGTCTACTGCTGCAATATGGGAGACGGGGCTAGTACAGTAGTTACTGATACAGGGCCTGGATCAACATCAAGTGAAATAGGGCAGTTATTACAGGCACAATGCATAGAGTAATTGTTTCCCAGAGTGTCTAAGGCCGTAATAACGGAGATTGCCTCCAGTGTAAGAGAGACAGACATGATCTCGTGGAGTAAAAACAGAGACAGGGAGAGTTGAATAGAAGCAGAGACAGAGGTAGAAAGACAAAGCCTCTGCAAAGACAGGATCCATTTTAATTGAAAAGACGGACAAGTCGAACGTGATACAGGCTAATATAGAGTCTAGTGTAAATTGTTCTGAAATGGTCTAGCGGAATATAAGTGCAGACATTATTCAGTGTGTTATAAGCAGTGCCGTGATCTAGTGGAACATAAGTGAGGCAGTGCCGAGTGCAGTAATAATTGAGACAGGACCTCGTGTAATACGAACCTGCCTAGTGTAGTAATAACACAGACCGGATCCATTATAAGTAAACTGATACAGGGTCTAGTGGAGCTTCACATAATTCAGGTCTCTTTGTAATATAAACTGACGCAGTGTCTGGTGATTTAAATACCGCCAAAGACACGAGATTAATACAAACAGAGACATGGACAAGTACAGAAATGAGAATAATGGCTTAGGACAATAACAACAGAAACAGGAAATTGTGTGAGATGAATGGTGTTTTGGTGCAGCATTACCTGAGACAGGGCCTAGTTTCATAGACACGTGGCAGGTTCTACTGGAGTAATTGCTGAGACAGGGTCTTGTGAAATGCAACTAAAAACATGTTCTAGTTTTCTATAACCAGAGACAAGCTCTAGTGCAGTGCCAACTGGGGCATGGCTTAATGTAACTTTAGCCAAAACCTGCTTCAGTGCAGTCATGACTGAGATAGTGCCAAGTGTATTGTGGCCCTAGTCCAGTACATAAACAACTGTGACTGAGCCAATTACAGGCACAATTGAGAGATGACCTTCTCTAATATGACCAGAGTCGTATCCTAGTGCAATAGAAACAGCGTCTAATTTAATATGAAACTCTTTCGAGTTATCAACAGTCACAGATTGCAACTCTTTTCGAGTACAATCACAGTTCTTGGTTTCCGGGAGTGGGACATGAACCCACAACCCTCTGATTCAAAGGCGAGGGTGCTATGAACTGAGCCACAACTGACACCTCTAATTTAATTTGAACAGAGACAGTGCCAAATGCAGTAATAATTCAGACACCGCCTGCTTCATGTGATGTGAGCAATCACGATTTCACTGCCAACCACTGGTCAAACTTCGCTATTGCAGGTGTTGTGAAAATGTCGATTCCATTTACTGTTTCTGAGATCACTGGTTAAAATCAGAAATAATGGAAAACTTAGTCGGCAGGATTCGAAGCTGTGCGGGGGAACACCCAATGGATTTCAAATCCATCGCCTTAACCACTCGGCCACGACTAAAGACTTTGGCGGAAGGCCTGTATTATTTATATGAAATCATACAATAGTTACAGCAGAGAAAGAGGGTCTTCTGCCCGCTTTGTCACTGTCACAACCCGACCATTTCCCCGGAACCCTGCAATTTATATTGTCCCTCCTCGTTCTCCCTCCCAAACTGGGAATGAAAGCGTGAGAATGAAAGAGGAAGAGAAGTGATGGGATTTGTAGATCCCAGGGGAAAGAGACTCCAGGAACAGTTCATTGTGACAGTTCACATAGCAACAAGAAAACAACATTCCCTGAGGAGGGCCAAGAGTGGGAGTGTGTTTAGTTCAAACACAGAAGACTTGTTCAGTCAATAACAGCATCGAGTGTGTTAGACATGAACATGAAGTGAACAGCGAGGTGAAATAGTGCTACAAGCTGCGGATGTACAGCTCCCAATTTCCAAAACCCACCAACCTCATCAATGCAGCTCCTCTGAACATTTCGAGGCAAATATTGATCCTTTATAAGGTGCCGTTCCCAGAACTATACACAGTCCTCCAGGTGTGATCTAACCAGGGCTTTGCATAGCTGTAGCAAACCTTTCCCTCTTTACTATAACAGCCTCTGTTACAGGGTATACAGCAAGGGGAATTAGATTGTATAGATCGAATAAGAAAAATATAGAGATGCTTCATCAGAATAAAATTCCTTTTCAAATTCCATTTGAAATGAACTTGATTGTTTCGAAACCTGTATAAGAATCCCCAGCCCACATCTCTGTGTCATCGGGTCAGGGAAACTTTGTTAATTTTCACACACTGAGCATGGACACGGCAGAAGCTCCTGCATCTCTTTCAGTTTTGTTTTTCTTAACTCAGAGTTTTCAAAAGGGAATTGGACAATGAATTGGAAGGAAGAAAAAAATCAGAGTTATGGAGAAAGGAAAGGAAATTGAGTCTAATTGAAAGAAAATTGTAAAAAGCTGATAATGATATGATGATTGAATGGTCTCCTCAAGCGGTCTGCCGTTTTATGATGACATTACCAGGTTAATTTGACGACAGCATTTCTAAATCTGCCACCCGAATCTTATTTCTGTAAAACAAGGACCCAAAGTGCTGCTGCAGGACCTCACAGTTTAACATGAGGTGCAGGTGCCTCTGGCTTTGTTAGGTATTGTTCTGTAGTGAACTGGTTATCACATGTGCACGAAATCACCAAGCCTCCTTAGACACCACCTTCCAAAACCATAACCATTACTATCTGGAAAGACAAGGGCAGCAAATAGATGGGAACACTGCCACCTGGAATTTCCCCTCCAAGTCACTCACCATTCTGACTTGGAAATATGTCGCTGTTTCTTCACTGTCGCTGGTTCAATATCCTGGAATTCCCTTCCTAAAAGCACTTTGGGTGTACCTACACCACATGGACAGTTGCATTTCAAGAAGGCAGCTCAGCACCACCTTCTCAAGGGCAACTAGGGATAGGCAATAAATGCTGGCCCAGCCAGCGAACCCCACATCCCGAGAATAAATTGCAAACTGTCTGCAGAATTAATCATTGGCGAAATAAAATTAAATCCAACCAAACACCCCCTTCCTTCTTACTTCCGTTCATCTCCATTCAGGATCATAATTCTTCTTATCCGTGTTACTAAACGTTATTTCAGTTGCAAACATTCATAAATTTGCAGTCTGAAAAGGAACGATAATTGGTCAAATTGGTGACATCCTTGCTTTCTGGGTCTTTGTCTCTCCTTCGGCCTCTGTTACTCTCGGTGCATATGTCTGTGTGTGTTAATGTGGTTCAGTCCCCTGAGGAGTTGAATACATTTTTACCATCACAAACTTTATTCGCATTGGCTAATCCATATTACCTGTGCCTTTTATTGTAATTTCAGGCCTCTTTCATTAGAGAAACGTTTCTCCCCAAAATGACACGTTTATATAAAACACAATCAACATCCATTGTCACACAACCACGGGTTGTTATTGGGTTCTTAAGCGACAATGAGAAAAAAATCCAACTCTCCTGTGCCCAACGAGTCCCAACAGTAATGATATTTTTATCTGAATATTAATTTCAAATATAATTTATAATCTGACCAACCATGCACCTCCAAATAACACATTCGAAATCTATGAAGCTATTGGATTCAAATAACCCCATTACTTATTCTCTCTTCTTCAGCTCCACAGTGAGTGAGACAGGGAAAAGCAGAAAAGCAGCAACATTCTGGCCCCGCACTCTCCAATCACCCGCTGCCAGCAGAAAGATACAGTCGCTTTGCTGAGTGTTTATTTTGTGAAATGGTGAAGAGCGAATATAAGAAGCTTGTAAGATAATGCGTTCAGTTAATATCCAACAACAAACAGGAACAAGGCAGCTTTTCTCTCACTTAAAAGGGCAAGTTTTTATAATACTACAGCATACTACAACAACTTACATTTAGAAAGCGCCTTTAACCTGTTGAAACGTCACAAGGCGACGCCCATGGTCATTATATAACAAAGTGTGACGCTGAGCCTCATAATCGGTCAGCTGACTAAAAGCTCTGTCAAAGAGGGAGGCTTTAAGAACTTTCTTAAAGGAGGAAAGTATCGATTTCATGTTCCAGCCAACAGCAATGGTTGTTCTCATTGGCTGAAGAAGCCACTTGTGTTCAACCTGAACAGACCATTGAGCCGGAGAAAGTTGACTGGTGAAAGAGATCGGGAAAGAAAAAATTCCAAAAGTAGCCTCCATGAGCCGAATTTCCAAACTGGTTAGCAGCTTCCTGATGGCCGACTGGTTCGGGTTCAGCACTTTCACTGCATCACCCCGGGTTTGATTCCCTGTCAGGGAATTGCGATTTTCTGCTCTTGGGCGAACTGCTAAAGCCAACATTATTGTCTTCCTGGCTGAAAACAACACAGCACAGTTCTGTCACATTCAGGGCAATGAGAGTTGAAGTTTCACATCAGAACTGAAATGTCTCACGTGCAACAAGTCGAGAATAAATCCAGAGTCGGAGTGAGGAAGTGAAAATAAAAGAGAAGGGCTGTGATAGGTAACAAAGCACTGACTGTAGAGCTGGTGATGCGAGGCAAAATATTATTCCTGTATTACCCATGTTACCTTCAATTCTAATTTCCTTATTTATCCCATTCCCAACATTCCCACTACAGTTTGGTGGTATATAAACAACTCCCACTAATGTTTGATGCCTCTTACTATTTATTAGCTCCACCCAAACTTATTCTTCAATCTAAGATCCTCTCCCACTAATGTGCGGATCTGGTCCCTTATTAACAGCACTAACCCACCTCCTTTTCCTTTTTGCCCATCCTTCTTAAATGACGATTGCTCTTGAATATTCAGATCAACCAATCACACTGCTCTGTCAAAGCAGAACACATGGCCGATTGGCCAATTTCTTTGCTGTAACTTTCTGCCATTTTGTGTTTCCCAACACCCCAGTTGTATCTCTCTAAATTTTACTGCCATTTTCTAACTCAATCCATCGAGATGTAATCCCTGCCCTTCTATCCGACGCTTTGAATTCAAGACAATGAGCAAATTCAGTGGGTTTTCTTGTCATTTCTATCACTGAATTTGACACCTGACTCGTTCAACGGCAATTAAGTAGTCTCAACCGTTCACCCCTTCAAAATGAACCTGTTGTGTTGCTTCTTGCAGTGCATCTGCTAAACAACATAAGCTCATCCCAGCTCCGCTTTCTTCATAGTGAAATCCAGTGTGAAAATATGAACAATTTCAAAGCTTAACAACGTGCACAAGACTGGAAGGAGAATGTGGCTGTGGATAATTCACACTGTGCACATTCCTGTTATCAGCATCTCGGACAATCAGGAAAATGAGATCCTGTAAACCCTTCCCTTCTCAAATTCTCGTGTCTTCCTTCCCTGTCCCTGCTTCCCAGGGAAATATTGAGTTCATGGACTTACTGTGTCTGCATCAAGCAACTAATTGACTTGGGAGCTTGGGAGGTGAGGCAGGGACAGAAGCAGAAACAGATGTGACATGACAGTGTTTGGAATTTGATATGTTTCAGTTACTTTCAGTGATGAATTTCTGCCCTGTGTTCCCTTGTCAGTTTCACAGGAGCTGCAGTGATGAGGTTGGTGGGTTTTGGAAATTGAAAGTTGCACATGAGCAGCTTGAACAGCAGGTCGAACAAGTGCCAGTTCAGATTGAATGTTTGGGTTTGTGTGCGGTGTTTCATTTTAACAGGAAGGGTGAGGAGAGACAGCATCAATATAAATTGCTGTGGGGAACAGGCGATATTTTGGAATTAGTTAAATGGCTCTTCAGAGAGATGGCATGGACATGATGGGCTGAATGTACTTCTCTGCTGTAATCATCTATAATTTTATACCGACCATATTAACTTGTGCATAGGGCCGTTCGCCATAGCCGAGTGGGTACGGCGATGGAGTCCAAACCCATTGGGTTTTTCCGCTTTTCATTATTCCTGCTTAAACTCTGTTTCTACAGAGTTAATTATCGGTTACATTGAATCAAGTCCATCCAGAAACTCGGGAGTTATCCTATTTCCGTTCACTCCTGAAAACATTCACGAATCTTGCATTCGGAAATGGAACAGAAACGGAGCCAGGTTGGTGTCAGGCTTGCTTTCTGGGTGTTTGTCTCTCCTTAGAAACAATAACTTGCCCTCTGTCACTCTCGGTGTCTATGTCTGTGTGTGTTCCTCTGTGTGTGTCAATGTGGTTCAGTTCCTCATTTTTACCATCCAAACATTATTCACCTTATTCCTGCGGCTTCATATTAAGATGGTCCAGAGAAAACAAAAGCGCTGTTTTAAAAGATGTAAGAGGACATTTATTTCTGTTTCTTTTTGAGTGCAGGCTGTTCAGCTACTAAATGCCCGGACGTGACAAAACGGAGGATGATTATATATTCTAATTCAGTGCCAATGCCGGCCAACGTAATGGTTGTTTCTGCTCTGACTGTGGTTGAGTGGCCGAATGGACCGAGCTGCTGGTCGAGGTTCCTATGATTTGGGCTCCACTCCCGCGGTTATTAAACTTTCCGGTGGTTTGCTTTTGAGACACTTCCTAAAAATGCTCCGTGCGACCGGCTGATCTGTGCAGTGTTGCATTTTGGTTGGGAGGATGGGGAGAGTCAGTCTAAGTTGGGTTAATAGCAGGGACTGAAAATCCTTTTTCTCTCTTACTCCCTGTACGCATTCTATTATTTTATACAAGCAACAGTTCGATTTCACTAAATAGTTGTGGCCAAGTGATTTTAACTGACGGTCTGCAGAATTACTTATCGGTTATTTGGAATAAAAACCATTCAAATACCCCCGTGTTTCTTATTCCCGTTCATCTGCAAACATTCACTAAATTGGCAATTGGAAATAGAAGAGTAATTGACCATTCCTGATCAACCAATCACAACTGCTCTTTGACAGCAGCACGCCAGGCCGAATGGCCTCTTACTTTCCGTAACTTTCTATAATGTTATGTTTCCCAATACCACGGATGCTCTTTCCCGGTTATTCTGCCATATTATAACCCATTCTATCGAAATGTACTTTGTTACCTTGTGTCCTGTCCTTCTGAATTCAAGACCCGGAGTGAATTCAGTGAGAAGTTTTCTTGCCATTTCTAGTAAGAGATTTGGAACCAGACCAGTTGAATGACAGTTTAAATGGTGCCAGCCCTTCACTGCAGCTCATTGTGTTTTTGAGTGGAGATGATTTCTGTTTGTTACAAAGTGCAGGATCATCTGATTAACTGACGGAGCTGGATCCAGGTTCCGAATGATCAATTCCTACTTAATTACTTTTGTTCTATTTCGGTGGCAATGCCAATGAAGGAGATGATTACTAATTTTCACCTATGTGGTAGCGTGGCCGAGCGGTCTAAGGCGCTGGATTAAGGCTCCAGTCTCTACGGAGGCGTGGGTTCGAATCCCACCGCTGCCAAATATTTAGCAGCCCCATTTGAACAAACACACACCACCGAAAATTGAGCATGCTGCATTTTTTCAAGAAGAAAGAGAAGAGACAATATAAATGTGAGTTGCTGTGGGGAAAAGGTAGGGTGTGGATTTATAGTAGTTGAGTTGCTCTTCCAGAGAGTCGGCTTGTGAACGACATGCTGAATGACCGTCTGATGTAGCCGCCTATGATTTTATACAAACAGCAGTGACGTCAGTGCAGGTCCTGTGTTCACGGTGGAGTGGATAAGGGGATCGGGTTGGAATCCTGTGGGGTCTCCTCACAGACTTCCAAATCCTACCAGCTCCAGTTCTCATTATTCCTGATTTTGATAAGGTGCCTATGGAGTTAATTATTAGATTAGTCAAAAAGAAAAGGGAAGCATTTGTAAGGGCTAGAAGGCTGGGGACAGATGAAGCCCGTGGAGAATACAAAACAAGTAGGAAGAAGCTTAGGCAAGGAGTCAGGATGGCTAAAAGGGGTCATGAAAAGTCACTGGCAACAAGGATTAAGGAAAATCCCAAGGCCTTTTATACATATGTAAAAAGCAAGAGGGTAGCCAGGGAAAGGATAGGCCCACTCAGGGACAGAGATGGGAATCTGTGTGTGGAGCCAGAAGAAAGGGGAGAGATACTAATTGACTACTTCCCATCAGTATTCACCAAAGAGAAGGACTTAGCGGTCGATTTGTCTAGGGAAGAGTGTGTAGATAGCCTGGATCATGTTGAGATCAAAAAAGAGGAGGTGTTAGGCGTATTGAAGAATATTAAGGTGGATAAGTCCCCAGGGCCAGATGGGATCTACCCCAGAGTACTGAGGGAGGCAAGGGAGGAGATTGCTGAGGCCTTGACAGAAATCTTCGTATCCTCACTGGCTACGGATGAGGTCCCAGAGGACTGGAGAATGGCCAATGTTGTTCCACTGTTTAAGAAGGGTAGCAGGGATAATCCAGGAAATACAGGCTGGTGAGCCTTACGTCAGTGGTAGGGAAATTATTGGAGAAGATTCTTCGTGACAGTATTTACTACATTTGGAAGCAAATGGGCGTGTTAGTGAGGGGCAGCATGGTTTTGTCAAGGGGAAGTCGTGTCTCACTAACTTGATCGAGTTTTTCGAGGAAGTGAGAAATATGATCGACGATGGAAGGGCAGTGGATGTTATATACATGCATTTCAGTAAGGCCTTTGACAAGGTCCCTCATGGCCGACTGGTACAGAAGGTAAAGTCGGATGGGATCGGAGGTGAGACGGCAAGATGGATACAGAATTGGCTTGGTCATAGAAGACAAATGGTAGCAGTGGAAGGGTGCTTTTCTGAATGGAGAGCTGTGACTAGTGGAGTTCCGCAGAGATCAGTGCTGGGACCTTTGCTGTTTGTAGTATACATAAATGATTTGGAGCAAAATGTAACTGGTCTAATTAGTCAGTTTGCAGACGACACTAAGGTTGGAGGAGTTGCAGATAGTGAGGAGGATTGTCGATAGATAGAACGGGATATAAATCGGTTGGAGACTTGGGCGGAGAAATGGCAGATGGATTTTAATCCGGACAAATGCGAGGTAATGCATTTTTGAATGTCTACTACAGGCAGGAATTATACAGTAAATGGCAGAACCCTTAAGTGCATCGACTGGCAGAGGGATCTGGGTGTACAGGTCTATAGGTCACTGAAAGTGGTAACGCATGTGGATAAGGTAGTCAGGAAGGCATATGGCATGCTTGCCTTCATTGGCAGCGGTATTGAGTATAAAAGCTGGGAAGTCATGCTGCAGCTGTATAGAACCTTGGTTAGGCCACACTTGGAATATTGCGTGCAATTCTGGTCGCCACATTACCAGAAGGATATGGAGGCGTTGGGGAGGGTGCAGAGGAGGATTACCAGGATGCTGCCTGGTCTGGGGGTTATTAGCTATGAGGAGAGGTTGGAGAAACTCGGATTATTCTCACTAGAGCGACGGAGATTGAGGGGCGACTTGACAGAAGTTTACAAAATTATGAGTGGCATGGACAGAGTATATAGTCAGAAGTTTTTTCCCAGGGTGGAAGAGTCAATTACTAGGGGGACATAGATTTAAGGTGAGAGGAGAAAACTATAGAGGAGATGTGTGGGGCAAGTTTTTTACGCAGAGGGTAGTGAGTGTCTGGAATTCGCTGCCAGAGGAGTTGGTGGAAGCAGGTACGATAGTCGTGTTTAAGAGGCAGCTTGACAAATACATGAACAGGATGGGAATAGAGGGGTACGGACCCCGGAAGTGCAAAATATTTTAGTTGATGGGCCATATGATCGGCGCAGACTTGGAGGGCCGAAGGGCCTGTTCCTGTGCTGTACTTTTCTTTGATCTTTGTTCTTTTATTTTGTTTGGAAAAACGCGGAGAGTCCATGCAAATATAAATTGTTTGGGGGTAAAGGGGGGTCTGTGGAATTGGTTGAGTTGCTCTTCCAGAGAGCCAGCACGGACATGATGGGCCGAGTGACTTATTTTGCAGCCATTTCTGATTTGATAAGAACATATTTGAGCTCGGAAGCTGCTGTTAGTCGTGGCTGAATGTTTAAGGTGACGGATTTGAAATCCATTGGGGTTTCCCCCTGTAGGATTGAATCCTGCTGACTACAGGTCCCAATATTCCTCATTTTGATCAGGTGCCTCCAACCTCACTCCAGCGGCTCCTGTGAAACTGACAAGGCGACACATGGCAGAAATTAATCACTGAAAGTAACTGACACACATCAAATTCTGCCGCTTTCATGTCGCATCTTTTAACTCCCTGTTCTCCCTCTCAGACATTTCCAGGTCTGTCAAATGTCATCCACCCGGGAGTTCAACCTCTACCTCGTTCTACTGAATATGGTCCATTTTCGGTACGTTGCAGCTAGTAGGTGTCTCCATAGCTCAGCGTTTAGATTACTGGACTTGTAAACCACGGGTCAGGCGTTCAATATTTGCTGAGATCTATGTTTATTCGTCAGCTGAGAATAACGTGGAAATTTGAGAGACTGCATAAGAAGAAAAAACAAAATGCTGCAGAGAAGCATTTTGCTTTTAAGTTAAAATACTGTGGATGCTGGAAATCTGTATTAAAAACAGAAAATGCTGGAAAAGTTCAGCATCTGACAGCATCTGTGGAGAGAGAAACAGAGTCAATGTCTCGAGTCATTGTAACTCTTCTTCAGAGCTGAAGAGAAGCAGCAATGTGATGAAAGTTATACTGTTTTCGAGGGAGTGGGAGGGAGCAAGTGGGAAGATCAGCGATAGGTGGGGGCTAAGGGGGGATTGACAATGATGGCGGGGCACAAGACAAAGGGAATGTTAATGGTAGTGGGAAGGGTAAAAACAGGTGCCGATTGTGACATAAAGGTAAGAAAGCAGAATGTGTTAATACAGAACAAGGATCAGCACTCTGTGAAAGAACAACGTAGAGCAACTGACAGATGGCCCTTTAGGGGCCTCCCTCCTCACCTTCCAAGGGCCCAAACACTCCTTTCCGGTGACGCACCGCTTCACTTGCATCTCCTTCAATTTAGTCTACTGCATTCTCTGCTCCCAATGCAGTCTCCTCTACACTGGAGAGACCAAACGCAGACTGGGTGACCGCTTTGCAGAACACCTTCGGTCTGTCCGCAAGCATTACCCAGACCTCCCTGTCGCTTGCCATTTCAACACCCCACCCTGCTCTCATGCCCACATGTCCGTCCTTGGCCTGCTGCATTGTTCCAGTGAAGCTCAACGCAAACTGGAGGAACAGCACCTCATCTTCCGACTACACATTTTACAGCCTTCCAGACTTAACATTGAGTTCAACAACTTCAGACCATGAACTCTCTCCTCCACTTTGACCCTTTTTAAAATCCTTTTATAAAAATGTATTTTTATTTTCTTATTTTTATTTTCTTATTTTTATTCATTTATTCATTATTTCATCCCTCCTTTTAAACCCCTTTTCTATCCTTTTTCCCCAAAGCACCGCCCTTCCCCCCTACCCCACCCTCAAAGGGCCATCTGTTACTCTTTCCATGTTGGTTTTTCACAAAGTGCTGACCCTTGTTCTGCTATTCACACATTCTGCTTTTTCACTTTTATGCCACTATCAGCACCTTCTTCAGCTCTGACCACAACCATTAACAGCCCATTTTCCTTGTGTCCATGACACCTTTGTCAATCTCCCCTTAGCTCCCACCTATCGCTGACCTTCTATCCAGCATCACCTGCTCTACTCTCCCTGCCCCGCTTCAGCAGTATATATTCCATCCCTTTCTGCTTCTCTTCAGCTCTGAAGAAGAGTCATAGGGACTCGAAACATTAACTCTGTTTCCCTCTCCACCGAGTCTGTTAGACCTGCTGAGTTTTCCCAGCATTTCCTGTTTCTGTAATATATAAGAAGTGATTGGCTAACAAAATACCAGACGGAGAAAAATGCAGCGAAGTCTGAAGCTACTCACTTGGTCGTAAGAATAATTTTTAAAAACAACAAAGCAGGACATGTTTCAAAAGGTGAGAAAGTTGTGCTGATGTTCAAAGAGACTTGGCTGTGCCTGTACAAAGAGCACAGAAAGTTGCATCAGTCTCTGCAGCACAATTGGTCAGCGCGTTCGGCTGTTAACTCTAAAGTTTGGTGGTTCGGAGATGAAGCCGTTAATGTTTTTCCCCCATCAACATTCACTGTTACTGAGATCCGGGTTGTCAATGGCAGCAAGAATATTTTCCACAAATGCTGCCAGTTCCACTGTTCTTCAATGGGGTTCGATTCAGGGAATTCTCGGCGTGTAAAGCAAATGTGATAACTACTAGACTACAAAAGCTGCACGCAGCTCCTTACAGAACGACCTGGAATATCAAACTGTGCTGTCTTATTGCACTTCAGAACCTTGTTCTGTGGAAGTACAATTCGGCTGAAAACCTGAGCCACGCGACAGAGAAATTGATCTAACATTAGAATCATCAAATGACCCAGCACATCAGCAGCTCATTCAACACCTCACACATGTGCGAACAACTTACAGCAAATCCACCCCCATCTTTCCCTCTTTTTTCCGAGCAATGCATTTTTCAGAATATCATTCAAAACCTGGAGAAGTATAAATGTCACTTTGCTTTGAGATAATGCATCCATTTACTATTTAACAACAAACGGGAACGATGCAACCATTCCTCACACTTAATTCTGTTAATGCTTCTACCGCTTTCGAGCGGGGAAACTTTCCGTGTGTGAGAGACCGTGATCCCTATTACCCTACACAAACCCTGCAATGTAGCTGGGAAACTTTCCGTGTGTGAGAGACCGTGATCCCTATTACCCTACACAGACCCTGCAATGTAGCGGGGAAACTCCGTGTGTGAGAGACCGTGATCCCTATTACCCTACACAAACCCTGCAATGTAAAGAGCCCAATTTAACACGCAGAAGGCAGAGAGCCGGGAATTTTCAGATTGGAAAGACGTAACTAGTGGAGTGCCACAAGGATCAATCCTAGGGCTCAATTATTTACTATCTATATTAATAACTTGGAGGAGGGGCAGAGTGTAATGTATCCAAATTTTCTGAGGATACAAAAATAGGTGGGAATGCATTTTGTGATGAGGACATAAGGAATCTGCGAGTGGGTATAGATTGGTTGAGTGAGTGGGCAAAAAACTTGGCAGATGGAGTTTAATGTAGGAAAGTGTGAGGTCATGCACTTTGGACGGAAGAATCAAAAGGCAGACTATTATTTAAATGGAGAGAGACTCCAAAAAAGTGCAGCACAGAGGGATCTGGGTGTTCTTGTGCATTAAACACAATAGGTTAGTATGCAGGTGCAGCAAGTAATTAAGAAGGTAAAGGGAATTTTGGCCTGTATTGCTAGTGGATGGAGTTAAAAATAGGGGAGTCTTGTTACAACTGTGCAGGGTGTTGGTGAGGCCGCATCTGGAGTCCTGTGTGCAATTTTGGCCCCCTTATTTAAGAAAGGATATACTGGCATTGGAGGCAGTTCAAAATAGATTCAGCAGGCTCATTTTTGAGATGAAGAACAGCGAAACAGGTTAAGTCTTTATTCATTAGAGTTTAGAAGAATGAGGGATGATCTTATTGAAGCCTACAAGATTCTGAGGGGGCTTGACAGGTTAATGTAGAGAAGGCGTTTCCACTCGTGGGGAATCTCGAACTAGGGAACATAGTTACAGAATAAGAGAGCACTCATTTAAAACTGAGATGCGAAGGAATGTCTTCTCTCAGAGGGTAGTAAATGTCTGGAATTCTCTTCCCCAGAGAGTTGTGGAGGCTAGATCACTGAAAGTATTTGAAGAGGAGGTAGATAGATTTTTGAAATATCGGGGAGTTGAGGCCTATGAGGAACTGGCACGATAGAGGAGTTGAGGCCTGGGCAGATCATCCATGATCTTATTGAAAGGCTTGAGGGGCCTTTCCTGCTCCTTCTTCTCATGTTCTTATGTTCGTTTGAAACGTGTCTCTGGTGAAAGGGGTCGGGAATAATAATAAAAGGCACAGGTAACATAGATAAGCCAGGTTGTAAAAGCTTGCTCTAGCTTCCCTGGTGGTCTAGTGGTCAGGATTCGGCGCTTCCACCACTATGGCGTGGGTTCGATTCCCAGTCAGGGGATGATAATTCGTTGGCCTCGTGTAAGCTATGAAAATGAGTTTGGATAATTCCATTAGAGAAATGCAGATCACCTTTGCCGGAATCAGTGGCGTGGGAGCTTGAATTTTGCATCAGAGTTGGAAATGTCATCTGGTCACAACCGGTAAGGAACAAACACAGAGGTGAAGATAGGGAATGAGAGAAGGGCTGTGATCGGCTGCAAAGCGCTGATAATAGAGAGGATGCTGCACGGCAAAATAGAGCGGTAAGAGGGAAGATTTTACCGTTGACATCGACACAAATGTCTCCCAGATCAGGTCCCAAATCTCGTGTGAAATGAGGAGAAAACTCGCTTAATCTTCCACTTTTTAGCTGCACATCCTTCCAAACATTGCAAACTCCTCCTGCATTTTCCATCCTGATGTTTTTCTCTGTAACATTTTGATATGAAACTGCACAACTAATGTGAATAAAGTTTGTGATGGTAAAAATGTGTTCACCCCCCTTGGGAACTGAACCACGTTGACGCACACAGACATATACACCGAGAGTGACAGGGGGCAAGGGTTTGTCTCTAAGGAGAGACAAACACCCAAAAAGCAAGCATGTCACCAAGCTGGCTCTGTCTTTGTTCGCCTACGACTACAAGTTTCGTGAACGTTTTCGTGAATGAAATGAAATAGGAAAACCCTCTTGGATGCTTTAGTGTTTGGATGGATTTGATTGAATCTAACCGATAATTAACTCTGTAGACACAGAGTTAAAACCAGGAATAATGAGCAGCGGGGAAACCCCAATGGATTTGAACTCCATCGCCTTAACCACTTGGCCACGGCAACTGGCCCTTTGAACAGGTTAATGTTGTTGGTATATAAGGTGACTACAGCAGAGAGGCGGACTTTCGGCCAATCTTCTCCGTGCTGGCTGTCTGGAAGAACAACTCAACTACTTCCACTGCCGTGCATTCTCACAAAAGCAATTAATAATTGTATTGCCTCTCCTCCTTCTCCCAGTTAAAATGAAACCCAATACACGCCCGCATTCACTTTGAGCTGGCACTTTGTCGTCAGAAGAGAGCATTCAAAGTGACCCACCTATAACTTTGGCAGCGGTTCCACAAATAATGGAACCTGAATCCAGCGCCTGAGGCCGTTCAGCCAGGCTACCTCTCTCAACCTGCTGTTTCCCGTCGACTTGATGGTGTATCCACTGAAACAGAACATTAAAAACATCGAAAAAAGAACTGGAATAGTCCATAAGCCGCCTCGAGCCTCAAACTCAGCACTAATTTCCCATCTGATCCCGATAGCCCTTCATTCACTTAAAGTCCAAACATTTATCCATCTCAGCCTTCAATATACTCATCGGCTGACGATCCACAGAGCTCCAGGCTACAGAATTCCAAAGATTCACAAGCTTTTGGGTGAAGAAATGTCTCCTCACCTCAGTCCTAAATGGCTGACACATTATCCGGAGAATGTGAGCCCAGTTCTAGACGCTCCAGCCAGGGGGAAACAGCCTCTCAGCATGTTCACTGTCACTCAGGAATCAATCCATTGAATCTTGGTTGCGCACAGACAGCGAGTGAATGGAGGGAACAAAGAGCACAAAAGTGAACAGAGATAGAGACACAGGCAGAGAGACTGAGAGAGTGAAAGAGAGCGAGGCAGATATACAGGGACAAAAAGCGGCAGACAGAGGGAGAGAGAGTGGTAGACACTGAAAGGAACAGATACACTTCACCATTCCACGTGATCGTTAACTTAGATTGACAGACCGAAAGACAGAAATAAAGACTTACATTTAAACAGAGCCTTTCACCAACCCAGGACAACGGGAGGCTCTTTAGAGCCAATTAAATCTTTTTGAAATGTAGTCACTGTTGTAATCTAAAAGCAGAGAGAGTTTGATTAAAATGCTGATTCAGTAGATGAGAAAATTCGATCTTAAGAAATCCATCACAATGTAGAATCTTTCTTTCTATCTCCCCAAACATTTCATGGTTTGTTTGATGCAGATTCAGCAGATGGAAATCTGCAGCTGAGTGAATAAATTTCACCTCGAGTCCCTGATGAAACAGGGACAAAGCATCCCATTTCTATCAGGTCATCTCTCAGCCTTCTCTTTTCTAGAGAAAAGAGCTTCAGGCTGTTCAGCCTTTCCTGGTGATTATAACCTATCCGTTCCTGGAACATTTGTGAATCAACTTTAATTTTCCTGTTCCTTCCGACACCCGACAGCAGTAGAAACAGTTCCTAATGTTCGAGTGATTTCAGTTTGGACTATTCGTATTTAAAAGTTCATTCTCTCGATGTGTCCATTGCCTTAGCCACTCAACCACAAGGACTCGGTGTCTGTCTATTTAAATGTTGCTGTGTGACAATTTTGATCATCCTCCACTTTGTAACAAACCGACCCTCAGAAGCTGAAAAGTCTTCATTCAAAAAAAAGAAAGAAAACCCCTGTTGTATATTTTAAAACTGCTCTTTTTATTCTCTGTACCACCTTAATATGAAGCCACACAACTAACGTGAATAATGTTGTGATGGTGAAATGGGGAACTGAACCGCACTGACACACACACAGGAACACACACAGGCATATACACCGAGATTGACAGAGGGCAAGGGTTTGTCTCTAAGGAGAGGCAAACACCCAGAAAGCAAGCATGACGCCAAGCTGGCTCTGTTTTTGTTCCATTTCTAGTTGTAACTTCTGTGAACGCTTGCAGACGAATGGAAATTAGAGAACGCTGGGGGTTTTGGATGTTTTTTATTCAACTTAATCGATCATTAATTGTGCAGGTACACTCTAAAATTCAGGAATGATAAGCAGAGTAGTTGTCAGGATTCCAGCCCAACTGTGGAGACCCCATTAGATTCAAAACCTGTTTCCTTAACAACTCAGTCGCGAATCCAAGCCCCAGATTTGCATGTATGTAGTTTGTATAAAATCATAGACGGCTACATCAGACGGTCATTCAGCATATTGTTCACATGCCGACTCTCTGGAAGAGCAACTCACCGACTGCAATTCCACACCCCGCCTTTTTCCTACAGCAACTCATATTTATATTGTCTCTCCTCATTCTCCCGATCAAAGTAAAACACCGCACACTCCGCTGGCTTTAATGTGAGTTGGTATCTGTTGGTTCAAATTGGACAGCTGCAGATCCTAAAAGGAAGATAACTTGAACGTTTGGCTACGGTGAGATTCGAACCTACGTTTCTGTAGAGATTGGAGCCTTAATCCAGCGGCTTGGACCGCTCAGCTACGCTATCACGTTACAAAGGACTAGTCATAATTTCCTTCACTGGTATTGCCAACGAAAAGAACAGAAGCAAAGGAGCAGGGGGAGGTCATTGGGAAACTGGAACCAGCTCCGCCAGTGAATCAGATCATCCTGCACTTTGTAACAAACAGAAATCATCTCCACTGCTAACTTCTTTTTTCAATGTTTCATTATTTCGATGTTTCAAATGATATTTCTTTTTTCCTTTGTGACTCTGCGTGTTTACTCAATGAAATGTTGGTAATGGGTAATGAGATTGTAAATGTTGACTCAGAAAAATGAGATGTTTGGTCAGGGTGGATATTTTTTGATAATTTGATTTGACATCAACGATTTCAAAAAATTTGAAAACTTGTCAAAGGTTTCCGAGTCCAACTCTTCATGTCATTGGGTCAGGAAAACTTTGTTAACTTTCATACATTATGCATGGACACAGCAGAAGGCCCTGCATCTCTTTAAATAGTGTTTTTTCTTAACGCAGAGTTTTCAAAAGGGAATTGGACAATGACTTGAAAGGGAGAAAAAGATCAGGGTTATGGAAAGAGACAAATAAATTGAGATTAACAAGAAAGCCCGTTGAACAAACCTGACATAGATTGATTGTCCGAAAGACCTCTTACTGCGCTGTACCATTTGATGAGGACATTGTTGATCAGTCTGTCTCCAGCATTCATAATGAGAACAGCCGAATTCCATTTCTTCAAAACAAAGACCCAAAGTGCTGCTGCATGACGTCACCGCTTACCATTTTAGTGAAGCCCATTGAGCCTTTGTGCTGTTTCCTGTTTCTGTGGTGCAGTGATTTTCATGCTTGCCCAGCACATGAAACGTTCTCCGATTTAAAACATAATCAGAATTTGTGGGTTCTCGTTAAAGCCACGTGACCTGATCAGCGTTTATCCCTGAACCAAGAGCACATGGTCTGCTCATTGTGACGTGCCTGGTTTTGGCTGTTTCCTGAGCGATGATTGGCTGCCGTGTTCCCTACATTACAACAACGACAGCACTTCAATTAAAGCAAAACTGCGGAAATCTGGAAAGGAAAACAGAAAATACAGGAAAAACTCAGCAGGCCTGACAGCATCTTTTGAGAGAGAAACCTGCTGAGTTTTCCAACATTGTCTGTTTTTATTTGAAAAAGTACTTAATTGGCTGGAAAGTGGTATGAGACATCCACTGGTCTGAAATAGCGCTATTAAAATGCAAGTCTTTCCTTCTTTAACTATCTTAAATCCCATTCCTCTGGTTACTGACCCCTGTCAGTGGAAACAGTTTCTCCCCATCTGCTCTATCAAACCGCCCTGTCCCCGTTACCCGCACCCCCATCACTTTGAGCAGCTCCGTGAAATCTCCGTTTAACCTTCTTTGCTCCATAGAGGACAATCCCGGTCTCCATAAACTCTCCACAAAACTGAATTTCCTCATCCCTGGACATGATGCAAGGCGGAGGATTGAGACGAGATTTTGGAATATATTGTCAGTTGGCAGGTGGGAAAATGGAGAAGGAACCAAAATAGAAATCTCAGTCTCCAGCTTTGTGAATCTTCAGATATTCTTTGGGAACCGGAATCAGAGGAGAATGAAGGGTGAACTGTCCGACTGACCAGAGACAGTCAAGGCACCTTTCCCTTCTTTAAGACGTTGGAACATTGACTCTGATGTTATCAGTGAAATTAACTGATCTGAGACATTGAAAGGATTCTCGTTACTGCACATCAGGAATTCAAACCTAATATCGGCTTCGGGACAATCAGTATACTTGGTAACAGTCAAGGCACCGAAAGGCTCGAAGGAAGACGGCACCGGTTGTAGGAGAGCTGGTTCCCGGTGACATGGATGTGTCTGCAGTGGGTGGGATCAGACTGTTTCCATGTATCCACAATGAATGTCCCACCCTTTATTTTGGAAGAGTAAAACTGATAGAGAACAATTGTCATTCCTGTAGCAGCAATCTGAAACTTTAACTCGATGACACCCTGGTTCGAGGTTGCATCGGTCTCTGTGGCGCAATTGGTTAGCGCGTTCGGCTGTTAACCGAAAGGTTGGTGGTTCGAGACCACCCAGGGACGAAACTTCTCCTTTTCTTCAGCATTCATTGTCACTCAGTTCCCGGTTGTCATTGGCTCCTTGAGCTGAATGCCAAGACCCCGGAAATTTTGCCGGCTCTAATTTTATCCAGTGAGCTCCCAAGTAAGAGGCTTTTTTTCGAATATTCATTTCAAATATAATGAGAAAACATTTAGACCTACCATGCACTGATATCCAACACACTGGAAATTTATGAAGTTATTGGATTCAAACAAGCCCATCAATTGTTCTTTCTTCCTCAGCTCCACAGTGAGTGAGACAGGGAAAAGCAGCAATATTCTGGCCCTGCACTCTCCAATCACCCGCTGCCAGCAGAAAGCGGCGACTCTACACTGGGGAGACCAAACGCAGACTGGGTGTCCGCAGGCATGACCCAGACCTCCTTGTCGCTTGCCATTTCAACAAATCACCCTGCTGTCATGCCCACATGTCTGTCCTTGGCCTGCTGCAATGTTCCAATGAAGCCCAACGCAAACTGGAGGAACAGCACCTCATCTTCCGATTAGGCACTTTACAACTTTCCGGACTTAACATTGATTTCAAAGCTTCAGACCGCGAACTCTCTCCTCTATTTTCACCCTTATTAAAATCTCTCCATGAAAATGTATTTTCATTATTCTTTACTTATTTTTATTAATTTATTCATTATTTCATCCCCCTTTTATCTCCTTTTCTATCCTTTGTCCCCAACCACCGCCCCTCTCCCCACCACACCACAAAATAGAGCCATCTGTCAGTTGCTCTATGTTGGCCTTTCACAGGGCGCTGACCCTTGTTCTTCAATTCACACATTCTGCTTTCTTGCCTTTATGTCACTATCAGCACCTTCTTCAGCCCTGACCACTGCCATTAACACTTCCTTTGTCTTTTGTCCATGACATCATTGTCAATCTCTCCTTAGACCCCACCTATCACTGACTTTCTATCTAGGTTCGCCTGCACTACCCGCCCCGCCCCACCCCTGATATAATAAATAAATAATAAACAAAAATAGGTGGGAGGACAGGTTGTGATGAGGACATAAGGAATCTTCACGGGGCTATAGACAGGTTGAGTGAGTGGGCAAAAAGTTGGCAGATGGAGTTTAATATAGGAAAGTGTGAGGTCATATACATTGATAGGAAGGATCAAAAGGCAGAATATTATTTAAATGGAGAGAGACTCCAAAAAAGTTCAGCACAGAGGGATCTGTGTGTTCCTAAGCATGAAACACAAAATGCTAGCATTCAGGTGCAGCAAGTATAAGCATAAGCATAAGACACAGGAGCAGAAATTAGGCCATTCGGCCCATCGAGTCTTCTCCGCCAATCAATCATGGCTGATAAGTTTCTCAACCCCATTCTCCCGCCAATCTTAAGTAATTAAGAAGGCAAATTGAATTTTGGCCTGTATTGCTAGTGATTGGAGTTTAAAAATAGGGAAGTCTTCTTATAACTGTACAGGGTCTTGCGGAGGCCGCACCTGGAGTTCTGTATACAGTTTTGGTCCCCATATTTAAGGAAGCATATATTGGCATTGCAGGCAGTTTAAAAGCGATTCACTTGGCTGATTTCTGGGATGAAGGGACTGACTGATCAAGAACGGTGAAGCAGGTGAAGACTTTATACGTGAGAGTTTAGAAGGGTGAGGGGATATTTGATTGAAACGTGCAGGATTCTGAGGGGGTTGACAAGATAGGTGTTGAGAAGAGGTTTCCACTAATGGGGGAACCTCGAACTAGGGTACATAGTTACAGAATAAGGGGGCACTCATTTGAAACTGAGATGCGAAGGAATTTCTTCTCCCAGAGGGCAGTGAATGCCTAGAATTCTCTCCCAAGAGAGTTGTGGAGGCTGGCTCACTGAGAGTATTTAAAGAGGAGTTAGATAGATTTTTGAAATATCGGGGATTGAGGGCTATGAGGAGCTGGAAGGAAAGAGGAGCTGAGGCCTGGGGCAAATTATCCACGATCTTATTGAACAGCGGGGCAGGTTAGAGGGGCCGAATGGCCGATTACTGCTCCTATTTCTAATGTTCTTATGTTCTTATGAAACGTGACTCTGGTGAAAGAAGTCTGAAACAAAAATAAAGGCACAGGTAGCTTAGATAAGGCACGTGGTGAGGTTTCTGAGCAGCTTTCTTGGTGGTCTAGTGGTCAGGATTCAGCACTTTCACTGCTGTGGTCCAGGTTTAATTCCCAGTCAGGGAATGGAGATTTACTGACCTCGTGAATTTCCTCATCCCTGGACATGATGCAAGGCGGGGGATTGAGATGAGATTTTGGAAAATATTGTCAGTTAGCAGGTGGGAAAATGGAGAAGGAATCACAACAGAAAACTCAGTCTGCAGCTTTGTGAATCTTTAGAAAATCTTTGGGAACCGGAATCAGGGGAGAATGAAGGGTGAACTGTCCGACTGACCAGAGACAGTCAAGGCACCTTTCCCTTCTTTAAGACGCTGGAACATTGACTCTGATGTTATCAGTGAAATTAACTGACCTGAGACATTGAAAAGATTCTCGTTACTGCACATCAGGAATTCAAACCTAACATCGGCTTCAGGACAATCAGAATACTGGGTAACAGACAAGACACGCAAAGGATCGAAGGGTAATGGCACCGGTTGTAGGAGAGCTGGTTCCCGGTGACATGGATGTGTCTGCAGTGGGTGGGATCAGACTGTTTCCATGTGTCCACAATGAGTGTCCCACTCTTTATTTTGTAAGACTAAAACTGATAGAGACAATTGTCATTCCGGTGGCAGCAATCTGAAGCTTTAACTCACTGGTTTAAGTCTGCATTAGTCTCTGTGGCGCAATTGGTCAGCGCGTTCGGCTGTTAACTGAAAGGTTGGTGGTTTGAGACGACTCAGGGGTGAAAATTTCACTGTTTTCTCCCCATCAGCATTGACTATCACACAGTTACGGGCTGTCATTGGGAACTTGCGCTGAAATGAAAGACCCCCAAAATGTTGCCGTTGTTAACTGTTAACCAGTGAGCTCCCAGGTAAGTGGCTTTTGTCGAATATTAATTTCAAATATAACGAGGAAACAATTAGACCTACCATGTACCGATATCTAACCCATTGGAAATTTATGAAGTTATTGGATTCAAACAAACACATCAATTATTCGCTCTTCCTCAGTTCCATATTGAGTAAGACAGGGAAAAGCAAAAAAGCAGCAATATTCAGGCCCCGCACTCTCCAATCACCCGCTGTCAGCAGAAAGCGGCGACTGCAGCTTCAATCAGCGGGTTACTGCCCATCCCTGGGACACGAGATACTCCAACCCAGGCCAAACCTCCCAATACACCGAGCACAGGCTCAGGAAAACACAGGTAGATTATATCCCGGTCACTAAACCTCCGAGCAGCATTTACAGAATTCCCGAGTGAGTGAGTCACACATAAAGTGAGTCATACTTTTTAAGTCGTTTCACTGTAAAATTCCTTCATTTTATTGAAAAGTTAGCTGTTGTGAATCTGAAAATGAGCACCATGGGATTTGTGTCACCGGGTGACATTTTTCCATTGTTTATCCGTCTGGTTTGCAATTCAAATTGTGTTGGATATTGAAGCGAATCTGATTTCAAAATGAGGCCTCAAAGCAGCTAAACATTCAATGCAGAAACAAATCCTGAGGAAAATGGATCCCAATGTTTGGAAGGAGATGCAGCTGAGAAGCGGAAGCTGTGAATGGTATTATTGATGATTGAGTGAAAAGTATTGGATCCTTGGTCAACCATTATAGCCGAGTGGTTAAATGGATGGTTCTAATTTCCATTGGAGTCTCCGCAGGTAAATTTAAACCTTACCGAATGTTCTTCTTATTATTGCTGATTTCAACCAGGTGTCCACTGAACTCCTGGATCAATGGAAGAAAAAATATTCAAAAATTCTCATTATTTTTGGACTCTAAGGGAATGAAGGGCTATTGGGATCGGGTGGGAAATTGGTGTTGAGGTTGGAGATCCGCCATGATCTTATTAAGTGATGGAGGAGGCTTGTGGGGCCTTATGACGTATTGTTGCTGCTTTGATTCTGTTCTGTTTCAGGAGCAATATCGTACAAAGCAATGGGCAGTAGCATCCTGAGCTCGGTAATTCATTAACCGGTAATTGTAGGTGCTAGTTTAAGGTTTCACTCTTTATTGAGGCGTGGTTTCTAATCCCACTGCTGCTAAATTGTCCAATTGGTCGAAAGGATGCCAGCTCACAGTTAAAACAGGTGTGTGCGGTGTTTCACTTTAATGGGAAGAACGAGGAGACACACTAAAAATATAAATGGCTGTGGAGAAAATGTGGGGTTGTCGAATGAGCTGAATTCCTCTTCCGTAAACTGGCATGGACAGACTGGGCCGAATTTCCTCCTCCTCTGCTGTAGACATCTATAATTTTATTCCAACAACACTAACCTATCTATAGGACCAGTCATCGTGGCTGAGTGGTTCAGGCAATGGAGTCCAGATCCAGTCAAGGCGATCTGGAGTAGCATCGTGAGCTTGGTAGCACAGCTGTATTGGTTGTTAATGGTTTAAGGTCTCATTCTTTATTGAGGCGTGGTTTCAAATCCCACTCCTGCTAAATTTGCCCTTTTTGTCGAAGAAGTGCCAGCTCACAGTTAAAGCAGGTGTGTGCCGTGTTTCACTTTAACAGTAATACTGAGGAGAGATAATAAAAATATAAATGGCTGCGGAGAAAAGGCGGGATTGCTGAATTCCTCTTCCATGAGATGGCACAGACACGATGGGCCGAATGTCCTCCTTCTCTGCTGTGGCCGCCTACAACTTTATACCAACAAAATTACCCTGTGCATAGGGGTAGTCATCGTAGCCGAGTGGTTAGGCGATGGAGTCCAAATCCATTGGAGTTTCCTGCTTCTCATTATTCCTGGTTTTATTCTGTGTCTACAGAGTTAATTATCGGTTACATTGAATCAAATCCATCAAAACAAGCGGGCGTTTGCCTATTTCTGTTCATTCACGAAAACTGCTGTGGAAATGGAGCAAAACTTAGTGTCATGCTTGCTTTTTGGCAGTTTGTTTCTCCTTAGAGACAAACCCTTGCCCTCTGACAGTCTCGGTGTTTATCCCTGTGTGTGTCCCTTTGTGTGTGTCAATGTGGTTCAGTTCCCGGGGAGGTGAACACATTTTTACCATCACAAACTGTATTCACATTAGTTGTGCAGCTTCAGATGAAAATGTTACAGGGAAAAATATCAGGATGAAAGATGCAAGAGGAGTTTGCAATGTTTGGAAGGAGGTGCAGCTAAGAAATGGAAGGTGTGAATGATGTTATTGATGAATGAGAGGAATGTATTGCAACCTTGGGGCTTGTGTACGTCGATTACCTTCTACACTTTGAAATTCAGAACAAGCTGAGGCTGCAGGTGGAAAGCAACAGTTGCCTCCATGTATGTTGAGATATGGGACACATATGTTATGTGTGCCCGGCTAGTTCAACTGGTAGATCAAAGGCTCTTAATCTCAGGTCATGGGCTCGCCGCACGTTGAGTGCAGCTTCTTTCAAACAAATAACCACCAACCTCTGTTCCTTTGAAACTGGCACACGACGGATTTTCACCACTGATTCAAAGCACTTCCATGTCACATCTCTTTCTGTCTCATCTCCAGCTCTCTTTCGCCCTTCCAGGAGCTGTTTGACCACACACAGTCAGTTAGTGCGAACGTAATGCACAACGTGATCGGTTTACAGATAACAGGCTAAAGAGACACCAGGATCTTCCTGATTGCCCCAGGTACTGATTACAGGAATGTGCACAGTGCCGATTATCCACAGTCACACACTCCTTCCAGTCTTGTCTACGTTGTTCAGCTTTGAAATTTCTCGTATTTTCGCACTGGATTTCATTGTGAAGAAAGCAGAGCTGTGATAAGCTTATATTGTTCAGCAGATATACTGCAAGAAGTTACATAAGAGGCTGATGATAACAGTGCTCTTTGGACGCGGTGAGCTCCAGTGATGGATTGGCACCATTAATGTGTCGTTCAATTAGTCTTATGATTGGTTGATCCATCAGGAGTGATATTTTTGTCAATGCAAACAGTATGCACCAGAATTTGCCCTTCTCCCACCCATATTTTGCCTGGCACCACCATCCCTGTGGCCAGTGCTTTGCAACCAGCCCTTCTCTTGTCCTTCTTTCACTCCGCTTCTATCTTTGTTCCCGGCCTGTTCTAAGTGTGATATTTCCAGCTCTGAGCCTAAACTTCAACTGATTCTGGTGGAGCTGCTAAATGTTTTCAATCAATAAGTAATTAATACTCATTTTGACAATTCCACAAGATCAATAAAACTGCATTCCCTGACCGGGAATCGAACCAGGACCGCGGCGGTGAAAGCGCCGAATCCTGACCACTAGACCACCAGGGAAACTAGAAAATTTTCGTTTCCGTTTCATTTATTGACGCTGCTTTTATCCATGTTTCCATTTTAAATGCAATGAATTCTTCAGTCAATTACAACAACAGTTTCTGTGAGCTGGGACATGAAATTGACAGTGAGGTGAAATATCCCCACAAGCTGCTCATGTGTAACTGTCAATTCCTTAAACCCACCAACCTGATCACTGCGGCTGTTGTGAAACTGACAAGGGAACACATGGCAGACATTCATCACTGAAAGTAACTGACACACTTCTCAACACTTTCATGTCGCATCTGTTTCTGCTTCTGCCCCTGCCTCGCCTCCAGCTCCCTCTGCCCGTCCAGCTCCCAGGTCAATTAGCTGTTTGATGCAGACACAGTCAGTTCATGAACCCAAGCTTTCCTTGGAAAGCAGGGACAGAGATTGTGGGACCCAAGGATTTTAGAAAGAAGGGGTTTGCAGATGACATGGTAAAGATAATCTGGGATCTCATCTTCCTGATTCTCCCAGACACTGATGACAGGAATGTGCAGAGTGCCGATTATCCAGAGTCGCAGGCTCCTTCCAGTCTTGTGCACGTAGTTGAGCTTTGAACCCACTCGCAAAAGTGGATTATAAAATGGCAGAATGAGTGTGAAAGAAGTGGTGTTGGGAAATATCAAATTATAGAAAGTTACAGCAAAGGAAGAGGCCATTCGGCCCTGTGTGCTGCTTTCAAAGAACTCCAAAGAAGAGTCACACGGAATTGAAACATTAATTCTTTTTCTCTCTCCAGAAATATTGCCAGACATGCTGAATTTTTCAAGAATTTTCTTTTTTAACTCAGATTTCCCGCATCCACAGTATTTTGCTTTTATCTCTGGGTTTCTAGCCCAGTGACAATGCCAATACGCCATCTCCTGAATGCTCTGATATGATATGGACATGTTTTCCCGAAGGAAGTGCTGTTAGTAGCGGACGAGTGTTGAGGGCGATGGTTCTGACATCCATCGGGGTTTCCTCAATGTTGGTTTGCTGACTGCGGTTCTCATTATTCCCGATGTTGACCAACAGAATTAGTTATCGGGTAAATAGAATCAAACAAAAACTTCCGCGCTTTCTTATTTCCATTCATCTGCAAGGATTTGCGAAATCTGCAGACGGAAATGGAGTAAAACTGAGCGAGTTTGGTGACATCCTATCTTTCTGGATGTTTGTCTCTCCTTAGCCCTCTGTCACTGTCGATGTATTTGTCTGTGAGTGTCCCGCTGTGTGTGTCAATGTGGTTCAGTTCCTCGTTTTTAGCAATCCCCACTTTATTCACCTTACTTGTGTGGCTTCATATTAAAATCGTACAGAGAAAATAAAAACCGGTTTAAAAGGTTCAGGAGGAATTTTCTTTCTGTATTTCTGAGTGGAGACTGTTCAGTTACTAAGTGTCCGTATGTTACAAAGCGGAGGGCGATTGAAATTTTCACTGAGCAACATTTAAACAGACACCGAGTCCGTGTGGTCGAGTGGTTAAGGCAATGGACACATCGAGAGAATGAATTTGTAAATACAAACAGTCCAAAATGATACCCCTCGGACATTAGGAACTGTATTTCTTCTCGAAGCTGTTCCACGTGTGACATTTGCAGCTCTGATGTAAAACTTCAACTCTCACTCCACTGATTCGGGCGGAGCTCTTGTGCGTTTCCGTTTTCAATCAATAAGTAAATCAGGCCTGTTTTAACAGTTTGTACCAGATCAATAAACCTTCATTGCCTGGCCGGGAATCGAGTCCGGGCCACGGCGGTGAAAGGGCCGAATCCTTACCTCTGAACCACGAGGAAAGCTGTCTGTAACTCTTGCAACGTGCTTTATCTGGGCCACATTTGCCATTTTTCAGACACTTTCACCAGAGGTGTTTTTAAGGGGTAGCTGCAGTGAAGGATTGGCACCAATACAGTGTCGTTCAATTGGTCTGGTTCCAAATCCTGCTCAGGAATTTAAGAAAAACTTTGAGTTTGCTCAGTGTCTTGACTTCAAAAACGAGAATGTAAAAAAGTTCATTCCCCCAAGCGTGTATTAAAATGTCGGAATGACTGGGAAGTGATGCTGGGAGACATAAAATTATAGACAGTTACAGCAAAGAAAGAGGCCATTCGGCCTGGCGCCATGCTTTCAAAGAGCAGTTGTGATTGATTGGTCAGGAGTGATATTTGTGTCAGTGTAAACAGTCGGCAGTAAAATCTCTCACATTGCCACGGCAGACATTCATCACTGAAAGCAACTGACACACGTCAAATTCTGCCGCTTTCATGTCGCATCTTTAACTTCCTGTTCTCCCTTTCAGGCATTTCCAGGTCTATCAAATATTATCCATGCAGAACGTTGTCCTGTTCCTCGTTCCACTAGGAGACTTACTGTGAGCTGGGTAAAGTAACTGGCTCCATAGCTCAGTGGTTTACAGCACTGGTCTTGTAAACCCGGGGTCGTGAATTCAATTCTCACTGGGGCCTGCGATTAACATTTATGAAATTTGGTAACAAGGTAACCTTTGAGCAGAGCACTGTAAAAAGATAAAAGCTGGAAATCCAAAACAAAAAAAAGAGTACCTGGAAAAACTCAGCAGGTCCGACAGCATCTGCGGAGAGTAACACAGTTAACGTTTCGAGTCCGTATGGCAACAAGATGGCAGATGGATTATAATGTAGGCAGGTGCGATTATGTTCACTTGGTTATAAAAATGAGAATAACAGCATGCTTTTAAAATGTGAGAAATTTGTAAGTGCTGATGTTCAAAGAAACTTGGGTGTGCTTGGACAAGCAATGTGGAAAGTTAGCATGCAGGATCAGCATGTTGGCCTTTATTGCAAGGGGATTGGAAAGCAAGAATAAAGAAGTCTTGGTGAGACGGCATCTGGAATCCCGTGTGCTGTTTTCATCTCCACATTTATAAAAGAATAAACTTGCATTGGGGACGGTGCAGGGAAGGTTCACTAAATTGGTCTCTGGAATGAGCTGGTTGTCCTAAGATGAAAGGCTTTTATTCTCTGGGGTTTAGAAGAATGAAAACCAATCTGATTGAAACCTGTAAAATTCTGAGAGGGCTTGATAGGGTAGACATAGGGATTGTTTCCGCTGGTCAGGGAGTCTAAAACACTGGGGCACAGTCTCAGGGTAAAGGGTCGATCATTTCGGGCTGAACTGAGGAGAAATTACTTCATCCAAAGGGTTGTGAATCTTTGAATTCTCTACCCAGAGGGTTGTGGATATTCCATCATTGAATACATTTAAGGCCGGGATGGACAGTTGTTTGGTCTCTCGGGGGACTAAGGGATATGGGGAACGGGCAGGATAATGGAGTTGAAGCCCAAGATCAGCCATGATCGAATTGAATGATGGGACAAGCTCGATGAGCCGTGTGATCTACTCCTGCTCCTATTTCTTGTGATCTTATGTATAATAAAGACAGTAATTCATGTTATAATAAAAACAGAAAGTATTGGAAGTTCTCAGCAGGTCTGACAGTAACTGTGAAGGGAGAAACAGAGTGAAGGTTTCGAGTCTAATTTGACACTTTTTCAAACCATAAATTGGCTGCTAGTTATGACATTTTGCACAACATGAAGACAGAATTGAACCCAGGCGGTGAAAGCACCGAGGCTGAACCACTAGAGAGTTAGCTTCCAACTGAAGGTTTAATGGTTTAAGAAAACATAGGGTCAAATAGACTCCCTCTCTTCCTGCTTCTACTCATATTACCGACATAATTCTGCTTTGTGTCCTTTGGCCACAAGGAATTGTTGTTCAAACTTTGCCAGCGCTGCTGTTATTTGGTAAGTTTTCACAAAAGTATTGCGTGTCTCCAAATATTGCGTGCAGTTCTGGAATCCGCATCATAGGAAGGGTGTGATTGCACTGGAGAGAGTGCAGAGGAGATTTACCAAGATGTTGCCTGGGCTGGAGAGTATTATTTATGAGGAGAGATTAGATAGGCAGGGGTTATTTTCATTGGAGCAGAGGAGATTGAGCGGGGACATGATTGAGGTGTATAAAATTATGGGGGGCATAGATAGAATAGACAGGAAGGAACATTCCCCCTTGGTGGAGGGATCAATAACCAGGGAGCATAGATTTAAGATAAGGGGAAGGAGGTTTAGAGGGGATGTGAGGAAGAATTATTTCACCCAGAGGTTCGTGGAAATCTGGAACTCATTGCCTGAAAGGGTGGTAGAGGCAGAAACCCTCATAACATTCAAAAAGTATTTGAATGTGCACTTGCGATGACATGGCATAGAAGGCTATGGGCCTAGTGCTGGAAAATGGGATTTGAACAGTTAGGTACTTGTTTGACGGCGCAGATTCGATAGGCCGAAGGGCCTCTTTCTGTGCTGTAGACCTCTATGACTCTATGACTAAATAGATTTATGAATATTCTTTTCAAATAACGCGAGAAACTGAAAGAAACATGTACATAACATCCAACCTATTAGTAAGATTGGGTTCAAAGCAACGAATAGAAATTGACTGTCAAATTGCATATATAGAACTGGAACACACCATCACAACGAATGAATCTATTGTCTGTTAAAATGTTGCTCAGTGAAAATTTCAATCATCCTCCGTTGTGTGACATACAGGCACTGAGTCAATAAGCAGTCTCCACTCAAATAAACACAAAGGGTCAATCTCCTCTTGCAACTTTTCAACCTGTTGTTATTCACTGTACCATTTACCATGAAGATACATAACGGAAGTGAATAAGGTTTGCGATGGTAAAAAATGTGTTCACCCCTCGGGGAACTGAACCACATTGAGACACACAGACGCATGCAGCGTGAGTAATAGTGGGCAAGGTTTTATCTCTAAGGAGAGGAAAACTCTCAGAACGCTAGTATGGCACAAATTAGCTCAGTTTTGTATCATTTCTGACTGCAAATTGCGTGAATGCTTATGGATCAAGAGAAATGAAACAACATGGAAGTGAAGCAGGAAAACCACACGGGAGTGTTTGGAAGGTGCTGATTCCATTTAACCAATAGTTCATTCTGGAGGCAGCAAAACGAAGGAACAGCGAGAAGTACAGTCACAGGACTCTAACCCACGTGGGGAGGCCCCAGTGGATTTTAAATCCATCCCGGTAACCACTCAGTCACGGCTGCAGGCCTTATACTAGCGTCATTGTTGTTCCTGTAAAATCCTGGAATGGTTACAGCATAGAATGAGGGCATTCAGCCCCACCTATTCCCAGTCACCCTGCAATTCCTACAGCCTCCCTTGTTCTACCTACCAAGACGAACCACGTCATATGTCAAATACCCCGAGCCTATTCTAAGGGATTTGATGAAACGTCTGAAAGACAAACCAACTGAAACTTTGGCAATGGTGGGATTAAAATCCATGACTTAATAGGAGCTGGTGTTTAAATCCAGTGCCTGAGACCACTCGCACACGCTACTGCTGGCAATATGATAGTAACCATCGCCTTGATTGATAACGGTACTGAATTAGAACGTAACAAATAGCAACAGGAATAGACCATTTTGTCTTTCCAGCCCCTCTCTGTACCATAAAATCAAAGCCAAATACAACATATAGAGACCATTCAGCCGGGTCAGAGGAACAGAGGCCATTCAGCCCTTTGACCCTGCTCCACCATTCAATAAGATCAAGGCTGATCTGTTTGTGGTCTCAACTCCACTTTCCTGTCTGTCTGTCCGTACCCACCCCCACCCCCACCGCCCCCCATAACCCTTGAGTCCCTTCTCTACCAAAAATCTGTCCAAATCAGCCTTGAATAAATTCAATGACCCAGCCTCCACTGCTTTCTGGAGAAAATTCCTCAGACTAACGACCCTCTGAAAAAACAAATAAAAACTCTTCATCTGCTTCTGAAAAGGGAGGCCTCTTACTCTTCTGGAATTAACTCACCTGGCCCCTTTCCCCTACCTTTTCCCTGGACATGTTGCAGTATTTGGTCCAATTCCCTTTTGAATTCCGCTGCTGAATCTGCCATCCCCACACTCTCTATCTAACCCAGCCGCCGGATCCATCCCTCCCAGGTCGCCATGTGGAAATGCATGGTGACCCTGCACTGAAGAACAGGTCCCAGGCATACTCAGCTATTTGACAACAGAACAACATGAAGTGACTATTGTGGAAAATTGAATGAGACAACATTTTAAATCATCAAGATATTGACACAAACTCCATAGAGAAACTGGCTTTCAAACAATCAGGATAGAATTAAACACACCAGTACCTATCAGAGGGAGTAAAATTAAAGTGAAGAGGGAAACAGAATCTAGATTTAGAAAATATCCACAAGGTGGATGAAGGTGAATAGTGAGCTGGAGAATCTTTAAAGTCTGTGCATGAACTTCTGTTTGGACCAGATGTATTTACCACATGTCAATAATTTAAAATTGTGTCAGATGATCTGCAGGTGGGGAGGATGAATCTCAGTCGATAGTTATCACATTTACTGGATAAAGTTTTCACATTTACTCTTAGTGGCAGCACAAGGGTTTGTGTTGCTGATTCTGATCATTCTAGTAGCTTTCGTACGTTATCCACGGTTTGTCATCAAGAAATTAGGAAAACAAGCTCGTAGCTTAGAAATAGTGAGGTTAGTCAGAAATCAGTTGTGAGAAATCAATAAGGATATTCCCTTCTCAAGGTGGGGAGATCTGTAAGAAATCACTGTCTAATTACCTTATAAAATCTTCAGAAGTGTATTGAATATTGTACGAATGGCTCCCCCTCTCCCTCTCTCTCGCTTAGGAACAAAGATTCCTGGCTTGACAAACATAGGACAACATATCCCAATGTTACCTCATAGGGATGGACCCGGGAGTTAGGGAACGGAATTTGTAGTGGTGATTGAAGACAATGGCTTTGATCTTCCCAATTCTTAAAAGGAGCAAATTTCTGCTCATCCAATACGGAATGTTGGATAAGCAGTTTGATAATTTAGTAACAGTGGAGGAATGGAGAGGGATGGTGGTGAGGTTGAGCTGGGCGTTGTCAGTGTACATGTGAAAAATAACACGGTGCTTTTGGATGATGTCACCTAGTGGCAGCATGTAGATGAGCAATAGGAGGTATCAAGGATAGATCCCTTTTTTAGGATGGATGATGACGGTGGATTTAAAGGTGAGAGGGACAGTACCAGAAGAGAGAGAAAAAAACATGAACAATATCAGCCAACATGCGGAAGTTGAATGATCAGCAGCTCAGTGGGAATAGGGTCACTGGAGCAGAAGGCAAGTCTCGTGGACAAGATGAACACTGAAAGGTTATGAAGGGAAATAGGAAACTGGAGAAAGATCTGAGTTCAGAGCTCGGACATGGGGGATCTTTAGAGACAGTTGACCCGGTGAACTAGTGGAAGGGAGGGAAGCAGCAGGGGCAACTGATCTGATTGACTCAATCTTAGTAACAAAGAAGCTCCATGAGCTCCTCACACTTGCTGTTGGACGTGAGAACACAACAGGCAGGAGAGAGAGAGAGCACTTCAAAATGAACTAACTTCTGTAGAGAAATGAAAAAGACTCGACACACTGTGTGTTTGACACAAAGCTAGTTTATTTGACTTTTATCCAGAATTTTAACCCCTATTACTGGGTTGGAGTTTATTAACATCAGCAGAAACAGACCCCATAGAACATGGTTCAGTCCCAAATGTGATTAACAGCAAAATCCAATCACTGTAGTTACTTGTCAACTTGAGTTAATGTTTCGAGTCCATGTGACTCTTCTGAAGAAGAGTCTATGTGGACTCAAAACGTAAACTTTGTTTTTCTGTTCACAGATGCTGCCAGACCTGCTGAGTCTTTCTACACTTTGTTTTATTTCAGATTTCCAGCATCTGCAGTATTTTGTCTTTATACTTGTGAACTGGTTGGTATCTCTGCAGTGTGAATGAACAACCAAATGACTTGCCAGACTCGGAGCGTGAGAACAGCCTCTCCCCAGTGTAAATTCACTGGTGTACAGTGAGGGCAGAGGATTGCAGGAACCCAGGCCCATTATGAGAGCACCTCAAAGGTCTTTCGTCAGTCTGAACATGTTAATAAGGCATCAGTTGCCTGGAACATTTCTAGCACTTCCCGCAGTCCGGGCTTTTAAAAGACCTCATCAGTGTGAACTCACTTGTGTGTCTGCAGATGGGACAACTGAGTGAATCCCTTTCCACAGTTGGAGCAGTTGAACGGTCTCTCGTCAGTGTGAACATGTTGATGGGAACCAATGAACATTCTCCACTCTCACAATCCGCCGCTTCCGGCTTCCCTCCGGCACCAACCTCATGCAAAGAGAGCAGGAGACTCCGAGCATGCGCCATCCACCCGGACAACCCGCGGCAGATAGAGCGGTTTCCGAGGCGATTGGAAGTTGTGGGTAATCAGGCCGCCATTAGACACCGCGTCTCAGTTAATCTTTGTCTGAATCTGGGAAAGCAAGGGGAAGGTTCTGTTCGCATCGGGTTGGAAAATAAGAAAGATCAAGTTCCAACTCCTGCCATTCAGACTAGAGATGATAAGGGACGAAAAGGAGGATTTACACATGGGGGCAAAGGGCATAGCCGAGAAATGAATACTTTGCAACTGCCTTCAGCAAGGAAGAAAATGCTACCCAGAACATGGTGAAAGAGGAGGTGATTCAGATTCAGAAAGGTTTAAAATTGAATTAGAGGAGATATTAGATAGGTTATCTATATTTAAAGTTGTGAAACAAAAACAGAACATTCTGGAAAAACTCAGCAGGTCTTACAGCATCTGTGGGATGAAAAAAAAAATAATGTTTCGAGTCCGTATGACTTACTGTTTTGTTTTCCCTCCACAGATGCTGTTAGACCTACTGAGTTTTTCCAGCATTTTCTGCTTTTGTTTCAGAATTCCAGCATCCACAGTATTTTCCTTTTACTTTAAAGTTCTGAAATCACCTGAGCCAAATGAGATGCACCCAAGGATCCTGGGAGAAATAAGAGTGAAAGTCACAGAGGCGCTGGCCATAATATTTAATTCTGCCTCAGACTCAGGTGCCAAAGGGCTCAAAAATTGCAAAAGTTACACCCTTGTTCCAGAATAGGTGTAACGATAAGCCCAGCAACTGCAGGCCAATTAGTTTAACTTCAGTGGTGAGAAACTTCTAGAAACTATAATTTGGACGAAGTTAACAGCCACTGGAAAAATGCAGGTTAATAAAGGAAAAACAACATGGACTTCTTAAGAGAAAATCATGTTTTATTAGCTTCCTGAAGATTTTTGAAGAGGTAACAGAGAGGGTTGATGAGGGCAATGCTGTTGATATAGTGTACATGGACTTTCAAAAGGCATTTGGTACAGGGCTGTACAACAGACTTTTAAGCAAAGTTATAGCTCATAGAATAAATGGGACAGAAGCCACATGGATACAGAATTGGCTCAGTGGAAAGAAACAGAAAGTAGTTAATGGATGTTTTTCAGGCTGGTGGAAGGTTTGTAATGGTGTTCGCCAAGGGTCAGTGTTGGGACTCGGGCTTTTCCTGATATATATTAATGACCTAGGTCTT
This sequence comes from Cetorhinus maximus, assembly GCF_964194155.1. NCBI lineage: Eukaryota > Metazoa > Chordata > Chondrichthyes > Lamniformes > Cetorhinidae > Cetorhinus > Cetorhinus maximus. The sequence goes on along the minus strand of NC_135901.1, from coordinate 64,703,469 downwards.
GATGTAAAGGGAAAGATTTCAAAGTTTGCAGAAGATACAAAAGGGGTTGAAGGAGAAAGGGACCTGGATGTATATGTCCATAAGTCATTGAATGTGGCAGGAGAGTGATTGAGAGAGTGATTAATAAAATATACAGTACCCTGGGTTTTATTAATAGGGACATAGAGTAGAAGAGCAAGGAGGTCATGTATAAGTCACTCGCTTGGCCTCAGGTGGTTTATTGCATCCATTTCTGGGCACCACACTTCAGGAAGGATGTGAAGGCATTGGAGAGGGTGCAGAAAAGATTCACAAGCTTGATTCCAGGGAGGATGGACAGCTCTTAAGAAGATACGTTGGAGAAATTAGGACTGTTTTCATTAGAGAAAAGAAGGCTGAGAGGATATTTGGCAGAGTTATTCAAAATCAGGTGGGGGCTGCACCGAGTAGATAAGGAGAAACTGTTCCCACTCATCAAAGGATTGAGAACAGGAGGGCATAGTTTTAAAGTGATCAGTAAAAGAATCAATAATGATATGAGAAAAATCTTTTCACGCAGTATCTGGTTAGGGTCTGGAATGCTTTGTGTGGGAGTGTGGTGGAGGCAGGTCCAATTGAAGCATTCAGGCAGGAATTAGGCTGTTATCTGAAAGGGAAGAATATATAGGTTTATGGGGAAAAGGCAGAAGGATAGGACTGGTTGAGTTGCTCATTCAGAGAGCCAGTGCATATACGATGGGCCAAATGGCCTCCTTCAGCCCCAAACCAAATCTATAATGTGGTAGAAATTATTGGTTTATTCTGACAGTCAATTTCTATCAATATGTTTGTAACAGAGCAACATCCCATTGTTCTCCCAGCTTTACATTCTAACAGGAAGCTCCAGGTGTTTGTAGCGCTGGGATCTTGTGGCAGAGACAATAACATTGTCCACACCACAAGATCACACATCAATCTTGTGGAAAGGGTCTGATACATCGAGAGTGATATGGTCTGCAAAATACAATCTGTGTGAGTCATTAGAATATGATTGTGTCATAGTTCAGTGAGATCTGATTAATTAATGAGTGAGTCTGTATGAGGGTGAGATTCTGCTAACACAGGCATTGCAAATTAAGAATGACAAGGTCCATCTCCTACCATTTGCATCCTGCAATAATGGACCTGTTGGCAAATTCTTGGTAATGAATCTGTTTCAATAAGTCTGTCACAAACTAACAACCTGTTGTTCTGCTGTGCTTTATATTTTAATGGGCATTAGCAGACATTTTTATTGCTATGAGCTTGGGTAGTGGCTATGTCTTCACTCTTCTCTGTTGATCTGATCAAGAAGGGCTGCTGCAGAAAGAAGGACTTGGTCTGTCAGACGCGGTCACTGTGAAAGTGATAATGAAACATCTGTGTGTCAAAGTTCAGTGACACCTGATCACTTACCGAGTGTGAGTCTATGAAAATGTAACTCAAATTATCTCAGCTCCTGTAGGTGATTCTCTGGCTACAATGACATAGATAAGAAAGGAATCAGGAGCATGTAGTCCCACCCACCTGGACGCCAGTGGAGAGGAATTGGAAGAGGATGGTTCAGTCAATGGTGTCAAAGACCACAGACAGGCCAAAAGGGAGAATGAGGGGGAATTTACCTTTGTCACATTCACAGAGGATGTAATTTTTGACTTTGATGAGAGCTGTTTCAATATTGTGGCAGGGGCCGTTTTCTTATTGGAGGGATTGAACCATGGAGTTTCATAAAAGATTGGCATGGATTTTGGAGGTGACCAGGACTTTGGAGAGAAAAGGGTGGAGAGAAATGGGGAGATAGTTTGCAACGGCATTGGGGTCAAGGGTTGGTTTTGTTGAGGAGGGAGTGATGATGGCAGATTTGAAGGAGAGGGAAAGTGCTTCAAAGGAACTAACTTCTGTTCGAGATATTAAAAAGACTCAACACACTGTGTGTTTAACACAAAATTGATTTATTTGATTTTTATACAGAATATTAACCAGAATGACAGGGCTGGGATTTATTAACATCAGCAGAAACAGACCCCAATGAACATGTCCTGGATGTGATTAACAGCAAAATCCAATCACTGCAGTTGCTTATGAAAACACTGGTGTTTCACCCGGTTAGCTGATCGAGTGTTGGAAGGGATTCACTCAGAGCAGGTGAACAGTCTCTCCACAGTGTGAACTCGCTGGTGCGTCAGCAGGTGGGATGACTGAGTGAATCCTTTCCCACACTTGGAGTATCTGAATGGCCACACCCCAGTGTGATCTCACTGGTGTACAGCGAGTTGAGAGGATCACCTAAACCCAGTTTAGAACCTAAGCGGTCTCTCATCAGTGTAAACCAATTGATGGGACACCAGTTCCCCAGAACTTTTAAAGCACTTCTTGCAGTCTGGACATTTAAAAGGTCTCTCATCAGTGTGAATTTATTGATGTGCCTTTAGGTGGGATGATTGAGTAAATCTCTTCCCACACTCGGAGCAGCTGAACAACTTCTCCCCAGTGTGAACTCGCTGGTGTCTCACCAGGTTGTTTGAATGGGCGAATCTTTTCCCACACTCCGCACAGCTGAATAACCTCCCCTCAGTGTGAGTTTGTTCATGTCTCAACAGGGTGGATAACTGAGTGAATCCCTTCCCACACTCCATACAGGTGAATAGTCTCTCCCCAGTGTGAATTTACTGGTGCCTCAGCAGGGTGGATAACTGAGTGAATCCCTTCCCACATACAGGTGAATGGCCTCTCCCCAGTGTGGACTCGCTGCTGTATGGTGAGTTCAGATAAACGCCTGAACCCAGTCCCACAGTGAGAGTACCTGAACGTTCTCTCGTCAGTGTGAAGACGCTGGTGCGCCAACAGGTTGGATGAGTCATTGAATCCCCTCTCACACTCGGAGCAGGAGAATGGCTTTTCCCCAGTGTGGACACATTGTTGTATCACCAGGCTGGATGACTGAGTGAATCCTTTCCCACAAATGGAGCAAGTGAACGGTCTCTCCCCCGTGTGAACTCTCTGGTGCCTCAGCAGGTTGGATGATTTAATGAATCCCTTCCCACACTCTGGGCAGGTGAATAGCCTCAAACCAGTGTGACTGTCTTGATGAGTTTCCAGCTGAACTGCATAAGTGAATCCCTTCCTATAATCTGCACGTTTCCACAGCTTCTCCCCACTGTGACTGTATTTATGTTCTGACAGGCCAGATGATCGGCTGAAGTCTCGTCCATACACAGAACACGTGTACAGTTTCTCCCCATTGTGAACGGTGCTTTTTCCTTCCATGTTCAAAATCCGATGATATTCAGGTTACCACAAATTTGGTGAGTCTTTCAGACCCTGATGTGATGTTTTATTTCACTTCCCCAAATTAAAATCCTCCCCTTCTAATACTCTGTGAAATTGATATAAAACAGAAAAAGGGGACTGAGAGAGAACCCACAAAAACACAAAGGCAGGTTGTGAAATTGAGCTGAATGAATCTGGGAATTTGTGGGGCCGGCACGAGGAAAAAGTGACCATGAAAACTGCTGGATTATCATAAAAACCCAATTGGTTCACTGATGTCCTTCAGGGAAGGAAACCTGCCACTCGGTCTGGGCCTACACAAGACTCTGGACTCCATCAGAGCAAATAGAGAGAGAGGTTGGAGAGGCACTGGATAAAGCAGAGGGATAAACTCTAAATCTCAATCCCTAGAAGGACCAGGGTAGCAGGTGCAGGTGAACACCATCACCTCCAAGATCCCCTCCAAGTCACACACCCTCCTGACTTGTCTGACATCCAGAACTGGATTAACAGAAATTTCCTCCATTTAAATATTGAGAAGACGAAAGCCATTGTCTTCAGTCCTCGCTACAAACTCCACTCCGTAGTCACTGGCTCCATCCCTCTGCCTTGCTGGGAGTTGGAGGGGAGCGGACCTGTGGGAAATACTCGGGAGATGAGAAGCGCCTATAAATAAAGGTCAGGGATTCGAGTGAGGCCTACCTTGCTAGGAGTCAGAGTGGAGCGGACCTGCAGGAGACAGTGGGGAGTAGTGGAGCCCCTATAAATACAGACCGGGGATTTGAGTGAGGAGTGTCTATAAATACAGACTGGGGATTTGAGTGAGGATCGTCTATAAATACAGACCGGGGATTTGAGTGAGGAGTGAGGAATGTGTATAAAAACAGACGGAGGATTTGAGTGAGGAACGTCTATAAATACAGACCGGGGATTTGAGTGAGCAGCGTCTATAAATACAGGCCGGGGATTTGAGTGAGGAACGTCTATAAATACAGAGCGGGGATGTGAGTGAGGAGCATCTATAAATACAGACCGGGGATTTGAGTGAGGAGTGTCTATAAATACAGACCGGGGATTTGAGTGAGGAGTGAAGAATGTGTATAAATACAGACTGGGGATCTGAGTGAGGAACGTCTATAAATACAGACTGGGGATTTGGGTGAGGAGCGTCTGTAAATACAGACCGAGGATTTGAGTGAGGAACGTCTATAAATACAGACCGGGGATTTGAGTGAGGAGCGTCTATAAATACAGACCGGGGATTTGAGTGAGGAGTCTCTATAAATACAGACCGGGGATTTGAGTGAGGAGTGTCTATAAATACAGACCGGGGATTTGAGTGAGGAGTCTCTATAAATACAGACCGGGGATTTGAGTGAGGAGCGTCTATAAATACAGACCGGGGATTTGAGTGAGGAGCGTCTATAAATCCAGACCGGGGATTTGAGTGAGGAGCGTCTATAAATACAGACCGAGGATTTGAGTGAGGAGCGTCTATAAATACAGACCGGGGATTTGAGCGAGGAACGTCTATAAATACAGACGGGGGATTTGAGTGAAAAACATCTATAAATACAGACGGGTGATTTGAGTGAGGAACATCTATAAATACAGACTGGGGATTTCAGTGAGGAACGTCTATAAATACAGACTGGGGATTTGAGTGAGGAACGCCTATAAATACAGACGGGGGATTTGAGTGAGGAGTGTCTTTAAATACAGATTGGGGATTTGAGTGAGGAGCGTCTATAAATACAGACGGGGGGTTTGTATGAGGAACGTCTATAAATACAGACGGGGTATTTCAGTGAGGAATGGGCTGTTTCACTGTTGCAGCTGCTGTGAGGCAGCAGGAGTAGGGGGGAAAGAGGCAGCTGTGATGTCACAGGAAGCTGGTACGTTGATTGGTCGGTAAGTGTTCAGTCTAAGGGACAGTGTGTGAGAAACCAGCTGAGGACAGGCAAGTTCAGGTAGATCTATCAATAAAAATAACTTTACAATAATAAACCAAAATTTGAAAACTTTAAAATTCAAATAAAACAACAAAGATTTTAAACAAGCAATAAAATAGAATTACTTAAATAAACATCTAATACACATCTCTTGTGGTTAAGAAGCATATAATCTTTAGTTGTCAGTGGAACTAGCATTCAGTAAACACAGTAAATTGTAGCAAACATAGGAAGAAAGTAATTAAAGTAAATTAACTAAATAACATAAGTTAGAATGGTAGGACAGGGGTTATGTTGCAGCTGTGAGATGTGGGAGCTTTTGGATGCCAAGGTGTTACATGACAAACACGTCTGCAGGAAGTGTAAGCAGCTTGAGGAATTCCGGATCAGGATTATTGATCTGGAAACCAAAATGCAGACACTGTGCAACATAAGGGATGGGGAGAAATACCTGGATACTTTGTTCCAGAAGACAGTTACCTTAGAAGAGGGTCATCTGTTTTGATCAGCAATGAGGGACAGGAGGATGTGACTGTCAGTGAGGCAGGTAATGGGACCGAGCAGGCAGGAGTGGAGGAGTCTCAGACTTTGCAAGTGTCAAACAGGTTTGAGGTGCTCACAACCTGTGCGGATGAAAGTGAAATGTGCAAGGTGGATGAGTTGGCTGGCCATGACACTGTGGTACAGGAAGCCATTCACGCAGGGGAAGCAAAAACGAATGTAGTGGTAGTAAGGGATAGTATAGTGAGAGCATTGACACTGTTTTCTGCAGCAAAAAGTGAGAGTCCAGACGGCTGTGTTGCCTGCCCAGTGCCAGGGTTCCGGACATCTGCTCAGGGCTGGAGAGGGACTTGCAATGGGAGGGGGAGAATCCACCTGGTCCATGTACGTACCAATGACATAGGTAGAACTAGGAAAGAGGTTCTGTAAAATCAGTATAAGGAGCTAGGTACCAAATTATATAGGAGAAACTCAAAAATAATAATCTCTGGATTATTACCTGAGCCACGTGCAAATTGGCATCGGGCAAATAAGATTAGCGAGACCAATGCGTGGCTCGAAGATTGGTGTGGGAGAACTGGGTTCTGGTTTGTGGGGCACTGGTATCAGTTCTGGGGGCAGTGGGGGCTGTACCGTTGGGATGGTTTACACCTGAACCAAGCTGGGATGAGTGTCCTCGCAAATCGCATAGCTCGGGAAGTAGAGAGGGCTTTAAACTAAACAAGAGCGATGAGGGATCAAGCTTGAGTAGAGGTAGCAATTCAAGGTGTAGAGTCAAGAGAGGAGAGCAAAATAGTAATATGAGAAATGAGGTCAGAGAATGGCAGGAAAGGACTGAGAGAAAAAACCTAAGAATAAATCAACAGTCAAGACTAGATGTTACAACGGTAACAAAAAGACAAGACTGAAGGCTCTCTATCTGAATGCACATAGCATTCAAAACAAAGTAAATGAATTGATGACCCACACAGAAGTAAATAAATATGATCTGATAGTAATTATGGAGACGTGGCTGCAGGACAACTAAGATTGGGTCCTTAATATTGAGGAGTACATGACATTCAAGGAGAATAGGAAGCTAGGTAAAGGTGGAGGGGTTGCATTGTTAATTAAATAGGGCATTGGTGCAATGGTTAGAGATGACCTTGGATCAGGAGGTCAGGATGTAGAATCGGTTTGGGTGCAGATGAGGAATAGTAGGGGAAAAATAGTCATTAGTGGGAGTGGTTGATGGGCCCCTAACAGCAGCCATAGTGTAGGGCAAAGTATTCAAGAGAAAATATTGTGTGCTTGTGATAAAGGGACGGCAATAATCATGGGTGATTTTAATCTACACATTAACTGCAAAAATCAGATTGGCAGTAATAGCCTGGATGAGGAGTTCTTAGAATGCTTTTAAGATAGTTTCTTAGAGCAGCATGTTCAAGAGCCAATCAGAGAGCAGGTTATATTTGACTTGGTATTGTGTAATGTAACAGGATTAATTAATGACCTCAGAGTAAGGGCACTACTAGGTAGCAGCGAGCACAATATGGTTGAATTTTACATCCAGTTTGAAAGGGAGGAGAGTGGGTCAAAGCCTAGTATCTTAAACTTAAATAAGGGCAACTATGTGGGGATGAAAGCTGAGTTAGCTGAAGTGAACTGGGAAACGAGGCTAGAGGATAAATGAATAGAGAAGCAGTGGCAGACATTTAAGGGGATATTTCAGAGTATTCAGAATGAGTAAATCCCGACCATAAAGAAAAATTATAAGGGGAGGACCCACCATCTGTGGTTAACTAAAGAAGTTAAAGAAAGCATCAAGCTCAAGGAAAAAGCATACAACTCTGCAAGGATGAGCAGCAGGACAGATGATTGGACAGAATATAAAGAACAGTCGAAAATGGCTAAAAGGTTAATCAGGAGAAAGAAATTAGAGTGTGAGAGGAAGTTTGCTAGAAATGTAAAAATGGATAGCAAGTGTTTCTACAGGTGCTTAAAAAGGAAAAGAGTGAGCAAAGTGAGTGTTGGTCCTCAAGAGGGTGACAGTGGGGAGTTAATAGTAGATGAGGAAATGGTGGAAGAAATGAATAATATTTTGCTTCTGTGTTCAATATAGAGGATACAAAAAACATTCCAGTAATAGCTGCAAATCAGAAGGTGACAGGAGAAAGGAACTTGGTGAAATTGAAATCACTCGGGAAATGTTACTGAGCAAATTGAAGGAGCTGCCGATGTCAAGTCTCTGGGACCCAATGAACTACATCCTCGGGTCTTAAAAGAGGCGGCTAATGCGGTAGTCGGTGTGCTGGTGTTAATTTTCCAAAATTCGCTCGATTCTGGAAAGGTTCCGTCAGATTGGAAAGCAGCAAATATATCCCCTCTATTCAAGAAGGGAGGGAGGCAGAAAACAGGAAACTATAGGCCAGTTAGCTTGACGTCTGTCATGGGGAAGTTATCAGAATCATTCATTAAGGAGGTTATAGCTGGGCACTTAGAAGAGCTCAAGGCAATCGGGAAGAGTCAGCATGGTTTTGTGAAAGGAAAATCATGTTTAACCAACTGATTGGAGTTTTTTTGAAGGAGTAACATGCGCAATGGATAAAGGGGAGCCTGTAGACGTACTGGACTTGGATTTCCAGAAGGCATTTGAGAAGGTGCCACATCAAAGATTATTACGGAAAATAAAAGCGCATGGTGTAGGGGGTAACTTATTAGCATGGATAGGAGATTGGCTGGCTGGCAGAATGCAGAGAGTATGTGTAAATGGGTCTTTTTCTGATTGGCAGGATGTGACGAATGGAGTCCCACAGGGGTCTGTGCTGGGGCCTCAACTTTTTATGATTTACATCAATGACTTAGATGAGGGGAGTGAAGACATGGTCGCTAAATTGGCAGATGGCACAAAGATAGGCAGGAAAGTATGTTATGAAGAGGACATGAGGAGGTTGCAGATGGATATAGATAGTTTGAATGAGTGGCCAAAGATCTGGCAAATGGGGTGAAATGTGGGAAAATGTGAAGTTGGTCACTTTGGCAGGAAGAACAAAAAAGCAGAGTATTGCTTAAATGGAGAATGGCTGCATAATTCTGAGGTGCAGAGGGACCTAGGTGTTCTAGTAAATGAGTCACAAAAAGTTTGTATGCATGTACAGCAAGTAATTAATAAGGCTAATGGAATGCTATCCTTTGTTATGAGAGGGGTTGAACATAAAGGTAAGGATGTTATGCTTCAGTTATACAGGAACACACCTTGAATACTGTGTGCAGTTTTGGTCTCCTTATTTAAGGAAGGATATAAATGCATTGGAGGCGGTTCAAAGGATGTTCACTAGATTGATACCTGGAATGAGTGGGCTGTCTTATGAGGAGAGGTTGGACAGACTGGGCTTGTTTCCACTGGAGTTTAGAAGAGTGAGGGGTGATTTTATTGAAGTATACAAGATCCTGAATGGCCCTGACAAGGTGGACATCCAAAGGATGTTTCCTCTTGTGGGTGAGTCAAGAACTAGGGGGCGCCGTTTCAAAATTAGGGGGTCGCCCTTTTAGGACAGAAATGAGGAGAATTTTTTTCACTCAGAGGATTGTACGACTTTGGAATTCTCTGCCTTAGAAGGCTGAGGAGGCGCGATCATTGAATATTTTTAAGACACAGGTAGATAGATTCTTGTTAGGCAAGGGAAACAAAGGTTATTGAGGTTAGATGGGAATGTGGAAATTCAAAGACATGAAGATCAGCCATGATCTTATTGAATGGCACAACAAGCTTGAGAGGCCAAATGGTCTGCTCCCGTTCCTATTCCATATGTTCTTATGGTGTCTCTCCAGTGGGAATTCGCTGGTGTATTCGTAAGTGGGATGACTGAGTGAATCCCTTCCCACACATGGAGCAGGTGAATGGTCTTTCCCCAGTATGAAACCGTTGGTGTCTCAGCAGGCTGGATGGCTGAGAGAATCCCTTCCCACACACGGAGCAGGTGAACAGTCTCTCTCCAGTGTGAAATCGCTGGTGTGTTCGGAGCCCGGATGACTGAGTGAATTCCTTTCCACACTCGGAGCAGGTGAATGGTCTCTCCCCGTTGTGAAACCACTGGTGTGTTTGCAAGTGGGATGGCTGAGTGAATCCCTTCCCACACTTGGAGCAAGTGAACACTGTATCTTCAGTGTGAATTCGGTGTGTTTGCAGGTGGGATGATTGAGTGAAACCCTTCCCATGCTCGGAGCAGGTGAACGGCCTTTCTCCAATGTGTAGCTGCTGGTGTCTCAGCACGTCAGATGACTGAGTGAATCCCTTCCCACATTCGGAGCAGGTGAATGGTCTCTCCCCACTGTGAACTCACCGGTGTATCAGCAGGTCAGATGACTGAGTGAATCCCCACCCAAACTCAGAGCAGACGAATGGTCACTCCACATTGTGAATTCGCTGGTGTGTTCGCAGGTTGGCTGACAGAGTGAATCCCTTCCCACACTCGGAGCAGGTGAACAGCCTCTCCCCAGTGTGACTGCGTTGATGGATTTCCAGCTGGGATGGGTAATTGAATCCTTTCCCACAGTCCTCACATTTCCACAGTTTCTCCATGGTTCAAGTGCCCTGTGTCTTTCCAGGTTTGATGATCAGTTGAATCCTTGTCCACACATAGAACACGTGTACAGTTTCCCCCCACTGTGAATGGTGTGATGTTATTTCAGGCTGTGAAACTGGTTAAAGCTCTTTCCACAGTCAGTTCACTGGAACACTCTCACTCGGGTGTGTGTGTGTCTCGGTGCTTTTCCACTCACACTGATGTTTGAAATCTTTTCCCACAGACAGAACAACCACTTCTCCTTCCAAGTTCAAAGACGATAATATTAAGGTTCTGATGAATCGAGTGACTGTCAGATCTTGATGTGATGCTTGGTTTGAGATCCCCCTCTGTAAATCCTCCCCTTCCGATACCCTGTAAAAGGAGTTTACAAAAGTGATCACTGTAAGAACAGGATAGAAATTCAGAGCAGACAATTCTCATTTCTATGGAACATTATTTCCTGTCTTCTTCTCCAAAAGCTGCAAATCCCTGTCCCACACATTCTCCCTCCTCCCTGTGCTGAAGCCAAACAGAGTTTTGGATAATTCTTCCTGTATCTTTTAAACAAATTTGTCCAACTGAAGATAACAATATGTTTCATCATTCACTTCAGTCATGACTCGTGACAAAACATTAATCTGAAACCCCCTGACTGACCATACAGAATAGCAGACGTTAACCTTGTGTCCAAAACTTACTGTGTGGAGATTTAATGAGTGATTGTGAAGGTGGTTTCTCCAAACTTCCCAGGATTTCCTTCCTTCCTTCTCTCCCTCTCTAACTAAGTTAAACCTGGGATCAGTCTCATGGTCTATTCTCGTTACTGCTTCTCTTCCTGATGACTAATTAACTCCAATTAAACACCGAGAAGACTGAAGACATTGTTTTCAGTCCCTGCTACAATCTCCATTCCCTAGATACCAACTCCATCCTTCTCCCTGGGAACAGTCTGAGATTAAACCAGTCTGTTCACAACCTCGGTGTTACTTTGATCTCGAGATCAGATTCTGACCTCATATCTGTGCCATCACTAAAATCGCCTGTTTCCACCTCTGGAACATTACCCGCCCTCACCCTGTCTCAGTGCATCTGCTGCTGAAACCCTCATCACTGCCGTTGTTACCTCCAGACTTGAACGACTATCCCAACACACTCCTGGCTGGTCTCGCACATTCTACTGTCCGTAAACGTGAAGCCATCCAAAGGTCTGCTGTCCATGTCTTCACTCGTAGCAAGTCCTGTTCCTCTGTCACCCATTTGCTTCCTGACCTGCCTTGGATCCCGGTCAAGCAACAGCTTGATTTTAAAATTCTCATCCTTGTTTTCAAATCCCTCCATGGCCTCACCCCTCCCTATCTCTGTAATCTCCTCCAGCCCTACAACCCTCTGAGATATCTGCACTGCTCGAATTCTGGAATCTTGTACATTCTCCATTTTAATCGCTCCAGCAATAATGACCTTGCCTTAAGTTCCCTCATTCCCAAACTCTGAAATCTCTACCTGCACCACTCCCTCTGTCGATCACATTTTCCCCCTTTAAGACACTTGAGTATTGCTAAAAAAAGAGACATTCTGTCAAAACCTTTTCTCTTGTAGTCATCAGGACAGACGCAAGAACATCAAATTTCAAAGATTATCAGTCGGGCTCATAATGTGGCTCACTTATGCTTGCTAGAAGCTACATATATTCATACACAGGGAACTGTCCACTGCAGACAGAAGGTGCATGTCCAGGGATGGGGCCTTTTGTTGAATTAAACAAAAGCATGGAGGATGATGGCTCTTTGGTGCATTCTCCATGGTGATGCTTTGACCAATCAGAGCTGACTGGCCAAACCAGTCAACACCTTTCCTCGTGCAGCATAAATTGTTGTTCGCTGAGAAATTTGTTTTTTTTGCATCTGTCCAGAGGAGTGCAACATGAAATATCAGCAATATGTCTCCTTTTCTCAGCAATACTTAAATTCTGTACTGCTGAGTGACTGTGGGTTTATAATTCTATTGCTGCTGATCTAAAACTCCTGGTGAACACACATTTTATGAATGTCTCCCTCGGGCTGTTGCTCATTGTCCCCGTGAGGATGGCGGCTGCGCATGCGCCCTGTAGCACATTGGCCCATCAAGATGGCGGCCGCGCATGCGCCAATCTCCACATTGCCCCTATAAAGATGGCGGCCGTTAACTCGGGCATTTCTCCCGCAGCGCCGAGCAAACCCGGGGATGGTGGATTCTTATTGAAGGATTGGGGCCGGTACCGTGAGTTTATGAAGCTTCCAAATTCATCCGCCGGCCCTATCTCTGTTTACGCGTTTATTTTCGGTTCTGGATTTGCAGTCGGTATTTGTAATACCCGCATTTTAAATCCGCTCACTGGAGCTCCCGTCTGTCTCCACGCACTGCGCATGTTTCGACACCGAATGATTGGCGGCAGCTCCGGACCAATAGGAAGAAGGGGCGGAATTGGAGGACCGAGCGGGAGCAACTGGTCCTCCAGCCAATCGGAGTGAGAGGGGCGGAGCCTGCTGGGACTGGAGCATGCGCAGTGTGGGCGGGGGACCGGGACGAAGACGGTGGAATATTTTTGCCAATAATTGATATAGATTTTTCTTTTCCCGCCTATTTCCATTATTTTTAAATGTATTTTCATCCATTGCTTTATCTCTACCTTTTAGCCTATTTCGATCCCTTCACCCCACCCCCACCAGGGCTATCTGTACCTTGCTCGTCCTGCTTTCTACCCTTAATTAGCACATTCCTTAGATAATGTCACCACCTTCAACACCTCTTTGACCTTTTGTCTGTGACATCTTTTGGTTATCTCCACCTATCACTGGCCCTCTATCCAGATCGACTTGTCCCACCCCCCCTTAAACCAGCTTATATTTCACCTCTCTTCTATTTTTACTTGGTTCTGTTGAAGAGTCATATGGACTCGAGACGTTTACTGTGTTCCTCTCAGCAGATGCTGTCAGACCTGCTGAGTTTTTCCAGGTATTTTTGTTTTTGTTGCGGTGGAATTTAAAGTCCAGCGGGTGAGAAAGGGCCGAGTGCAGGAGAGGAATGGAGCCGGAGGGTGGACTGGGAGGGTTCACAAACACCCGGTGTAGGACTCCAAACCCGGATTACAAACTCCCGGAGCCCAGTTTATACCGAGTGTTTGGAAACTCCTTTTACAGGGGGTTAGAAGGGGAGGATTTACACACAGCAAACTCAAACTAAGGGAAATATTTGTCTCTTTGGATTGACCTGCTGAAACACATTGAATTCTCACTGGCGAGAGGCTGTTCAGTTGCTCACAGTGTGGTAAGAGGTTCAGGACATCATCCCACCTGCTGGGACACCATTCACACTGACAAGAGACCTTTTAATTTAAGTGTGAGAAGTGCTTTAAAAGGTGTGAGGAACCATGCGTGGAAATTTGCTAGTGCTGTCGGTGGGCTCTTAAACTAATTTGGTATGGGGGTGGGATACTGAGTGGAGGTATAGTAGGGGGTGATGTACAGACAAGTATATAAGAAAAAACAAGTCAGTCTGGAAGGCAGAGTGTACAAAGTCAAGTTAAGGCACAAGGCAACATGGCAAGGCTGGATGACATTTATTTTAATGTAAGGAGTGTTGTGAGTAAGGCAGATGAGTTGCAGATGCTGATTAACACATGGGGATATGATATCATTGCTATCACGGTGACATGGCTGAGGGAGCGGCAGGACTGGCAGCTCAATATTCTGAGGTATAGAATCTTCAGGTGAGACAGGAAGGGGGCAGAGGTTGTAAAAGAGATGGTGGTGTCACAATATTGATCAAGGAGTCAATTACTGCAGTAAGGAGGGATGGTATCTTAGAAGGTTCCTTAAATCAGGCCGTATAGGTAGAACTTAAAAACAGAAAGGGGGCAATCACATTGTTGTGAGCATACTATAGACCCCCAAACAGTCAGGGAGAGATAGAAGGGCAGATATGTAGGCAAATCTCAGAAGTGTTAAAATAATAGGGTAATAATAATCGGGGATTTCAACTTCTCCAATATTAACTGGGATAGACAAAGTGTGAAAGACTTTGAGGTGGCAGAATTCTTCAAATGTATCCAGGCGAGATTTTTAAGCCAGCACATAGAAAGTCCTACAAGAGAGGTGCTGGACCTATTAGAGAACAAAGCTGGGCAAGTTGTCGAAGTATCAGTGGGGGAGCAGTTCAGTGATAATGACCATAACTCAGTAAGATTTAAGTAGTTATGGAAAAGGACGAAGATGGATAGAAAATAAGGGTTTTGAATTGGGGAAGGCCAATTTCAATATGATAAGACAGGACCTGGCCAATGTGGACTGGGAGCAGCTACTTGTAGGAAAATCAACATCAGAGCAGTGGGAGTCATTCAAAAAGGAAATAGTGAGAGTACAGGGCCAACATTTTCCCACAAAGGACCAACAAGTCCAGAGAAACTGGGATGTTGAGGAATTGACAGGATTAGATAAGGGGGGAAAAAAAGGTAAGCTTATGGTACATACGGAGGGCTTAAAACAGCAGGAGCCCTTGATGGGTGCAGAACGTGTAGGGGGTTAAAGAAGAAATTAGGAAAGCGAAGAGGGGGCATGAAAAACACAGCTGGGTGAAATAAGTTAAAATCCAAAGGCATTTTATAAGTATATTCAGGGCAAGAGGATAACCAGGGAGAGATTAGGGGCCATCAGGGACCAAAATGGCAATCTGTGTGAGGAGCTGGAAGATGTAGATGAAGTTTTAAATGAGTACTTTGCATCTGTATTAACTATACAGAAGGACGATGTAGGTATAGAAATCAGGGAGGGGGACTGTGATATACTTGAACAAATGAGTATTGAGAGGGAGGAGGTATTAGCGGTTTTATTGGGCCTTAAAAGTCTATTAATCCCCAGGCCCAGATGAGATGTATCCCAGGTGCTGTGGGGGGCAAGGGAGGAGCTTTCAGGGGCCCTGACATTAATTTTCAAATCCTCTCTGGCCACAGGAGAAGTACCAGAGGACTGGAGGACAGCCAACGTGGTATCATTATTAAAGAAGAATGGTGGGGATAAACCAGGGATCTAATAGGCCATTGAGTCCAACATCACTGGTAGGGAAACTTTTGGAAACGTTCTGAGGGACAGAATTAATCCCCATGAGGAGTGGCAAGAATTAATCAAGGATAGTCAGCATGGCTTTGTCGGTGAGAGATCATGTCTAACAAATTTGATTGAATTTTTCGAGGAGGTGACGAGGTGTGTAGATGAGGGTAGTTCAATTGATGTAGTCCACATGGAATTCTCTAAGGCTTTTGACAAGGTCTGGCATGGGAGACAGGTCCAGAAGGTAAGAGCCCATGTGATCCAGGGCAATTTGGCAAATTGGATCCAGAATTAGCTCAGTGTCAGGAGGCAGAGGGTGATGGTCAAAGGTTGTTTTTGTGACTGGAAGCCTGTGTCCAGTGGCGTACTGCAGGGTTTGGTGCTGGGTCCCTTGTTGTTCTTCGTGGACATTAATGATGTAGACATGAATGTAGGAGGTATGATCAGTAAGTTCACAGGTAACACAAAAAAATCACTAGTGTGGTAAATAGTGAGGAGGAAACCCTTAGACATATAGACAGGCTGGTCAGATGGACAGAACAGTGGAAAATGGAATTTAATCCCAACAAGTGTGAGGTGATGCATTTTTGGAGGACTAACTGGACAAGGGAGTACATGATGAATGGTAGGACCCGAGGAAGTACAGAACCTTGGTGTGCATGTCCATAGATCCTTGAACATAAGAACATAAGAACTAGGAGCAGGAGTGGGCAATTCAGCCCCTCGAGCCTGCCCCGCCATTCATTACGATCATGGCTGATCTCATTTTGGCCTCAACGCCAATTTCCCTCCCTCTCCCCATAACCTTTCAACCCATTACTAATTAAGTAAGTGTGGTGAAGGTGCTCACACAATGCTGTTAGGTAAGAAGCTACAGGTTATTCACCCAGTGATGAGGAAAGGACATTGATATATCTCCAAATCAACAACAACAATTTGTGTTTATATCGCACATTTATTCTTATATAGTTTACCAAGACATTTCACAGAAATGTTAGAAACCAAGGAGATACTCAGGCAGGTGGCCAATAATTTGGTCAAAGTGGTCAGTCTGACGGAATATCTTAAAGGATGCAAATGAGGTAGAGAGGTGGAGAGGTTTAGGGAGGGAATTCTAGAGTCTGGGAAACTGACAGAATGGCAACCAGTGATGGAATTATTAAAATCAGTAATTCTCGAATTCAAGAAGAGCAGATATCTCGGGAGGATAGTGAGGCTGGAGGAGGTTACAGAGATAGGAATGATCAAAACCATGGAGGAAAACAAGGATGAGAATGTGAAAATTTAGGTGCTGCTTAAATGAGTGCCTTCAAATCATTTGTATAGTTTGTGAATGGCTGTGGGCCAAGCACTGATCCTTGCAGTATCCCACAAATAACAGCCTGTCATCCTGAGAATGAGACATTTATTCCGACTCTCTGTTTTCTGTCTGTTCACCAATTCTCAATCTATAACAGGATATTACCCCAATCCCATGTACTTGATTTCTGTTTATTGACATACTGTGCTTTGTTTAGTAACCTTCTCTCTCTGTCTCTCTCACTCCTCTCTCTCTTTCTCTCTCTGTCACATTGAATTCTCCAGCCCAGCGAGTTGTGGATGCTCCATCATTGAATATATTTCCGGCTGAGATGGAGAGATTTTTGGTCTCTCAGGGAGTCAAGGGATATGGTGAGTGGGCGGGAAAGTGGATTTGAAGCCAAAGATCAGCCACGATCGTATTGAATGGTGGAGCAGGCTCGACGGGGTGTTAGGACTTCTCTTGTTCCTATTTCGTATGTTCTTATGGAGGCCAGAGTCTTGTGTAGGCCCAGACCGGTTGGCAGGTTCCCTCCCCTGAAGGACATTAGTGAACCAGTTGGGTTTTTATCACAATCCAGCAGTTTTCATGGTCACTTTTTCCTCGTGCCGGCCCCACAAATTCCCAGATTCATTCAGCTCAATTTCACAACCTACCTGTGTTTTTGTGGGTTATCTCTGTTTTACTGTTTTAAATCAATTTCACAGGGTATTAGAGGGGGAGGATTTGCAGTCAGGAAACTGAAACCAAACATCACATCAGGATCTGATGGAGTCGCCTAATTTATCTTGAACTGAGTATCTTCAGATTTTGAACATGGAAGGAAAAAGCACCGTTCACAGTGGGGAGAAACCGTACACGTGTTCTGTGTGTGGACGAGGCTTCAGCCGATCATCTGACCTGAAGGAGCATAAATGCAGTCACAGTGGAGAGAAACCGTGGAAATGTGGGGACTGTGGGAAGAGATTCAAATCCCCATTGGAACTGGGAACTCATTGGTGCACTCACACTGGGGAGAGACCATTCACTTGCTCTGAGCGTGGGAAGGGATTCACTCAATTAGCCAACCTCATGGGACACCAACGAGTTAACACAGATGAGAGACCTTTTAGATGCCCACAGTGTGAGACGTGCTTCAAAAGTTCTGTGGAACTAAAGTCCCATCAACGTGTTCACACTGATGAGAGACCGTTCAGGTGCTCTCTCTGCGGGACTGGGTTCAGACGATCATCTCATCTCATCGCACACCAGTGAGTCCACACTGGAGAGAGACCGTTCACCTGCTCCAAATGTGGGAAGGGATTCACTCAGTCATCCAGCCTGCTGCTGCACCAGAGAGTTCACACTGGAGAGAGGCCATTTACCTGCTCCGAATGTGGGAAGGGATTTAGTCAGTCATCCGATTGGCTAAGACACCAGAGAGTTCACACTGGAGAGAGGCCATTTACCTGCTCCGAATGTGGTAAGGGATTCATTCAGTCATCCCACCTGCTGCTGCACCAGAGAGTCCACACTGGAGAGAGACCGTTCACCTGCTCCACATGTGGGAAGGGATTCACTCAGTCATCCAACCTGCTGCTGCACCAGAGAGTTCACACTGGAGAGAGGCCATTTACCTGCTCCGAATGTGGGAAGGGATTCAGTCAGTCATCCCACCGGCTAAGACACCAGAGAATTCACACTGGAGAGAGGCCATTTACCTGCTCCGAATGTGGGAAGGGATTCATTCAGTCATCCCACCTGCTGCTGCACCAGACAGTTCACACTGGAGAGAGGCCATTTACCTGCTCCGAATGTGGGAAGGGATTTAGTCAGTCATCCGACTGGCTAAGACACCAGAGAGTTCACTCTGGAGAGAGGCCATTTACCTGCTCTGAATGTGGGAAGGGATTCAGTCAGTCATCCAACTGGCTAAGACACCAGAGAGTTCACACTGGAGAGAGGCCATTTACCTGCTCTGAATGTGGGAAGGGATTCAGTCAGTCATCCAACCGGCGAAGACACCAGCAAGTACACAAGTAACTGTCGTGATGGGATTTTACTCTTAATAACATTCAGGACTGAAGTATGTTCAATATAGTGTGTTTCTGTAGACATTAATAAACTCCAGCCCACTTAGATAAAAGTCAAATAAATCAGCATTGTGTTAAACACAATGCGTTGAACCTTTTTACTATTTTTAACAAGTTAGTTCCTTTTTGATGTTAATAAACTCCAGCCCAGTTACAGATTCTGTATAAAATTGGAATAAATCAGCTTTGCGACGAACAGTTGAGCCGTTTTGATATTTCTAGCACAAGTTAGTTCCTTTTGAAGGGCTCTCCCTCTCCCCTGTCTCCTCCATCCTCACCTCCAGCAACAAGTGCGAGGAGCTCATGGAGCTTCTTTGTCACTAAGATTGAGACAATCTGATCAGCTGCCTCTGCTGTTTCCCTCCCTTCCACTAGCCCACCGGGACAAACTATCTCTAAAGACCCCCCTTGTCCAAGCCTGAACTCGTGATTAAATGACAAAGGGGATGATGGTGCAAGGCAGCATTGGGTGATAATGAGACAAGGAAATAAACTAAGGGGACAAGTGGAGAAACAACACAGGCTCAGAGGAGGGATAAATGGTAAAAGAAGAACCATTACCAGCACCTACTGTCAGGAAAAAATGGGAGCAGTGGTTATGATCTGAAATTGTCAAAATGAATGTTGAGTCCAGAAGGATGTAAAGTGTCCAATGAAAGATGAGCTGCTGTTCCTCGAGCTTCAATTGAGCTTCATTGGAACAGTGCAGGAGGCCGAGGTCAGAGTGGGAGTGGGTGGAGATTAAACTGATAAATGACCAGAACCTCAGGGTCACACTTGGAGACTGAAAGGCGATGTTCCACAAAGCAGTTACCCAATTGGGATTTAATCTCCTCAATGTAGAGAAAACCGCACTGTGGTCAGTGAATAGACAATACTGAATAGCAAGAAGTACCAGTAAATCACGGTGCCCCTTGGAAAGTGTTTTGGGCCCTGGAATGAGGGAAGGGAGGAGGTGGACGGGGGCTGCTGCATCTGCTGTGCTTGAATGGAAATGATTCACACTGATGTTCATAAGAACAGAAGAAATAGGAGCAGGGTTGGACTAAAAGGCCCTTTGATCCTGCTCCACCATTAAATGTTCTTCCAGCTCAACTCCACTTTCCCATCCTATCACCATATCCCTTAGTGCCCAAATATTTATGGATTTCCATCTTGAACATATCAAGATGGAGAACAACAGACTCAGTGCAACTATTAATCTGGGAAATGCACAAACAAGGTGCATGTGAATTACAAATTCACCTTTTCACTGCTTGGTAATCATGTTAAATGAGCTTTACACTGGCCCCATGCTGAAATCTAGTCATTCTCTGACAGGTATTCTTAATGGTATAATTAGCAAATTTAGAATGAAAAATACCCTCTGCTTCACTGTAAAGCTGAGAGACAACTTTGTAATTGATTCATTATGTCACATACTGGCTCATTAGATCTGCTCATTTCATCTAATCTTATTTTCAGCTAATGGGAGAATGGTTGAAACAGGGGATGGTGAATAACAGCTCGACACCACAGTCCCCTCTCCCACTGCCATAATGATCCTTACAATATACAGGAATTTGGGACAATGTGACTTTGATGCTCAGATTAGCTCTGTCTCCATATTAGAGGAAGGAGCGAAGCACTGGGGACGGTACAAAAACATTTACTGGAATGATGCCAGAATTGGAAAATATTTCAAATTCACAGAGATTTAACGGATTGAAAAGTTTTTCTCTGGAAAAGAAAGTGAGGAATGACCTGACTAAGGCCTTTAAGATAATGAAAGGGGTTGACAGGGTAGACAAGTGGAAGAGTTTTCCACTTGTAGATAGTTGAGAATAAATATACGTTAGACATCAATAAATCTAATGCACAATTCATATGCAACTTCTTCAATCAGAGATAAAAGCAGAAAATCATGGAAATACTCAGCACATCCAGGAGAATCTGTGAATTGAGAAATAGAGTTAAGTTTTCAAGTCTGCTCACTGATGCAGTGCAGTTCTGATGGACAGTCACAGCCCTGAAATTTATATACATCTTTCACTCTCCACAGACACTGCCAGATCTGCTGAAAATTCCAATATTTTGTTTTTTTATTTCAGATTTACAGCACCACCTTTCTCTAACTGTGGTTGAGAATGTAGAGCTCATTCTCAGAAGGGTTTGAGATCCCAGTGTGAGCTGAAACTCATGTTGCAAAATCACACCATGAAATCACACCAGCTGAATGTGGAAATGGATTCACCTCGTTATTCCATTTTCTGACACAGCAGCACAGTCATACCTGTGGGAGACCATTCAGATACTTCATGTATGCAACCCTTTGCTCACTGCCCACCTGCTAACACTCCAGTTTTAGAAGGTCAAAGGATTAGATCCACAATTGCTACATTCCAACTGACAAGACAGAGTGTCAGTAGTCAGAGTATGGGAAGAAAAATCACTTGTCTGCGCCGCTGCTGAGACTCCAGTGAGTTCAGATCTCACTGTCAGGGTTTGTTCTGTTGTTAATTACACCCAGGTCATAACTATGGTGGAGGGGCCGTGCACTATGGTTGCCATATCAATATTCATAATTTTATGCATGGCCGTTCTTAGTTGGTGGAGCGATTTGTCTGGTTAATTCCGATAACGAACGAGACTCCTCAATGATAAATAGTTACGCGATCCCCGAGGAACTGATTTCTTCTCCGCCGATGCTGCCAGACCTGCTGAGTTTTTCCAGATAATTCTGTTTTTGTTTTGGATTTCCAGCATCCGCAGTAGCTTTTAGTTTTTATATTCATAATTTTATATATTGGCCCTATGGCGCCAATCATCATCGGATAATAAAACATAATTATCTTATCAGAAAAGGCCGTTCAATGGCGGTACGTTTACCCAGGATTCAGTGGGGGGCAGAATGTGCTCTATCCTCACGACAGGCGGTCCTCGTGCACGCGCAGTAGCTGGCACTGACTGATACATGCGCATTGCAATCTCCGACTGGAGCATGCGCAGTACCATCGGTACCTGGAGCTGGTGGAAGACGCTGAGAAATGGCGAACACAGGCGGGTAAAAGGAGCCGGTGTTTGGGGAGGGATGGAGGGGGCGGGGAGGCTTCATGAAGACCCTGTAAAGGTCTGAAATCTTGAATAAGAAGCTACCGGTCCTGCGGTTACACCCAATGGAAAGGGGACAACTCTGACCCGCGTCTCCGCTCGGAGACAGGCCCGAGTTAACAACCGCCATCTTTATAGGGGGCAATGTGCAGCAGGGCGCATGCGCGGCCATATGGTCCAGGTAGCAGGAGGAGAGAATGTTGTTCATTTCTATCCTGGACTGACAGGGATGGATTTTGGAAACTCCTTTTACAGGGGGTTAGAAGGGGAGGATTTACACACAGCAAACTCAAACCAAGAGAAATGTTTGTCTCTTCTCAATTTCTAACTTGGACTGACGGTTAGTGTTTTTTGTAAATTTCTGATATTGGATCTTAGAAGTGGAGGGTTGACAGACGGGAAACTCAAATCAAACATCAATTCAGATCTGGCAGAGTCACTCGATTTGTGAGGACCTGAATATCGTCGGCCTTTAAATCTGGAAGGTAAACAGTTGGCCTGTCTGTCTGTGGGCAAAGGTTAATTGTAGAAGAAAGAATAATTAACTGGGGAAAGCCAACTTCAATAGGGTGAGAATGGATATGACCCAGTAAAGTGGAATCAAAGGTTGGCAGGAGAAACTGTAATTGAGGAATGGGCTGCCTTAAAGAGGAAATAGATCAGACATAGTAATGACATATTCTTACAAATGAGGAAGGTATGGCTAACATATCCACAGCTCACTAAATAAGAGAAGAGATTAAGATGGAGATGAATAAGTCTGCTAACAGAGATATCAGGTGGCTAATACAACTGAGAGACAGGATAAAGAAAGAATATTCAGAGAGAAATTGGAAAAAGAATGTAAGAGAAGCAAAGAGAGAGTATGAGAAGAAACTGGCAGCTAACATGGAAGGAAATCAAAACGCTTTCTCTGGCTTATACCTAGTAACAGGCCGGTAAAAGGAGACAGGGGCTGATTAGGGATTTTAAAAAAGGTGATTTACCCATTGGGACAGGGGGTATGGATGAGGTATAAATGAATATTTGGCATCTGTCTTTACCAAAGAAGATGATGCTGCACAGGTCATGGTTAAAGAGGAGGTAGTTCAAACACTTGTGGTGTTTAATATTGATAAGGAGAAGGTATTATATAGACTGTCTGATAAAGTTGACAAGGCACCAGGATTGGATGAGATGTATCCAAGGATACTGAGGGAATTCAGAGTGGAAATTGTGGAGGCACTGACCATATTATTCCAATCTTCTTCAGACCCATGAGTGGTGACAGAGGACAGGAGAATTGCAAATCATACCCCTTTGTTCAAAAAAGGTGTAATGATAAGCCCAGCAACTATCAGACCAGTCAGTTTAACCTTGGGGGTGATAATTCTGGACAAAATTAATAGTCACTTAAGCAAATGTGGGCTAATTCAGGAAAGCCAGCACAAGTTTGTTAAGGGGAAATCATGATTAACGAACTTGCTTAAGGTTTTTCAAGAGATAACAGTGTGGTTGATGAGGGTAATGCTGTTAATGTGGTGTACATGGTCTTCCAAATGGCATTAGGTAAAGTGCCACATAACAAACTTGTGAGCAAAGTTATAGCTCATAGAACAAAATGGGCAGCAGCAACATGGGTACAAAATTAACTGAATGACAGGAAACAGAGAATAGTGATTTTTCAGAATGGAGGAAGGTTGAAAGTGGATTTCCCCAGGAGTCAGTGTTAGGACTCCTGCACCTATGGCCTAGACCTTGGTGTTCAGGCACAATTTTGGAATATATGGGCACAGACTGTGTAGAAGGTCCTTTCTCTGGTGGACCTTAGTGAACCAGTTGAGTTTTTGTGACAATCCAGCATCTTTCGTGATCACTTTTTCCTCGTGCCGGCCCCACAAATTCCCAGATTCATTCAGCTCAATTTCACAACCTGCCTTTGTGTTTCTGTGGGTTCTCTCTCACTCCCTTTTTCCGTTTTAAATCAATTCCACAGGTTATTAGAAGGAGAGGATTTGCAGTCAGGAAGCTGAAACCAAACATCACATCAGGATCTGGAGGAGTTGCACAGTTTATCATAGCCTGAATATCATTGGATTTTGAACATGGAAGGAAAAAGCATCGTTCACAGTGGGGAGAAACTATACACGTGTTGTGTGTGTGGACAAGGCTTCAGCCAATCATCTAATCTGGCAGGACATAAATGCAGTCCCAACAGGGAGAAACCGTGGAAATGTGGGGACCGTGGGAAGGGATTCAATTGCATGGAAATACATCGGTGCAGTCAAACAGCAGAGAGACCGTTCATCTGCTCCGAGTGTGGGAAGGGATTCACTCGTTCATCCTACTTACTGAAACACCAGCGAGTTCACACTGACGAGAGACCTTTTAAATGCCCAGACTGTGGGAAGTGCTACAAAGGTTCCTGGGAACTGATGTCCCATCAACGTGTTCACACTGACGAGAGACTGTTCAGCTGCTCTTACTGTTGGAGTGGGTTCAGGCAATCATCTCTTCTGACTGTGCACCAACGAATTCACACTGGGGAGAAGCCATTTATCTGTTCCAAGTGTGGGAAGGGATTCACTCAGTCATCCAACCTGCTGAGACACCAGCATGGTCACACTGGAGAGAGGCATTTCACCTGTTCGGAATGTGGGAAGGGATTCACTGATTCATCCCATCTGTTAACTCACCAGCGAGTTCACAGTGAGGAGAGACCTTTTCAATGTCCAGACTGCAGGAAGTGCTATATAAGTTCCGGGGACCTGATTTCCCATCAACGTGTTCACACTGACGAGAGACCTTTCAGGTGCTCTCACTGTGGCACTGGGTTCAGGCGATCAGCTAATCTTATTTCACACCAGCGAGTTCACACTGGGGAGAGGCCTTTTACCTGCTCCGTGTGTGGGAAGGGGTTTACTCAGTCATCCAACCTCCTGAAACACCAGCGAGTTCACACTGGGGAGAGACCATTCACCTGCTTTGAGTGTGGGAAAGGATTCACTCAGTCATCCAACCTGCTGAGACACCAGCAGGTTCATGAGTAACTACAGTGATTGAGTTTTGCAACTGAACCATGTTTCACTGGGGTCTGTTTCTGCTGATGTTAGTAAACTCCAGCCCAGTTATAGGTGTTAATGTTCTGGATAAAAATAAAATCATTAAGCTTTCTATTAAATAGATGATGTTGAATCTTTTTACTAACCCTAAGACATTAGTTCCTTTTAAAGTGCTCTCCCTCTCCCCTGTCTCCTCCATCCTCACCTCCAGTAACAAGTGTGAGGAGCTCATGGAGCTTCTTTGTCACTAAGATTGAGACAATCTGATCAGGTGCCTCTGCTGCTTCCCTCCCTTCCACTAGCCCATCGGGACAAACTGTCTCTAAAGATCCCCCACGTCTGAGCTCTGAACCCACATCTTTCTCCAGTTTCTCTCCCATCTCCCCTTCCTGCCCTCTCAGAGCTCACTTTGCCCATGAGACCCACCTCCTGCTCCATCGACCCTATTCCCGCTAAACTGCTGATCACCCAATTTCCCCATGTTCACTGATATTAATGGTTCTCTCTCTCCTGCTACTGCCCGTCTCTCCTTCAAATCTGCCATCATCACCTGTCCTCAATAAAACCAACACTTGACCCCACTATCCTGTTAAACTCCCGCTCCAGCTCCAACCTCCTTTCGCTCTCCAAAGTCCTGATCACCTCCCAAATCCATGTCCACATTTCCCAGAACTCCATGGTTTAAATCCCTCCAATAAGATCTCTGTCCCTGTCACGGTATCAAAATAGCTCTTCCCAAAGTCACCAATGACACCCGATGTGAATGTGACAAAGGAAAACTCCCTCATTGTCCTTCTCGGCCTGTCCACAGCCTCTAACAACGTGGACCAAACCGTCCTCCTCCAATGCCTCTGCACTGGTGGCCAGCTGGGTGGGACATGATGAAACAATGTACAAACAATTCAAGGGCTGACTGACTTCAAGAAATAACCGGGCAGACAGAGAATGTCACCGTTAGAACAAGGAGAGTCCGTGGTTTCAGTGAATGAACCGACAGAAGGGTGTTGTGGAGAATCTAAAACACTCGACATGAGTCAGCTGTGTGATGGAAAAGCAACATTAACGACAAATATGGGGATACAGGAGTGCCCCAAAGACACCTCATCGATACAAGTTTCTCCCGTATGTTTGGAGTATTTTGTAGACATTACAGCATTGATCATGACAGAATGAACCATGTTCCCTTGTTTATAATTTCCATCCTGTACGTTCATGCCTATGTAAAAATGGTCTGTACCCATACCTGGTTCCTCTGTTATTCCCCTCCCACCCCACACCACAAGTGCACTTCCTCTGACCTTCTCGACTTTCTAGCTCCTTCTCACTGCCTCCCTTTCCATCAAAAATCAGCAAATTGTTAAAAAAAAAATGTAAAAATAATGTCTAACCTTGTAATCCCGACATTAGCAAGAAGTCCCCTTATGTCCCCATTGGACATCTGTCCATTCGACCATACCCTAATCCTTCTGTTAGTCCTAAATTAATTATGTCAGCCAGGCTAAGCAGAATTATTAACTTGAAACATGTATGTGTTACAACCTCTTGTAGTATTGTGGAGGGGGTGTGCTGAATCAGCTTTAAGTGAGTTAAATGATATATGTTTTCTATATTAGACAATCACATTAAAATCTGGAACTCAGATGGGGATATGGATTTGTGTTAGGTGGGAAGATCGGGATCAGTGTATTACTCCAGGAAGCCTGAAGATCAGAGGGACAGTATTTCAGAACTGATTCCTGTGATAGCAGCAATCCCATTACTGTCTGTGAAAAAGACCAATGGAAATATTTATAGTGGAAACCATTGGCGTATTGGAGGATGATGTACAAAAGGAATTTGTGAACTATCTGAGGATAATAGTGAGGGGAAAGGAATGGATTTGGAAAGCAGCAGACACTTCATGTTGCTCCAGGAGAAGTGGGGCCTGGTTGTGTAGATGTCAGGTTTTACACAGCACACAGTCAGCCTGTGGTTTCACCCTGGATGAAGGATCTCCGAATCGTACCATTCACATCACCGAATGGGATTCTCAGGAGCCATGTTATCTGCTTGGAGAGGAAGGTTTGTGTTATAGCTAATGAGAAGCAGCACAGACAACCACACACACATTCTCTGTCTGTCTCACACACACTTAGACATCCTCTCTACACCCACACACATTTACACACACTTCCACACTCAGGGATACACCCGCACCCATACAAACAGACACATGAGGACACATCCTGTCCTATCAGGTGGACAACACCGACCAAAGTGACTAATACTGGGGATAAAGTATCAGTGCCTGTGAAGAACACGGTTTTTGGCACATTCAAGTCAACATCACCCTCCATAGCCTGTGAGCGGTTTTGACCATCCAATCTCACCCCTTTCTCTGAACATTAAATCTATATTGAACAACATCTGGGACAGAGGCTACAACACAATTAGAACAATGAGCTGTCTATTGCCAGCTTTGGTGACAGTGGGAGGTAGTGTAAATTTCAGAACAACATCCTGGATAATTACAGCCTCTAATTTCCTCTTGGAATGACTTAAAATGTCAATTCCTCTCATGTTGGTGGTCTGTTTGATGAGAGAATTCTGAGACAGGTCACACGGAGAAAGAATATAATGTTGTTTTGACTCTGTATCCAATATTCCCCTGAGTTTGTTCATTGCTGCCCCAATGTCCTGCGACATGTTCCTATGTTCAGAAGGAACTATTTTGTGTTAGCAATATTAAAAATGACTCAATACACCATGTGTTTAACACAAATCTGATTGTTATACAGAATATAAACCCCTATAACTGGGCTGGAGTTTATTAACATCAGCAGAAACAGACCCCAATGAACATGGTTCAGATCTGAATGTGATTCACAGCAAAATCCAATCACTTGTTAATTGTGAACTTGCTGGTGTCTCAGCAGGTTAGCGACTGAATGAATCCCTTCCCACACTTCGAGCAGCTGAACGGCCTCTCTCCAGTGTGAATTCATTGGTGTACAGTGAGTTGAGATGACCATCAGAACCCAGTCCCACAGTGAGAGCACCTGAACGGTCTCTCGTCAGCGTGAACACGTTGATGGGACATCAGTTCACTGGAATTTTAAAGCACTTGTCACAGTCTGGGCATTTAAAAGGCCACTCAGCAGTGTGAATTTGTTGATGTGTCTGTAGGTGGGATGACTGAGTAAATCTCTTGCCACACTCGGAGCAGCTGAACAACTTCTCTCCAGTGTGAACTCGCTGGTGTCTCACAAGGTTGTTTGAATGGGTGAATATTTTCCCACACTCGGAGCAGCTGAATGGCCTCCCCTCAGTGTGAGTTTGTTCGTGTCTCAGCAGGCTGGATAACTGAGTGAATCCCTTCCCACACTCCGTACAGGTGAATGGCCTCTCCCCAGTGTGAGTGTTCTGGTGTATTGTGAGTTCTGATAAATATATGCTTTCTTTACCACCTGATCCACCTGTCCTGCCACCTTCAGGGACCTGTGGACATGGACTCCGAGGTCTCTCACTTCCTCTACCCCTCCCAATATTCTCCTGTTTATTGTGTATTCTCCAGCTTTGTTTGCCCTCTCCAAATGCATTAGCATGAATTTGCTTTCTCTTTTACAGCTGATTTAAAGTTGTTGATTTTGCTCCAAAGGTTAAATTGGGATTGATATTCAAAGTCAACTATTTAACTGCAGAAACTACTTCAGCTGGGAGCCAGTGAATTAAGAGGAAAGATCCCAGACAGCGGTTCTTCAAGGTACACTGCAGGCCCGGCAGCTCAATCAGCTCCACTCTCAGCTCAGGAGAGCTGAACAACTCCACATCCTGTCCACAGGGGAGTTCTCCTGGTGCAGTGGGACCAACATTCGTGCTTTAACTAACACCACCAAAAAAAGCCTGGATTAATCTGTTAAGTCTGATTGCTGTTTGTGGAATCTTACTGTGCACAAACTGGTTGTCGTGAAACAGCAACAACTTGTATTCATATAATACCTTTAATGGAACAAAATGTGCCAAGGTTCTTCACAGGACTTTCATAAAGAAACATTTGACATCGAGTCACATGGGTCGATATTAGGGTAAATAGACAGAACCTTGATTGGAGAGGCAGATATTAACAAGCCTCTTTAATCAGGAGAGAGAGCTGGAGAGGTTTCGGGAGGAAATTCCGGAACTTTGCACCGAGGCACGGCCACCGATGGTGGAGTAATTAAAATCAGGGATGCTAAAGAGTACGGGATGAGATAGCACAGATATCTCAGAGGGTTGTGCAACTGGAAGTTACTGAGATAGGGAGGGACGTGGCCATGAAGGGATTTGTTAACAAGGTTACGAATTTTAAAATTGAGGCATTGCTTGAACAGGGGCCAATTTAGGTCAATGATTACAGGGGTGAAGGGTGAACAGGACTTGGCCTGATAAAGCTCACGGACAGCAGAGTTTTGGATGATCTCATGTTTCGGTGTGGGGCCGGGTTGAATGTGAGGGGCCGGCTAGGAATGTATTGGGATTGTCAAGTCAAAAGGTAACACGGACATGGATGAGGGTTTGAGCAGCGGATGAGCTGGGGTCAGGTGGAGACAGGCGACGTTTTAGAGATTAAAATATCTGGTGTTAATGATGGTGTGGATATGTGGTCAGAAACTCACCTTGGGGTCAAATAAAAGACCTAGATTGTGAACAGTGTGGTTCAGCCTCAGACAGTTCCCAGGGAGAGGGATGGACTCGGTAGTTAGGGAACGGAATTTGTACTGGTGACCGAAGACAATGGCTTTGGTCTTCCCAATTTTTGATTGGAGGAAATTTCTGCTCATCCAGTACTGGATGTGGGATAAGCAGTTTGATAATTTAGTACCAGTGGAGGAATGGAGAGGGATGGTGGTGAGGTAGAGCTGGGTGTTGTCAGTGTACATGTGAAAACTAACACGGTGCTTTTGGATGATGTCACCGAGTGGCAGCATGTAGATGAGAAATAGGAGGGGCCAAGGATAGATCCTTGGGGGACACCAAGTACAAGGATTTTGGAGAGGAAAGTGAGATTGGAGATGGGGTGGTAGTTTGAAAAGATGGTCAGGTCAAGAGTTTATTTTTAGGATGGGTGATGACGATAGATTTGATGATGAGAGGGACATTACCAGGAGAGAGAGAAACATTAACAATATCAGCTAACATGGGGAAGTCGGATAATCAGCAGTTTGGTGAGAATAAGATCAAGGGAGCAGAAGGAGGGCCTCATGGACAAGAGGAGCACTGAGAGGACATGAGGGGAGATGGGAGAGAAACTGGAGAAAGATGCGAGTTCAGAGCTCAGACAAGAAGGAACCTTACAGACAGTTTGTCCCAGTGGGCTAGTGGGAGGGAGGGAAGCAGCAGAGGCAGCTGATCGGATTGTCTCAATCTTAGTAACAAAGAAGCTCCATCGGCTCCTCACACTTGTTGTTGGAGGCGACAGGGGAGAAGCAGAGTATTGGAGATATTACAAAGATTTGACACACCTTGTATTTCACACCAAGTTGACTTAATTGATTTGTATCAACAATATTAGCCTCTATAACAGGGCTGGAGTTTATTAACATCAGCAGAAACAGACCCCAATGAACATGGTTCCATCCAGGATGTGATTAACTACAGTAATTGGATTTTGCTGTTACTTGTCAACTTGCTGGTGTCTCAGCAGCACAAATGACTGAGTGAATCGCTTTCCACACACAGACCAGCTGACTGGTCTCTCCCCAGTGTGAACTCGGTGGTGTTTCAGTGGGTAGGTTCAATGAATGAATCCCTTCCTACAGTCAGGGCAAGTGAGCAGCCCCTTCTCCAGTATGAATTCGCTGGTGTCTCAGCAGGTTGGATGACTGAGTAAATCCCTTCCCACACATGGAACAGGTGAACGGCCTCTCCCCAGTGTGACTGCGCTGATGTACAATGAGGTCAGATGATTGCCTGAACCCAGTCCTGCAGTGAGGGCACCTGAGTGGTCTCTCGTCAGTGTGAACACGTTGATGTAAGATCAGATCCTGGTAACTTTTATAGCACTTCCAGCAGACTGAGCATGTAAACTGTCTCTGGTCTGAATGAACCAGCTGATGTCTCAGTAGGTGGGATGACCTAGTGAATCCCTTCCCACACTCAGAGCAGGTGCACGGTCTCTCCCCGGTGTGAACTCTCTGGTGTGTCAGCAGGTTGGTTGAACTAACAAATCCCTTCCCACAGTCGGAGCAGGTGAACGGTCTCTCCCCAGTGTGAACTCGCTGGTGTGTCAGCAGAGTGGATGACTGAGTAAAACCCTTCCCACACTCAGGGCAGGTGAATGGCTTCTCCCCCGTGTGAGTGCGTCGATGAGTTTCCAGGTCAGATGGGTAATTAAATCCCTTCCCACAGTCCCCGCACTTACACGGTTTCTCCCCAGCGTGAGCAGCACTTTCTGCTTCCATGTTCAACGGCTGATAATATTCAGGTCCTGATGAATCAAGTGACTCTCTCAGGTCTTGGTGTGAGTTTCCCGACAGCAAATCCTCCCCTTCTAATACCCTGTGAAATTGATTTAAAACAGAAAAAAGGGAGTGAGAGAGAACCCACAAAAACACAAAGGCTGGTTGTGAAATTGAGCTGAATGAATCTGGGAATTTGTGGGGCCGGCACGAGGAAAAAGTGACCATGAAAACTGCTGGATTGTCATAAAAACCCAACTGGTTCACTAATGTCCTTCAGGGAAGGGAACCCGCCACCCAGTCTGGGCCTACACAAGATTCGGGCTTCTAGGGGAGGAGGGAGAAAGAGCGAGAGAGAAGTGAGAGATGCAGGAGAACCCTGACAGAATCGCCCAAACCCTCAACATCCACTACCTAGAAGGACCAGGGTAGCAGGTGTATGTGACACCATCACCTCCAAGTTCCCCTCCAAGTCACACACCGTCCTGACTTGTCTGACATCCAGTACTGGATGAGCAGAAAATTATTCCATTTAAATAACGGGAAGATTGAAGCCATTGTCTTCAGTCCCCACTACAAACTGCACTCCCCAGACACTGACTCAGCACCTCTCGCTGACAACTGTCTGAGACTGAACCAGACTGTTCACAAACATAGTGAAATATTTCACCCCAAGATGAGCTTCCAACCACATATCCACATCATCACCAAGACCGCCTATTTCCACCTCAGTAACATCGCCCGACTCCACCCCAGTCTCAGCTCATCTGCTGCTGAAACTCTCATCCATTCCTTTGTTACCTCTAGACTTAACTTTCCTAACGCACTCCCGGCCGGCTACCCATATTCAACCTCCCTGTAATCTTGAGGTCATCCAAAGCTCTGCTGCCCATGTGCTTACTCGCACCAAGTCTTGTTCACCCATCACTCCTGTGTTCACTGACCTACACAGACTCAGACAAATCTGTTAGAATTCTTTGAGGAGGTAACGAGTAGGTTAGACAAAGGAGAGCCAATGGATGTTATCTACTTGACTTCCAGAAGGCCTTTGACAAGGTGCCGCACAGGAGGCTGCTCAGTAAGATAAGAGCCCATGGTGTTAGAGGCAAGGTACTAACATGGATAGAAGATTGGCTGTCTGGCAGGAGGCAGAGAGTGGGGATAAGGAGGTCCTTCTCAGGATGGCGGCCGGTGACTAGTGGAGTTCCGCAGGGGTCAGTGTTGGGACCACAACTTTTCACCTTATACATTAATGATCTAGATGCAGGAACTGAGGGCATCCTGGCTAAGTTTGCAGATGATACAAAGATAGGTGGAGGGACAGGTAGTATTGAGGAGGCAGGGAGGCTGCAGAAGGATTTGGACAGGTTAGGAGAATGGGCAAAGAAGTGGCAGATGGAATACAACGTGGGGAAGTGTGAGGTCATGCACTTTGGTAGGAAGAATAGAGGCATAGACTATTTTCTAAATGGGGAGAGAATTCAGAAATCTGGAGTGCAAAGGGACTTGGGAGTCCTAGTCCATGATTCTCTTAAGGTTAACTTGCAGGTTGAGTCGGTAGTTAGGAAGGCAAATGCAATGTTGGCATTTATTTCGAAAGGACTAGAATATAAAAGCAGGGATGTGCTGCTGAGGCTTTATAAGGCTCTGGTCAGACCACATTTAGAATATTGTGAGCAATTTTGGGCCCCGTATCTCAGGAAGGATGTGTTGGCCCTGGAGAGGGTCCAGAGGAGGATCCCGAGAACGATCCCAGGAATGAAAGGCTTAACATATGAGGTACATTTGAGGACTCTGGGTCTATACTCGATGGAGTTTAGAAGGATGAGGGGGGATCTGATTGAAACTTACCGAATACTGAAAGGCCTGGATAGAGTGGACGTGGGGAAGATGTTCCCCTTAGTAGGAGAGACTAGGACCCGAAGGCACAGCCTCAGAGTAAAGGGAAGACCTTTTAGAACAGAGATGAGGAGAAACTTCTTTGGCCAGAGAGTGGTGAATCTATGGAATTCATTGCCACAGAAGGATGTGGAGGCCAGGTCATTGAGTGTATTTAAGACGGAGATAGATAGGTTCTTGATTGGTAAGGGGATCAAAGGTTACAGGGAGAATGGGGTTGAAAAACTTATCAGCCATGATTGAATGACAGAGCAGACTCGATGGGCCAAATGGCCTAATTTCTGCTCCTATGTCTTATGGGCTTAAGGCTCCGGGTTAAGGAGAACCTAAATTAAATTATGCAGAGTCACCGCGAGGAAACTGAGCCTGACCTGGTTACAGTGTCCATCAATCAGCCAATTCAGAACTCAGTCAACAGCAGAGAGCTTTGATTGTACATTCCTAATCACTAATGCTTTTTATAAACGCATACTGTTCTTTGAAATGCCTTGGAAAGTTTTATTACGTTAAAGGTGCTATATGAACACAAATTGCTGTTGTTGATTTAGACATATATCGCTGGGTGAATAACCTGTAACTCCTTACCTAACAGCATTGTGGGAGCACCTTCACCACACGGACTGCAGCGGTTCAAGAAGGTCAAACATCATCTTCTCCACAGGCAACTGGGGATTGGCAATATTTGCTGGTTGTGTTAGTGAAAGGGCAGGGGAGTGGGACTAGCTGACTTGCTCTTGCAAAGAGCCAGCATGTGCACAATGGGCTGAATGGCCTCCATCTGTATTGTAATCATTCAATGATTTTATGACTTGATGAGAAAGGACCTACACTGGAGGCCAGGGACCAACTTCTGTAACCAACGGCCACCCTGATACAAACCGGCTCTTAATTGGTCCGTCTGTGTTTCTAGACTCGGTTCTGTGAGCAACACCTGCAATAAAATAATAGCAAAATACTGCAGCTGCTGGAAATCTGAAATAAAAAGAGAAAATGCTGGAAATACTTAGCAGATCAGGCAGTATCTGTGGAGAGAGAAACAGAGTTAACATTTCAGGGTGTGCAGAATGGATTACAGGGAATAAAAATGGTGCAGAATTTGATGGTCAATATAAGCTCAGAAGTGGAAGAGAAATGGATTATAGCATAGGAAAAACAATTCCTGACTGTGAAAGATACTGTGGGAAGATAAAGCTGGTAAGAAAGCAGCACATGGTCTGGGGATGGGCAGTAGAGGAAACCTTATTTGGACACAATCAGCAGAAGTAACAGTTAAATGCCAAACGCAGCTAAAATGCACCCAGTATTAGAGACAGAGGAAGTTAGACAATGACAGAGAGATGATCAGGGAGGGCAGAGGTGAAACAGAGCAAAAGATGGACATGGATTCAGATCCACAGGAAAGGAGCCACACTAGCCCCAGAGCGATGGAACCTCTAAAAGATAACAGAGCAGAGAACTAA
Organism: Cetorhinus maximus; assembly: GCF_964194155.1. Classification (NCBI taxonomy): domain Eukaryota; kingdom Metazoa; phylum Chordata; class Chondrichthyes; order Lamniformes; family Cetorhinidae; genus Cetorhinus; species Cetorhinus maximus. Next base: position 64,668,843 of record NC_135901.1, on the reverse strand, counting down.
AAGCTCCAAAATGTAAATGAATGGTCAAAAACACTCAACTCTGAAACAATTTCAGTTTTCAACTTTAAAATCTCCTGCTGGATCCCGCAGCTGGAAAGATATCAGAAACACTGGAGTCAGAGAAAAATCTCCCAGTTGAGGAAATACCCGGGGAGCGGGGTGATGTCACCGTGTAATTATCGATGTGTGATGATGTCACAGTGTAATTGTCGATGTGTGATGATGTCACAGACACGAACGGAACATCTGGGTCTGTGCAAACCAGTGACCACCACACATTATGAAGGATGTGGAGGGTCCTTGAGAGGGGGCAGAGGAGGTTTACCAGAATGGGTTGAGGGATGAGGGATTTTAGTTGCAAGGTTAGGTTGAAGAAACTGGGATTGTTCTCCTTGGAGCAAAGTAGATTGAGGGAAGTTTTAACAAAAGGTGCACAAAATTATGAAAGGTTTACATAAAGTAGTTAAAGAAAAGCTGTTCACAGTAGCAGATCATGAAAGGATTATAGGTCACAGATTTAAAATTTTGGGTAAGATGTACAGGAGGGATGTGAGAAAGAAATGTTTGCACAGTGAGTGATAATGACCTGGAACTCAATGCTTACACTCAGAGGCTGATAGAATCCAGGTCCTGAATTTCTATCCTGGACTGAGTATGGCAGGTTTGGGAAACGGTTCATACACAGCATTAAAAAAGGAGGATCCAGGTCCTGATGAATTGAGTGACTCTGTCAGATCTCATCCGTCTGTAAATGTTCCCCTTCTAACCCCCTGTAAAAGGAGTTTCCAAAATCCATCCCTGTCAGTCCAGGATAGAAATACACAAGATTCTCTCCTCCTGCTACCTGGACCAGGATGACCGCGCATGCGCCCTGCTGCACATTGCCCCCTATAAAGATGGCGGCCGTTACCCCGGGCCTGCGCAGGGAGAAATCCAGACATTCTCGGTCCGTTTTCTGCAAACACAAGACCGGTACCTTGTTATTTCGGGCCTGAGGTCTGCACTGTGTCTTTATGAAGCCTCCCTGCCCACTCCGCTGGCTCCATTCCTCCTCACACACCCACTAACTCTGTTAGTTAGCTCCACTCGACATTCTCTCACCCGCTCTGAGCGGCTTCAGCCACAGACCAGCACTGCGCATGCTCCAAGCACACACTCTAGTTCGCATGTGTACTGTTGTGAGGATAGGGCACATTCTGGCCCCTGTTGAAGGCTGGGTAATCAGGCTGCCATTGAGAGGTCGTTTTTTTGAATAGAAAATTATGTTTTGTGATCCGATGACGAACGAAGCCCAAGACCAAAATATAAAATTATTCAGTCAATTGGTATGACAAACAAAGTGCATGGGTACTCTGCCATAATACTGTCCCAGGTGTAAATAACTGCAGTAAAACTACCTACATTTAGATGTGAACTCACTGGAGTCTCAGTCGGCAGCGTGAACAATTATTTTTTCTTCCCATACACAGAACATTTGAACTCCGTCTTGTCCGTAAGAACAGCCGGTGAACAATCCTTTCACAATGTCATTTTACCCCAAAATTCCAGAACCATTGTGCATGGATTTGGGAGGTAAGCATGATTTTGGAGACGGAAGAGTGGTCGGAGATTGGATGCGAATTGCAAGGATGTCGGGGACAAGGATGTACTCGTGGGAGGGAGAGAAGCAGCAGAGGCAGCTGATCTCAATTGTCTCAAGATTCTCAAGATTGTCTCAATCTTAGTGACAAATAACTAACTTGTTTTAGAGATGTTTTTGAAAATTCAACATCCTCTGTATTTGACAGAATGTTGGTTTATTTGAGCTTTATCCAGAATATTAACCTTATAACTGGGCTGGAGTTTATTAACATCAGCTGAAACAGACCCCAATGGGTATAGTTCATTCTTGTACATTATTAACAGCAAAATCCAATCACTGTAGTTCGTTGTGAAGTCGTTGATGTCTCGGCAGGTGGGATGACTGAATGCATATCTTCCCACACTCGGTGCAGGTGTACAGCATCTCCCCAGTATGAGAGCGCTTGTGTAGAGAGGTGGGATGATTGCCTGAATCCAGTCCCATAAAGAAGGAATCTGAACGGTCTCTCATCAGAATGAATACATTGCTGGCGGATCAGTTCCTGAGAACTTGTAAAGCACTTCCCACAGTCTTGAAATTTAAAAGCTCTCTTTGATGTGCAATCAGATTGTATAAATTAATGAATCTCTTTCCACACAGCGCAGATGAATGGCCTCTCCCCAGTGTGAACTCGCTGGTGTGTCTGCAGGTGGGATAACGGAGTGAATCCCTTCTGACACTTTAAGCAAGTCAATGGCCTCTCCACAGTGTGAACGCTCCAATGAGTTTCCAATTTCGATGGGTAAAAGAATCCCTTCCCATTGTCAACATTTGCACAACTGCTTTCAGTTGTGACTGCATTTATGTTTTGACCAGGTCAGATGATCGGCTGAAATCTCATCCACATGCAGAACACTGTGAATGGTGCTTTCTTCTCCCATTTTCAAAATCCCACAATTCTCTGCGGCCCAGAAACCACTCTGTCCAATAGAAACGCCCTCTGAAGAAGGGTCATACAGACTCGAAACTGCTGTCAGGCGTCGCAAGGGCCAAAGACATAAAAGTTCATTCACAAATGTTACAGGAACGGATAGGTTATAATCGCCAGGAAAGGCTAAATAGCCTGAAGCTCTTTTCTCTGGAAAAGAGAAGGCTGAGAGATGACCTGATAGAAATAGGATAAAGAATGGAGTTGGTAGCTCAGGAATGAAAACAATGGCTTCAATCTTCCCAAAATTTAATTGGAGAAAATTTCTGCACATCCACAAACATTCTGATAATCTAACAAAAGTGGAGAAGTCGAGAGAGGTGTTGCTGAGGTAGAGCTGGGCACTGTCAGTGTCCATGTGATAACTGACACTGTGTTTTCAGATGATGTCGCTGTGGGGAGAATGTTGCTGAGAAATAAATGGAGGCCAAGGCTGGATCCTCTGGGGACACCAGAGGTAACTGTGGGAGTGGGAAGGGAAGACAATCCAAGTGATTCTCTGACTATGATTAGATAGAGAATGGAACCAGGAGAGAGCAGCCCCACCCATGGACGACAGTGGAGAGGTGTTGGAGCAGAATGGCGTGGTCAACCTTGTCAAAGCAGGTCGAGAAGGGATAGTTTCCCTTTGCCACTGTCACATAGGATGTCATTGGTGGCTTTGATCTGAGCTGTTTCAGTACAGTGGCAGGGGCAGAAACCTGATTGGATGGATTCAAGCAGGGAGTTCTGGGAAAGATGGAGATGGATTTGGGAGGTGTGAACAATTTTCAAGAGTTCAGAGAGGAACTGGGGATTGAAGATGGGTCAATACTTTGCAAGGACAGTAAGAGTTAAGTAATTGTTTTTTGAGGAAAGTGTGATGATTTGAAGGAGAGAGGGATAGTACCAGAAGAGAGAGAACTGTGAACAATATCAGTGAACATGGGGAAGTTGGGGGATCAGCAGTTTAGTGGGAATACGGTCGATGGAGCAGGAGGTGGGTCTCATGGACAAGATGAGCACTGAGAGGGCAGGAAGGGGGATGGGAGAGAAGCTAATGAAAGATGTGGGTTCACAGCTTGGACAAGGTGGAACATTATAGAGGCAGTTTGTCCCAGTAGGCTAGTGGAAGGGAGGGAAGCAGCAGAGGCAGCTGATCGGATTGTCTCAATCTTAGTGACAAAGAAGGTGCATGAGCTCCTTACACTTGTTGTTAGAGGTGAGGATGGAGGAGAGAGGGGAGAGGGAGAGCCCTTCCAGAGAAACTAACTTGTGTTAGAGATATTAACAAGACTCAATATGCTATATTTAACACAAATATATTTTATTTGTCCTTATCCAGAATATTAGCCCCAATAACTGGGCTAGAGTTTATTAACATCAGCAGAAACAGACTACAATGAACAAGGTTCAGTCCTGGATGTGATTAACAGCAACATCCTGTTCATTATTTGTGAACTCGCTGGTGTCTCATCAGTTGGGATGACCAGGTGAATCCCTTCCCACACTTGGAGCAGCTGAACGGCCTCTCCTCAGTGTGAATTCGCTGGTGCTTCAGGAGGTCAGAGGACACAATGAATCCCTTCCCACATACAGGACAGATGAACGGCCTCTCTCCAGTATGAATTCGCTGATGTCTCAGCAAGTGGGATGACTGTGTGAAGCCCTTCCCACAGTGGGAGCAGGTGAACTGTCTCTCCACAGTGTGAATTCGCTGGTGTCTCAACAGATCGGATAAATTAACGAATCCCTTCTCACACTCAGAGCAGATGAATGGTCTCTCCCCAGTGTGAACTCGCAGGTGTGTCAGCAGGTTGGATAACTGAGTGAATCGCTTCCCGCACTCGGAGCAGGTGAACTGCCTCTCTCCAGAGTGAACTCTCTGGTGTATCAGCAGGTTTGATGACTGAGTGAATCTCTTCCCACACTCGGAGCAGGTGAACGGTCTCTCCCCAGAGTGAACTCTCTGGTGTTTCAGCAGGGTGGATGACTGACTGAATCCCTTCCCACACTCGGAGCAGGTAAATGGCCTCTCACCAGTGTGAACTCGCTGGTGTGTCAGCAGGTTGGATAACTGAGTGAATGCCTTCCCACACTCGGAGCAGGTAAATGGCCTCTCCCCAGTGTGAACTCTCTGGTGTGTCAGCAGGTTGGATAACTGAATGAATCCCTTCCCACACTTGGAGCAGGTAAATGGCATCCCCCCAGAGTGAATTCGCTGGTGCCTCAGCAGGCTGGATGCCCAAGTGAATCCCTTTCCACACTCGGAGCAGGTGAACGGCCTCTCTTCAGTGTGAATGAGCTGGTGTCTCAGGAGGGTGGATGAATCAATAAATCCCTTCATACATACAGAACAAGTGAAAGGCCTCTCCCCAGTGTGTGTGCGCTGGTGAGTATCCAGCCTGGATGGATAATTGAATCCTTTCCCACAGTCTCCACATTTCCATGGTTTCTCCCCACTGTAACTGCATTTATGTTTTGACAGGTCAGATGATCGGCTGAAGCCTCGTCTACACACAGAACACGTGTACGGTTTCTCCCCACGGTGAACGGTGCTTTTTCCTTCCATGTTCAAAATCCGATGAAATTCAGGTTATGACTGATTGTGCGACACCGTCAGATTCTGATGAAATGTTGGGTTTCCCAATTGAAAATCCTGGGGAAATAGTTTAAACAGACAAAAGTGAATGAGAGAGAAACCACAATAACACAAAAACAGGTTGTGAAATTGAGGTGAATGAATCTGGTAATTTTTGGGGCCAGTACGAGGAAAAAGTGACCATGAAAACTGCTGGATTGTCATAAAAACCCAACTGGTTCACTAATGTCCTTCAGGGAAGGGAACCTGCCAACTGGTCAGGGACTATACAAAACACCAGCATCTACTGGGGGAAATAGAGAGGGAGATGGGAGAGGCAGGGGGTGAAGGAAAGGGATTTTATGCATCTGCAATTCTACCAACATCTCCCAAACCCTCAGCCTCCATCCCCTAGAAGGACCTGGGTAGATGTATGCGAACACCATCACCTCCAAGTCACACACCATCCTGATTTGTTTAACATCCAGTGTTGGATGAACAGAAATTTCCTCCATTTAAATATTGGGAAGATTGAAGCCATTGTCTTCAGTCCCTGCTACAAACTCCACTCCCTAACCATCAATGCCATCCATCTCTCTGACAACTTTGAGGCTGAGCCAGACTGTTCACAACCTTAGTGTCATATTTCACCCTAAGCTGAGCTTCTAACTACATATCACTAAGACCGCCTATTTCCACCTCAGTAACTTTGCCTGCCAATAAAATAATAGCAAAATACTGCAGCTGCTAGAAATCTGAAATAAAAAGAGAAAATGCTGGAAATACTCAGCAAGTCAGGAAGTATCTGTGGAGAGAGAAACAGAGTTAACATTTCAGGGGTGCAGAATGAACTACTGGGAATAAAAATGATGCAGAATCTGATCATCAATATAAGCTCAGGGGTAGAAGTGAGATGGACTATAGCACAGGAAAAACAACTCCTGACTATGAAAGACATGGTGGGAAGCTATAATTGGTAAGCCAGCAGCACATGGTCAAGGCAGCAGTTGGCAGAAGTAACCCTAAAATGCTAAACAGAGCTAAAATACACCCACTATTAGAGACAGAGAAAGTTAGACAACAGCAGAGAGGTGATCAGGGAGGGCAGAGGTGAAAAAGAGCAATGGATGGACACAGAATCAGATCCACAATAAAGGAGTCACACCAGCCACAGAGCTGTCTGACCTCACACAGATAACAGAGGACTAAAAGCTCCAAATTGTAGATGACTTGTCAAAACTACTCAGCTGTGAAACAATTTAACTCTTTTTAGCTTTGGAAACTCCTGCCGGAGACTGTAGCTGGAAAGATATCAGAAGCACTGAAGTCAGAGAAAAATCTCCCAGTTGAGGAAATACACTGGGAGCGGGGTGATGTCACCGCGCAATTGTCGGTGTGTGCTGATGTCACAGTGTAATTATCGATGTGTGCTGATGTCACAGTGTAATTATCGATGTGTGATGATATCACAGACATGGACACAGAACATCTGGGTTTGTGTAAACCACTGATCACCACACATTATGAAGGATGTGAGGGTCCTTAAGAGGGTGCGCAGGAGACTTACCAGAGTGGTTCAACGGGTGAAGGATTTTAGATTAGTTTGGAAAAACTGGTGTTGTTCTCCTTGGAGCAAAGTAGATTGAGGGGAAATTTGATAGAGTTATACATGTTTATGATTGGTTTACATGAGGTAGTTAAAGAAAAGCTGTTCACATTATCTGATCATAAAAGTGTTATGGGACACAGATTTAAGTTATGAAGCAAGATTTACAGGAGGGGTGTGAGCAAAAATTTTACACAATGAGTGATAATGACCTGAAACTCATTACTTACTCTCAAAGGTTGATGAATCGAGTGAGTCTGTCAGATCTTGATCTGATGTTTGGTTTGAGTTTCCCGTCTGCAAATCCTTCCCACGTGATATCCTATGAAAAGATTACAAGACAATCAATCACTGTCAGTCCAGGACAGAAATTGAGAAATATTTCTCTTGGTTTGAGTTTGCTGTGTGTAAATCCTCCCCTTCTAACCCCCTGGAAAAGGAGTTTCCAAAATCCATCCGTCAGTCCAGGACAGAAATTCACAACATTGTCTCCTCCTGCTACTGGACCAGGATGACCGCGCATGCGCCCTGCTGCACAGCCGCTCCCCCGGGCCGAGCAGAGGGAGAGACCCAGCCATTTCCGGCCTGTTCGCTGCAAACGCGGGGCCTGTAGTTTCTTATTAAGGCTCTGCGGGCTGCACCAAGTGTTTATGAAACCTCCCTGCCCACTCCGCTGGCTCCATTCCTCCCGCACACCCACTATCTCTGTTATTCTGCTCCAGTCGCCATTTTCTCACCCACTCTGCGGCTCCAGTCACAGGACAGCACTGCGCATGCTGAGGTAATAGCCCGCAATGCGCAGGTGCGAATCAGACTCCGCACTCCGCATGCGTAAGACTCTGGCGCTCTGGATAGGGCACATTCTGTACCGCATTGAATGCTGGGTGGGAGGACGTAATTGCATATCAAATAAATTTTTCTGATCCGATAGTAATTGCAGTTTTAAGGCCAAGATATAAAATTATACAATCAATTGATACAATAAATTGCATCGGCCTCTACCATACTTCTATCCTGGGTGTAATTAACAACAGAACAAACCCCTACAGAGAGAATTGAAGAGAAGAATGAGATTTTAAAAGGCTTCAGCCAACAAACATCACCCGACAGTACCACAAACAGAACAGCTGCCCTTTTAAACAATGAATGTGCAGCAGGGTGTAATGAAATCTGGAGCTGTGTGGCCCTGCTGGATCCCAAACTGAACATCAGTGAGCAGGATTTTGGTGAGTAAGAAACCAGAATTAGAGGAACAATGAGTTTTTAAAATCAGAGATTGATACAGTTCTTAAGGAGGCCATCCAGCCCATCATGTCTGTGCTGGCTCCACTTTCCTGCCCTTTCCTCCTAGTTGTGCAACATTTTCCAATTGAAGAATTTATCAGTTTTGAAATTTGCTTACACCACCGTTTCAGGTGCTGCATTGCAGACCATAAGAAATCAGTGCAGAATGATATATCTCATGTCATATCTTCTTATTTTGTCAATTACCTCAAGCTTGAGCTGCCTCCTTACCAATCCCTCTGGCACTGGAAACAGTCTTTCCTTTTTAAGAGGGTTGGAGACTAGCAGAAGTTCACAGAGATAGGGGTGGGCGAGGTAATGGAGGGAATTGAACAGAAGAATGAGAATTTTAAAGGCTTCAGCCAACATACATCACCCCACAGTACACAGTGTGCTTCACAACTAACAGAACAGCTGCCCTTTTAAACAATGAATGTGCAGAAGGGTGAGGGTTTTTTCATCTAAATATCACAAATGGATGCAGAGTGAGGGGATCAATCTCGGTATCTTTAATTAACAGCAACATGGAAAAAGGGCAATGAATGATCTTGAAAAACCTGAAACTTGATTGGTCAACTCAGGTCAATCCTTCCAGGCCCGCAATTTGTTCCAGAGGAACCGGCGGGGGGGCGGAGGGTTCATTCGCACCCACAAACCCCAATAAAATCCTGCAGCTCCGAGGCTTTTACCCGGGAGCAGGCCCAGGTTAGCGGCCGCCATCTTGTTCCAGCGGGGATCAGGGAGCATGCGCGGTTGTCTTGGTGACGCAACAGAGAGTGGGCGGGGCTTCACGGTCCCAGTGACCAGGGGAGAAATGATTGATTCAATCAAAATACTGCGGATGCTGGAAACCTGACACAAAAACAAAAATGCTGGAAAAACTAACAGGTCTGACAGCATCTGTGGAGAGAAAGACAAAGTTATTGTTTTGAGTCCGTGTGACTCTTCATCAGAGAAATTATTGATTATTTGATTTTATTCTCACTCTTCACACAGGGGCTGGAGAACTGAACCCAGCTACAGTAGAGGGAGGGAACAATCTCGGAGTGGAGAAAATAAATGGTTGCGATGGTGTGATGTGTTTGGATTTCAGCACAGGAGAAGCAACAGTGTGAGGGACAGCTTTGGGGGAGCAAAGGAGGAGAAATGTTGGATGAAAATTAGAATTGTTTTTTCAGAATTTATAGCCTGTGATGACTTTTGTAAACACATTTTACAGGGTAATTTGAAGGGGAGGATTTACAGACAGGAAACTCAAGCCAAACATGACATCCACATCTGACAGAAACACTCAATTCATCAGGACCTGAATCAGTCTTTGAATGTGTAACGAGAACTGTTTGTCTATTCTGTCGGAGGGAAAATATTTCAAACATCAGTGTGACTGGAAAGGCAACAAGACACATACGCACATTGGATTGAATTGACTGTGGAAAACGTTTTAACCAGTTACACAGCCTGAAGAAACATCACATCATTAACAGCAGGGAGAAACCGTACCTGGGTTTTTTTTGTGTGTGGACAAGGCTTTAATTGATTGTCCAAACTGGAGAAACTAAAGGAGACTGGCGCCATGAAGAGACTGTGGAAATGTGGGGACTTTGGAAGGGATTCAATTATCCATCCCTGTTGAGAAACCATCAACGCATTCACACAGGGGAGAAGCCATTCACCTGTTCCATGTGTGGGAAGGGATTCACTCAGTCATCCAGCCTCATGATACACCAGCGAATTCACACTGAGGAGAGACCATTTACCTGCTCTGTGTGTGGGAAGAGATACACTCGGTCATCCAATCTGCTGACACACCAGCGAATTCACACTGAAGAGAGGCCATTCACCTGTTCGGTGTGTGGGAAGGGATTCACCCAGTCAGGCAGCCTCATTTTACATCAGCGAATTCACACTGAAGAGAGGCCATTCACCTGCTCTGTGTGTGGGAAGGGATTCACTCGGTCAGTCAGACTCATGTTACACCAGCAAATTCACTCTGAGGACCGACCATTCAGCTGCACTTCCTGTGGAAAGAGGTTCACATCTCCATTTAATCTCAGTGCACACAAACGTGTTCACACCGGGGAGAGGCCATTCACCTGCTCCATGTGTGGGAAGAGATTCACTCAGTCATCCCGTCTGCTGAGACAGCAGCGAGGTCACATTGAGGGGAAGCCATTCAGCTGCACTTCCAGTGGAAAGAGGTTCCAGCCTTCTTCTGTCCTCAGTGCACACCATGGCGTTCACACTGGGAAAAGTCTGATCACATACTCTGGGTGTGGGAAGGGATACACTCAGTCATGATATTTGCTCAGAAAGCGAATTTACAAGTGACTGCAGGTGTTGGATTCTGCTGTTAATCATGTCCAGGTTGATGGTCTGACTATTATTACTGTTGCACCTTCATGACCTCCTCCTTCTCTGTTGGGAGGTAGGATCCATTCCATAGGACATGAGTAATGCAAGAATGATCACAATGTACAAAAAGAAAGGTGACAGAGGAGATTGCCACAGCTACAGAGACATCTCACTCCTCAGCATCACAGGGATGACCTTCACTAGGGTCAGGTCAGGCTTGAAAGACTCCATCTACTTGCATACCGAGTGTATCCAGAAGCACAGTGCAGTTTCTGTGCTGGCAGATCTACAGTGGACATGATCTTCTCCATACGCCAGCTACAAGAGAAGTGTAGGGAACAGGATAAACCTCTTTACCTTACTTTACTGGATCTCACTAAAGAATTCAACTCCGTCAGCAGGGCAGGACTGTAGAAGACATTAGAAAAACTTGACTGTCCACCAAAGCTGCTCAATATCATCCACTCCTTTCAAGACAACAGGCCGTGTACTGTACAGGTTCATGGCAGAATCTATGACAGTTTCAGGATGAAGAATGAAGTGAAACAGACACCAGTACTGAGAACAAGAACGCACAACGAGACCTGATCAACACGAATAATAATAACTTCTGTCAGGGAGATAGAACAGGGAGGTATGACATTGAATGATGAGATAAGTAATGAGACCTGTGCATTTCAAGTCGAGAAGGGGATTGGATTAAATCATTGCTTCCCAAAATTTTTCTCAGTGTGACTCCATTTTAATGACTCAGCTTCATGTGACCCCAGATTGAAATTTGTTGAGGGGTGTGAGAATTGTTGAGCAGGAGGTGGGTGTGGGGGGTGGGGCTGATTATTAACAGATTATTGTGTTTGGACTCTGATTATCAATATACTAGCATCCTAATTATTATTCTTATCGGATCATGATTATTGAAACAATTAGCAAATGACTATAATGTAATTGGACCCTGATTATTGATTCAATAGGAATCTGATAGTTCATTGAAATAATTCTGATTATTAATGTATTCGCATCCTGATTATTGCTGCAATAGGCAGCCTAATTGTTAATGCAGTTGGAATCATGTTATTAATGTAATTAGATGCTGATTATTAATGTAAAAGGACTCTGATTATTAATGTCATAAGACACTGATTATTAATGTAATATGATGCTGATTCTTTATGTAATAGGTCACTGATTAATAATGTAATAGGACACTGACTATGAATGTAATCAGACACTGATTATTCGTGTCATTAGATCCTGATTATTAATATAAAAGGACACTGATTATACATGCAACTGGGTGTTGTTAGTACATATCTGAAAACTGATGTGGTGCTTTTGGATGATGTCACCAAGTGACAATATGTAGATGAGAAATAGGAGGGGCCAAGGATAGATCCTTGGGGGACACCAAGTACAAGGACTTTGGAGAGGAAGGGGAGGTTGGAGATGGGGCGGTAGTTTGCAAAGACAGTGGAGTCAAAATTGTTTTTATCAGGATGGTTGATGGTGATGGATTTAAAGGTGAGAGGGTCAGTACCAAAAGAGAGAGAACCATTAACAATATCAGCTACATGGAGAAGTTGGCTGATCCGCAGTTTAGTGGGAATAGGGTCAATGGAGCAGAAGTTGGGCCTCATCAACAAGATGAGCATTGAGAGGGCATGAGGGAGATGGGAGAGAAACTGGAGAAAGATGTGGGTTCAGGGCTCAGACAAGGGGGATCTTTACAGACAGTTTGTCCCGGTGGGTTAGTGGAAGGGAGGGAAGTAGCAGAGGCAGCTGATCGGATTGTCTCAATCTTAGTGACAAAGAAACTCCATGGGTTCCTCACACTTGTTGTTGGTGAGGATAGAGGAGACAGGGTTGAGGGAGAGACCTTCAAAAGGAACTTACTTGTCAAAGAGATATCAAAAAGATTTGACACACAGTATATTTCATGTAAAACTGATGTTTTTAACTTTTATCCAGCATATTAACCCCTATAACTGGGCTGGAGTTTATTAACATCAGCAGAAACAGACCCCAATGAATATGGTTCAGGCCTGGATGTGATTAACAGCAAAACCCAATCACTGTAGTTACTTGTGAATCGCTGGAGTCTCGGTGGGTGGGATGAGGTAGTGAATCCTTTTCCACACACGGAGCAGGTGAACGGTCTCTGCCCAGAGTGAACTTGCTGGTGTCTCAGCAGGTGGGATGATGAGTGAATCCCTTCTCACACTCAGAGCAATTGAACGGTCTCTCCTAGTGTGAACGCGTTGATGGTTCCTCAGTTCTCTGAACATTTATAACACTTCCCGCAGCCTGGACATTTAAAAGGTCTCTCTTCAGTGTTGGAATCTTGGTGGGACATAATTTCCCCAGAAAGTTTAGAGCACTTTCCACACTGGATGCAGGTGAACGGTCTCTCCCCAGTGTGAACTCTCTGGTGTCTCAGCAGGAGAGATGAATGAGTGAATCCCTTCCCAAACTCAGAGCAGGTGAATAGTCTCACCCCAGTGTGTCTGTGTCGATGAATTTCCAGCTGGGATGGGTAATTGAATCCTTTTGCACACTCCCTATATTTCAACAGTTTCTCCCCAGAGTGACTGCACATGTGTCTCGACAGGCCAGATGATGGGCTGAAGCCGGTCAAAGCTGATTTATTTGACTTTTAGCCAGAATATTAAAGCCTATAACTGTTCTGGAGTTTATTAACATCAGCAGAATCAGATCCCAATGCACACGGTTCAGTCCTGGATGTGATTAACAGCAAAATCCAATCACTGTCGTTACTCATGAACTTGCTGGTGTGTCAGCAGGGTGGAGGAATCATTGAATCTTACCCCACACTGAGGGCAGGTGAACGGCCTCTCCCCAGTGTGAGCGCGCTGGTGTGCAGTGAGTTGAGATGACCACCTGAATCCAATCCCACACTGAGAGCAGCTGAATGGCCTCTCATCAGTGTGAACACGCTGATGGGACATCAGATCCCAGGAGCTTTTATAGCACTTCCCACAGTCTGGGCATTTAAAAGGTCTCTCCCCAGTGTGAACTCGCTGGTGTTTCAGGAGTTTGGATGAATGAGTGAATCCCTTCCCACACACGGAGCAGGTGAACGGCCTCTCCCCAGTGTGACTGCGCCGATGAGTTTCCAGCTCAGATGGGGTTCTGAATCCCTTCCCACACTCCCCACATTTCCATGGACTCTCCCCAGTGTGACTGTGCTTGTGTCTCGACAGGCCAGATGATCGGCTGAAGCCTCGTCCACACACAGAACACGTGTACGGTTTCTCCCCACTGTGAACGGTGCTTTTTCCCTCCATGTTCAAAATCCGATGATATTCAGGTTTTGATAAATTGGGCGACTCCGTCAGATCCTGATGTGATGTTTGGTTTCAGTTTCCTGAATGAAAATCCTCCCCTTCTAATACCCTGTGAAATTGATTTGAAACAGGAAAAAGGGAGTGAGAGAGAGCCCACAAAAACACAAGGCAGGTTGTGAAATTGAGCTGAATGAATCTGGGAATTTGTGGGGCCGGCACGAGGAAAAAGTGACCGTGAAAACTGCTGGATTGTCATAAAAACCCAACTGGTTCACTAATGTCCTTCAGGGGAGGGAACCTGCCACCCGGTCTGGGCCAACACAAGACTCTGGCCTCTATAAGAACTGAATAAATAGGAACAAGAGAAGTCCTAACACCCTGTCGAGCCTGCTCCACCATTCAATACGATCGTGGCTGATCTTGGGCTTCAACTCCACTTTCCGACCCACTCCCCATATCCCTCGACTCCCTGAGAGACCAAAAATCTCCCCATCTCAGTCTGAAATATATTCAATGATGGAGCATCCACAACCCGCTGGGCTGGAGAATTCTATGTGACAAGAGGGCCAGAAAAAGAGAGAGACGAGTGGGAGAGGCAGAGGGAGGAGGTTACTGAACAAGACACAGGGTGTCAGTAAACAGAATTCGAGCACATGGGATTGGAGTAATATACTGCTATGGATTGAGAATTAGTGAACAGACAGAAAACAGAGAGTAGGAATAAACGGCTCATTCTCAGGATGGCAGGCTGTTACTTGTGGGGTACGGCAAGGCTCAGTGCTTGGCCCACAGCCATTCACAGAATCACACAGTGCAGAAGAGGCCCTTCGGCCCATCGAGTCTGCACCGACACGTGAGAAACACCTGACCTACCTACCTAATCCCATTTACCAGCACTTGGCCCATAGCCTTGAATGTTATGACGTGCCAAGAGCTCATTCAGGTACTTTTTAAAGGATGTGAGGCAACCTGCCTCCACCACCCTCCCAGGCAGCGCATTCCAGACCGTAACCACCCTCTGGGTAAAAAAGTTTTTCCTCACATCCCCCCTAAAGCTCCTGCCCCTCATCTTGAACTTATGCCCCCTTGTGACTGAACCTTCAACTAAGGGGAACAGCTGCTCCCTAACCACCCTGTCCATGCCCTTCATAATCTTGTACACCTCGATCAGGTCGCCCCTCAGTCTTCTCTGCTCCAACGAAAACAACCCAAATCTATCCAACCTCTCTTCATATTTGAAATGTTTCTTCCCAGGCAACATCCTGGGGAATCTCTTCTCCGTACCCCACAAGTAACAGCCTGCCATCCTGAGAATGAGCCATTTATTCCTACTCTCTGTTTTCTGTCTGTTCACTAATTCTCAATCCATAGCAGTATATTACTCCAATCCCATGTGCTCGAATTCTGTTTACTGACATCCTGTGTCTTGTTCAGTAACCTCCTCCCTCTGCCTCCAGTGTAATCACATCCTTCCAAGAATGTGGCGACCAGAACTGCACACAGTACTCCAGCTGTGACCTCACCAAGGTTCTATACAACTCCAACATGACCTCCCTGCTTTTGTAATCTATGCCTCGAATTGATAAAGGCGCGTGTCCCATATGCCTTTTTCACCACCCCACTAACCTGCTCCTCCTTCAGAGATCTATGGACACACGCTCCAAGGTCCCTTTGTTCCTCAGAACTTCCTAGTGTCATGCTGTTCGTTGAATACTTCCTTGTCAAATTACTCCTTCCAAAGCGTATCACCTCACACCTTTCAGGGTTAAATTCCATCTGCCACTTTTCTGCTCATTTAACCATCCCATCTATAACTTCCTGTAGCCTAAGACACTCAACCTCACTGATAGCCACCCGGCCAATCTTGGTGTCATTCCCAAACTTACTAATCCTACCCCCCACATAGTCATCTATGTCATTTATATAAATGATAAATAATAGGGGACCCAGCACAGACCCCTGTGGTTCACCACTGGACACGGGCTTCCAGTCACTAAAGCAGCCTTCTGTCATCACCCTGTGTCTCCTACAACTAAGCCAATTTTGAATCCACCTTATCAAATTACCCGGTATCCCGTGTGCATTTGCCTTCTTTATAAGTCTCCCATGTACGACCTTGTCAAAGGTTTTGCTTAAATCCATACAAACTACATCAACTGCATTACCCTCATCTACACACCTGGTCACCTCCTCAAAAAATTCAATCAAATTTGTTTGGCATGACCTCCCTCTGACAAAGCCATGCTGACTATCCCTGATCAAACCTTGCCTCTCCAAGTGGAGATAGATTCTCTCCCTTCAGAATTTTCTCCAATAGTTTCCCTACCATTGCCTTGAGACTCACTGGTCTGTAGTTCCCTGGCTTATCTCTACAACCCTTCTTAAATAGCGGAATCACATTAGCTGTTCTCCAGTCCTCTGGCACCTCCCCCGTGGCCAGAGAGGAATTAGAAATTTGGGTCAGAGCCCCTGCAATCTCCTCCCTTACCTCCCTCAACAGTCTGGGACACAAATCATCCAGACCTGGAGATTTGTCCACTGTTAAGCCTGCCAACACCTTATCACTCCCTATATCAACTTGCTCAAGAACCTCGCAGTCTCTCTCCCCAATTTCCATACCTTCATCCTCATTCTTTTCGGTGAAGACGGATGCGAAGTATTCATTCAACACTCTACCGATATCCTCTGGCTTCACTCACAGATTGCCCACTTGGTCCCTAATAGGCCTTACTCTTTCCCTGGTTACCCTCTTCCCATTGATACACTTACAGAATATCTTGGGATTTTCCCTACTTTTACCACAAACTATAGAGATGATTTGAAGGCACCGATTTAAGAAACACCTAGATTTTCACATGCTCATCCTTGTTTTCCTCCAAGCTAATGATCATTCCTATCTCTGTAGCCTCTTCCAGCCTTACAATTCTCCCAGAGATATCTGCGCTCCTCAAATTCCGACTTCCTGAGAATTCCTGATTTTAATCACTGTGTCACTGATTACCATCATGTCAGTTTCCAAGGCCCAAGCTCTGGAATTCCCTCCCTAAACCTCTCCACCTCATTAGCATCCTTTAGGATACTCCTTAAAACTGACCTCTTTGACCAATCTTTTGGTCACCAGCCTGATGTGGCTCAGGGTCAAACCTGGTTTTCTAACATTTCTGTGAAATGTCTTGGAGAACTGCATAACCTTAAATGCGTGATATAAACACAAATTGTTGTTGTTGTTTTGGAACATATACCACTGTTCCTTCATCATCACTGGGTGAATAACCTGTAACTCATTACCTAACAGCATTGTGGGAGCACCTTCACCACACGGACTGCAGCGGTTCAAGAAGGTCAAACATCATCTTCTCCACAGGCAACTGGGGATTGGCAATATTTGCTGGTATCTTTGGAGAATGAAACAGAGTTAATGTTTCAAGGTGTGCGGAATGAATTACGCGGAATAAAAATGATGCCGAATCTGATGGTCAATATAAGCTCAGAAGTGGAGCAGAAATGGACTACAGTGCAGGAAAAACAATTCCTGACCAGGAAAGATACTGTGGGAAAATAAAGCTGGTAAGACAGCAGCACATGGTCGGGGGATGGAAAGCGGTGGAAACCTCATTTAGACACAATTGGCAGAAGTAACATTAAAATCCTAAACAGAGCTATAATACATCCATTATTCGAGACAGAACAAGTTAAACAATGGCAGAGAGGTGATCAGAGAGGGCAGAGGTGAAACAGGGCAATAGAGGGACATGGATTCAGGTCCACAGTAAAGGAGTCACACCAGCCCCAGGGCCGTGAAACGTTTCACAGATGACAGAACATTAACTAAAAGTTCAAAGTTGTAGCTAAATGGTGAAAAAAAGTCACCTCTAGAACAATTTCACAGTTTTCAATTTTAAACTCTCCTGCTGGAGCCTGCAGCCTGAAAGATATCAGAAGCACTGGAGTCAGAGAAAAATCTCCCAGTTGAGGAAATACCCAGGGAGCGGGGTGATGTCACCGTGTAATTGTCGATGTGTGATGATGTCACAGTGTAATTGTCGATGTGTGATGATGTCACCGTGTAATTGTTGATGTGTGATGATGTCACAGACACGGACACAGAACATCTGGGTCTGTGCAAACCAGTGATCACCACACATTATGAAGGATGTGAGGGAGCTGAGGTTTATGTGAGGTAGTTAAAGAAAAACTGTTTCCATTAACTGATCGTAAAAGGACGATGGGACAAAGTTTAAAGATTTTGGGCAAGATACACAGGGGGGAACGTGAGGAACAAATTTTACACGCTGAGTGGTGTCAATGCTTACACTGAAAAGACCGATAATATCCAGGTCCTGATGAATCGAGTGATTCTTGCAGACTCTGATGTGATCTTTCGTTTGAATTTCCCATCTGCAAAACCTCATCTTCTGATAGCCTGTGAAGGGAGTTTACAAAATCCATCACTGTCAGTCCAGGATAGAAATTGGGGACGGACAAACATTACTCCTGGGTTGAGTCTACTGTGTGTAAATTCTCCTCTTCTCACCCTCTGTAAAAGGAATTTCCAAAATCCAACCTGTCAGTCAAGGATAGAAAGGCACAACATTCTCTCCTCCTGCTACCTGGACCAGGATGACCGCGCATGCGCCCTGCTGGACATTGCCCCCTATAAAAATGGCGGCCCTTACCCCGGGCCTGGCGAAGGGAGAAATCCAGACTTTTTCGGCCCTTTCTCTGTAAACACAAGACCGGTACCTTGTTATTTGGGGTCTGCGGCCTGCACTGTGTCTTTATGAAGCCACTCCACTGGCTCCATTCCTTCTCACACATCCACTAACTCTGTTAGTTTGCTCCGCTCGACATTCTCTCACCCGCTCTGAGCAGCCTCGGACACAGACCAGCACTGCGCATGCTCATGAAACACATCGCAACGCGCATGTGCGGGGTGCTGCTGTGTGGATAGGGCACATTCTGTCCCGCAGAGAATGCTGGGTGAGCCCTCCGCCATTGAAAGTTGAAAATGTGGAATCAACTCTGTCGTATAATCAGAACACGATGGATACCTTACAGTCATGATTTAAAATTGTTCAATTGAATCAATTCATCCAGCGACTGAAGTGCTCTGGCATGCAACATAATTTTCTCCAGGATGTAATGAACAGCAGAACAAACCCCTACAGTTAGATCTGAACTCAATGGAGTCTCAGCAGATGGGGTGAGGTTGTGATTCTTTTCCTCCCATACATGGCACATTTAAACCGTGTCTTGCAGTGGCAGCGCTCTGGTTGTGGATTAAATCCTTTGAACTTTTAAAGTTGGAGTTTTTTTTATTCATTCATGAGATTTGGGCTTCAAGGGCATGGCCACCATTTATTGCCCTTCCCTGGTTGCCCCTGAGAAGGTGGTGGTGAGCTGCCTTCTTGAACTGCTGCAGTCCATGTGGTGTAGGTATACCCACAGTGCTGTTAGGAAGGGAGTTCCAGGATTTGAACCCAGCGACAGTGAAGGAACAGCAATAAATTTCCAAGTTAGGATGGTGAATGACTTGGAGGAGAACTTCCAGGTGTTGGTGTTCCCATCTATCTGCTGCCCTTGTCCTTCTAGATGGTAGTGGTTGTGGGTTTGGAAGGTGCTGTTGAAGGCACCTTGGTGAATTCCTGCAGTGCATCTTGTAGATGGTACACACTGCTGCTAATATGCGTCGATGGTGGAGGGAGTGAATGTTTGTGGATGTGGTGCCAATCAAGAGGGCTGCTTTGTCCCGGACAGTGTCAAGCTTCTTGAGTGTTGTGGGAGCTGCACTCATCCAGGCAAGTGGCGATCATTCCATCACACTTCTGACTTGTGCCTTGTAGATGGTGGACAGGCTTTGGGCAGTGAGGAGATTCGTTTCTCGTCGCACAATTCCTAGCCCCTGACCTGCTCTTGTAGCCACAGTATTTATATGGCTAGTCCAGTTCAGTTTCTGGTCAAAGGTAACCCCAGGATGTTGACAATGGAGGATCAGTGATGGTAATGCCATTGAACATCAAGGGCCGTTGGATGGATTCTCTCTTGTTGGAGTTGGCCATTGCCTGACACTTGTGTAGCACGTATGTTACTTGCCACCTGTCAGCCCAAGCCAGGATATTGTCCAAGTCTTGCTGCATTTGGCCACGGACTGCTGCAGTATCTGAGGAGTCGTGATGGTGCATCATCAGTGAACATCCCCACTTCTGACCATATGATGGAAGGAAGGTCATTGATGAAGCAGTTAAAGATGGTTGGGCCGAGGACACTACCCCGAGGGACTCCCTTCGTGATGTCCTGGAGCTGAGATGACTGACCTCCAACAACCACAACCACCTTCCTTCGTGCTAGTTATGACTCTAACCAGCAGAGAGTTTTCCACTGATTCCCATTGACTCCAGTTTTGCTAGGGCTCCTTAATGCCAGACTCTCAAATGCGGCCTTGATGTCAAGGGCAGTCACTCTCACCTCATCTCGGGGGTGCAGCTCTTTTGTCCATGTTTGATCCAAGGCTGTAATGAAGTCAGGAGCTGAGTGGCCCTGTTGGAATCCATACTGGGCGTCAGTGAGCAGGCTATTGCTAAGCAAGTGCCGCTTGATAGAACTGCTGATGACCCCTTCCATTACATTACTGATGATGAAGAGTAGACAGATGGGGCAGTAATTAGCCAGGTTGGATTTGTCCTGCTTTTTGTGTACAGGACATACCTGGGAAATTTTCCACATAGCCGGGTAGATGCCAGTGTTGTAGCTGTACTGAAACAGCTTGGCTAGGGGTGCAGCAATTTCTGGAGCACAAGTCTTCAGTACTATTGCCGGAATATTGTCAGGCCCCATAGCCTTTGCAGTAACCAGTGCCTTCAGCCATTTCTTGCTATCACGTAGAGTGAATCAAATTGGATGAAGACTGGCATCTGTGATGCTGGGGTCCTCCGGAGGAGGCCGAGATAGATCATCCACTCAGCACTTCTGGCTGAAGATTGTAGCAGATGCTTCAGCCTTATCTTTTGCACTGATGTGCTGGGCTCCTCCATCATTGAGGATGGGGATATTTGTGGATCTTCCTCCTCCAGTGAGTTGTTTAATTATCCAGCACAATTTACGACTGGATTTGGCAGGACTGCAGAGCTTAGATCTGATCCGTTGGTTGTGGGATTGCTTTGCTATCTATCACTTGCTACTTATGCTGTTTGGAGCACAAGTAATCCTGTGTTATAGCTTCACCAGGTTGACACCTCATTTTTAGGTGTGCCTGATTCTGCTCCTGGCATCCCCTCCGGCACTTTTCATTGTACCAGGGTTGGTCCCCTGGCTTGATGTTAATGGCCGAGTGGGGGATATACAGGACCATGAGGTTACAGATTGTGTTCGAGTACAATTCTGCTGCTGCTGATGGCCCACAACGCCTCATAGAGGTCCAGCCTTGATTTGCTAGATCTGTTCGAAATCTATCCCGTTTAGTACAGTGGTAGTGCCACACAACACGATGGAGGGTCCTGAAGGCAGGACTTCATCTCCATAATGACTGTGCGGTGGCCACTCCCACTGATACTGACGTGGACAGATGCATCTGTGGCCGGCAGGTTTGTGAGGATGAGGTCAAGTATGTTTTTCCCTCTTGTTAAGAGGTGGGAAAACTAGATAAACCCCTTTGCTCACATGAAGTATCTGAATGGGCTTGCACCGGCGAGACTGTGTTGCTGTGTCTGTAAATGGGATGATAGAGGGAATCCCTTTCCATTTCCAGCTAGTGAATGATCTGTTAACAGTGTGAGTTTACCTGTACAGTTTCAGCTCAGACA
The DNA here is from genome assembly GCF_964194155.1 of Cetorhinus maximus. NCBI lineage: Eukaryota > Metazoa > Chordata > Chondrichthyes > Lamniformes > Cetorhinidae > Cetorhinus > Cetorhinus maximus. The sequence goes on along the minus strand of NC_135901.1, from coordinate 64,647,391 downwards.
TGGATCTCAACACCTTCTAGTAATGGGTTCCACATTCTTAGCACTAATCAGTTAAAGAAAAGCAAAATACTGCAGATGCTGGCTATTTGAAAGAAAAACTGAAAATGCTGGAATTCTCAGCAGGTCTGGTAGCTTCTGTGGAGAGAGGAACAGTTTTCATTTCAGGTCTGTAACCTTTCATGAGAACTGCACTGCATCTGAACTGTTAATTATGCCTCTCAATCCAAGGATGCTGCCAGATGTGGTCAGGGAACTCAAGATGAAAAAGAAAATTCCCTTTGAGGAATGGAATCCGAGGAGAATGAAGGGTGAACTGTCCGACTGACCAGAGACAGTCAAGGCACCTTTCCCTTCTTTAAGACGCTGGAACACTGACTCTGATGTTCTCAGTGATAATAACTGATCTGAGACATTGAAAGGATTCTCGTTACTGCACATCAGGAATTCAAACCTAATATTGGCTTCGGGGCAATCAGAATATTTGGAAACAGACAAGATGCTGAAAGGCTCGAAGGGAGATGGCACCGGTTGTAGGAGAGCTGGCTCCCAGTGACATGGGTGTGTCTGCATTGGGTGAGATCAGAGTGTTTCCATGTATCCACAATGAATGTCCCAAAGATTATTTTGGAAGATTAAATCTAACAGAATGATTGACATTTGGGTAGTGTCAGTTTGAAGATTTGACTTACTCACACCCTGGTTGGGATACCTTACAGTTGGAACTTGTCTCACTTTATGTGGAACAATTGGCCAGCACATTTGCCTATTGACTGAAAGGTTGATGGTTCGAAACCATGTAGGGATGTACGTTTCACTGTTTTCCCCCCCATCAGCATTCATTGTCACATAGTTCTGTTGTCAAGGGGTATTTGAGATGCAAGAAAATATCCCCAGCTCTGCAGTTATCCAGTGAGTTCCCACTTGAACACTTTTTAAAAATTAACTTTTCTGTCAAATATAATATGAATAGATTTGGAACTACTATGCACCTTCATCTAACCCATTAGAAACCCATGAAATTATTAGATTTAAACAAGCCCATCAATTATTCTCTCTTCCTCAGCTCCACGGTGAGTGAGACAAGGAAAAGCAGAAAAGCAGCAATATTCCGGCCCCACACTCTCCAATCACCCGCTGCCAGCAGAAAGCGGCAACTGCAGCTTCAATCAGCGGGTTACTGCCCATCCCTGGGACACAAGACACTCCAACCCGGGCCAAACCACCCAATACACTGAGCACAGGCTCAGGAAAACACAGGTAGATTATATCCCAGTCACTCAACCTCCGAGCCGCATTTACAGGATACCCGTGTGAGTAAGTCACAAATGAAGAAACACCAACTTTCTAAATCTTTTCACTGTAAAATTCCCCCATTTTATTGAAAAACTGACTGTTGTGAATCTGAAAATGAGCACCATGGGATTTGTGTTACCGAGTTACTTGTTTTACATTGTTTGTCTGTCAGGTTTGCAATTCAAATTGTGTTGGATGTTGAAGTGAATCCGATATCAAAATGAGGTCACAAAGCAGGTAAATATTAAACCCAGGAAAAGATCCTGAGGAAAATGGATCAAAATGCTTGGAAGGAGCTGCAGCTAAGAAGCAGAAGCTGTGAATGATGTTACTGACGATTGAGTGGAAAGCATTGGGCCCTTGGGCTTCTGTTGGTCAATTCCTTTCCCTCCCATTGCAGTCAGACAGTTATCTCACTGTGGTAAGCGATATGGGTATTGCATTTCTAAATACCTGACCTGCTTAGTTGGTAGAGCATGTGTCCTTTAATCTTTTTGAGCCCCATTTTGGGCGCTATTGTTTTTAAAACTTTGTTGCTTTCATCGTGATCCCCAGCTCTCCATTCCTCCAGCAGTTTCACCGCTCAAACTGAGTCTTTCTCCAGCCCAATTTGTTAATCTCACTGAGATTCAGACACTGTGGGGAAGCCACTCCCTGACCGCCCACCACAGGGTCAGGAACTGGTCGAGTGGCTTTACGGTCTGAATAAGATCCAACAGGAAGTCCCCTCCTGTGTCCCACCGGACGGCAGCTGGGGTCAGTCTGAGGACCTGAATAAGAATCACAGGAGCTGGAGAACTGAACCCAGCCAGGGTAGAGGGAGGGAGAAAAATGGGAGTGGAGGAAGGAAATGGTGGAGATGGTGCGATGGGTTTGGATTTCAGCAGAGTGAAGATGGAGAGCGTGTTGGGTGGAGATTCACAGCTTTGGGGGAACAATAGAGGAAAAAAATATTCCATAGCAACGAGAATTATCTGTTCTGAATTTCTATCCTGTGCTGACAGTGAATAATTCTGTAAACTCCATTTGCAGGATATTGAAGGGAGAGTATTTGCGGAGAGGAGACTCCAAACAAAAACCTTGGCCCGAATTTACAGCAGGGGTTCTCAAACAGAGGGCTATGACTCTCGGTGAGGTCGAGAGCATAGTGGTATTGTCACTAGGTTTGTATTTCGGAAACTCAGGGGAACGCTTTGGGGAAACAAAAACAGAATTACCTGGAAAAACTCAGCAGGTCTGGCAGCATCGGCGGAGAAGAGTACAGTTGACGTTTCGAGTCCTCATGACCCTTCAGCAGAACAGATGCTTTGGGGAAGTGAATTCGAATTCCACCATTGCAGATGGTGAAATTTAAATTCAATTAAAATCTGGAATTAAATATCTGATGTAACTGTTGTTTCTTGTTGTAAAAAAAAGTCCATCTGGTTCACTAATGCCCTTTAGGGAAGGAAATCTGCCATTATGGGCAATAAATGCTGGCCCAGCCAGTGACACCCATATCCCATGAATGAATAATATAAAAAAGGCAGTTAGGCACCAGAACTGAAGCGCTTCCAACAGTCTGGACATTTAGAAGGTCTCTCCCCTGTGTGAACCCACTGGTGTCTCAGCAGGTTGGATAAATGAGAGAAACGCTTTCCACACTCGGAGCAGGTGAATGGTCTCTCCAAAGTGTGACTGCGCCAAGGAGTTTCCAAATCAGGCTGGTAACAGGACCCCTTCCCCCATTTCCATGGATTCTCTCAATTATTACTGCATTTATGTTTTGACAGGCCAGATGATTGGCTGAAGCCTGGTCCACACACACAACACGGTTTCTCCACATTGTGAACGGTGCTTTTTCCTTCCACATTCAAAATCCGATGACATTCAGGTTATGATATATTGACCGGCTCTCAGATCCTGATGTGATGTTTGGCTTCAGTTTCCCGACTGCAAATCCTCCCCTTTTAATACCCCGTGAAATTGATTGAAAACAGACCAAAGGGAGTGAAAGAGAACCACAAAAACATAAAGGCAAGTTGTGAAATTGAGCTGAATGAATCTGGGAATTTGTGGGGCCGGCACGAGTAAAAAGTGACAGAAAACTGCCAGATTGTTATAAAAACCCAACTGGTTCACTAATGTCCTTCAGGGAAGGGAACCTGCCACCCGGTCTGGGCCCACACAAGACTCTGGTCTGCGTGGTCGGAGAGAAAGATGGGGCATGGCAAATGGACGATGTAAATCTGCAACACAACCAGAATGTTGACAGAATCAACCCAACTCACAGCCCACAGCACCCTGAATACAAGGGCAGCTGGTGCATGGGAAAACCATCATCTCCAGGACACACACCAGCGAGTTCACACTGGGGAGAGGCCATTCACCTGCTCCATGTGTGAGAAGGGATTTAACTGATCATCCAACTGCTGAGAAACCAGCGAGTTCACAAGTGACAGCAGGGGTTGGATTCTGCTGTTATTGCTGCTGTTAATCACATTCAGGGCTGAACCATGTTCATTCTGAAAGTTGGGGTTTGTTTCTGCTGATATTAATAATCCCTGTAACTGGGATAGAATTTAATGTTCTGATAATTCACTTGCTTTACTTTGTAACCTTTATTCTTCAAATTAAGTATCGTTCTTCTGCCTGTTCTCAAGGTTTTGAAAAATGAAACCAAACAGTGATTTATTTGTACTTCTTGCAGTTTAGTTACTGTATTCGCTGCTCACGATGTGATTGGCTCTACATCTGGGAAGACCAAACACAGATTGGGTGATCACTTTATGGAACAACCTCCGTTCAGTCTGTGAGCTTGACCCTGAGCTTCCGGTCACTTGTCATTTTAATTCTCTGCCCCACTCCCACTCTGACCTCTCTGTCCTTGGCCTCTTGCACTGTTCCAATGAAGCTCAATGGGAGCTCGAGGAACAGCAGCTCATCTTTCAATTCGGCACTTTACAACCTTTCGGACTCAACATTGAGTTCAGCAGTTTCTGCACCAACAGAGAGTTGTCAGGATCTGGAACATCCGATCTGGAAAGGTGCTGGAACCTGATTCTATCAGGAATTTTAAAAGGGAGTTTACAGGGATTTGAGATTGAGGAACTCACAGGGTTAACAATAGAAAGTGGGTGTGTGGGACTAAACACAACTGCTCTTTCAAAGAGACAGCACAAGCACAAAGGGTTGAATGGCCTCCTTGTGTGCTGTAAGTTTCTATGATTTGAGGAGTTGGCCATTTTGCCCCTCGAGCCTGTCCTACCATTAGCTGATAGTACAAGGATTAGATTGAAGGTTATGGACTATAGAGACAGGACAAATGCAGGGAAGAACTTTTTACACACCGAGTCATAATAACCCAGAACTCACTACCAAGGAGGCAGATTGAAGCAGACATGAACTCTGATTTAAAATGGAGATTGGATGTCGAGGGAAATAAACTTGCAGGGCCTTGGGGATACAGGAGGGGAATGGGACAGACTGGATTGCTCTAGAGAGCTTGCTGGACTCAATGAGCTGAATGGCTTCTTTCTGTGCTCTAATTACTCGGACTCATTTGTTTACTGTCTCCTCATAATTTAAATTTTGGAGTCCATGTTTTGGAGTCCAAGTTCAGGTAAATCTGCGCTGCACTCCCACTAAGTCCAATAGAGTCTATCCTTCCTAAGGTGTGCTGCTCAGAATTGAATACAGTATTCCTGTTCTGATCAATGGTCATGTTGACCTGAAATGCTAACTCTGTTTCTCTCCACCGATACTGCCTGACCTGCTGAGTATTTCCAGCATTTTATTTTTATTACAGTGGTTCAGGTGCGGTCTAACCTGGATTTTGAATATCTCGGTGCTTTTCCAGTCACTTCGATACCTGAAACCTTTTCTGACAAACAGAACAGACAAACCTTTTTCCTTCCACAGTCAAAGTCCGATAAGATTCAGGTTCTGACGAATCCAGTGACTCTGTCAGATGTTAATGTGACGTTTGGTTTGAATTTCCCGTCTGCAAATCCTCCCATTGAAAATCCTGTAAAAATATTATTTAAAAATCCATCCCTGTCAGTCCAGGAGAGAAATTAAGAGACAAACATTTCTCTGGGTTGGAGTTTGCTGTGTGTAAATCCTCCCCTTCTAACCCCCTGTAAAAGGAGTTTCCAAACACTCGGTGTAAACTGGGCTCCGGGAGTTTGTAATCCGGGTTTGGAGTCCTACACCGGGTGTTTGTGAATCCTCCCAGTCCACCCTCCGGCTCCAGTCCTCTCCTGCACTCGGCCCTTTCTCACCCGCTGGACTTTCAAGCTGACCGCCTTCAGCCTGGTACCGCGCATGCTCCACTCCCAGCCGGCTCCGCCCTCTCATTCACTCCGATTGGTTGGAGGACCAGCGGCACCCGCTCGGCACTCCAGGCCCGCCCTCCTCTTCCTCAGTCTGGAGCTGCCGTCAGTCATTCTGAGATGGAGCATGCGCAGTCCATTGGAACAGGCGGTAAGAGAGCTCGCGCGAGCGGAGTTAAAATGTGGGTTTAGAAAGACCGAGTGCGAATTTATAGCCGAAAGTAAAACCGTGAACATGGATGGGGCTGGCGGGTGGGTTGGGAGACTTCATAAACTCACGGTGTCGGCCCTAAGCCCTCAATAAGTAGCCATCGTTCCCGCGTTTAGCTGGACGAAGCTGAGGTCTACTTTCCGGAAGTAGGCCCGAGTTAACGGCCGCCAACTTTATAGGGGGCAAGGAGCAGCAGAGCGCATGTGCGGTCACCATCTTTATAGGGGGCAATGTGCAACAGGGAGCATGCGTGGGCGCCATCTTTACAGAGGCTGCAGGCCCGGATGAATGACCCGCAGGAAGGACAATAAATCAGAGATAGAGTTTGGTGTGAAATCAATGGGTTGTTGTAAAACAGGAGATCAGGGTAACAGTCAGAAACAACAACAACTTCTATTAACATCATACATCATCCCAGTGAGCTTCACAGGGAAATTATAAAACAAAGTTTGACACCCAGAGGCATAAGGAGATATTCGGGCAGAAGCTTCGCCAAGGAGTTTGAAGCAGTGTTAAATAGTCGCTTGTTTCAACAGAACTTGATTATTACTGAAAAGAGAGACAAGCTGCAGAGGGCATTTAAGAGTCAACCACATTGCTGTGAGTCTGGAGTCACATGTAGACCAGACAGATAAGGACGGCAGGTTTCCTTCCTGAAAGGACATGAGTGAACCAGATGGGTTTTTATAATAATTGGTAATGGTTTCATGGTCATCACTGCCATCTGCCATGGTGCGATTGGAACCTGGGTTTCCAGAGCATTACCCTGGGTCTCTAGAATACATGTCTAGTGAAAATACCACAACGCCATCCCCTCGCCTTAAAGCATCCTCAAGCCAGGTAGTAGTCAAGTCTACAATCTTCGGATCCATAGGCAGACGCATTATCCATTGTGCCACTGGCCCTGGTCATGTTCCTTCTGCCTGTAGAGGACAGTTCACTGTGCGTGAGTATATGTAGCTTCTCGCAAGTGTAAATGAGTCACATTACGAGCCCGACTGATAATCTTTGAAATTTGATGTTCTTGCATTTGTCCTGATGAGGACAAGATTAAAAGCTGTGACAGAATGTCTCCTTTTTTTAGCAATATTCAAGTGTCTTAAAGGAGGAAGGTGCAGTAGACAAAGGGAGAGATTTTGAGAGTTTGGGGATGAGGGTACTGAAGGCATGGTCAATAATGGTGAAGTGATTAAAATAGAAAATTCGAGCAGTGCAGATATCTGAGGGCATGTTGCATTGATAGGGAGGGATGTAGTCCATGTAGACTACATCAACTGCACTATCCTCATTGGATTTGAAAACAAGGATGAGAATTTTAAAAACAGGTTGTTTCTTGACGGGGAGCCAAGGCAGGTCAGGAAGCAGAGGGGAGTTGGGGGAATGGGACTCACTACGAGTGAAGACACAGACAGCAAACGTTTGGGTGGCTTCAGGTTTACAGAGGGAAGAATGTGGGAGATACGCGCAGTGCAGCTCCCACATTCTTCCCTCCGTAAACCTGAAGCCATCCAAACACCACATGGACCGCAGCGGTTCAAGAAGGCAGCTCACCACCACCTTGTCAAGGGCAACACAGGATGGGCAGTAAATACTGGCACAGCCAGCAAAGCCCACTTCCCATGAATGAATGAAAAAAAGTGTGTTGGAATTGTAGCTTGAGTCTGGTGGAGGCAACAGCAGGGATGAGGGTTTCAGCAGCAGATGCTCTCAGACAGGGTGAGGTCGGGTGATGTTACAGAGGTTGGAACAGGTGATCTTAGTGGTGGCACAGATTTGAGGTCAGAAGCTTACCTTGAGGTGAAATGTAACACCGAAGTTGTGAAGAGACTGGCTTAATCCAAGACTGTTCCCAGGGAGAGGGATGGGGTTGGTATGTAGGGAAATGGAGATTGGAGCAGGGACCGGAAAAGTCATAGATGGTCATAGTGTTATACAGCACAGAAACAGGCCCTTTGGCCCATCATGTCCGTGCCTGCCACCAAGCACCAATCTATTCTAATCCCATTTTCCAGCACTTGGCCTGTAACCCTGTAAACTGTGACGTTTCAATTGCTCATCTCAATACTTCTTAAATGTTGTGAGGCTTCATGCTTCTACCACCCCCTCAGGCAGCTTGTTCCAGATTCCAACCACCCTCTGGGTGAAATAATCCCTCCTCAAACCTCTTCTAAACCTCCTGCCCCTTACCTTAAATCTATGCCCCCTGGTTATTGATACCTCTGCTAAGGGTAAAAGTTTCTTCCTATCTACCCGATCTATGCCTCTCATAACTTTATATACCTCAATTAGGTCTCCCCTCAGCCTTCTCTACCCTAAGAATAACAACCCCAGCCTATACAGTCTCTCTTCAGAGCTGAAACACTCCAGCTCAGGCAACATCCTGGGGAATCTCCTCTGCACCCTCTCCAGTGCAATCACATCCTTCCTATAGTGTGGCAACCAGAACTGCACACAGTGTTCCAGCTGTGGCCTAACTAGAGTTTTATACAGCTCCAACATAACCTCCCTGCTCTGATATTCTATGCCTTGGCTAATAAAGGCAAGTATCCCATCTGCCTTCTTAACCACCTCATCTACCTGTGCTGCTAATTAGGGATTGATGGACATGTACACCAAGGTCCCTCTGATCCTTTGTACTTCCTAGGGTCCTACCATTCATTGTGTATTCCCTTGCTGTTCCAAAATGCATCACCTCACACTTCTCAGGATTAAATTCCGTTTGCCACCTCTCTGCCCATCTTATCAGCCCATCTATATCATCCTGTAATCTAAGGCTTTCCTCCTCACTAGTTACGACACGACCAATTTACGTGTCATTTGTAAACTCCTATGTTCACGTCTAAATCATTAATGTACACTACAAACAGCAAGGGTCCCAGCACCGATCCCTGCAGCATACCACATATCACAGGCTTCAAATCACAAAAACAACCTTCGACCATCACCCTCTGCCTCCTGACACTGAGCCAATTTTGGATCCAATTTGCCAAATTGCCCTAGATCCCATGGGCTCTTACCTTCTTGACCATTTTCCCGTGTGGGACCTTGTCAACAGCCTAACTGAAGTCCATGTAGACTACATCAACTACACTAGCCTCATCGACACAACTAGACACCTCGAAAAATTCAATCAAATTTATTGGACGTGATCTCCCCCTGACAAAAGTCATGCTGACTATCCCTGATTAATCGCTGCCTCTCCAAGTGGAGATTAATCCTATCCCTCAGAATTTTTTCCAATTAAAAGTGTCTTCAGTCATTTCAGTGTTTAATTGGAGTTAACTGTTCATCAGGAAGAAAAGCAGGAACCAGAATGGGCCATGAGACTGATCCCGGGTTTAACTCAGTTAGCGAGGGAGAGAAGGAAGGAAGGAAACCCTGGGAGGTTTGGAGAAACCACCTTCACGATCACTCATTAAATCTCCACACAGTAAGTTTTGGACACAAGGTTAACGTCTGCTATTCTGTATGGTCGGTCAGGGCGTTTCAGATTAATATTTTGTTACGAGTAATGGCTGAAGAGAATGTTATTGTTATCACCAGTTGTAGGAATTTATTAAAAAGATACAGAAAGAATTGTCCAAATCTCTGTTTGGATTTCAGCACAGGGAGGAGAGAGAGTGTGTGGGACGGGGATTTGTAGCTTTGGGGAAACAAGAGAGGAATAAATGTTCCATGAATTGTCTGTTCTGAATTTCTATCCTGCATTGACAGTGACGACTTTTGTAAACTCCTTTTGCAGAGAATTAGAAGGGGAGGATTTTCAGACGGGAAACTCAAACCAAACATCACATCAAGATCTGATAAAGTCACTCGATTCAGGACCTGAAAATCATCGTCTTTGACTGTGGAAGGAGAAATATTTGTCTATTCTGTCTGTGGGAAAAGATTTCAAACATCAGTGTGACTGGAAAAGCACCGAGACACACACACACCCGAGTGAGAGTGTTCCAGTGAACTGACTGTGGAAAGAGCTTTAAGCAGTTACACAGCCTGAAAAAAAATCACACATTCACAGTGGGGAGAAACTGTACACATGTTCTTTGTGTGTGGACGAGTCTTCAATTGATCGCCCAACTTGGAGAGACACAGGGACACCGACACCATGGAGAAACCGTGGAAATGTGGGGACTGTGGGAAGGGATTCAATTGTCCTTCCCATCTGGAAACCCACCGACGCAGTCACACTGGGGAGAGGCCGTTCTCCTGCCCTGAGTGTGGGAAGGGATTCACTCAATCATCCCAACTTCTAACACACCAGCGGTTACACACTGGAGAGAGACCATTCACCTGTTCCGAGTGTGGGAAGCGATTCACACAGTTAACCAGCCTACTGAGACACCAGCCAGTTCACACGGGAAAGAGACCGTTCTCCTGCCCTGTATGTGGGAAAGGATTCACTGGGTCCTCTGACCTGCTGAAGCACCAGCGAGTTCACACTGAGGAGAGGCCATTCAGCTGCACTTCCTGTGGAAAGAGATTCAGGTCTTCATCCAACCTCAATGCACACCAGCGAATTCACACTGGGGAGAGGCCATTCAGTTGCCCTGAGTGTGGGAAGAAATTCACTCAGTCATCTGCACTGCGGACACACCAGCGGGTTCACTCTGGAGAAAGGCAGTTCACCTGCACGGTATGTGGGAAGGGATTCACTGGGTCCTCTGACCTGCGGCAGCACCAGCAAACTCACACTGAGCAGAGGCCGTTCAGTTGTAACTTCTGTGGAAAGAGATTTGGGTCTTTTTGCAACCTGTTGAGACACCAGCGACTTCACACGGGAGAGAAGCCGTTCACCTGCTCCAATTGTGGGAAGGGATTTACTCAGTTTTCCAACCTGGTGACTCACCAGCGAGTTCACACTGGAGAGAGGCCGTTCACCTGCTCCGAGTGTGGGAAGGGATTCACTCAGTCATCCCAGCTGCTGAAACACAAGAGAGTTCACAAGCGACTGCAGGGGTTGGATTCTACTGTTATTGCTGCTGTTAATCACATCCAGGACTGAACCATGTTCATTCTGACAGTTGGGGTTTGTTTCTGCTGATGTTAATAATCCCTGAAACTGGGCTGGAGTTTAATATTCTGGATCTATAGCTGATTGTGTTCTCGGGGCTGCAGTGTCCCTTTATGAACCGCTGTCTCTGGTCTTTCCCCATAATTCAGGAACTCTCAACAGAAATTACTTTACAACAAGATTCTGAACTTTTACTTCGATCCTAAATTGATCTTTGGTACGAACTCTACAATTCAGTATCTGAGAGGTTCCACTGATTAACATCTCCAATTAGAAAGTGCTGATTAATCCTTGCTGCCAATTCTTATTGACTTGCACATTACTCACAGTGACACCTCCATTATCCACCAGGAAGAAGGGGAATGGGAATTGGTGGAGAATCGAGAGTTCCCAAATGTTACCCCTCCCGCCGGATACAGAAATCCCCTCGGCACAGGAATGGAGACAAGTTCAATCCAAGTAACGGACTGTAAGTAATCACTGTCTAATAACCTTATCAGATCTTCAGAAATTTATGGAACATTACAGAAATAGCTCACTCTCTCTCTTATGAAGAAAGCTTCCATAGCTTGCTAGCTGACAAACACAGGACAGGCCTGTTATCTCTGCCAAGGACATGTCTCTCACACACACCCTGAAACAAGACATTTCTCTTGCAATGAAGGCTAACATACCCTTTGCTTTCCTAATTACTCGCTGCCCTTGCCTATTTACTTTCATTGACTGGTGTACAAGGACACCCAGATCCCTTTGTACATCCACATTTCCTAATATATCACCATTTAAATAATACTCTGCCTTTCTGTTTATTCACACCGAAGCGTATAACTTCACCTTAATCCACGTTACACTGCATCTGCCATGTGTTTTCCCACACACACAACTTGTCTAAATCGCCCTGAAGCCTCCTTGCATCCTCTTCACAGCCCCGCCCAGTTTTGTGTCATCAGCAAACTTGGAAATATTGCATTTGGTTCCCTCATCCAAGTCATTTATATACATCGTGAATAGCTGGGGCCCAAGCACTGATCCCTGCGGTACATCACTGCCTGCCACCTGGAAAAAGACCCATTTATTCCCACTCTCTGTTTCCGGTCTGTCAACCAATTCTCAATCCATGCCAATATATTACCCTCAATCCCATGTACTTTAATTTTGCCCAACAGCCTCTTATGTGGGATCTCCTCAAAAGCCTTTTTGAAATCCAAATACACCACATCCACTGGGTTCTCCCTTATCTATTCTACTAGTTACATCCTCAAAAAACTCAAGTAGATTAGTTAAGCATGGTTTCCCTTTCATAAACCCATGCTGACTTTGTCTAATCCCGTTAATGCTTTCCAAGTGTTCTGTTACCACACCTTTAACAAAAGACTGTAGCATTTTCTCCACCACTAATGTTAGGTTAACTGTCTGTAATTTTCTGTTTTTTCTCTCCCTCTTTTTTAAATAGTGGGGTTACATTTGCCACCCTCCAATCTGTAGGAACTGCTCCAGAGTCAAAAGAATTTTGGAATATGACCACCAATGCATCCAATATTTCCAGAGCCACTTTCCTTAGTGCTCTTGGATGTAGATTATCGGGCCCTGGGGAATTTTCAGCCTTTAACCCCATTAATTTCTCTTGCACCTTGTTTTTTAACTCATACTGATTTTCTTCAATTCCTTCCTCTCACTAGACTCTTGGTTCCCTAACATTTCTGGGAAATTATTTGTGCTTTCTTTGGTGAAGACAGAACAAAAATGTGTGTTCAATTCTTCTGCCATTTCTTTGTTCCCCATTATACTTTCCCCCGTTTCTGACTATAAGTCTTCGCTAATCTTTTTCTCTTCACATTTTTATAGATGCTTTTACAGTCAGTTTTTTATGTTACTTGCAAGTTTACTATCATACTCCATTTTCCCCTTCTCAACCAATCTTTTTGTCCACTTTTGCTGAATTCTGAACTGCTCCCAATCCTCAGACTTGCTGCTTATTCTGGAAATCTTATATGTCTCGTCTTTGGGTCTAATACAATCCATAATTTCTTTTGTAAGCCATGGTTGAGCCACCTTTCCTTTTTTTATTTTTGCGCCAGACAGGAATGAATAATTGTTCTAATTCATGCATACGTTCCTTAAATATTAGCCATTGCTTATTCACTGCCAACCTTTTTAGTAAGGTTTCCCAATCCATCATTGCCAACTCGCACCTCATATGTGGAAGTTCCCTTTGTTTAGATTCAGGACCCATGTTTTGGATTCAACTTCTTCACCCTCGATCCTAATGAACAATTCTATCATTTTATGGTCGCTCTTCCCCAAGGGACCCCGAACAACAAGATTGTTAATTAATCCATTCTCATTGCACAATACCCAATCTAGGATAGCCTGCTCGCTCATTGGTTCCTCAATGTATTGGTCTAAAAACCATCTTGCACACACTCCAGGAAATTGTCCTCCACAGTATTATAGCTAGTTTGGTTTGGCCAATCTATATGTAGATTAAAGTCACCCATGATTACAGTTGTACCCTTATTATATGCGTCTCTAATTTCCTGCTTAATGCCTTCCCTTACATCTCCATTACTGTTTGGGGGCCTATAGACAACCCCCACCAACGTTTTCTGCCCCTTAGTGTTTCCTGTCTCCACCCAAACAGATTCCACATGGTGATTTTCCGTGCCAATATCCTTCCTCACTATTGCATTGATTTACTCCTTTACTAACAATGCTACCCCACCTCCTTTCCGATTTTTCTGTCCTCCCTAAATGTTGAATACCCTGGATGTTCAGTTCCCGTCCTTGGTCACCTTGCAGCCACGTCTCCATAATTGCAACTATATTATAAACGTTTATACCCATTTGCGCTGTTAATTCATCTACCTTATTGCGAATGCTCCGAGCATTAAGATACAATGCCTTTGGACTTGTCTTTTTAACCTTGTCAGTCATCTTAACTTTATTTTGTACTCTGATCCCATTTGTTTTTCACCCTTGTTTTTTTTGCCTTCCACTTTTGCTCCTTACTTTTCTGTCTTTTGTTTCTATCCTTGTTTCCCCCTCCTCTGTTTCCCTGCTCAGATTCCCATCCCCCTGCCATTCTAGTTCAAACCCTCCTCGACCGCACTAGCAAACACCCCCCTGAGGACATTGTCCCGGTCCTGCCCAGATGCCACCTGTCCTGTTGTACTGGCCACACCTTCCCTAGAACCTGTACCAATGTCCCAGGAATCTGAATTGCTCCCCCCAAACCATTTCTTCAGCCACGTATTCATCTGATAGATCCTGTTATTTCTACTCACACCAGTACCTTTGAGGTCTGACTTTTTAATTTACGTCCTAACTCCCTGTATTCAGCTTGTGGGACCTCATCCCTTTTTTTACCTATGTCGTTGGTACCAATTATGTGGCACTTACATTGGCTGTTCACCCTCCCCCTTCAGAATACGCTGCAGCCTCTCTGAGACATCCTTGACCCTGGCACCAGGGAGGCAACATACCATCCTGGAGTCTCTTTTCCAGCCGCAGAAACGTCTGTCTGTTCTCCTTACTACTGAATCCCTTATCTCTATAGCCCTGCCACTCTTCTTCCTCCCCTCTTGTGCAGCAGCGCCACCCGTGATGCCATGGACTTGGCTACTGCTGCTTTCCCCTGAAAAGTTGTCTCCCCCAACAGTATCTAAAATGTTATATCTGTTAGAAAGGAGGGCAGCCACAGGAGTATCCTGTACTACCTGCATTCCTCTACTCTGCCTGGTGCCCTTCCTGCCTGTTCAGTCTTTCCCAGTGGTGTGACCACCTCACTTCAACGTGCTGTCCACAATAATCGCAGCTCCAGCTCCGAAATGTGGTTAGCCAGTAGCTGCAGCTGAACACACCTCCTGCACACATAGCCACCAGGGACACTGGAAGTGTCCATTACTTTCCGCATAGTACAGGAGGAGCATATCACAAGTGCGAGCTCTGCTGCCATGATTTCCCTTTAGATTAAGCTTGTTAGTAACTCCCTTTGAAGAACACTAACTACGCTAGGGGCCTTATTCTACTGCAAACACTCCCACTCCAGTCCAAAGTCCTCACCTTATTTTGTTGAAGCTAATGCACTGCAGCAGTTTAATTAGTAGAAAAAGTAGAATAACTCACCTGACCCTACTTAACAATCAGCTGTGGCCCCTGCATCATGTCACTTTTTGAATCGTGACCTCCTCGCGCCGCTTTCAACCCTGAGTCTCCCCGGAACTCTCACTCTGTCCTCACACAGCTTTCAGCCCTGAGTCTCCCCGAAACTCTCACTCTGTCCTCACACAGCTTTCAGCCCTGAGTCTCCCCGGAACTCTCACTCTGTCCTCACACAGCTTTTAGCCCTGAGTCTCCCCGGAACTCTCACTCTGTCCTCGCGCCGCTTTCAGCCCTGAGTCTCCCCGAAACTCTCACTCTGTCCACACACAGCTTTCAGCCCTGAGTCTCCCCGAAACTCTCACTCTGCCCTCACACAGCTTTCAGCCCTGAGTCTCCCCGGAACTCTCACTCTGTCCTCACACAGCTTTCAGCCCTGAGTCTCCCCGGAACTCTCACTCTGTCCTCACACAGCTTTCAGCCCTGAGCTCAGCTGCCGCTCTTTTTAAATCTTCGTTCTAACTCTCAGCTCCCGCTCTTTTTAAATCTCCGCTCTCTCAGCTCCCGCTCTTTTAAAATCTCCACTCTCTCAGCTCCCGCTCTTTTTAAATCTCCACTTTGACTCTCAGTCCCGCTCTTTTTAAATCTCCACTCTGACTCTCAGCTCCCGCTCTTTTTAAATCTCCACTTTGACTCTCAGCTCCCGCTCTTTTTAAATCTCCGCTGTCTCAGCTCCCTCTCTTTTTAAATCTCCCTCTGACTCTCAGCTCCCGCTCTTTTTAAATCTCCCTCTGACTCTCAGCTCCCACTCTTTTTAAATCTTCGCTCTGACTCTCAGTCCCACACTTTTTAAATCTCCGCTTTGACTCTCAGATCCCACTTTTTAAAAATCTTCCCAAGGCCATCGCTCTTCTTGCACTGCCTCCCAGTCTCGCTCTGGAGTGATCACTATGAAGTGATCCACACTGGCTTCTGCCCAACACCCACACTCTAGCTCACAACAGTTAACCGTTCAGAGGAAACTGCAGCCACCAGCTACAAAGACCAGCACTCACGCTGTGTCATCGCAGAATTTTAACAGCACAGAAGGAGGCCATTCGGCCCATCATATCTGCACCGGCTCTCCAAATGAACACTCTGACCTAGTGCCATTGCCCTACCTATTCCCCGTACCCCTGCACATTGTTTCTATTCAGATAGTCACCTAATGCCCTCTTGAATGCCTCGATTGAACCTGCCTCCACCACACTACCAGGGAGTGCATTCCAGATGCGAACCACTCATTTTGTGAAAAAAAATTTTCTCGCTTCACATTTGTTTCTGTTGCAAATCACTTTACATCTGTCCTCTCGTTCTTGATTCTTATAAGAGTGGGAACGGCTTCTCCCTATCTACTCTGTCCAGTCCCCTCATAATTTTGAACATCTCTATCAAACCTCCTCTTCGCCTTCTTCTGTTCAAGGAGAACAGTCCCAACTGTCCCAATCTATCCTCATAGCTGAAGTTTCTCGTCCCTGGAACTGCACTTGTTAACCTCTTCTGCACTCTCTCCAATATGTCCACATCCTTTCTATAATGTGGTGCCCAGAACTGTACACAATATTCCAGCTGAGGTCTAATGAGTGACTTATATAAGTTCAACATAACCTCCCTTCTCTTGTACTCTATGCCCCTATTAATAAAGCCCAGGATACTATATGCTTTATTAACAATTCTCACCACCTTCAATGATCCAGGCACAAAGACACCCAGGCCTTTAAAATTTCAACCCTAATTTTATATTATCTGTCCATTTTCTTCCTACCAAAATGCATCACCTCACACTTCTCCGCATTGAACTTCTTCTGTCACCTGTCTGCCTACTCCACCAACTTGTTTATGCCCTTTTGAAGTTCTGCACTGTCCTCCTTGCAGTTTACAACACTTCCAAGTTTTGTACCATCCGCAAACTTTGAAATTTTCTCCTGTACACCAAGATCTAGATCATTAATATATATCAGGAAAAGCAAGGTCCCAATACTGGCCCCTGGGGAACTCCACTACAAACCTTCCTCCAGCCTGAAAAATACCCATTGACCATTACTCTCTACTTCCTATTTTACAGCCAATTTTGTATCCATGTTGCCAATGTCTCTTTTATTCCATGAGCAATAACTTTTCTCACAAGTCTGTTGTGTGACACTGTATCAAATGCCTTTTGAAAGTCCATGTACATCACATCAACAGCATTACCCTCATTGAACTTTTCTGTTACCTCTTCAAAAAACTCCAGCAAGTTGGTTAAACACGATTTCCCCTTTAGAAATCCATGCTGGATCTTCCTTATCAACCCATATTTTTCCATGTGACTACTAATTATATCCCGAATAATTGTTTCTAGAATCTTGCCCACCACTGAAGTTAAACTAAGATAAAAAACAAAATACTGTGGATTCTGGAAATCTGAAATAAAAACAGAAAATGCTGGAAAAAGTCAGCAGGTCTGACAGCATCTGTGGAGAGAGAAACAGAGTTGGCTTTTCGTGTCCATATGATCCTCCTTCAGAGCTGAAGTTAAACTAACTGGTCTGTAATTGCTGGGCTTATCCTCACAACCTTTTTTGAACAAGGGCATAATGTTTGCAATTCTCCAGTCCTCTGGCACCTCCCCTGAGTCTCGGGAAGACTGAAAAAATTATGGCCAGTCCCCCTGCAATTTCTACTCTCACTTCCTTCAATAACTTTGGATGCTTCTCATCCGGTCCCGGTGCCTTGTCAACTTTAAGTACCGATAGTCTATTCAATACTTCCTCCTTATCAATTTTGAACCCTCCTAGTGGCAGAGTTTCCTCATCTGTCACCATGGCCTGGGTAGCATCTACCTCCTTGGTAAAGATGGATGCACTGTGTTCATTTAATACCTCAGCAATGGCCCCTTCATCCATGTGTAAATTCCCTTTTAGGTCCCTAATCGGCCCTGCTCTTCCCTTTACTGCCCTTTTACTATTTCTATGCCTATAGGAGACTTTGGGATTCCCAAATTGATGTTGGCTGCCAGTATTTTCTCATAATTCCTCTTTGTTTCTCTAATATGCTTTTTTACCTCCACCCGAACCTTCTGTATTCCTCTTGGTTGTATTTTCTACCTGACACCTGTCATAAACACACATCTTCTTCATCTTAATTGCCATCTCCTTTTTCATCCAGGGAGCTCTGTCCATCTGTTTGTCCTCCATAACCAGTAAATTGTTCTCATGGGTAATGTGTCTTTCCTGTCTATTTAGCTTACGCATCATAGTTAAACTGTTGCTTCTCAATAAACTACTTTAAAATCACTTCTGAGCTCAGCCCCCTTTTTGGGAAATCTGTGACTCCCGAATCTAAATCTTACCAGCCATAATGAAGAGGGCAGTTCTGGTCGTCATATTATAGAAAAAGATATCGAGTCGCTGGATAGGGCCCAGAGCAGATTGCAATGGTGGTACCAGAAATGTGCAGGTAAACATACCAGGAAAGGATTGACAGACTTGGTCTCTTTTCTCTTGAGAAAATAAGGCTTAGGCTAATCGCGGTCTTTAAAATGATGAGAGATTTTGATGGAGTGGATAGAGAGAGAATGTCTCCTCTTGTGGGGAAGAGCATAACTAGAGACCATCAATATAGGATAGTCACCAAGAAATCCAAGAGGGAATTCAGAAGAAACTTCATCACCCAAAGAGTGGTGAGAAAGTGGAACTCGCTTCCACTGGGAGTGATGAAAGTGAATACTATAACTTTTGTTTAGTTGGAAAAGGCGCAATGTGTGGATGTGTTCTTTTTTTTATTTGCAAAGCACAGGGTCCTGTGTGTGAATATCTGTAGCTTCTAGCACGTGTAAGTGAGGCACACGATGAGACCGACTAATAATCTTAAATTGGTTGTTGGTGTAATTCTTAGCACAATCAGGATTGTTTAACAAGTTGTTATGATCCCCAGCTGTGGTTACCTCTGGACAAGCCTGATTGCAGAGTGGAACCCAGCTTGATAGATCCGAACTTTAATTTGTTTGTTTAGATATGTGGAGAGTAGCTACTGAACAGAGTCACAGGAGTCCGCTGATGAACTTTTAACAAAAGAATAAAACATTAATTAAACAAGAAAAAATGAACTATATTATAATACTCCTTCACGCACAAGTATACCTTTACAGATATATACAGATTTGTAAGGATAACACAAGTAACCAAAAGCTATCTTATACTCTAATGTTCACATAAGTACACAGTCCATGTAAACCAATAGGCACCCTGAGGTCAGACAAACCACACTCTGAAACCAAGTGACAGGTGCCACCTGAACCGAATGCTATGGATCTCTCATCAATTCCCCCACACGCTTGTCACAATGTGAGCCAACCAGTTTCACTGAACTCTGTCTTTCACACGACAGTTTCCAATGTCCACTCTCCAAGAACTCGCTTTGGAATCTTCTCCCAAACCAACACTTCCTCTCAGACGCCTTCCGCAAAGGTTCACCTCCAGAGTTTTGAACTCTTCTTCTGATGTTCCTTTCCCCTGGGTCACCACATGCATTCAAGCCAACTTCCATGCACTCCCTGTCATCAACTCAGCTGTCAACAGTACCACTGCTTCTATTCCCAGAGCAAAGCGTTACCGGCCTTCAGTTGTCTCTTTGGACCTTCTTGCCACTCACAATCTGTTCTCGCTTTAAATCTGCTTTCTGCAGCTTTTGTCCCTATAAATCTGAAGCTTGGAACTTTCTCCCTGCCCCTCACCCTTAAATTCATTAACAGGACCTTTTCCAGGTTCCTGTCCTTCCTTTGGCTAGAATGTCTGCTTGGGACTTTCTCCTGTTCTGTCTCACTCCTTTGGCCTTGAGACATATGGTTCTTTTGGGAAACCTGCAGCTTCTTCTCCCAGTGTCCAGTCTCTCTGAAGCCCTGGCTTCAAATGGCATGAAGCTGCTGTTCCTTAGTTTTTTATGTGTGTTTGTGGGAGGGAACTGCCTCTCTGGACCATATTGCTAGGCAACAGCGCTGTTCTTTTTTTCTACTCTTGTTTGCTTACCTTAGTTGACAGTTGTAAAACTCTCATTAGAAATACAAGCACCTTTCAAAGTGAAAGGAAAACTCAGTTTGACCTTTTTAAACCAACAAATACAGAAATACAAATCAAACTTAAACTTTAAAGTCTCATTCCGAACACCCACAAATGCTCAGAAAACTAACTTAAATTGCCTCTATTTCCGAACAAAGTGTTGTCCAATTGTGGAATCACATCTAATATTATTCAAGGGGAAACTAGACAAGCACAAGAGGGAGAAGGGAATGGGAGGTTACTATGATAGATTTAGATGAGGAAAGATGGGAGGAGCCTCTCTTGGAGCTTAACATCAGCATGGAGTGGTTGGGCTGAATGGCCTGTTTCTGTGTCATGTATCCTATGTAATTACACTCCTCAAGGGACTGGTTCTAACGTTTAGACTATACCACCTATTCTTAGACTGCCTAGCCAGCAGAAATAATTTCTATTCACCCTGTGTTCCCATTAATGTGATCAACTCTGCTGTTACTATTAATCACATCAGGAACTGAACCATGTTCATTCTGAGAGTTGGGGTTTATTTCTGCTGATCTTAATAATCCCTGTAACTGGGCTGAAGTTTAATATTTTGATGTCTGTTAAATAAATCAGTTTTGTTTCAAACACACAATGTCGAGTCTTTGATTTTTCCAGGATAAGAGGAGACTAATTAATGTCCTGTTACTGACTGCACCATTTTTGGATATTTTCTTCTTTCTAACTCTAGATTATTTCAGTTCTCAGACCTTTCGTTTCTCTCATGGACAAGTCCCAGCTCCCAACACCTCCCAGAGAGCCACTCTTCACCTTGGGCTCCAGGGGAGGTATTGGTTTTAAAAACAGAAAATGCTGGAAGTAGTAATCCATACTTTACTAACTGCCAATTGATTTTCTCCCAGATTATTGTCTCCAACCTTCCCCCACCACTAATGTGAAGCTGATTGTCCTGGAATTGCTGTGTTTTTGAACAGGGGTGTAACATTTACAATCTGTCAGTCCTTTGGCACCACTACTATATAAGGAGGATTGGAAGATTGTGACCAGAGCCTCCACAAGTTCCATGTGAAGGATGCTGTCTCTGACAGTGCAGCAGTCCCTCAGTGTCACCCTGGAGTGTCAGCCTAGATAATGTGCTCAGGTTTATTAATATTTCCTCGTTATTGACGTGGGTCATTAAGAAACAATGGACTCTTATGATGTCATCCAGTCCCAGTGCGATGATGTCATCCAGTCCCAGTGCGATGATGTCATGAAGACTATTAAATAGCAGCGGAGCCTTAGTGGTGAAAACAGTTTTGTTCAAGATGGCAGCAAGTCCATTACTGATAGATCAGCAAATGGAATTAATGGGAAAGAAAGTGAGGCAGCTCATGAACATCAGGAATATTGTTGTGGATTATGAAGATGAACAACATGTCGAGTATACATGTCCCATCTCCCGGCACACTGTCCCCGTCTCCTGACACATTGTCCCCGTTTCTAAATTTTTCCAGTTTGGATAAAAGGTCACTGACCTGAAACATTCTCTGTTTCCCTCTCCACAGAAGCTGTTTGACCTACTGAGAGTTTCCAACATTTTCTGTTTTGAGCTCGGATTTCCAGCATCTGCAGTATCTTGTTTCCGGGTCACAGTGGATCAGTTTTCTCTGAATTACCGTTCCCTGTTTAAAGGTGAAGAAGGGGATTTTAAAGAATGAGACAATAACTGTCCCCCTGTTCGACATGAAACTAAACTCACTGTTAATTCCTCCTCAGTAACAATTGTAAACACAAAGCTTCCAGCCGGGATTGAACCGGGGACTTTCTCATGTAAAGTAAAGGTGATAATCAGTGCACTAGGGAAATGAGTGTGAATCCCCCCCGGACAGAGGGGAACTGACCATCCATCTCTAGCTCTAATTCCCAAACAGAAAATGCTGCCAAGAATCAGCAAGTCAGGCTGAGTCTGTGGCCGCTCTCACCATCTGAAACCGTCACAATGCCCGGCTGATTGACGGCAGCTCCGGACCAATAGGAAGAGGGGGCGGGACTGGAGGACCGTGCGGGAGCGGTTGGTCCTCCAAACAATCGGAGTGAATGAGGGGCGGGGCTCGAGCGCTGAGGCTCCGCGCAGGCGCAGTGTCATTGTACCTGAAGCCCGGGGAGTGCGGGAGCTGAAGGACGAAGGAGGCGGGAAAGGGTGAGTGACAGCCGAGTGCAGGAGAGAAATGGAGTCAGTGTGGACTCGGAGGCTTTATGAACACCCGGTGCAGGCCTCCGGACCCGAATTAGAAACTTCCGGTCTAGCGTTTGCGCTTAAACGACAACTGAGACTCTTCAGGTCTCAGACCCGGGGTAACGGCCGCCATCTTTATTGGGGGCAATGTGCAGCAGGGCGCATGCGCGATCATCCTGGTCCAGGTAACAGGAGGAGAGAATGTTGTTCATTTCTATCCTGGACTGACAGGGATGGATTTTGGAAACTCCTTTTACAGGGGGTTAGAAGGGGAAGATTTACACACAGCAAACTCAAACCAGGAGTAATGTTTGTCTCTTCTGAATATTTAATCCTGAACCTACAGTGATGATTTTTTTTTTAACAGGATTTTTGAAGATCTGGAATTTGAGGCAGGAAACATCAACCAAATCTGACAGAGTCACTTAGTTCATCATGTCCTGAACATCAATGGATTTTGAACATAGAAGGAAAAAGCACTGTTCACAGTGGGGAGAAACCGTACATGTGTTCTGTGTGTGGACAAGGCTTCAGCGAATCATCTGGCCTGTTGAGGCATAAGCACAGTCACAACAGGGGGAAACCGTGGAAATGTGGGGACTGTGGGAAGGGATTCAGAACCCCTTCAGAGCTGGAAATTCATCAGCGCAGTCACACCGGGGAGAGGCCGTTCACCTGCTCTGAGTGTGGGAAGCGATTCATTCACATATCCACCCTGCTGACACACCAGCGAGTTCACACTGGGGAGAGGCTGTTCACCTGCTCCAAGTGTGGGAAAGGATTCACCTGATCATCCAACCTGCTGAGACACCAGCATGTTCACACAGGGGAGACACCATTCACCTGCTCCAAATGTGGGAAGAGATTCACTCGGTCATCCACCCTGCTGCAACACCAGCGAGTTCATGCTGGGGAGAGGCCATTTACCTGCCCTGAGTGCGGAAAGGGATTCACTACCTCATCTGTCTTGTCGAAACACCAGCGAGTTCACACTGGAGAGTTCGCCTGCCCTGAGTGTGGGAATGCATTCACTGATTCATCCACCCTACAGAAACACCAGCGAGTTCACACTGGGGAGAGACCTTTTCAATGTCCAGACTGCGAAATGTGTTTTAAGAGTTCCGGAGAGCTGATATCTCATCAACGTGTTCACACTGATGAGAGACCGTTCAGGTGCTCTCTGTGTGGGACTGGGTTCAGGTGGTCATCTCAACTCACTGTGCACCAGCGAACTCACACTGGGGAGAGACCATTCTCCTGCTCCGAGTGTGGGAAAGGATTCACCCAGTCATTTAACCTGCTGAGACACCAGCATGTTCATACTGCTGAGAGACCTTTTAAATGCCCAGACTGCGGAAATTGCTTTAAAAGTCCCAGGGAATTGATATCCCATCGACGTGTTCACACTGACGAGAGACCATTCAAGTGCTCTCAGTGTGGGGCTGGGTTCAGGCATTCATCTCACCTCACTGTACATCTGCGTACTCACACTGGGGAGAGACCATTCACCTGCTCCAAGTGTGGGAAGGGATTCACTCAGTCATCTCACCTGCTGACACACCAGCGAGTTCACAAGCAACAACAGTAATTGGATTTTGCTCTTACTCACATCCAGAACTGAACCCCATGTTCATTGGGGTCTGCTTCGGCTGATGTTAATAAACTCCAACACAATTATAGGTGTTAATATTATGAATAAAAATGAAATAAATAAGTTTTGTGTTCAACAGACAGTGTTGAGCCTCTTTAATATCTCTAACACAAGTTAGTTCCTTTTGAAGGGCTCTCCCTCTCTCCTGTCTCCTCCACCCTCAACAACAAGTGTGAGGAGCTCATGGAGCTTCTTTGTCACGAAGATTGAGACA
This sequence comes from Cetorhinus maximus, assembly GCF_964194155.1. Taxonomy (NCBI): domain Eukaryota; kingdom Metazoa; phylum Chordata; class Chondrichthyes; order Lamniformes; family Cetorhinidae; genus Cetorhinus; species Cetorhinus maximus. The sequence continues at coordinate 64,623,325 of NC_135901.1, read as the reverse complement.
ATCCGATCAGCTGCTTCTGCTGCTTCCCTCCCTTCCACTAGCCCACTGAGACAAACTGTCTCTTAACTCCCCCCTTGTCTGAGCCCTGAACCCACATCTTTCTCCATCCAGCCTCCACATACTCAGCAAGTTCAGACTGCAGAGAGAGGTTTAAATGCTTAGATGTATCAAGAGCTTTAAAAACCCACATTCACTGATGTTTCACCAGTGCATTCACTCCGGTTCCACTCCATTCACCTGCTCTCACTGCGGGTAGAGGTTCAGGTGATTGTCCATCCTGCTGCGACACCAGTGAGTTCACACTGGGGAGAGGTTATCCACCTGCTCCATGTGTGGGGAGGGATTCACTGATTCATCTAACCTGTTGGCACATCAGTGAGTTCACACTCATCAAAGATCTTTTAAACGTCTGGATTGTGGGAAGTGTTATAAAAGTTCTCTGGAGCTGACGTGCTATCAACATGTTCACACTGACAAGAGACCGTTCAGGTGCTCTCGCTGTGGGACTGGGTTCAGGTGATCATGTGAACTCAGTATCTACCAATGCACTCGCACTGGGGAGAGACTGTTCACCTGTTCCGTGTGTGGGAAAGATTCACTCAGTCATCCCACTTGACTACACATCAACCTGTTCATTCTGATAAGAAACCGTTTCAAAGTTCTGCCTGTGAAAGAGATTTTAAACCAAAGTAGATGCTCTGAAACACTAACACATTCAACCTCACCATCCCTGGGTTTGTCCTGTCCCAGATGCAGGACAGACCCAGCAGAGGTGGCAGGACAGTGATATACAGTCGGGAGGGAGTTGCCCTGGGAGTCCTCAACATCAACTCCGGACCCCATGAAGTCTCGTGGCATCAGGTCAAACATGGCCAAGGAGACCTCCTGCTGATTCCCATGTACCGCACTCCCTCAGCTGATGAATCAGTGCTCCTCCATGTTGAACACCACTTGGATGAAGCACTGAGGGTGGCAAGGGTGCAGAATGTACTCTGAGTGGGGGACTTCAATGTCCATCACCAAGAGTGGCTTGGTAGCCTCACTACACACTGAGCTGGGCAAGTCCGAAAAGACATAGCTGCTAGACTGGGTCTGCGGCTGGTGCTAAGTGAACCAACAGGAGGGAAAAACATACATCATCACCAACCTGCCTGCTGCAGAGGCATTTGTCCATGACAGTACCTGTAAGAGTAACCACCACACAGCCTTTGTGGAGATGAAGTCCGGTTTTTACATTGAGGATACCCTCCATCGTGTTGTGTGGCACTATCACCATGCTAAATAGAATAGATTTCGAACAGACTGGGCAGCCATGAAGTGCTGTGGGCCATCAGCAGCAATGTACTGAATCACAATCTGTAACCTCATGGCCCGGCATAACTCCCACTCTACCATTGTCATAGAGCCAGGGAATCAACCCTGGTTCAATGAAGAGTGCAGGAGGGCATGCCAGGAGCAGCACCAAACATACCTAAAAATGAGGTGTCAAGCTGGTGAAGCTATAACACAGGATTACTTGCATGCCAAACAGCATAAGCAGCAAGTGATAGGCAAAGCTAGGCAATCCCACAACCAATGGATCAGATCTAAGCTCTGCAGTCCTGTCACATCCAGGAAGGGGACATCAATAGTGTTGTCAAGCGGCACTTGCTCAGCAATAATCTGCTCATTGATGCTCAGCTTAGGTTCCGCCATGTCCTCATTACAACCATGGTTCAAACATGGGGAAAAAAGCTGAGCTCCAGAGATGAGGTGAGAGTGACTGTCTTTGGCATCAAGGCAGCATTTGACTGAGTATGCCATCAATGAGCCCTAGCAAAACTGGAGTCAATGGAATAAGGGGGAAAACTCTGCTGTTTGGAGTCATACCTAGCACAAAGGGAGATTATTGCCATTGTTGAAGGTCAGTCATCTCAGTTCCAGGACATCACTGCAGGAGTTCCTCAGGGTAATGTCCTCGACTAAACCATCTTCAAGTGCTTCATCAATGACCTTCCTTCCATCATAAGGTCAGAAGTGGGGATGTTCGCTGATGATTGCACAATGTTCCACACCATTCGTGGCTCCTCAGATGCTGAAGCAGTCCATGTCCAAATGCCAAAAGACCAGGAGAATATCCAGGCTTGGGCTGAGAAGTGGCAAGTAACATTCGTGCCAGACAAGTGCCAGGCAATGATCATCTCCAACAAGAGAGAATCCAACCATCGCCCTTTGATGTTCAATGGCATTATCATCACTGAGTCCACCGCTATCAACATCTTTAGGGTAACTTGACCAGAGACTGATCTGGAATAGCCAAATAAATACTGTGGCTGCAATTCCAGGTCAGAGGCTAGTAATCCTGCGACAAGTAACTCACCAGCGAATTCACACTGAGGATAAGCCATTCAGCTGCACTTCCTGCGGAAAGAGACACCAGCAGGGGTAGGGGTTGGATTCTGCTGTTATTGCTGGTCTTAATCACATGCAGGACTGATAGTCTGACTGTGATTGGTCTGTTTGTGTTGATGTTATCAACCCTATAACTGGCTGGAGTTTAATACTCTGGGTATGTCATTGATTTTCAAGGCTGCATTGTCGCTTTCTGAAAGCACCATCTGTGATCTCGCCCCTTAATTCAGGAATTCTTGACAGGAACTCGGTTTCAATAAAGTTATGAACTTGTAATTCAATCTTAAATTGATCTTTAGTACAAACTCTACAATTCAGTGTCTGCGATGTTCCACTGATTAACATCTCCAATTAGAAAGTGCTGATTAATCCTTGCTGACAATTCTTACTGACTTGCACATTACTCACACTGACACCTTCATTATAGAGACATATAGGAACAAAAGACTGAGGAGCAGAAGCAGGCCATTCAGCTCTTTGAGTTTGCTTCAATTAGATCATGGCTGATCTGGTTGTGATATCAACTCCACTTTCCTGTCTCTCCCCCATAATCCTTGACTCTGTTGTTTATCAATAATCTGTCTAACTCAGCTCTGAATACATTCAATGACCCAGCCCCCACTGCTTTCTGGAGAAAATAATTCTACATAACAATGACCCTTTGAGAGAACATTTCTCATCAACTCTGTCTTAAATTGTAGACCACATATTCTTAAACTGTGTCCCCTCGTTCTAGTGTGTCCCACAATCTGAACCATCCTCCTGCTATCTACCCTATCAAATCCCCTCAGGATTTGAAGAAGAGTCATACAGACTCGAAACTTTATCTTTGTCTTTCTCCCAACGGATGCTGTCAGACCTGCTGAGTTTTGTGAGCATTTTTTGTTTTTGTGCCCTTAGGATTTTATCTGTTTCAATATGATCACCCCTCATTTTTCTAAACTCCAATGGGTAAAGGTCAAATTTTCTTCAGAAGATTCAGGGATGAGTTGAGTGAACCTTCGCTGAATGTTTTCAATGCAATTATATCTATTTCTAATAAGGAGACCACAGCTGTACACAATATTCCAAATGTGGTCTCATCAAGGCCCTGTACAGCTGCTGTAAAACTTCCCTACTTTTATATTGGTGAAACTTAATTATCAAGGAACATAAACAAAATAGTGAAATATTTACAGGTACATCGACAAAAGCTTCATCAAACAACATTGATATTGATGGATCTTGGAATTTGCTGAGTTCAATCGTTTCTGACCCAGCAGCAGCAACATTTGGTAAAGGTGGTACCCACAACAAAGACTGGCTTGAGACCTACTCAGCAGAGATGAATCTGACATTGAAGCAAAAAGCAAAGTCTACCTGATTACAACATAAACCCAACAGCTAGAGCATTGTGTAATTAGCTGAGACAGTTGTATAAAAGACAGGGAGATACTGTGTAAATAAACACTGGATCAGCCAACGTAAAGAAACCCAAACTGCCTGTGACAATGGAAATCTACGTGCTGTGTATGATGGGATCAGGAGGGTGCTTGGCCCGACCATCACCAAAGTTGCCCCTGAAATAAGCAGATGGCGAAGTTCTCACTGACAGAAGTAAATAGATGTCCACTGGGTTGAACACGACGGACATACATCTCCCAGTCTCTGTTTGACTGTCTCTTGCAGCTTCCTGCAAGGTTGAGTTGGACGAGGAACCCTCATCACCTGAGCTCGAAAAGGCCATTGATTGTTTAGCAAGCGGAAAGACACTCAGCAAGGATGGAATTCCAGCTGAAATGCCCCAACCCGGAAAGTCCCATCCACTGTCACAGCTCATTAGCTCCTCCTCCTCTGTTGGGAGGTAGGATCATTCCACACGACACGAATGATGCAAAGATCCTCACATTATACAAAAACAAGAGTGACAGAGGAGATTGTCACATTTACAGGGACATCTCACTCCTCAGCGTCACAGGGACGACCTTCACTAGGGTCAGGCTTGAAAGACTCCATCTACTTGCAGACCGAGTGTATCCAGAAGCACAGTGCAGTTTCTGTGCTGGCAGATCTACAGTGAACATGATCTTCTCCATTCTCCAGCTCCAACAGAAGTTTACAATTGGGATTGAATATAAAATGCTGCCAGCTTCTGTGCTGAGAAAAGTGAAAGGTTATAATTACTGAGTGAAAGTAAACCTTTAAGTATGAATTACAAAGAACTTGTACAATTGTAAAAGGCATCGAAAAGTTGGATTCCCTAAAGATAAGCTTCAGCCTTGAGGTTATGATGTGGAGCTCACAAGCTGTGGGACACTTCACCCTCTTTAACTCTTTTTAGTCTCAGAAAGTTGAAGTTTTTGTTTATTTGTGAAAGGAAACTTTTCCAGTTCTACTTTTCTTCAGTTTTTTTTGCACTTATTTGGAAAGATGCCTGAAGAAAAGCTGAGAAAAAAGCAAAAGATTTTAAAAGCAGATTAAAATGGTGTTTGGTTCATCTTTGACCTGAAAATAAAGTTATGTAAAGTTGACACAATTGTGCATATTTGTGAATGTTTGATCCACCCTTTTGCAAAGAAGCAGAGAAGTTAACCCTTTCCATTGACAGTACGTTGACAATTTAAACTGCAGACTTTGCCACGTTAAAGATTTGGCTTCATTCCATTTGTTATCTTTCAAGGTAAAGTGCTTGAGAACGGGAGATATGGGAGTTACCTCCAAACTGATTGCAACTACTTCTGTCTCTGATCTTCAAACAGTATTCTGAAAATTGAATTAATCATTGAGGTTTCTCTAGGGCTCATGAATGAGATAGAATTGTCATTAATGGGATGCCCCACTTAGAATAAAATCACAGTACAAACTTGGAATTGAAATAACTTATCCTGGGTGTTGCTCAATCGAATAAATCAATCCTCGAGGGAGATACTGGTGCAGTGATATTGTCACTGGAATAACAATCTCTCTAGGGACATGGGCTCAAATCCCAACATAGCAGCTGGTGGAATTTAACTTAAATTAATTGATTCTAGGAAATGATCTCAGCTACCATCTGCTTCACTAATGTCCTCAGAAAGAAATCTGCCATCCTCATCTGGTCTGGCCTACATGTGGTTGCTGCTTAACTTCCCTAGCAAGGCATTCAGTTCAATTAGGTAACAAATGCTGACCTTGATGAAAATGAAAGAATAAAGAAAATCTGGCATCCATGGGCATTACAGTGACAGTCAGGAAAGTGTCGATGAAGCTATCCTTCTCTTGGACAGGCTCGTATCCTTGACCCTGAACTTCTGAAGAAAATGTCATTTGTCAATCTGGCCACTTCCTGAGGCATTTCACCTCATCTCCACCATGGATTTATTGCCAGTTATTTTAAGGCTGTGTTTGCTGCCAATGCCGCACATGCACTGTTTCTCCACCATGTTCACTGTTTCACAGACTGTCACCCTGAATCTGTGAAAAAGGAAATGAACAGAAACTTTGACTGCACCCGGACACATCTCGGGTTCTGAAGAGACAGGGACATTCCCTCTGTTTATTGCAGAGAGTGGGGAAGGGGCCATGTCTAGCGCAGGTTTGGATTTGTGAGTGAAAGACCTTTCTCTCTGAAATCTGCAGAGATTACAACAGGTAAGAGAGGGTCAAATATGGGACATTTTATCACTGGCTGGCACTGCCCCTGAGTGCGAGATTAATACTGTGTTTGTCTCTGATACAATATCAGTCAGAGATGAGACTGCATCTTCTGTCTCTCCAATAGAGGTTTTCTAGGTGAAACCAGGCTTTACAGGGTTTTCTGGAACCGATACTTTGTCTGACCATCTGTGACTCAGCCCTGACTCATTCTGAAACTGTCTCTCACTCCATACTCTCTATTTCTCCTCCCTTGTGCTGTGTAACAAAGTGGGAAGCTGCTGTTTCTGAAGGATACACATGTTTCTATTTAGAGGCTTTCTGACAGACTGGGAGCAGCAGAGTGACATCTGCATGGACCACTGAGCATGTGCAGACAGATATTTTACATTGACAGGAGACACAGTGTTATTTTAAAGCTGTGATCAGCGGTTACCAACCATCCTGCCAATCAAAACTACTTCTCCCTATGTGGAGGGAAACTCCTCAAAAATGTCCACATTTCAATTAAATCACCTCTTAACTTTCTCTGCTCAAAATAGAATAATCCCAGTCTCTCCACAGAACTGAAACCCCTTATCCCTGATACTATTCTGGGAAATTTTCCCCACACCCTCTCCAAGGCCTTGACATCTTTCCTAAAGTGTGGTGCTCAGAATTGAACACAATATTTCAGCTGAGGAATAATCATTGATTTGTAAAGATTCAGGATAACTTTCGTGCTTTTGTTCTCCATGTCTCCATGAATAAACTGAGGACCCCATTAGCTTTTTATTAAACAGCTTGATCAACTTGTCCTGTCACATATAAATATTTGTGTACATACACTCTTAAGTCACCCTGTTGCTGCACTCTGTTAAAAATTGTACCATTTACTTTATTCTGCTTCTCCTCATTCTTCCTTCCAAAATACATCATTGACTGTGAATCACTTTGGGATTTTCTGAGGGTGTGAAAGATGATAAATGAACACAAGAAATTTCTTTCTCTTCTGCAGCTGATTTAAAGTTTCAGATTTTGCTCCGAAGATTAAATTGGGATCGATATTCAAAGTTAACTATTTAACTGCAGAAACGTCAGCTGGGAGTCAGTAAATTTAGAGGGAAGATCCCAGACAGCGGCTCTGCAAGGTACACTGCAGGCCCGACAGCTCAATCAGATCCACTCTCAGCTCAGGAGAGCTCAACAACTCCACATCCTGTCCACAGGGGAGTTCTCCTGGTGCAGTGGGACCAACATTCGTGTTTTAACTAACACCACCAAATAAAACTGGATTAATCAGTTAGTCTGATTGCTGTTTGTGGAATCTTACTGTGCACAAACTGGCTGTCATGAAACAGAAACAACTTGTATTTATAAAACACGTTTAATGTAACAAAATGTGTCAAGGTGCTTCACAGGACTCTCATAAAGAAACATTTGACATCGAGTGACATGGGGAGATATTCGGGTCAATGGGCAGAACCTTGATTGGAGAGGCAGATATTAACAAGCATCTTTAATCAGGAGAGAGAGCTGGAGGGGCTGGGGAGGTTTAGGGAGGAAATTCCAGGACTTTGCACCTAGGTACAGCCGATGATGGAGTAATTAAAATCAGGGATGCTAAAGAGTACGGAATGAGATAGCACAGATATCTCAGAGGGTTGTGCGACTGGGAGTTACAGAGATAGGGAGGGATAATGCCATGAAGGGATTTGTAAACAAGGTTACGAATTTTAAAATTGAACAGGAGCCAATTTAGGTCAATGGCTACAGGGGTGAACGGTGAACGGGACTTGATGTGAGAAGGCTCATGGGCAGCAGAGTTTTTGATGATCTCATGTTTCTGTGTGGGGATGGGGTGAATGTGAGGGTCCGGCTAGGAATGTATTGGAATTTTCAAGTCTAAAGGTAACACGGACATGGATGAGGGTTTGAGCAGCAGATGAGCTGGGGGTGGGGTGGAGACAGGCGACGTTATGGAGATTGAAATATCTGGTGTTAGTGATGGTGTGGATATGTGGTCAGAAACTCATCTTGGGGTCAAATAAAAGACCAAGATTGTGAACAGTGTGGTTCAACCTCAGACAGTTCCCAGGGAGAGGGATGGACTCGGTAGTTAGGGAACGGAATTTGTAATGGTGACTGAAAAAAATGATTCTGGTCTTCCCAAGTTTTAATTGGAGGAAATTTCTGCTCATCCAGTTCCGGATGTAGGATAAGCAGTTTGATAATTTAGTAACAGTGGAGGAATGGAGAGGGATGGTGGTGAGGTAGAGCTGGGTGTTGTCAGTGTACATGTGAAAACTAACACGGTGCTTTTGGATGATGTCACCGAGTGGCAGCATGTAGATGAGAAATAGGAGGGGCCAAGGATAGATCCTGGGGGGACACCGAGTACAAGGACTTTGGAGAGGAAAGGGAGGTTGAAGATGGGGTGGTAGTTTGAAAAGATGGTCAGGTCAAAAGTTTATTTTTAGGATGGGTGATGACGATAGATTTGATGATGAGATGGACATTACCAGAAGAGAGAGAGACATTAACAATATCAGCTAACATGGGGAAGTTGGATAATCAGCAGTTTGGTGAGAATAAGGTCGAGGGAGCAGAAGGAGGGCCTCATGGACAAGATGAGCACTGAGAGGGTATGAGGGGAGATGGGAGAGAAACTGGAGAAAGATGTGAGTTCAGGGCTCAGACAAGAAGGAACCTTAGAGACAGTTTGGCCCAGTTGGCTAGTGGAAGGGAGGGAAGCAGCAGAGGCAGCTGATCAGATTGTCTCAATCTTAGTGAAAAAGAAGCTCCATGAGCTCCTCTCACTTGTTGTTGGAGATGACAGGGGAGAAGGAGAGTATTGGAGATATTAAAAAGATTCAACACACCTTGTATTTCACACCAAGTTGATTTAATTGATTTGTATCGACAATATTAGCCTCTATAACTGGGCTGAAGTTTATTAACATCAGCAGAAACAGACCCCAATGAACATGGTTCCAGCCAGGATGTGATTAACTACAATGATTGGATTTTGCTGTTACTTGTCAACTTGCTGGTGTCTCAGCAGCACAAATGACTGAGTGAATTGCTTCCCACACACAGACCAGCTGACTGGTCTCTCCTCAGTGTGAACTCGGTGGTGTTTCTGTGGGTAGGTTCAATTGATGAATCCCTTCCTACAGTCAGGGCAAGTGAGCAGCCCCTTCTCCAGTGTGAATTTGCTGGTGTCTCAGCAGGTTGGATGACTGAGTGAATCCCTTCCCACACATGGAACAGATGAGCGGCCTCTCCCCGGTGTGACTGCGCTGATGTACAATGAGGTCAGATGATCGCCTGAACCCAGTCCTGCAGTGAGAGCACCTGAACGGTCTCTCGTCAGTGTGAACACGTTGATGCAAGATCAGGTCCTGGTAACTTTTATAGCACTACCCGCAGACTGAGCATGTAAACTGTCTCTGGTCTGAGTGAACCAGCCGATGTCTCAGTAGGTGGGATGACCTAGTGAATCCTTTCCTACACTCAGAGCAGGTGTACGGTCTCTCCCCAGTGTGAACTCGCTGGTGTGTCAGCAGGTCGAATGATCGAGTGAATCCCTTGCCACATTTTGAGCAGGTGAATGGTCTCTCCCCATTGTGAATTTGCTGGTGTGTCTGCAGGTTGGTTGAACTAATAAATCCCATCCCACACTCAGAGCAGGTGAACGGTCTCTCCCCAGTGTGAACTCGCTGGTGTGTCAGCAGAGTGGATGACTGAGTAAATCCCTTCCCACACTCAGGGCAGGTGAATGGCTTCTCCCCAGTGTGAGTGCATCGATGAGTTTGCAGGTCAGACGGGTAATTGAATCCCTTCCCACAGTCCCCGCACTTACACGGTTTCTCCCCAGCGTGAGCAGCACTTTCTGCTTCCATGTTCAAAGGCTGTTAATATTCAGGTCCTGATGAATCAAGTGACTCTCTCAGGTCTTGATGTGAGTTTCCCGACAGCAAATCCTCCCCTTCAAATATCCTGTGAAATTGATTTAAAACAGAAAAAATGGAGTGAGAGAGAACCCACAAAAACACAAAGGCAGGTTGTGAAATTGAGCTGAATGAATCTGGGAATTTGTGGGGCCGGCACGAGGAAAAAGTGACCATGAAAACTGCTGGATTGTCATAAAAACCCAACTGGTTCACTAATGTCCTTCAGGGAAGGGAACCTGCCACCCGGTCTGGGCCTACACAAGATTCAGGTTTCTATGAGAGGAGGGAGAAAGAGCGAGAGATAAGTGAGAGATGCAGGAGAACCCTGACAGAATCTCCCAAACCCTCAACCTCCACCCCCTAGAAGGACCAGGGTAACAGGTATGTGAACACCATCACCTCCAAGTTCCTCTCCAAGTCACACACCGTCCTGACTTGTCTGACATCCAGTACTGGATGAGCAGAAAATTATTCCATTTAAATAATGGGAAGATTGAAGCCATTGTCTTCAGTCCCCACTACAAACTGCATTCACCAGACACTGACTCTGTACCTTTCGCTGACAACTGAGGCTGAACCAGACTGTTCACAACCATAGTGAAATATTTCACCCCAAGATGAGCTTCCAACCACATATCCACATCATCACCAAGACCGCCTATTTCCACCTCAGTAACATCGCCCAACTCCATCCCAGTCTCAGCTCATCTGCTGCTGAAACTCTCATCCATTCCTTTGTTATCTCTAGACTTAACTATCCTAACACACTCCCAGCCGGCCTCCCACATTCAGCCTCCCTGTAATCTTGAGGTCATCCAAAACTCTGCTGCCCGTGTGCTTACTTGCACCAAGTCTTGTTCACCCATCACCCCTGTGCTCACTGACCTACAAACGCTCCGTGTTAAGCAGAACCTAAATTATAAAATTCTCATCCTTATTTTAAAGGCTGTGTTTGCTGCCGTTGTGCAAGCGCAGTTGTTCTGTTTTACTCTGTCTTCATAGGGTTAATCTCTCGTCCTCCTCAGACTCAGGTCCCACTGCAGACTCACCACGAGGAAACTCAGACTGACCTGGTTACAGTGTCCATCAATCAGCCAATTCAGAACTCAGTCAACAGCAGAGAGCTTTGACTGTACATTCCTAATCTCTAATGCTTTTTATAAACGCATACTGTTCTTTGAAATGCCTTGGAAAGTTTTATTACGTTAAAGGTGCTATATAAACACGAATTGCTGTTGTTGATTTGGACATATATCACTGTTCCTTCATCATCACTGGGTGAATAACCTGTAACTCCTTACCTAACAGCATTGTGGGAGCACCTTCACCACACGGACTGCAGCGATTCAAGAAGGTCAAACATCATCTTCTCCACAGGCAACTGGGGATTGGCGATATTTGCTGGTCTTGTTAGTGAAAGGGCAGGGGAGTGGGACTAGCTGACTTGCTCTTGCAGAGAGCCAGCATGTGCACAATGGGCTAAATGGCCTCCGTCTATATCGCCATCATTCAGTGATTCTGTGACTTGATGAGAAAGGACCTACATTGGAGGCCAGGGACCAACTTCTGGTAACCAACACCCACCCTGATACAAACCAGCTCTTAACTGGTCCGTCTGTGACTCAGTTCTGTGACCAACGCCTGCAATAAAATAATAGCAAAATACTGCAGCTGCTGGAAATCTGAAATAAATAAAAAAATGTTGGAAATACTCAGCAAATCAGGCAGGATCTGTGGAGAGAGAAACAGAGTTAACATTTCAGTGTGTGCAGAATGGATTACAGGGAATAAAAATGGTGCAGAATTTGATGGTCAATATAAGTTCAGAAGTGGATTATAGCGCAGGAAAAACAATTCCTGACTGTGAAAGATACTGTGGGAAGATAAAGCTGGGAAGACAGCAGCACATGGTCAGGGGATGGGCAGCAGTGGAAACCTTATTTGGACACAATCAGCAGAAGTAACAGTTAAATGCCAAACACAGCTAAAATGCACCCAGTATTAGAGACAGAGAAAGTTAGACAATGACCGAGAGGTGATCTGGGATGGCAGAGGTGAAACAGAGCAAAAGATGGACATGGATTCAGATCCACAGGAAAGGAGCCACACTAGCCCCAGAGCGATGGAACCTCTAAAAGATAACAGAGCAGAGAACTAAAAGCTCCAAATTGTAGATGAATGGTCAAAAATACTCTACTCTGAAACAATTTCAGTTTTCAACTTTAAAATCTCCTGCAGCTGGAAAGATATCAGAAGCACTGGAGTCAGAGAAAAATCTCCCAGTTGAGGAAATACCCGGGGAGCGGGATGATGTCACCATGTAATTGTTGATGTGTGATGATGTCACACACACAGACCCAAAACATCTGGGTTTGTACAAACCAGTGATCACCACACATTATGAAGGATGGGAGGGTCCTTGAGAGGGGGCAGAGGAGATTTACCAGAATGGGTCAAGGGATGAAGGATTTTAGTTGCAAGGTTAGGTTGGAGAAACTGGGATTGTTCTCCTTGGAGTAAAGTAGATTGAGGGGAGATTTAACAAAAGGTGTACAAAATTATGAAATGTTTACATAAAGTAGTTAAAGAAAAGTTGTTCACAGTAGCAGATCGTGAAAGGATCGTGGTCACTATTTTAAGATTTTGGGTAAGATGTACAGGAGGGATGTGAGAAAGAAATGTTTGCACAGTGAGTGGTAATGACCTGGAACTCAATGCTTACACTCAGAGGCCGATAGAATCCAGGTCCTGAATTTCTATCCTGGACTGAGTGTGGCAGGTTTGGGAAACGGTTTGTACAGAGCATTAAAAAAAGAGGATCCAGGTCCTGATGAATTGAGTGACTCTGTCAGATCTCAACCGTCTGTAAATGTTCCCCTTCTAACCCCCTGTAAAAGGAGTTTCCAAAATCCATCCCTGTCAGTCCAGGATAGAATTCCACAATCTTCTCTCCTCCTGTTACCTAGACCAGAATGCCCGCGCATGCGCCCTGCTGCACATTGCCCCCTATTAAGATGGCGGCCGTTACCCCGGGCCTGGCGAAGGGAGAAATCCAGACTTTCTCGGCCAGTTCTCTGCAAACACAAGACCGGTACCTTGTTATTTGGGGTTTTCGGCCTTCACTGTGTCTTTATGAAGCCTCCCTGCCCACTCCGCTGGCTCCATTCCTCCTCACACACCCACTAACTCTGTTAGTTTGTTCCACTCCACATTCACTCACCCGCTCTGAGCAGCTTCAGTCACAGACCAGCACTGCGCATGCTCATGAAATGGGCCACACTGCGCATGCTCCAAACACACATCGTAATACGCATGTGTAGGGAGCTCCTTTTGTGAGGATAGGGCACATTCTGGCCCCTATTGAATGCTGGGTAACGAGGCTGCCATTGAGAGTTCGTTTTTTTGAATAGAAAATTCTGTTTTGTGATCTGATGACGAACGAAGCCCAAGACCAATATACAAAATTATTCAGTCAATTGGTATGACAAACAAAGTGCATGGGTCCTCTGCCATAATACTGTCCCGGGTGTAAATAACTGCAGTAAAACCCCCGACATTTAGATGTAAACTCACCGGAGTCTCAGTAGGCGGTGTGAACAATTATTTTTTCTTCCCATACACAGAACATTTAAACTCTGTCTTGTCAGTAAGAACGTCACAATTCAGCCGGTAAACAATCCTTTCACAATGTCATTTTACCCCTAAGTTGCAGGACCATTGTGCATGGATTTGGGAGGTGAGCATGAATTTGGAGACAGAAGAGTGGTCGGAGATTGGATAAGAATTGCAAGGATGTCGGCGTCAAGGATGTACTCGTGGGAGGGAGAGAAGCAGGAGAGGCAGCTGATCTCAATTTTCTCAAGATTGTCTCAATCTTAGTGACAAAGAAGCTCCATGAGCTCCTCACACTTGTTGGAGGTGTGGATGCAGGAGACAGGGGAGAGGGAGAGTCCGAAACAAGGACTAACTTGTGTTAGAGATGTTTTTAAAAATTCAACATCCTCTGTGTTTGACAGAATGTTGATTTATTTGACCTTTATCCAGAATATTAAACTTATAACTGGGCCGGAGTTTATTAACATCAGCTGAAACAGACCCCAATGGGTATAGTTCATTCTTGTACATTAATAACAGCAAAATCCAATCACTGTAGTTCGTTGTGAACTCGTTGGTGTCTCGGCAGGTGGGATGACTGAATGCGTATATTGCCACACTTGGTGCAGGTGTACAGCCTCTCCCCAGTGTGAGAGCACTTGTCTAGAGAGAGGTGGGATGATTGCCTGAACCCAGTCCCATAAAGAAGGCATCTGAACGGTCTCTCATCAGTATGAATACTTTGCTGGTGGTCGTTCAAGTTCCTAAGAATTTGTAAAGCACTTCCCACAGTCCTGAAATTTGAAAGCTCTCTTTGATGTGCAATCAGGTTGGATAAATTAATGAATCTCTTTCCACACAGCACAGATGAATGACCTCTCCCCAGTGAGAACTCGCTGGCGTGTCTGCAGGTGGGATGATGGAGTGAATCCCTTCTGACACTTTAAGCAGGTCAATGGCCTCTCCCCAGTGTGAATGCTCTGATGAGTTTCCAATTTCGATGGGTAAATGAATCCCTTCCCAGTGTCAACATTTGCACAGCTGCTTTCAGTTGTGACTGCATTTACGTTTTGACCAGGCCAGATGATCGGCTGAAACCTCATCCACATGTAGAACACTGTGAACGGTGCTTTCTTCTCCCATTTTCAAAATCCCACAATTCTCTGCGGCCCAGAAACCGCTCTGTCCAATAGAGACGCCCTCTGAAGAAGGGTCATACAGACTCGAAACTGCTGTCAGGCGTTGCAAGGGCCAGGGACATAAAAGTTCATTCACAAATGTTACAGGAACGGATACATTATAATCTCGAGGAAAGGCTAAACAGCCTGAAGCTCTTTTCTCTAGAAAAGAGAAGGCTGAGAGATGACCTGATAGAAATAGGATAAAGAATGGAGTTGGTAGCTCAGGAATGAAAACAATAGCTTCAATCTTCCCAAAATTTAATTGGAGAAAATTTCTGCACATCCACAAACAGTCTGATAATTTAACAAAAGTGGAGAGAGGTGGTGGTGAGGTAGAGTTGGGCACTGTCAGTGTACACGTGATAACTGACACTGTGTTTTCAGATGATGTCGCTGTGGGGAGAATGTTGCTGAGAAATAAATGGAAGCCAAGGCTGGATCCTCTGAGGACACCAGAGGTAACTGTGGGAGTGGGAAGGGAAGACATTCCAAGTGATTCTCTGACTATGATTAGATAGAGAAGAATGGAACTAGGAGAGAACAGCCCCACCCAGCTGGACGACAGTGGAGAGGTGTTGGAGCCGAATGGTGTGGTCAACCTTGTCAAAGCAGGTCGAGAAGGGATAGTTTCCCTTTGCCACTGTCACATAGGGTGTCATTGGTGGCTTTGATCTTAGCTGTTTCAGTACAGTGGCAGGACAGAAACCTGATTGGATGGATTCAAGCAGGGAGTTCTGGGAAAGATAGAGCCGGATTTGGGAGGTGTGAACACTTTTCAGGAGTTCAGAGAGGAACTGGGGGTTGAAGATGGGTCAATACTTTGCAAGGACAGTAGAGTTAAGTAATTGTTTTTTGAGGAAAGGGTGATGATTTGAAGGAGAGAGGGATAGTACCAGAACGGAGAGAACTGTGAACAATATCAGTGAACATGGGGAAGTTGGGTAATCAGCAGTTTAGTGGGAATAGGGTCGATGGAGCAGGAGGTGGGTCTCATGGACAAGATGAGCACTGAGAGGGCAGGAAGGGAGATGGGAGAGAAGCTAATGAAAGATGTGGGTTCACGGCTTGGACAAGGTGGAACATTTTAGAGACAGTTTGTCCCGGTGAGCAAGTGGAAGGGAGGGAAGCAGCAGAGGCAACTGATCGGATTGTCTCAATCTTAGTGACAAAGAAGCTCCATGAGCTCCTCACACTTGTTGTTAGAGGTGAGGATGGAGGGGAGAAGGAGAGCCCTTCCAGAGAAACTAACTTGTGTTAGAGATATAAACAAAACTCAATATGCTATATTTAACACAAATATATTTTATTTGTCCTTATCCTGAATATTAGCCCCAATAACTGGGCTAGAGTTTATTAACATCAGCAGAAACAGACTACAATGAACAAGGTTCAGTCCTGGATGTGATTAACAGCAACATCCTGTTCGTTATTTGTGAACTCGCTGGTGTCTCATCAGTTGGGATGACCAGGTGAATCCCTTCCCACACCAGGAGCAGCTGAATGGCCTCTCTCAGTGTGAATTCGCTGGTGCTTCAGGAGGTCAGAGGACGCAGTGAATCCCTTCCTACATACAGGACAGATGAACGGCCTCTCTCCAGTATGAATTTGCTGATGTCTCAGCAAGTGGGATGACTGTGTGAAGCCCTTCCCACAGTGGGAGCAGGTGAACTGTCTCTCCACAGTGTGAATTCGCTGGTGTCTCAACAGATCGGATAAATTAACGAATCCCTTCTCACACTCGGAGCAGATAAATGGTCTCTCCCCAGTGTGAACTCACAGGTGTGTCAGCAGGTTGGATAACTGAGTGAATCGCTTCCCACACTCGGAGCAGGTGAACGGCCTCTCTCCAGAGTGAACTCTCTGGTGTATCAGCAGGTTTGACGACCGAGTGAATCTCTTCCCACACTCGGAGCAGGTGAATGGTCTCTCCCCAGAGTGAACTCTCTGGTGTGTCAGCAGGTGGGATGAATGGCTGAATCCCTTCCCACACTCGGAGCAGGTAAATGGCCTCTCACCAGTGTGAACTCGCTGGTGTGTCAGCAGGTTGGATAACTGAGTGAATGCCTTCCCACACTCGGAGCAGGTAAATGGCCTCTCACCAGTGTGAACTCTCTGGTGTGTCAGCAGGTAGGATAACTGAATGAATCCCTTCCCACACTCGGAGCAGGTAAATGGCCTCTCACCAGTGTGAACTCGCTGGTGTGTCAGCAGGTTGGATAACTGAGTGAATGCCTTCCCACACTCGGAGCAGGTAAATGGCCTCTCACCAGTGTGAACTCTCTGGTGTGTCAGCAGGTAGGATAACTGAATGAATCCCTTCCCACACTCGGAGCAGGTAAATGGCATCCCCCCAGAATGAATTCGCTGGTGTCTCAGCAGGTTGGATGCCCGAGTGAATCCCTTTCCACACTCGGAGCAGGTGAACGGCCTCTCTTCAGTGTGAATGAGCTGGTGTCTCAGGAGGGTGGATGAATTAACAAATCCTTTCTCACATACAGAACAAGTGAAAGGCCTCTCCCCAGTGTGTGCGCGCTGGTGAGTATCCAGCCTGGATGGATAATTGAATCCTTTTCCACAGTCTCCACATTTCCATGGTTTCTCCCCACTGTAACTGCATTTATGTTTTGACAGGTCAGATGATCGGCTGAAGCCTCGTCCACACAGAGAACACATGTACGGTTTCTCCCCACGGTGAACGGTGCTTTTTCCTTCCATGTTCAAAATCCGATGAAATTCAGGTTACGACTAATTGTGCGACTGTTAGATTCTGATGAAACATTGGGTTTCCCAATTGAAAATCCTGGGGAAATAGTTTAAATAGACAAAAGTGAATGAGAGAGAAACCACAATATCACAAAAACAGGTTGTGAAATGAATCTGGTAATTTGTGGGGCCAGTACCAGGAAAAAGTGACCATGAAAACTGCTGGATTGTTATAAAAACCCAACTGGTTCACTAATGTCCTTCAGGGAAGAAAAACCTGCCAACTGGTCAGGGACTATACAAAACACCAGCATCTACTGGGGGAAATAGAGAGGGAGATGGGAGAGGCAGGGGGTGAAGGAAAGGAATTTTATGCATCTGCAATTCTACCAACATCTCCCAAACCCTCAACCTCCATCCCCTAGAATGACCAGGGTAGATGTATGTGAACACCATCACCTCCAAGTTCCCCTCCAAGTCACACACCATCCTGACTTGTTTAACATCCAGTGTTGGATGAACAGAAATATCCTCCATTTAAATATTGGGAAGATTGAAGCCATTGTCTTCAGTCCCTGCTACAAACTCCACTCCCTAACCATCAATGCCATCCATCTCTCTGACAACTCTGAGGCTGAGCCAAACTGTTCACAACCTTAGTGTCATATTTCACCCTAAGCTGAGCTTCTGACTACATATCACTAAGACCGCCTATTTCCACCTCAGTAACTTTGCCTGCCAAATAAAATAGCAAAATACTGCAGCTGCAGGAAATCTGAAATAAAAAGAGAAAATGCTGGAAATACACAGCAGGTCAGGCAGTATCTGTGGAGAGAGAAACAGAGTTAACATTTCAGGGGTGCAGAATGAACTACAGGGAACAAAAATGATACAGAAGCTGATGATCAATATAAGCTCAGGGGTAGAAGCGAGATGGACTATATCGCAGGAAAAACAACTCCTGACTATGAAAGACATGGTGGGAAGCTATAACTGGTAAGCCAGCAGCACATGGTCAGGGCAGCAGTTGGCAGAAGTAACCGTAAAATCCTAAACAGAGCTAAAATACACCCACTATTAGAGACAGAGAAAGTTAGACAACAGCAGAGAGGCGATCAGGGAGGGCAGAGGTGAAACAGAGCAATGGATAGACACAGAATCAGATCCACAATAAAGGAGTCACACCAGCCGCAGAGCTGTCGGACCTCACATGGATAACAGAGACTAAAAGCTCCAAATTGTAGATGAATTGTCAAAACTACTCACCTGTGAAACAATTTAACTCTTTTCAGCTTTGGAAACTCCTGCCGGAGACTGTAGCTGGAAAGATATCAGAAGCACTGAAGTCAGAGAAAAATCTCCCAGTTGAGGAAATACCCTAGGAGCGGGGTGATGTCACCGCGCAATTGTCGGTGTGTGCTGATGTCACAGTGTAATTGTCAATGTGTGCTGATGTCAGTGTAATTGTCGATGTGCGATGACATCACAGACATGGACACAGAACATCTGGGTTTGTGTAAACCACTGATCACAACACATTATGAAGGATGAGAGGGTCCTTAAGAGGGTGCAGAGGAGACTTACCAGAGTGGTTCAACGGGTGAAGGATTTTAGATTAGTTTGGAAAAACTGGTGTTGTTCTCCTTGGAGCAAAGTAGATTGAGGGGAAATTTGATAGAGGTATACAAGTTAATGATTGGTTTACATGAGGTAGTTAAAGAAAAACTGTTCACATTATCTGATCATAAAAGGGTTATGGGACACAGATTTAAGTTAAGAAGCAAGATTTACAGGAGGGGTGTGAGCAAAAATTTTGCACAATGAGTGATAATGACCTGAAACTCATTACTTACTCTCAAAGGTTGATGAATCGAGTGAGTCTGTCAGATCTTGATCTGATGTTTGGTTTGAGTTTCCCGTCTGCAAATCCTTCCCATGTGATATCCTATGAAAAGATTACAAAACAATCAATCACTGTCAGTCCAGGACAGAAAATGAGAAATAATTCTCTTGGTTTGAGTTTGTTGTGTGTAAATCCTCCCCTTCTAACCCCCTGGAAAAGGAGTTTCCAAAATCCATCCCTGTCAGTCCAGGATAGTCACAACATTCTGTCCTCCTGCTACCTGGACCAGGATGACCACGCATGCGCTCTGCTGCACAGCCGCGTCCCTGGGCCGAGCAGAGGGAGATACCCAGCCATATCCGGTCTGTTCGCTGCAAACGCGGGGCCTGTAGTTTCTGATTAAGGCTCTGCGGGCTGCACCAAGTGTTTATAAAACCTCCCTGCCCACTCCGCTGGCTCCATTCCTCCCGCACACCCACTAACTCTGTTATTTTGCTCCAGTCGCCATTTTCTCACCCACTCTGCCACTCGACTCACAGGACAGCACTGCGCATGCTCAGCCAAGAGCCCGCAATGCGCAGGTGCGAATCAGACTCCGCAATGCACATGCGTACGACCCTGGCGCTCTGGATAGGGCTCATTCTGTCCCGCATTGAATGCTGGGTGGGAGGACGTAATTGCATATCCAATAAATTTTTATGATCCGATGGTAATTGCAGCTTTATGGTCAAGGTTTAAATTATACAATCAATTGATACGATAAATTGTATCGGCCTCTACCATGCTTCTGTCCTGGGTGTAATTAACAACAAAACAAACCCCTACAGTTAGATGTGAATTCACTGGATTCTTCGCATTTGAGGTGAAGAAGTGATTTCTCCTTCCATACACCAAACATTTAAACTCCGTCTTGTCAGTAAGAATGCGCCTATTGCGGAGCAAATCCTTTGAACTTTTATAGCTGGATTGTTCACTGGTGGCCAAACTGAGTAAATGCCTTCACACGCAAGAAATCTCTAAATTTTCTCCATCAGATGTGACTGCTGCTGTGTCAACTAATCAGATGATCGAGTAAACTTTTTCCATAATTAGCTGCTGAATGATGTTTTCACAGTGTGACTTTACCTAGGCGTGTCCAGCACAGACTTGGATTTCTAATCCTCTGGCAATGGGCTCTACATTCTCTTCTGAAGAAAAAAATGAAAGGCGATGCTGTAAATCTGCAATAAAAACAGAACTTCGAATTCTAAACAGGTCTGGTAGCGTCTGAGGAGAGACATAGTTTAATTCCCATATTTTCTGAGTATTTCCATCATTTTCTGCTTTTATATTTGATTAAAGACGTTGCTTCTGAATTGGACATTGGATTTCCTGGTGACCAACTTTTATTTATTCTTGTCTATCCGTAAGTGGAAGCATCTTCCAAACCCTTTCGGAATATTAAAGGCTTCGATCAGGTCATGCCTCACCCTGTTTTCTAGAGAAAACCTGTTTAATCAATTCAATCTTTGTTGAATGTTAAAACTTTTCAGTTCTAACATCAATCCAGTAAATCTTTATTGTTGCCGGGTCTTAAGGAGTTGAGTTACAGGGAAAGATTAAACAGATTAGGACTTTATTCCTTGGAGCGTAGAAGAATGAGGGGAGATTTGATAGAAGTTAACAAAATTGTGAGGGGAAAAGGCAGAGTAGATGCGAGTAGGTTCTTTCCACTTAGATTAGGAGAAATAAACACGAGAGGACATGGCTTTAGGTTGAAAAGGGAAAAGTTTAGGGGGAACATTAGGGGGAACTTCTTCACTCAGAGAGTGGTTAGAGTGTGGAACGAGCTACCATCTGACCTGGTAAATGCGGGCTCATTCTTAAGTTTTAAGAATAAATTAGATAGATACATAGATGGGATAGGTCTGGAGGGCTATGGACTAGGTGCAGGTCAATGGGACTAGTGGAATAATATTTCCGCACAGACTAGAAGGGCCGAATGGCCTGTTTTCTGTGCTGTAGTGTTCTATGGTTCTATGGTTCTACCTTCTCCAGTGCTAGATTCATCTTATAATATGGAGACGGAGCTAATCTGAGTATCAAACTGATAATTGCCCCCAAATACCTGTAAATTGGAAGGATCAGCATTGCAGTGGGCGAGAGGAACATGGTTCCAAGCTGTTATTCACCAACCTCTATTCCGGCCATTTTCCCATCGACAGAACTTAAAATGAAATGAACACATCCAATAAAAAGATTTAGAAAGTTGGTGTTACTTTTGTTTGTGACTCGTTCCCTCGGGTATTCAGTAAATGCTGCTCAGAGGTTAGGGACCGGGATATAATCTACCTGCGTTTCCTTGAGCCTGTGTTCGGTGAATTGGGAAGTTTGGCCCGGGTTGGAGTATCTTGTGTTCCAGGGATGGGCAGTAACCCGCTCATTCAAGCTGCAGTCGCTGCTTTCTGCTGGCAGCAGGTGAGTGGAGAGTGCGGGGCCGGAATATTGCTGCTTTTCTGCTTTTCCCTGTCTCACTCACTGTGGAGCTGAGGAAGAGAGAATAATTGATTGGTTTGTTTGAATCCAATAATTCTATAGATTTCGGAGGGGCTCGATGCCGGCCTAAATGTTTTTTTTCATTATATTGCGGATTAATATTCGTGAACATTGACCAGGACACATGGCTGTGAGTTCAAGCGCCTCCTCATTTTTCTCAGTCGAAATATACAATCTAATATATTTTGCTGTACAACTTGTTACAAAGATTGTTATAGAAAAGAGGGAAAGGTTTACTACAGCTATACAAAGCCCTGGTTATATCACACCTGGAGCACTGTGCATAGATCTGGGGGCGGCCCCTTTTAAGGATCAATATTTATCTTGAAAGTTTCAGTGGAGCCGCATTGATGAGGTTGGTGGGTTTTGGAAATTGAAAGTTGTAGATCCGCAGCTTGTGGCACTATTTCACCTCGCTGTTCACTTCATGTTCATGTCTAACACACTCGATGCTGTTATTGGCTGAACGAGTCTTCTGTGTTTTAACTAAACATGCTATTATTTTGTAGGAAGAACGACGAGAGACAGTGTAAATTGCAGGGTTCTGGAGAAAGGTCAGGTAATGGCAATGCTAGGACGGGCAGAAGGCCCACTTTCCCTGCTGTAACCATTCTATGATTTTAAACAAATAATATTAGCATGTTAGCAAGTTCTGTAGTTGTGGCCCAGTGTTTAAGGTGAATGGGTTTAAAATCCATTGGGGCCTCCTGACATAGGTTTGAATCTTGCTGACTGTGCTTCCCGTTATTTCTGCTTGACTGTAGAATTAATTCTCATTCAAATAGAAGAAAAAACATCCAAACAAATCCATTTCTGTGTCAGTCTTCTGCAAGTCTCCAGTCGGATATGAAACAAAAACTGAGCCAAGTTGGCGACATCTTGTTTTCTGGGCGTTTGTTTCTCCTTAGGCCTCTGTCACACTCCGCATATCCGTCTGTGTGTGTTCCTCTGTATGTGCCAATGTGCTTCAGTTCCCCAAGGGGTTGAACACATTTTACCAGCACAAACTTTATTTAATTTAGTTTGCAACTTCATTTTAAAATGTTACAAGGAAAAATTCTCAGGGTAAAAGATGCAAGAGGAGTTTGTCTATTTCTCTGTATGTTAAACTGCAACAACAATGTATATTTATAAAGCGCCTTTAACCTAATAAACGTCACAAGGTGTTGCCAGGGATCATTATATAACAAAGTGTGACACCGAGTCACATATTCGGTCAGATGACTAACAGCTCTGTCAAAGGCGAAGAACTGTATTAATGGAGGAAATTATCGATTTCATGTTCCAGATAACAGCAATGTTTCTTCTCGTTGGCTCGTTGTGTTCAACCTGAACAGACCATTTGGTCCGAGAAATTTATCTCTGGTGAAAGGGATCGGGAATGAAAAAATGCCCAAATCAGCCTTCATGAGCCAAATTTCCAGCCCTGTTAACAGCTTCCCTGATGGCCGACTGGTTAGGGTTCAGCACTTTCACTGCTACACCTCAGGTTTGATTCCCTGTCAGGAAATTGAGATTTACTGCCCTTGGGCGAACTGTTAAAACCAATGTTATTGTCTTCCTGGCTGAAAGCAACACAGAACATCTCTGTCAGAGTCAGGGGAGTGAGAGTTAAAGTTTCACATCAGAGCTGGAAATGTCACACGTGCAACAAGTCAAGAACAGATCCAGAGGGCGTGAAAATGAAAGAGAAGGGCTGTGATGGGTTACAAAGCACTGACTATAGAGCTGGTGGTGCATGGCAGAATATTATTTCTGTATTACCCATGTTACTTGCAGCTCTAATTTCCTGATTTATTACAGTGCCCAACATTACCACTGCAGTTTGGTGACCAATAGACAACTCGCACCAATGTTTGTTGCCTCTTGCCCGTTTCTTAGCTCCACCAAAATTGATTCTACATCTTGATCCTTCAACCTATGACCCTCTCTCTTGAATGTACCGATCTTGTCGTTATTAACTGTGCGACCCCGCCTCCTTTCTCTTTTTGCCCATCCTTCCTAAATTACGAACACCCTCGAATATTCACATCAATCACACTGCTCTTTGAAAGCAGCACACAGGGCCGAATGGCCTCTTTATTTGCTGTAACTTTCTGTCATTTTGTGTTTCCTAACACCCCGGTTGCATCTCTCTAAGTTATTATGGCATTTCATAACTCAATCTAGCGAGATGTACATCTTGTCCTTTTATCCAACACTTTGAATTCCAGACACTAAACAGATTAGGAACTGAATTTGAAACCAGACTAGTACAACTGCAGAAATGATCTGAACCATTCACTTGAGTTTCAAACACGCAGTGCCTGCACATGAGCATTTACCTTCTTGTATATCTACTGAACAAAATAAGCTCATTCCGATTCTTCACATTGAAAATCAGTTCAAAATAATTTCAAAGTTTAACAACATACACAAGAATGTGGATAATTGATACTGTGCACATTCCTATAATCAGTGTCTGGGACAATCAGGTCCTGTGAGCCCTTCTCGTGTCTTACATTCCCATTCCCTGCTTTCCAGGGAAAGATTGGGTTCATAAACTGGATGGGTGGGTAGTCCCTGGCTAGGTCAGTCCTCTTCCAGAGAGTATATAAGAGTTATTGCTGGGACAGCAGATTTTCGTCCCTACTGCCATTAGTGATGATCACAAGATTTTTTATTGAAAACAAATTTCACCATTTGCCATGGTGAGATTTGATCCCCAGAATCCCAAACCAGTGAAAGTACCACTGTGCCACAGCCTCCTACCAAGGTAAACGCGTTTAGAATTTGATGTGTGTTAGTTACTTTCAGTGATGAATTTCTGTCGTGTGTTCCCTTGTCAGTTTCACAGGAGCCGCAGTGATGAGGTTGGTGGGTTTTGGAAATTGAAAGTTGTACATGAGCAGCTTGAACAGCGAGTTGAACAAGTGCCAGCTCAAATCGAATTGTACGGTTTGTGTGCGGTGTTTCATTTTAACAGGAAGGACGAGGAGAGACAGATTCAAAATAAATTGCTGTGAGGAAAGAGACGAGGGTTATGGAATGAGTTAAATTGCTCTTCCAGAGAGCCGGCACCGACAAGAATGTTCTCGTTCTCTGCTGTAGCCACCCATGATTTCATACTAACAACATCACCCTGTGCATTGAGTCAGTCGTGGTGACTGACTGGTTAAGGTGATGGAGTCCAAATCCATTGGGGTTTCCCGCTTCTCATTATTCTTGATTTCAACTGTATTTACAGATTTAATTATCGGTTACATTGAATCAAGTCCATCCAAACACTCGAGCGTTTTCCTATTTCTGTTCATTCACAAAAATATTCACGAAACTTCTAGTCGGAAATGGAACAAAAACGGAGCCAGGTTGGTGTCAGGCTTGCTTTCTGGGTGTTTGACTCTCCTTAGAAACAAACCCTTGTCCTCTGTCACTCTCGGTGTCGATGTCTGTGTGTGTTCCTCTGTGTGTGTCAATGTGGTTCAGTTCCTCATTTTTACCATCCAAACAGTATTTACGATAGTTTTGTGGCTTCAGATTAAGATGGTCCAGAGAAAACAAAAGCGCTGTTTTAAAAGATGCAAGAGGACATTTCTTTCTGTTTCTTTTTGGGTGGAGACTGTTCAGCTACTAAATGCCCGGATGTTACAAAGCGGATTATGATTGAAGTTTTCACATGATCTTATTAAATAGCTGAGAATGCCGGAAGGGCCGAATGGCCTATTTCTGATTATATTTTTCCCACACTCTAATTCAGAGCCGATGCCGATCAAGGCAATGGTTGTTTCTGCTCTAAATGTGGTACTGAGTCACCGAGTGGGCTAAGATGCTGGCCGAGGCTTTCCTGCTTTGGGCTCCAGTCCCGCGGCTGCTAAACTTTCCGGCGGTTTGTTGTTTGAGACGCTTCCAAATAAACATCCGTGCGGCCAGGGGACGGCTGACCTGTGCAGTGTTGCATTTTGGTTGGGGCAATGGGGAGAGGTGGTTGGGGCAATGGCACGGACTGAAAATCTTTTTTCTCTGTTACTCCCTGTCTCCATTCTATTATTTTATACAAATAATAGCGAACTTTCATTAGGTATTGTGGCGAATTGGTTAAACCGACGGACTGGGAATCGGCTGGAGTTTTCTCACGCAGCTTCTTATTATTCCTGATTTTAACTGATGGTCTGTGGAATTAATTATCGGTTAAATTGAATAAAAAACAGCCAGATAGCCCGTGTTTCTTAGTTCTATTCATCTGCAAACATTCACTAAATTCGCAGTGTGAAATGGAAGAGTAATTGACCACTCCTGATCAACCAATCACAACTGCTCTTTGACAGCAGCACGCCAGGCCAAGTGGCCTCTTTCTTTGCTGTTACTTTATATAACTTTATGTTTCCCAACACCACAGATGCTCTTTCCCTGTCATTCTGCCATTTTATAACCCATTCTATCGAAATGTACTTTATTACCTTGTGTCCTGTCCTGCTGAAGTCAAGACCCGGAGTGAATTGAGTGAAAAGTTTTCTTGTCATTTCCAGCAGGAGATTTGGAACCAGACCAGTTAAATGAGAGTTTAAATGGTGCCGACCCTTCACTGCAGCGCATTGTGTTTTTGAGTGGAGATGATTTCTGTTTGTTAAGATGTGCAGGATGATCTGACTAACTGACGGAGCAGGTTTGAGGTTCCAAATGATCTATTCCTACTCTGAAACAAAACCAAAACATGCTGGAAAAACTCAGCAGGTCTGACAGCATCTGTTGGGAGAAAGATGGAGTTAATGTTTCGAGTCCTCATGACTCTTCTTCAGAACTAAAGGGAAGTAGCACTTCATATTTCTACTTCCCTTTAGCTCTGAAGAAGAGTCATACGGACTCGAAACGTTAATCCTGCCTTTCTCTCCACAGATGCTGTCAGACCTGCTGAGTTTTTCCAGCATTTTTTGCTTTTGTTTAAGATTTCCAGCATCCATAGTATTTTGCCTATTCCTACTCTATTGCTTTTTTTCTATTTCAGTGCCAAAGGAAATGATTCATATATTTCGCCCAGCATGGCTGGGTGGGCTAAGGCACTGGCTTGAGTTATTTATGGAGTTGTGAGTTCGTGTCCCACCGCTGCTTAACATTTAGCAGCCCCATTAGGACAAGCAGTTGCCACCTCATATTGAATGCACGGTGTTGTATTTTGACTGGAAGAACGAGGAGAGTTGCTGTGGGGGAAAGGTGGGGTGTGGAATTACAGTAGTTGAGTTGCTCTTCCATAGAGACGACATGCTGAATGACCGTCTGATGTAGCTGTCTATGATTTTATACAAACAGCAGTGACGTCATTATCGGCCCTGTGTTCAAGGCGGAGTGAATAAGGGGATGGGTTTGGAATCCTGTGGGGTCTCCTCACAGAGGCACAGATACTACCGGCTCCAGTTCTCATCATTCCTGATTTTAATAAGGTGCCCATGGAATTAATTATTGGATAAACGGAATCAAAACCACGCAAACACTCCCGTGGTTTCTTCTTTCCGTTGGTCTGTGTGAGTCAATGTGGTTCAGTTCCCCAAGGGAATGGACACATTTTTAACAGAACAAACTTTATTCACATTAGTTGTGCAACTTCAGATCAAAAAATATCAGGGTGAAAGTTGAAAGAGGAGCTTGTCTCCTTCTCTATATGCCCCATTACAACAACAGCTTACATTTAGATAGCGCCTTTGACGTAATGAAACCTCCAAAGATGGTTGACAGGATCATTATGTAACAGAGTCTGACCCTGACACACATATGGAGATGTGGGGCCAGGTGAACAAAAGCTTGGTCAAAGAGATAGGTTTTACGGAGAGTCTTAAAGGAGGAAAGAGAGGTCGAGGTGGAGGGAGGGAATTCCAGAGTTTGGGGCCTCATTAACTGAAACCACGGTCACCAATGGTGGAGCGATTCTGACTGGGAACTTACAAGAGGCCAGAATTAGAGGGGCACAGATATCTCAAAGACGTGTGGCGTGCGAGGAGATCACAGAGATAGGGAGGGGCGAGAACAACGGGAGATTTGAACACAAGGATAAGAAAGTTTGAAGTAAATTCATTCTTTGACCGGGAGCCAATGTCGGTCAGCGAATAGAGGTTGATAGAGGAATGGGACTTGCTGTGAGTAAAGACACCAGCAGCAGTTTTGGATGACCTCAATTTGCAGAGGGGAGAATGTCCACTTACTCTCCAGAACTGACATTCTGCTGGATCAGCACTGCCCTGTTTCCAAGACCAAAATTGATCCTTTATAAGGTGCCGTTCCCAGAACTATACACAGTCCTCCAGGTGTGATCTAACCAGGGCTGTTTAGCTGTAGCAAACCTTTCCCTCTTTTCTATAACAGCCTCTGTAACAGGCTGTGCAATAAGGGGAATTATATTGTATATATCGACTGAGATGCTTGGTCAGAATAAACTTCATTTAAATATTCATAAGGAAATCAATTGCATAAATAAATATTCCTCTTTATTTCGAAGACAACATATGAATCCCCAATTCAACTCTGCGTGTCATTGGGTCAGGGAGACTTTGTTCATTCTCACACACTGTGCTTGGACACTGCAGAAGCTCCTGCACCTCTTACAATGTTGTTTTTCTTAACTCAGAGTTTTCAAAAAGGAATTCATAATTATTTGAAATGGAAAAACAATCTGCAGGGTTATGAAGGAAGAGAATGATATTGGAGCTAAATGGTTAGCTCTTTGAAGAAAGCACAAACCCGATGGGTCGAATGGCCTCCTAATGAGCGGTGTCAGTTTACAATTAGATCAATTTCGCTGCAGCTTTCCAAAATGCCCCGCCCCAATCTTATTCCTGTAGAACAGCATCTTTCAGTGCAGCAGGTCTACACAGTTTGAAATTCTATACAAGTCCCTTTGGCATTTTCTCGCGAATTGTTTCTGTAGTGTAGCGGCCTAGCCAGCGATGCCCACGTCCCATAAATGAATAAAAATATAAATAGTGGGTTTCACATTCGCTTCACATGCGCAAGGTCACTGGTTCGAAAGCTGGCAAAGACATTATCAAAACTGAATCATCTAATTGCAGGAAGTTGCACAATTCCCATTTGTTGCTAAACAATAACTGAATATATTATCTCACAGCCATGTGACATTGGCACTTCCCCAGGCTTTAAATGATTTTCTCCAAAAGGCGCAGTTATGAGAAAGAGACAAAAATGAGACGAATTACAGTGAGATAGTTCGCACATGTGTGAAGTGTTGAATGACCTGCTGATGTGCTGTGGCATTTTATGATTCTAATGTCAGATCAATTTCCCTGCTGCATGGCTATGTTTTTCAGCCGAATTGTACTTCCACAAAACAGGGTTCGGGAGTGCAGTAAGGCTGCACTGTTTGATATTCTAAGTCTCTCCCTGTGGTTCTGTCCATTGTTTCTGTAGTGCAGGGGTTATCACGTGCACGCAAAAGGTCCCCTGTCTGGAAATGGGTAGAAACATTATCGAGATTTACACATCTAAGTGTGAGGGAAAGTTCCATAATTCACATTTGTTGCTGAATATTAACTGAATATAGTATCTCACCACCACATTAAATTTGCCCTTCACCAACTTCAAAAAGCATTCTCAAATTCAGGAGGGATGAAACCGACTAGGCACAAAAAAAAATACCAGTTTCTTTAGTCAACAACAGAAATTAATGAGTTTACAAATGCAAATTCACAGTAACTTATTGACTGAAAGATGACTACCAGTGTGATCCAAAGACTAGCATTAACCTAAAGGCAGGCACAGCTGATACTGTGATTGAACATGAGGGAGTGGGAGAGATGGTACAAAATCACTTTTCATCGCTCCTCATCATGGATCTTCATTCTTTCATAGGCACGGCTGCCAGCATTTGTTGCACATCCAGAATTGTCCTTGAGCTGTGTAACTTGTTAAACCATTTAGGAGGGCCGTTAAGAATCAATCACATCACTGTTGGTCTGGTGTCACAGGCAGGTCAGACCAGGTAAGGACGACCGATTGTATTCCCCAAAGGACTGGTGAATGGGTTTGTACGGCAATCAACGATAGTTTCATGGTAATCATGAGTGACAAAATACTGAGGACATGTCCGATCAGAATAAACATCTTTTGTAAATTCAATATGAAATTAATTGCACAAATAGCTAATGTTTATATCAAAAACTTCAGAAGGAATCCTAGTCCAATTCTTCATTTCATTGGGTAAGGGAAATGTTCATTAAGGCAAACTGCATGGATTCTGCAGAAACTCCTTCTTCAGAAGGGAATTTGGAAATGGTTGGAAGGGAGAAATTTCTGATTCATGGAAAGAGAGAAGGAAATTGGGACTAATTGGCAAGATCTTTGTAAAAGGCTGGTTATAAATAGAATGAGTGGAAGGTCCTCTTACTGCGCTGTGACATTTGTCGATGACATTGTTGATCAGTCTGTCTCCAGCATTCCTAATGAGAACAGCCGAATTCCATTTCTTCAAAACAAAGACCCAAAGTGCTGCTGCATGACGTCACCGTTTAACATTCCAGACAGCTCCATTGGGATCCAGGCAGGGAAATGTTCCTGTAGCGTTGTGGTTACCCCGCTCATTTCGCATGTGCAAGTTACTCCATTCGATGCTCGGGGAAACATTATCACCCAGCTGTGTGGATAAGTTGTATCGCTCCCATTCCTGTTTGTTGTTGAATGTGAACTGAATGCTGGATCTTGCAGCCACATTAGATTCGCTCTTCACCATCTCTGAAGATAACATTCAGCAAAATAAGAAGATGCTTGCACTGGCAGTGGGTGATTGGAGAGTGTGGGGCTGGAATATTGCTACTTGTTCCTGTCTCACTCACTGTGGAGCTGAGGAAGAGCGATTAACTGCTGGGCTTGTTTAAATCCAATAGCCTCATAGATCTCTATTGATTTAGATGGGGGTTCATGATCGTTCATATTCTTTGTTATATCTGAAATGAATATCCAGAAACAGAGCTTGGTGTGGGAACTCAGTGGGTGACAGCCGAGTTTTCAACGTGGGGGGTGGGATGGATTTTCTTGTAGTTTCAGGGCCCCGAAACAAATCAGAGCGTTAATGAGTAATGATGGGGAGAAAAAAGTGCCAGCTTCGTCTCTGGGTGGTCTCGAACCACCAACCTTTCGGTTAACAGCCGAACGCGCTGACCAATTGCGCCACAGAGACTTAATAGAAAAGCTTTCACTCTGTAAGATATCCTAAACCAATGGCTCAGCGAGAGAAAGCTTCAGATTGCCGTGACTGCAATGACAATTATTCCCTATCAGTTTTACTCTTCCCAAATAAAGGGTGGGACATTCATTGTGGGCACATGGAAAAAGTCTGATCCCACTCGTTGCAGACACATCCAGGTCACGGGGAACCAGCTCTCCTACAACCGGAGCCGTCTCCCTTCGAGCCTTTCGGTGTTTTGTCTGTTACTGAGTATTCTGATTGTCCCGAAGCCGGTAATTCTAAAGGGGTTTCTCTGTTACACAGCGAGTGGTTAGGATCTGGAATGCACCCCCTGAGCATGTGGGGGAGGCAGATTCAATCACGGATTTCAAAAGAGAATTGGACAGAAAATGCACGTCTCCGGGGAAAAGGCGGGGGAGTGGGACCAGGTGAGTTAGTTTCCAGAAAAGTACGATTCAGAAGCCAGCGGCTGTGATATTAACAAAGCGGGACGGAGAAAGACTCAGTTTGAGCGGTGACACTGCTGGAGGGATGGGGAGTTGGGGATCACCCATCAAAGTTTTTAAAAAACGGCAGCGCCCAGAGTGGGGCTCGAAGCCACAATGCTGAGATTAAGAGTCTCCCGCTTTACCAGGTAAGCTAGCCGGGAAAGCACAGTCATTGTTCCCTATGCAAATATTCAGGGAGATCAATGTTCCTTCCTCCCTGGAGCCTCAGCTTGTTCTGAATTTCAAAGTGTGGAAGGTAATCGGCCTACATAAGTCCCAAGGTTACAATACATTCCTCTCAATCATCAATAACATCATTCACATCTTCCACTTCTTAGCTGCACCTCCTTCCAAACATTGCAAACTCTCTCTTGCATCTTTCATCCTGATATTTTTCTCTTTGACATTTTAATATGAAGCTGCACAATTAATGTGAATCAAGTTTATGAAGTGAATACGTGTCCATCCCCTCGGGGAACTGAACCGCATTGACACACACAGAGGAACATACACAGACACATACACCGAGAGTGACAGAGGCCTAAGGAGAGACAAACACCCAGAAAACAAGAATGTCACCAACTTGGCCAATTATTGTTCCATTTCAGGGGCCAAATGTCGTGAATGTTTTCAGATGAACAAAAGTAAGATACACGGGGGTGTTTGGGTGGCTTTCTTTTTCATTTGACGGATAATTTATTCTGCAGACAGTTTGTGTCAGTCAGGAATGAGAAGAAGGGGAGTTGGCAGGATTCGAACCATGTGGAAAAACGCCTTAAGCACTCGGCCAGGACAACTGGGTAAAGGCTGCATGTTGTTTAAAATAATAGAATGAATACAGGGAGTTCCAGTGAAAGGAGGTCTTCCAGTCCGTGTCATTGTCCCACCTTTTCCCAGGCACCCTGGGATTTACACTGTCTCTCCTCATTCTTCCAACTGAAATACAACACGGCACAGCTCAGCTGCCCCTTCACCGCACAGAGAATTTTTGGAAAGCGCCTCAAATAACAAACCACCAGAAAGTTTGGCAGCGGTGGGAGTGAAGCCCAAATCACCAGAGAGATCGAAACCTGAACCAGCGGCTGAGCCCACTCGGCCTCACTATCACATTCAGATTAGACACAAACATTGTCTTCACCAACATTGACACTGAATTAGGATATTAAAAATTATGATCAGGAATTGGCCATTCGGCCCCTCGAGCGTTCTCAGCTACTTAATAAGGTCGTGTGAAAGCTTCAATCATCACCCAGTAACATCTGGACGTTTAGTTGCTGAACAATCTTCACTCAAAGAAAAGAGAGAAATGTTTTAAAACTGCTCTTTTTTTCCCTGTACCACCTTAACATGAAGCCACAGAACTAACATGGCCAATGTTTGGGTGGTAAAAATGGGAAACTGAACCACATTGACACACACAGAAAATCACAAATATGCACGTTGTTAAGATTTGAAATTGTGCTTATTTTCACACTGCCTTTCAATGTGCAGAAAGTGGAACTGTGATTACCTTATAGCTCAGAAGATGCACAGCAAGAATGTACATAACAGGCTGATGCTCACGGTGCCTGTTTGGACTCAGTGAGCTGCATCTGACGATTGAGAACATTTAATTGCCGCTCAACGAGTCCGGTTCCAAATTCCCTGCCATAAATGAAAAGAAAACTCGCTGAATTTGCTGAATGTCTTGAATTCAAAGCATCATATGGAAGGTAAGAAAGTTCATCTTAACCGAGGTATTAGGAAAAATAAAATGACAGAAAGTTACAGCAAAGAAAAGAGGCCATTCGGCCCTGTGTGCTGCTTTCAAACAACAGTGTGATTGGTTGATCTGAATACTTTTAGGAAGAATGGACAAAAAGGAAAACGAGGCGGGGTCGCGCTGTCAATAAGGAACGAGATCGGTACATTAGTGACAGAGGATCTTAGATTGAAAGATCAAGATGTGGAATTAGTTTGGGTGGAGCTAAGAAACAACAAGAGGCAGCAAACATTGGTGGGAGTTGTTTATAGGACACCAAACTGTAGTGGTAATGTTGGGCATGGGATAAATCAGGAAATTAGAGCTGCATGAGACATGAGTAATGCAGGAATAATATTCTGCCTCGCATCACGAGCTCTATAGTCAGCGCTTTGTAACCAATCACAGCCCTTCTCTTTTATGTTCACTCCCTCACTCCGACTCTGGATTTATTCCCGAGTTTTGCCCTTGTGACATTTCCAGCTCTGCTGTGAAACTTCCACTCTCACTCCACCAATTCTAGCAGAGCTTTACAGTGTTATTTACAACCAACAAATCAATCACATTGATGTGAACAGCTCGCACAGGAGGAATAAGTTTCAAATCCCTAACCAGGAATCGAACGCAGGCTGTACTGATAACATTACTGCATTCTAACCACTAACCTAGCAGTTTGACACATGCAGGCTGCTTATGGCATTTTCCCTTTCCAGATCCCTTTTACCAGGGAAAAGTTTCTTTGACCAAATGGTCTGTGTCGCTTGAACACAAGTGACGTCTTCAGCCAATGAGAAAAACCATTGCTGTTAGCTGGAACATGAAATCGATACTTTCCTCCTTTAGGACAGTTATTAAAGCCTCCCCCTTTGACGGAG
Organism: Cetorhinus maximus; assembly: GCF_964194155.1. NCBI lineage: Eukaryota > Metazoa > Chordata > Chondrichthyes > Lamniformes > Cetorhinidae > Cetorhinus > Cetorhinus maximus. Next base: position 64,589,264 of record NC_135901.1, on the reverse strand, counting down.
CTTTTAGTCATCTGACTGAATATGAGGCTCAGCGTCATACTTTGTTATACAATGCTCCTGGGGAACGCCTTGTGACGTTTCATGAGGTAAAAGGAGCTTTATAAACATAAGTTGTTGTTGTAGCCCATACATAGAAAAAGGCAGACTCCTGTTGTCTCTTTCATCCTGATATTTTTCACTGTAACATTGTAATGTGAAGTTGCATCACGAATGTGAATACAGTTTGTGCTCGTAAAAATGTGTTCACCTCCTCAGGGAACTAAACCACATTGACCCACACAGAGGAAAACAAACAGCGGTATACACCGAGACTGACAGAGGCCTAAGGATAAACAAATGCCAGGATGAAATCATGCCACAAAATTGACTCATTTTTTTTTCCATTTCCGACTGGAGATTTGCAGAAGGCTGGCAATGAACGGAAATAAGAGAGCACGGGTGTGTTTGGATCACTTTTCCTCAATTCAAACGACAATTAGCTCTGTCTGTGTGCAGTTAAAGTCAGAAATAACAGGAAACATAGTCAGCAGGATTCGAACCTGCGCGGGGTAACCCCAATAGATTTCCAATCCATTGCCTTAACCACTCGGCCACGACTACACAAATTGCTCCTATAATACTATTAGTTGTATGAAATCATAAAAGTTCCAGCAGAGAAAGCGGTCTTTCTGCCCGTCTTGTCATGGCCATTACCTGGCCTTTTCCCCAGAACCCTGCAATTTATCCTGTCTCTCCTCGTTCTTCCCACCAATCTGGGAATGAAGGAGTGAGAATCATCTAACCTGGCCAATTACCGCCCCATCAGTCTACTCTCCATCATCAGTAAAGTAATGGAAGGTGTCATCAATAGTGCTATCAAGCGGCACTGAATTAGCAACAACCTGCTCACTGATGTCCATTTTGGGTTCCGCAAGGGACACTCAGCTCCAGACCTCAATACAGCCTTGGTTCAAACATAGACAAAAGAGCTGAACTCCAAAGATGTGATGAGAGTGACTGCCTTTGACATCAAGGCAGCATTTGATCGAGTGTGGCATCAAGGAGCCCTAGCAAAACTGGAGTCAATGGGAATCAGAGGAAAACTCCCCGCTTGTTGGAGTCATATCTGGCACAAAGGGAGATGGTTGTGGTAGCTGGAGGTCAGCCATCTTAGCTCCTGGACATCACTGCAGGAGTTCCTCAGGGAAGTGTTCTAGGCCCAACCATCTTCAGCTGCTTCACCAATGACCTTCCTTCCATCATAAGATCAGAAGTGGGGATGTTCGCTGATGATTGCGCAATGTTCAGCGCCATACCCGACTCTTCAGATACTGAAGCAGTTCATGTCCAAATGCAGCAAGGCCTGGATAATATCCAGGCTTGGGCTGACAAGTAGCAAGTAACATTCACACCACACAATTGTCAGGTAATGACCATCTCCAACACGAGAGAATCTAACAATCGCCCCTTGATGTTCAATGGCATTACCATCACAAATCCCTCACTATCAACACCCTTGGGGTTAACATTGACCAGGAACTGAACTGGACTAGCCGTACAAACACTGTGGCTCCAAGAGCAGGTCAGAGGCTAGGAGTCGTGCAACGAGTAAGTCTCCTCCTGACTCCCCAAAACCTGTCCACCATCTACAAGGCACAAGTTTGAAGTGTGATGGAATGCTCCCTACTTGCCTGGGTGAGTGCAGCTCCCGCAACACTGAAGAAAATGGACACCATCCAGGGCAAAACAGTCTGCTTGACTGGCGCTACATCCACATTCACTCTCTTCACCACCGACGTGCAGTAGAAGCAGTGTGTACCATCTACAAGGTGCACTGCAGGAATTCACCAAGGCTCCTTAGACAACAGCGTCCAAACCCACGACCATTCCCAGCTAGAAGGACAAGGGCAGCAGATAGATAGGAACACCAGCACCTGGAAGTTCCCCTCCAAGTCACTGACCATCCTGACCAGGAAATATATCGCCGTTCCTTCACTGTCACTGGGTCAAAATCCTGGAACTTTCTTCCTAACAGCACTGTGGGTGTACCTACACCACATGGACTGCAGCAGTTCAAGAAGGCAGATCACCTTCCCAAGGGCAATTTCGGATGGGCAATAAATGTTGGCCCAGACAGATAAGCCCACATCCCACGAATGAATTTTAAAAATCATTCATGTTAGCCTGCAAATTATATTGCCTTGTTCTTCTGGCCAAAGTAAAGCTCTGCAAACGTCAGGGCCTGGAGTAAGTCTGACGTATTTGCTCAGGTGAGGAACCAGCTGAAGCTTTCAGTATTGGCTTTCTTAACTCCGAGTTTCCAAATGGGAATTGAACAATGGCTTGAAAGTGAAAAAGAAACAGGGTTAAGGAGAAAGAGAAGGAAATTGTCGTTAATTATAAAGCTCTTTGTACAAAACTTACATAGACACGATGGGTGTAAGGGCCTCTTACTGAGCAGTGCCATTTGATGATGACATTGTTGATCAGTCTGTCTCCAGCATTCCTAATGAGAACAGCCGAATTCCATTTCTTCAAAACAAAGACCCAAAGTGCTGCTGCGTGACGTCACCGCTTAACATTCCAGACAGCTCCATTGGGATCTTTACAGCGCAGGGTTTATAGAGGCGAGTGGGGTCATATTCACTTCCCATATGATGGAGCTGCGGTTTGAAACCTGGCAAGAACATTATCCAAGCTTGTTTATTTCAGTGTGAGCGAAAGTTCGATAATTAACGTTTGTTGTAAATATGAACACAAGTGTTGGAATCCTGCTGACTAAAGTTTTCACCATTTTAGATTTTAACAAAATTAATTATCAGCTAATTAGAAGGAAACCCATCCAATTATGTCCGTATTTTCTGATTCCCATTCATTTGTCAACATTCAGGAAATTTGCTTTCGGAAATGGAACAAACACTGAGCCAAGTCGGTGACACCCTTGCTTTCTGGGTGTGTGTCTCTCCTTAGGCCTCTGTCACTCTCGGTGTTTTTCTCTCTGTGTCTGTTCCTCTGCGATTGTCAATGTGGCTCAGATCCCTGAGGGGGTGAAAAAGTTTTTAACGTCGCAAACTTTATTCACATTAGTTGTGCGGAATACATGTTACAATGTCACAGAGGAAAGCATCAGCGTGAAAGATAAAACTGGAGACTGATCCTTTCTACAGCTTATATTGAAAAGCGCCTTTAACCTAATGAAACGTCACAAGGCGTTCCCCAGGACCATTATATCACAAAGTGTGACACAGAGCCACATATTCGGTCAGATGACTAAAAGCTCGGTCAAAGGGGGAGGCTTTAAGAACTGTCTTAAAGGAGGAAAGTACCGATTTCATATTCCAGCCATCAGCAATGGTTCTTCTCATTGGTGAAGAACTCACTTGTGCTCAACCCAAACAGACCAATTGGTCAGAGAAAGTTGTCTCTGGGGAAAGAGATCGGGAATGAAAAAGAAAATCTCATAAGTTGCCTCCATAATGCAAATGTCAAGCCTTGTTGGTAGTTTCCCTGATGTCCACTGACTGGGAATCGGCGCTTCCATTGGACCAACAGCGAATAGGGTGGAGGGTTTTGGAAATTGAAAGTTACACATGAGCAGCTTGTGGGGCTATTTCACCTCACTGTCAATTTCATGTTCCAGATCACAGAAACTGTTGTTTTCATTGGCTGAAGAAGTCGTTTTTCTTGAACCTAAACAGGCAGTTTTGTGGTGAAAGAGATCTGAAGTGAAAAACAATAGGCAAAAGCAGCGTAGATAAGCCAAATCGAAAATTATTGGTGCAGCTTCCCTGGTGATCTCATGGTTAGAATGCGGTGCTCTCAGCGCTGCGGCCCGCATTTGATTCCCGGTCAGGGAATGTCAATTTGTTGGAACGAGTGTTGGTTATTCATTGATTGAAAACGTTTAAAAGCTCCACCAAAATCAGAGAAGTGAGAGTTTGAGTTTCGCCTCAGAGCTGGAAAACATCACACTTGGTTCAAGTGGAGTGAGGGAATGAAGGAAGAGGAAAAGTTGCAAAGTACTGACTATAGAAATGTTGGTGTGAGGCAAAGTATGGGTGGGAGAAGTACGAATTTTGCTGCCTACTGTTTGCACCGGCACAAATATCACTCTTGATGGATCAAACAATCACTATTGCTCTTTGAAAGCAGCACGCCCGGCCGAATGGCCTCTTTCTGTGCTGTAACTTTCTATAATTTTATAGCAATAGCACGGGTCGTTCTGCCATTTTATGACCCACTCGAGCGAGATGCGCTTTCTTACCTTCTATTCGGCTCTTTTGAAACCTAAACACGGAACAAATTCTGCGAGTTTTCTTGTCAGTTCCAGCACGAGATTTGTCACGAGACTAATTGAGCGACACATTAATGGTGCCAATCCTTCACTGGAGCTCACCACATCCAAAGAGCACTGTTACCATCAGCCTGTTATGTACCTTCATGCAGTGCGTCTGCTGGACAATATAAGCTGACCACAGCTCTGCTTTCTTCACATTGAAACCCAGTGTGAAAATCAATCAAAAAGCTGAACTGGGAGGAGAGTGACTGTGGATAATTGGCACTGGGCACATTCCTGTAATCAGTATCTGGGAGAATCAGGAAGATGAGATCCAGGTGTCTCTTTACCCACGAGTTTTACCCATTCCCACGAATTGACTGTGTCTGCATCAAGCAGCTAATTGACCTGGGAGCTGGAAGGGCAGAGGGAGCTGGGGGCAAGACAGAAGCAGAAAGAGATGCGACATGAAAGTACTTTGAATTTGATGTGTGTCAGTTGCTTTCAGTGATGAATGTCTGCCATGTTAGTTTCACAGGAGCCGCAGTGATCAGTTGGTGTTTTATTTAAGCAGCAAGATTTCAAATTAAAAAGATAAAAGCAAATTACTGTGAATGATGGAAATCTGAAACAAAAGCAGCATATGCTAGAAAAACTGAGCAGCTGGAGCGAGGGTCAATGTTTCCAGACAGTACGACTTTTATTCAGAATTTTAAAGTATTACAGCGCCCAGTGTGGGGCTGGAACCCTTGACCCAGAGATTAACATTCTCATGCTCTGCCGACTAAGTCAGTCAGGAACATGAAAACATGTTTTGTATCCCAAAATACATAGTTAAACCTGTTGCTTTCTACCTGATACCTCAGCTTGACCGGAATTTTAAAGTGTGGAACGTAATTGGCCTACAAATGCACCAAAGTTGCAATGCATTCCCCTCAATCATCAATCACATCATTCACATCTTCTGCTTCTTAGCTGCACCTCCTTCCAAATACTGTGATCCATTTTCTTCAGGATTTTCTCCTGGATTTAATATTTAGCTACTTCGGGTCCTCATTTTGAAACCAGAATCGCTTCAATATCCAACACAATTTGAATTGCAAACCTGACGGGAAAACAATGGAAAACAAGTCACTCAGTAACACAAATCCCATGGTGCTCATTTTCAGATTCACAACAGTCAGCTTTTCAATAAAATGAAGGAATTTTACAGTGAAAAGTTTAGAAAGTTGGTGTGACTTTTATTCGTGACTCACTCACTCGAGAATTCTGTAAATGCTGCTCGGAGGTTTAGTGACCGGGATATAATCTACCTGCGTTTTCCTGAGCCTGTGCTCGGTGTATTTGGAGGTTTGGCCCGGGTTGGAGTATCTCGCATCCCAGGGATGGGCAGTAACCCGCTGATTGAAGCTGCAGTCACCGCTTTCTGCTGGCAGCGGGTGATTGGAGAGTGCGGGGCCGGAATATTGCTGCTTTTCTGCTTTTCCCTGTCTCACTCACTGTGGAGTTGAGGAAGAGAGAATAATTGAGGGGTTCGTTCGATTCCAATAATTTCATGAATTTCTGATGGGTTAGACGAAGGTACATAGTGGGTCCAAATCTTTTCTCATTGTATTTGACAGAGAACGTAATTTTAAAAAGAAGCTGTTTTTGTGGGAGCTCACTGGACAACAAAAGTCCTGCCACCGTTTGGGGATATCTTGCAGCCCAAGTACCCAATGACAACCTGGAACTGTGTGACAATGAATGGTGATGAGGGGAAAAAAACAGTAAAAATCTTCACCCCCTGGGTGGTCTTGAATGACCAACCTTTCAGTTAACAGGCAAACACGCTGACCAGTTGCGCCACAGACACTTACACAAACCGAACTGATGAGGTATCCAAACCAGGGTGTCAGTGAGTCTAATCTTCAGATTGCCACAACCCAGATAGCTATCGCGCTCTATCAGTTTTACTCTTCTAAAATAAAGGGTGGGACATTCATTCCAGATACTTGGAAACAGTCTGATCCCACCCGCTGCAGACACATCCATGTCACCGGGAATGAGCTCTCTTACAACCGGTGCCATCTCCCTTCGAGCTTTTCATTGTCTTGTCTGATACCAAGTATTCTGATTGTCCTGAAGCCGATATTAGGTTTGAATTCCTGATGTGCAGTAACGAGAATCCTTTCAATGTCTCAAATCAGTTAATTTCACTGATAAAATTAGAGTCAATGTTCCAGCGTCTTAAACAAGGGAAAGGTGCCTTGACTGTCTCTGGTCAGTCGGGCAGTTCACCCTTCATTTGCATTGGATTCCATTCCTCAAAGGGGATTTTCATTTCCTTCTTGAGTTCCCTTACTACATCTGGCAGCATCTTTGGATTGAGAGGCATTATGAACATTTCAGATGCAGTGCAGTTCTGATGAAAGGTTACAGACCTGAAATGAAAACCATGTCTCTCTCTCCACAGTCACTACCAGATCTGCTGAGAATTCCAGCATTTTCTGTTTTTATTTCAGATAACCAGCATCTGCAGTATTTTGATTTACTTTACCTGATCAGTGAAATATATTAGGTCCTCAGGGTACTTGACAGGGCGGATTTGGAGAGGATGTTACCTCTTATGAGAGAATCTAGAACTCGGAATGGCTGTTTAAAAACAAGGGGTCACCCATTTAAAATGGAGATGAGGCGATTTTTTTTCTCTCAGAGGGTCATGAAACTTTGGAACTCTGTTCCTGAAAAGGCTGTGGAAGCAAAGTCTTTGAATATTATTAAGGCAGAGGTCGATATATCCTTGGGAAGCAAGAGAGTGATAGGTTATCAGTGATAGGTGGGATACAGATTTCAGGTGACTATCAGGTCAGCCATGATCTTATTAAATGGCGGAGTAGGCTTGAGGGGCCGAATAGCCTACTCCTCTTCCTTTTTCTAATGTAGTGCTAAGAATGTGGAACCCATTACCAGTTGATTTTGAGATCCATGTCTGAGCTGAAAATGTGTAGATAAACTCACACTGTAAACAGATTGTTCACCAGTTAAAATTGGAAAGGGATTCACTTTCATCCCATTTACTGACACAGCAACACAGTCTTGCTGGTGGGAGACCAGTCACATACTTCACATGTGCAAAGGGCTTTATTCAGTTTGCCCACATGTTAACACTCCAACTTTAAAAGTTCAAAAAATTTGATCCACAATCAGAGCAGAGATGCTAGCAAGACACGGTTTAAATGTTCCATGTATCGGGGGAAATGTTACTAGCTCACCCCATCTGCTGAGACTACACTGAGTTCAGATCTAACTGTCGGGGTTTGTTCTGCATCCAGGCGAGAATTGCGGTGGACCCCGGAGCAATTTGGCCGCTGTATCATTGATTCAACAATTTTATGTCTTTCCCCTATGGCACTCATCGTATTCTTATTACCTTTGTCCTACAACGTGATCTTTCAATGGCGGATCGGCCACGCAGCATTCCCTGCGGGGCAGAATATGCCCTATCTTTACAACAGCAACGCCATACGCATGCGCAGTGCTGAGAGTGGTGAGGCATGCGCATTGCGGTCGGATCCATGAGCATGCGCAGTGCTGGTCTGTGACTGAAGATGCTCAGAGCGGGTGAGAGAATGTCGAGTGGAGCAAACTAACAGAGTTAGTGGGTGTGTGAGGAGGAATGGAGCCAGCGGAGTGGGCAGGGAGGCTTCATAACGACACAGTGCAGGCCGCAGACACGAAATAACAAGGTACCGGTCTTGTGTTTGCAGAGAACGGGCCGAAAAAGTCTGGATTTCTCCCTTCGCCAGGCCCGGGGTAACGGCCGCCATCTTTATAGGGACAATGTGCAGCAGGGCGCATGCGCGGCCATCCTGGTCCAGGTAGCAGGAGGAGAGAATATTGTGCATTTCTATCCTGGACTGAGGGATGGATTTTGGAAACTCCTTTTACAGGGGGTTAGAAGGGGAGGATTTACACACAGCAAACTCAAACCAAGAGAAACGTTTGTTCTTTCTGAATTTCAATCCTGGATTGACCGTGATGGATTTTTTGAATTCCATTTACAGGATGTTAGAAGAGGAGGAACTCAAGGGATACTTGAGGGAAATGAGAAACTGAAACCAAACATCACGACAAAATCTGAAAGTCTCTTGATTCACCAGGACCTGAGTAGCACCAGCCTTTGAATGTAAGTATTGAGGTCATTTTCAGTTACTGGGTAAAAAATCTCTTCCTCACATTGTGGATCTTACCTAAAATCTTAAATCTCTGTCCCTTAATCCTTTCATAATCAGCAAATGGGAACAGCTTTTATTTAACTATCTTTCATAATCCTGTACACCTCTATCAAATCTCCCCTCAAGCTCCTTTACTCCGAGGAGAACAACCTCAGTTTCTTGAATTTAATCTCACAATTAAAATCTCTCATCCCTCGACCCATTCTGATAAATCTCCTCTGCCCCCTCTCAAGGACCCTCACATCCTTCATAATGTTTGGTGATCACTGGTTTGCACAGACCCAGATGTTCTGTGTCTGTGACATCATCGCACATCGACAGTTACACTGTGACATCATCACACATCGACAGTTACACTGTGACATCATCGCACATTGACAATTACATGGTGACATCACCCTGCTTCCTGGGTATTTCCTCAACTGGGAGATTTTTCTCTGATTCCAGTGTTTCTGCTATCTTTTCAGCTGCAGGCTCCAGCAGGAGAGTTTAAATTTGAAAATGGTGATATTGTTTCTGAGGTGAGTATTTTTCACCATCCGTCTACAATTTAGAGCTTTTAGTGCTGTGCTCTGTTTTCTGTGAGAGGTTCCAAATCTCTGGGGCTGGTGTGACTCCTTTACTGTGGATCTGAATCCATGTCCATCCATTGCTCTGTTTCACCTCTGCCCTCCCTGATCACCTCTCTACCATTGTCCACCTTCCTCTGTCTCTAATAATGGATCTATCTGAGTTATGTTTAGTATTTTATTGTTACTTCTGCTGACCGTGTCTCAATGAGGTTTCCACTGCTGCCCATCCCCTGACCATGTGCTGCTGGTTCCCAGCTTTATCTTCCCACAGTATCTTTCATAGTCAGGAATTGTTTTTCCTGCGCTATAGTCCATTTCTATTCCACTTCTGAGCTTATATTGGTCATCAAATTCTGCAGCATTTTTACTCGTGTAAATCATTCTGCGAACCCTGAAACATTAACTCTGTTTCCCTCTCCACAGATACCAGCAAATATTGCCAATCCCCAGTTGCCTGTGGAGAAGATGATGTTTGACCTTCTTGAAACGCTGCAGTCCGTGTGGTGAAGGTGCTCCCACAATGCTGTTAGGTAAGGAGTTACAGGTTATTCACCCAGTGATGATGAAAGAACAGTGATATATGTCCAAATCAACAACTTGTATTTATAGAGCACTTTTAATGTAAGATAATGTTCCAACGCATTTCACAGAAATGTTACAAAGCAAGGTTTGACACTGAGCCACATGAGGAGATATTAGGGCAGGTGACCAAGCGTTTGGTCAAAGAAGTGGGTTTTACAGAGTAAATTAAAGGAGGAAAAAGAGGTAGTGAATGGCGGAGGTTTAGGGAGTGAATTCCAGAGCTTGGAGCCTTGGAAAGTGACAGAATGGGCACAAATGTGGAACAATAGAAATCAGGAACACTCAGTAGGCCAAATTAGAGGAGCGCAGATATCTCCGAGGGTTGTGATGCTGGAGGAGATTCCAGCAATAGGGAGCAGCCATGCAGAAATTTTAAAATAAGGGGTGGAGTCGGACGATGTTACTGAGGTGGAAATAGTCGGTCTTGGTGATGATGTGGATATGTGGCTGGAAGCTCATCTTGGGGTGAAATATTTCACCATGGTTGTGAACAGTCTGGTTCAGTCTCAGACAGTTGTCAGGGAGAGGGATGGAGTCGGTGTCTAGGGAGTGGAGTTTGTAGTGGGGACTGAAGATAATGGCTTCAATCTTCCCAATATTTAAATGGAGGAAATTTCTGTTCATCCAGTTCTGGATGTCAGACAAGTCAGGAGGGTGTGTGACTTGGAGGGGAACTTGGAGGTGATGGTGTTCACATGCACCTGCTACCCTGATCCTTCTCGGGGGTAGAGGTTGAAGGTTTGGGAGATTCTGTCAAAGTTCTGGTCTATTTATAGGTCTCTGAAAAGCCCTCTCCTCACCCCTGCCTCTCCCACTCCCCTCTCTGACTTTCTCTCTCTCTCCTTTTCTCCAGCCCAGCAGGCTGTGGATGCTCCATCATTGAATATATTTCAGGCTGAGGTGGGGAGATTTTTGTTGTCTCAGAGAGTCGAGGGATATGGGGAGTGGGCGGGAAAGTGGAGTTGAAGCCTAAGAGAAGCCACAATCATGTTGAATGACGGAGCAGTCTCGAAGGGCCATGTTGTCTCCTGCTGCCCCTAATACTTGTTTTATTTTTGACACCAGAGTCTTGTGTCGGCCCAGACCGGGTGGCAGGTTCCCTTCCCTGAAGGACATTAGTGAACCAGTTGGGTTTTTATGACAATCCAGCAGTTTTCATGGTCACTTTTCCCTCGTGCCGGCCCCAAAAATTCCCAGATTCATTCAGCTCAATTTCACAACCTGCCTTTGTGTTTTTGTGGGTTCTCTCTCATTCCCTTTTTTATGTTTTAAATCAATTCCACAGGGTGTTAGAAGGGGAGGATTTACAGTCGGGAAACTCAAACCAAACATCACTTCTGGATCTGACGGAGTCGCCCAAGTTATCAAATCCTGAATATCATCGGATTTTGAACATGGAAGGAAAAAGCACCATTCACAGTGGGGAGAAAACATACATGTGTTCTGTGTGTGGACGAGGCTTCAGCCGATCATCAGGCCTGTCAAAACATAAATGCAGTGAGAATGGGGACAAACCATGGAAATGCGGAGACTGTAGGAAGGGTTTCAATTACCCGTCTGAACTGGAAACTCATCGGCACAGTCACACCGGAGAGAAACCATTCACCTGCTCCATGTGTGGGAAAGGATTCACTTGTTCATCCCATCTGCTGACACACCAGTGAGTTCACACTGGGGAGAAACCATTTACCTGCTCCGTGTGTGGGAAGGGATTCGCTCAGCCATTCAACTTGCTGAAACATGAGCGACTTCACACTGTGGAGAGACCGTTCACCTGCTCCACGTGTGGGAAAGGATTCACTCAGACATCTGACCTGCTGGCACACACACCAGCGAGTTCACACTGGGGAGAGACCATTCACCTGCTCAGTGTGTGGGGAGGGATTCACTCATTCAACTAACCTGCTGAAACACCAGCGAATTCACACTGGGGAGAGACCGTTCAAATGCTCAGACTGCAGGAAGTGCTATAAAAGCTCCGGGGAAATGATGTCCCATCAACGTGTTCACAGTGACGAGAAACCATTCAGGTGCTCTCAATGCGGGACTGGGTTCAGGTGGTCATCTCAACTCACTGCACATCAGCGAGTTCACAGCGGAGAGAGACCGTTCACCTACTCCGCGTGTGGGAAGGGATTCAGTCAGTTACCCAACCTGTTGACACACCAGCGAGTTCACACTGGAGAGAGACCGTTCACCTACTCCGCGTGTGGGAAGGGATTCAGTCAGTTACCCAACCTGTTGACACACCAGCGAGTTCACACTGGAGAGAGACCATTCACTTGCTCCGAGTGTGAGAAAGTTATCCCACCTGCTGAGACACCAGTGAATTCACAAGTGACAACAGTGAATGGATTTTGCGGTTATTCACATCCTAGACTGAACCAAGTTGACTGGGATCAGTTTCTACTAATGTTAATAAACTCCAACCCAGTTATAGCCATTATTATTCTGAATAAAGTCAAATAAATCAGCTCTGTGTTAAACATACAAATTAGTTCCTTTTGAAGTGCTCTCCCTCTCTCCCCGTCTCCTCCATCCTCACCTCCAACAACAAGTGTGAGGAGCTCATGGAGCTTCTTTGGCACTAAGATTGAAACAATCTGATCAGCTGCCTCTGCTGCTTCCCTCCCTTCCACTAGCCCACCGGGACAAACTGTCTCTAAAGATCCCCCTTGTCTGAGCCCTGAAGCCACATCTTCCTTTAGTTTCGCACCCATTTCCTCTCATGCCACCTTAGTGCTCATCTTGTCCATGAGACCCACCTCCTGCTCCATTGACCCTATTCCCACTAAACTGCTGGTCACCCAACTTCCCCATGTTCGCTGAGATTGTCAATGTCTCTTCAGTTACTGTCCCTCTCTCCTTCAAATCTGACATCATCAAGCCCTCGTCAATAAACAAACCTTTGGCCTTGCCCTTACAAATTGCTGTCCCATCTCCAACCTCCCTTTCCTCTCCAAACTCCTCAAACATGTTCACACCTCCCAAATCCGTGCCCATCTTTCCCAGAACTCTATGTTTGAATCCCTCCAATCAGGTTTCTGCCCTGCCACTGTACTGAAACAGCACTGATCAAAGCGCCAATGACATCCTATGTGACTGGGACAAAGGGAAACTATCCCTTCTCTACCTGTCTGTAGCCTTTGACAGGGTTGACCACACCATTCTGCTCTAACACCTCTCCACTGTCGTCCAGCTGGGTGGGGCTGTTCTCTCCTGGTTTTATTCTTCTCTATCTAACCATCGTCAGCGAATCACTTGTAATGTCTTCCCTTCCCATAGTTACCTCTGGTGTCCCCAAAGGATCCAGCCTTGGCCTCTTATTTCTCATCAACATGCTCCCCACAGCGACATCTTCTGAAAACACAATGTCAGTTATCACATGTACACTGACAGTGCCCAGCTCTACCTCACCACCACCTCTCTCCACTTCTCCACTTTTATTAAATTATCAGATTGTTTGTCTGATATTCAATGGTGGATGTGCAGAAATTTCCTCCAATTAAATATTGGGAAGACCAAAGCCATTGTTTTCATTCCCTAGATACCAACTCGATTCCTCTCTCTGGCAACTGTTTGAGACTAAACCAGACTTTTTGCACAAGTGATGTCAGGTTTGACCCCGACATATGTTCTGATTCGGGTGTATGTGTCTTGGTGAGTTTCCAGTCAAATTATGATGTGAAAATTCCCCACAGACAGAACAGACAAACATTTCTCCTTCCATAATCAAAGGCTGGTCATTTATGAATTCAGTGATTCTATAAGATCTTGTCGAGATTTTTGGTTTGAGTTTCCCCATCTGAAAATCCTCTCCCTCTAATCCCCTGTAAACACAGTTTACAAAAGTCAACACTGTCAGTACAGGATAGAAATTCAGAACAGACAATTCTAGTTTCGATGGAATATTCTTTCTCCTTTCATTTCCCCCAAATCTATAAATCCCTGTCCCACACACTACACCCCCTCTCTGCTCATTGTTCCAGATTCAGTGCCCAGTCACCTGCTAATTCTTTTCCCCTCTCCAGATTCTCTCTTCCTGTCCTTAAAGTGGTGGCTCAGGCTGTGGGTCAATCCCATTCCTTCACCCTAATTCTACCAAATAATTCAGCTAAAAACAAATGCTCTTTAATGACTTGATTCGTCGTTTTGAATGTTTGGAAAGCATTCCCTATTCCCAATTGTGGAGAACAGAAATTCTAGTGGCTAATCCAAAGCTTCCTTCTCCCCAGGTCTGTTCCAACAAGCAGTGTCTATCTGAGTTACATTGATACAGACTCACTCACTCAGTTAGTGGTCAGGTCTCACTGAACAGCAAGAACAGAGGCAATACAAGTGCAGAGGCACGAGTGATAATCTTCCAGCCTTCCTCAGACACAGAAGAGGTGCCAGAGGACTGGAGACCTGTGAATGTTACACCCTTGTTCAAAAAGGGATGTAAGGATAAAGCTGGCAACTACAGGCCAGTCATTTTGACCTCAGTGGCAGGGACACTTTTGAAACAATAAGTATGGGATAAAATCAATCATCACTTAGACAAGTGCAGGACAATTAAAGAAAGCCAGCATGGATTCATCAAGGAAAAAAATCATGTTTAACTAACTTGCTGGGGTGTTTTGAGGAGGTAGCAGAAAGGGTTAATAAGGGAAACGTTGATGTGTATATGGATTTTCAAAAGGCATTTGATACGGTGCCACACAAAAGACTTTTCAGCAAAATTCTCGGCCATGGAATAAAAGGGAAAGTAGGAACTTGGATAAGAAACTAGCCGAGTGAAAGGAACCAGAGAGTAGTGGTAAATGTTTGTTTTACAGATTGGAGGAAGGTTTGTAGTGGAATTGCTCAGGGGTCAGTGTTGGGACCCCTGCCCTTCCTGATATATATTAATCACCTAGTCTGTGGTGTGCAGGGCATGATTTCAAAATTTGCGGATGATACGAAGATTGGAAATGTTGTCAACTGTGATAGGGAAAGTCATGAACTTCAAAAGGACATAGACATGTTGGTGGATTGGGCAGACAAGTGGCAGATGAAGTTCAATGCAGAGAAGTGTGAGGTGATTTGTTTTGGCAGGAAATGTATGGTGAGATAGCATAAAATAAAGGGAGACCCTCTAAAGGAGGTGCAGAAACAGAGGGACCTCGGTGTGTACGTACTTAAGTCATTGAGGATGACAGGGAATGTTGAGAGAGCAGTTAATAAAGCATTTAGTATCTTAGACTTCATTAATATGGGTATTGAGTACAAGAGTAAGGAGGTCATGTTGAACTTGTAGAAGACACTTGTTAGGCTTCACCTGGAGTACTGTGTCCAGTTCTTGGCACCATACTTGAGGAAGGATGTGAAGGCTTTGGAGAGAATCCATAGGAGATTAACAAGAATGATTCCCGGGATGAAGAACTGTAGCAATGAGGATAGATTAGAGAGGTTAGGACTGTTTTCCTTGGAGGAAGGAAGGCTGAGAGGAGATTTAATAGACGTATTCAAGATCCTGAGGGGTGGGTACAGGGTAGTGAGAAAATGTTCGCACTCAAGAGAACATCAAGAACTGGAGGGCACAGATTCAAAATAATTGAAAAAAGGAGCAATTGTGATGTGAGGGGAAAAAAATCACCCAGAGGGTGGTTGGATTCTGGAACAAACTTCCTGAAAGGGTGGTGGAGACAGGTTCGATCGAGGTATTCAATAGGGAATTGGATTGTTACATGGAGAGAGAGAATGTGCAAGGTTACGGGGATAAGGCAGGGGAGTGGGACTAGGTGGAATGTTCTTTCAGCGAGTCAGTGCAGACTCAATGGACAAATTGGCCTCCTTCTACACTGTAAAGATAATGTGATACTGTGAAGAACAACAACAACTTCTATTTATATCAAGCTTTTAACATGATAAAATGTCCCAAGGAATTTCACAGGAGCAGGACATATTAGGCCAGATGGCCAAAAGCTTGGTCAAAGAGGTTAGTTATAAGGAGTGTCTGAAAGGGGGAAAGTGAATGAGAAAGGTGAGAGGTTTAGGGAGGAAATTCCAGAGCTTAGGGTCCAGGCAGCTGAAGGCACAGCCACCAATGGTGGAGTGATTAAAATCGGGGATGAAGGACATCTGGTAATGGTGCTCCATGTATGTGGGCCCCATAGCCCAGGCTCAAGGCCCAAATCTGAACTTTGGGACATAGTTTGACCATCCCTGGTCTCAGAGAAAAACAATTCCCCAAAAAAACATCTTGTAGGATTTTTGTTTATTGATACCATAAAAAGTTTGGACCGGTTGAGTCCTCCTGTGCACTCGATGGAGATTTACATTAACATAATTAAAATTCTCTGTATTTCAGTGTCAGAACAATATGTTTTAGCAAAGATAAAAAAATATATAAATACTGAACAGAACAAACCTGGAGAAATAAACATCAGGTCAATCACCATTGGAAAGTGATAAGTTAGTGGTCACTGTTTCAGGTGGGACTCCTTCAGAATGAACACTTCCCACCACCAGCACCAACCCCCCTCCCCCATCCCCCTCCCTGTGAACTGAACATTCCTTCACCCACTCATCCACCCATTGCCCATCCACCCAATGGCTCCCAGCCTGGATTGACATTCAGCATGAACCCAGTGAGAGGGTGAGCTGGCCCACGGGATGTCAGAATGGACAAGAGCTGGAAGTGGTTCCAATCAATGCATTTTCTGTGTCCTTGTTAAAAACAGGAAACTTAATATTTTGTCAAACCCCCATGTGCACACCCTTGGTGAATTACAATTTCTCACCCAGTCCTTTCCTCTGGCTTCAACTTGGTGCATCCTGTGTGGGTTCAGCAGAGGTAGAGACAGGCTGCTCGGGAGATGGGACAGAGTGTCGGGAGATGGGGGCAGAGTGTCGGGAGATGGGGGCAGTGTGTCGGGAGATGGAGGCAGAGTGTCGGGAGATGGGGGCAGAGTGTCGGGAGATGGGGGCAGAGTGTCGGGAGATGGGGGCAGAGTGTCGGGAGATGGGGGCAGAGTGTCGGGAGATGGGGACAGAGTGTCGGGAGATAGGGCAGCGTGTCGGGAGATGGGGGCAGAGTGTCGGGAGATGGGGGCAGAGTGTCGGGAGATGGGGGCAGAGTGTCGGGAGATGGGGGCAGAGTGTCGGGAGATGGGGGCAGAGTGTCGGGAGATGGGGGCAGAGTGTCGGGAGATGGGGGCAGAGTGTCGGGAGATGGGGGCAGAGTGTCGGGAGATGGGGGCAGAGTGTCGGGAGATGGGGGCAGAGTGTCGGGAGATGGGGGTAGGGTGTCGGGAGATGGGGCAGTGTGTCGAGAGGCGAGAGCAGAGTGTCAGGAGATGGTGGTAGGGTGTCGAGAGGTGGGGGCAGAGTGTCGGGAGATGGGACATGTACTGTACGTGTTGCTCAGCTTCATAATCCACAATACTATTCCTGATGTTCATGAGCTGCCTCACTTTCTTTCCCATTAATTCCATTTGCTGATCTATCAGTAATGGACTTGCTGCTATCTCGAACAAAACTGTTTTCACCACTAAGGCTCCGCTGGTATTTAATAGTCTTCATGACATCATCGCACTGGGACTGGATGACATCATCGCACTGGATGACATCATAAGAGTCCATTGTTTCTTAATGACCCACATCAATAACAAGAGGAAATATTAATAAACCTGAGCACATTATCTAGGCTGACACTCCAGGGTGACACTGAGGGACTGCTGCACTGTCAGAGACAGCATCCTTCACATGGAACTTGTGGAGGCTCTGGTCACAATCTTCCAATCCTCCTTATATAGTAGTGGTGTCAAAGGACTGACAGATTGTAAACGTTACACCCCTGTTCAAAAACACAGCTATTCTAGGAGAATCAGCTTCATATCAGTGGTGGGGAAAGGCTGGAGACAATAATCCGGGACAAAATCAATTGGCACTTGGAAGACTATCAGTTATTTCCAGCATTTTCTGTTTTTAATACCGATACTTCCCTGGATCCCATGCCTCTCTGGGAGGTGTGGGGAGCTGGGAAGTATCCATGAGAGTAACCAAAGGTCTGAGAACTGAAAGAATCTCGAGTTAAGAGAGGAGAAAAGATCCAAAAATGGAGCAGTTGGGAACAGGACGTCAATCAGTCTCCTCTTATCCTGGAGAAATCAAGGACTCGACATTCTGAGAGTTTGAAACAAAACTGGTTTATTTAACAGACTTCAAGATATTAAACTTCAGCCCAGTTACAGGGATTATGAACAGCAATAGAAGCAAACCACAACTATCAGAATGAACACAGTTCAGTTCTGGATGTGATTAACAGCAGCAATAACAGCAGAATCCAACCCCTGCTGTCACTTGTGAACTCACTGCTGTCTGAGCAGGTGGGATGACTAAGTGAATCCCTTCCCACATTCGGAGAAGGTGAACAGACTCTCCCCATTGTGAACTCGCTAGTGCCTCAACAGGTTGGATAAATGAGTGAATCCCTTTCCACATTCGGAGCAGGTGAACGCTCTCTCTCCAATGTGAATTCACTGGTGTACACTGAGGTGGAATGAAGGCTGAATCTCTTTACACAGGAAATGCAGCGGAACGGCCTCTCCTTGTATGAATTCGCTGGTGTTTCAGCAGGGTGGATGACTGAGTGAATCCCTTCCCACACTGGGAGCAGGTGAATGGTCTCTCCCCAGTGTGAACTCGCTGGTGTCTCAGCAGGTGGGATAACTGAATGAATCCCTTCCCACACTCAAAGCAGGTGAATGGCCTCTCTCCAGTGTGAATTCGCTGGTGTGTCAGCAGGTGGGATGACCGAGTGAATCCCTTCCCACACTCGGAGCAGGTGAATGGCCTCTCCCCAGTGTGAATTCGCTGGTGTGTCAGCAGGTCAGGTGACCGACTGAATTTCTTCCCACACTCGGAGCAGGTGAATGGCCTCTCTCCAGTGTGAATTCGCTGGTGTGTCAGCAGGTTGGATGACTGAGTGAATTTCTTCCCACACTCGGAGCAGGTGAATGGCCTCTCCCCAGTGTGAATTCGCTGGTGTGTCAGCAGGTCAGGGGATGCAGTGAATCCTTTCCCACATACCGTGCAGGTAAATGGTTTCTCTTCACTGTGAACTTGCTGGTGTGTCAGCAGGTTTGATGACTGAATGAATCCCTTCCCACACTCGGAGCAGGAGAATGGTCTCTCTTCAGTGTGAATCCGCTGGTGCTTCAGCAGGGTAGATAACTGAGTGAATCCCTTCCCACATTCAGAGCAGGAGAATGGTCTCTCTCCAGTGTGAATTCGCTGGTGTGTCAGCAGGGTAGATAACTGAGTGAATCCCTTCCCACACTCGGAGCAGGTGAACGGCCTCTCCCCAGTGTGACTGCGTCGATGGATTTCCAGTTCGGATGGACGATTGAATCCTTTCCCACAGTCCCCACATTTCCACGGTTTCTCCATGGTGTGGGTATCCCTGTGTCTCTCCAAGTTTGATGATCAGTTGAAGCCTCGTCCACACAGAGAACACGTGTACAGTTTCTCCCCACTGTGAATGGTGTGATGTTATTTCAGGCTTTATATCTGGTTAAAGCTCTTTCCACAGTCAGTTCACTGGAACACACTCACATGGGTGTGTGCGCGTCTCGTTGCTTTTCCAGTCACACTGATGTTTGAAATCTTTTCCCACAGACAGAACAGACAAACATTTCTCCCCCCACATTCAAAGACTGATGATATTCAGGTTCTGATGAATCGAGTGACTCTGTCAGATCTTGATGTGATGTTTGGTTTGAAGATCCCCCTCTGTAAATCCTCCCCTTCCGATGCCCTGTAAAAGGAGTTTACAAAAGTCATCACTGTCAGTACAGGACTGAAATTCAGAACAGACCATTCTCGTTTCTGTGGAACATGTTTTCCTCTCTTGTTCCCTCAAAGCTGAAAATCCCCGTCCCACACACTCTCCCTCCTCCCTGTGCTGAAATCCAAACACAGTTTTGGACAATTATTTCTGTATCTTTTTAACAGATTTCTACAACTGGAGATAACAATATGTTTGATCATTCACTTCAGTCATTACTCATGACAAAACATTAATCTGAAACCCTCTGATCAACCATACAGAATAGCAGACGTTAACCTTGTGTCCAAAACTCACAGTGTGGAGATTTAATGAGTGATCGTGAAGATGGTTTCTCCAAACCTCTCAGGGTTTCCTTCCTTCCTTCTCTCCCTCTCTAACTGAGTTAAACCTGGGATCAGTCTCATGGCCCATTCTGGTTCCTGTTTCTCTTCCTGATGACTAATTAACTCCAATTAAACACTGAGAAGACTGAAGACACTGTTTTCAGTACCTGCTCCAATCTCCATTTCCCAGATAACAACTCCATCCCTCTCCCTGGGAACAGTCTGAGATTAAACCAATCTGTTCACAACTTCGGGGTTACATTTGATCTCGAAATAAGCTGCTGACCTTATGTCTGTGCCATCACTAAGATTGCCTGTTTCCACCTCCATAATATCACCTGACCTCACCCCTATCTCAGGAGTTTCTCATCTGCTGCTGAAACCCTCATCACTGCCATTTTTACCTCCAGACTCGACCATTCCAACACACTCCTGGCTGGTCTCCCACATTCTACCCTCTGTAACCTTGAAGATATCCATATTTTTGCTGTCTGTGTCTTCACTCACAGCGAGTCCCGTTCCCTGACCTTCCTTGGCTCCCGTTCAAGAAGCAACTTGATTTTAAAATTCTCATCCTTGTTTTCAAATCCCCCCATGGCCTCCTCTCTCCCTATCTCTCCAATCTCCTGCAGACTCACAACCCTCTGAGATATCTGCACTACTATAATTCTAGCATTCCCTATTTTAATTGCTCCACCATTAGCGTCTGTGCCTTCAGTTCCCTCGACCCCAAGCACTGAGATTCTCTCCCTCTGTCTACCACACTTTCCCTGTTTATCTTGTACTCATCAAGATAGAGGGAAGAATACCAAATTTCAAAAATTATCAGTCAGGCTTGTAATATGTCTCACTTACACTTGCTAGAAGCTACATTTGTTCATCCACAGGGACCTGTCCTCTGCAGGCAGAAGGTACAAGTCCAGGCACGGGGTCTTTTGTGGAAGTAAACAAAAGCAGAGGGGATTACAGCTCCAGGCTGTATTGTCCATGGCAACAACCAATCAGAGCCAACGGGCCAACCAATCAGCACCCTTTTCTCATGCAGTATAAATTGTGGTTCCCTTTGAAATTTGGGATTCTTGTGTCTGTCCTGGTGAGTGCAACAGGAAAAGCTTTGACAGCTTGTCTCTTTTTACAGTAATAATCAAATTCTGTACAAACAAACGACTATTTAAGTATTTTGGTCACCTCCTTCTGTGTCTGAATGTTATACTTTATTTTATGATTTCCTGTGAATCTCACTGGGATGATTTATGATGTTAATAGAAGTTGTTGTTGTTTCTGACTGTTACCCTGATCTCCTGTTTTACAACAACCCATTGATTTCACACCAAACTCTATCTCTGATTTATTGTCCTTCCTGCGGGTCATTCATTCGGGTCTGCAGCCTCTGTAAAGATGGCGGCCACGCATGCGCCGTGTTGGACATTGCCCCCTATAAACATGGCGACTGTACACGCGCTCTGCTGCTCCTGGCCCCCATATAAAGTTGGCGGTCGTTAACTCGGGCCTACTTCCGGAGAAATGGCCTAAGCTGTGGATGGAACAATGGTTCCTTATTGATGGTTTAGGACAGAGACCGTGAATTCATAAAACCTCACGACTCACCCGCCAGCCCTATCTATGGTCACGGGTTTTTTTTCCAGCTCTCAGTCCGCACTCGGTCTTTGTAAGTCCCGCATTTTAAATCCGCTCGCTCCAGCTCTCCTCATGTCTGACTCCACGCTCTGCGCATGCGCCAGGTCACAATGATTGACGGCAGCTCTGGACCAATAGGGACAGGGGGCGGGCCTGGAGGACGGAGCGGGAGCGGCTGGCCCTCCGACCAATCGGAGTGAATAAGGGGCGCGGCCGCACTTGCATTGAAGCATGCGCAGTAGCAGCGCGGGACCGGGATGAAGCCGGTCGGGTTGAAAATTTATCAATTTTGCTTCCAATTTCCACCCCTCCATCATTTTCACATGGTCCATCTCTGACACTTCTCTTCCCTTCCCTTCCTTGACCTCTCTGTCTCAATTTCTGGTGATTGACTGTCCACCAATATCCATTACAAGCCAACCGACTCCCACAGCTACCTCGACTACAGCTCCTCACACCCCGCTTCCTGTAAAGACTCCATCCCATTCTCTCAGCTCCTTCGCCTCTGTCGCATCTGTTCTGATGATGCTACCTTCAAAAACAGTTCCTCTGACATGCCTTCCTTCTTCCTTAACCGAGGTTTTCCACCCACGGTCGTTGACAGGGCCCTCAACCGTATCCGGCCCATCTCCCGCGCATCCGCCCTCATGCCTTCTCCTCCCTCCCAGAAACATGATAGGGTCCCCCTTGTCCTCACTTATCACCCCACCAGCCTCCACATTCAAAGACCATTTCCACTAACTCCAGCATAATGGCACCACCAAACACATCTCCCCTTCACCCCCTCCCCCCACCCCGGCGACATTCCGCAGGGATCATTCCCTCTGGGACACCCTGGTCCACTCCTCCATTACCCCCTTCACCTCAACCACCTCCCATGGCACCTTCCCACGCAACCGCAGAAGGCGCTACACCTGCCCCTTTACTTCCCCTCTCCTCACCGTCTAAGGGCCCAAACACTCCTTTCAAGTGAAGCAGCATTTCACTTGCACTTCCCTCAATTTAGTCTACTGCATTTGTTGCTCCCAATGTGGCTTCCTCTACATTGGAGAGACCAAACGCAGACTGGGTGACTGCTTTGCAGAACACCTTCGGTCTGTCCGGAAGCATGACCCAGACCTCCCTGTCGCTTGCCATTTCAACACTGCACCCTGCTCACTTGCCCACATGTCCGTCCTTGGCTTGCTGCATTGTTCCAGTGAAGCTCAGTGCAAACTGGAGGAACAGCACCTCATCTTCCGTCTAGGCACTTTACAGCCTGCCTGACTGAATATTGAGTTCAACAATTTTAGATCATGAACTCTCTCCTCCATCCTCATCCCCTTTCCGATCCCCCCTTTTTTTTCCAATAATTTATATCGATTTTTCTTTTCCCACCTATTTCCATTAATTTTAAATGTATTTCCATCCATTGTTTTATCTCTACCTTTTAGCCCATTTCGATTCCTTCACCCCAACCCACCCCCACTAGGGCTTATCTGTACCTTGCTTGTCCTGATTTCTACCCTTAATTAGCCCATTCCTTAGATAATATCACCACCTTCAACACCTCTTTGTCCTTTTGTCTATGACATCTTTTGGCTATCTCCACCTATCACTGGCCCTCTATCCAGCTCTACCCTCCCCCCCTCCCCACCCCCCCCCACCCCCTTAAACCAGCTGATATTTCACCTCTTTTCAATTTTTACTTAGTTCTGTTGAAGAGTCATATGGACTCGAGTCGTTAACTGTGTTCCTCTCCGCAGATGCTGTCAGACCTGCTGAGTTTTTCCAGGTATTTTTGTTTTTGTCTTGAAAGGCGCAATGTGAAGCAGGATGCATGTGCGGTCATCCTGTCCAGTAGCAGAAGGAGAGAATTTTGTGAATTTGTATCCTGGACTGACAGGGATGGATTTTGGAATCTCTTTTTACAGGGGGTTAGAAGGGGATGATTTACACACAGCAAACTCAAACCAAGAGAAACGTTTGCCTTTTCTCAATTTTTGATCTTAGACTCACCAGTGATTGATTTTGTAAACTTCTTTTGGCAGATTATTGAAACCAAACATCACATCAAGATCTGACAGAGTCATTCTATCTATTGGCTATTATCGGCCCCTGAGTGTAAGCATTGAGTTCCAGGTCATTACCGCTCACTGCGTAAAATTTCAACCTCATGTTCCCCCTGTAGATCTTGTCCGAAATCTTAACATTGTGTCTTGAGATCCTTTTACGATCAGCTAATGGGAACAGCCTTTCTTTATCTACCTTATCTAAACCTATTATAAATTTGTACCTCTGTCAAATCTCCCCTCAATCTCCTTTGCTCCAAGGGGAACAACCCCAGTTTCTCCAGCCTAACCTTACGACTAAACCTTCGAACTATTCTGGAAAATTTCCTCTGCCCCCTCTCAAGGACCCTCACATCCTTCACAATGTGTGGTGATCACTGGTTTGCAGAGACCCAGATGTTCTGTGTCCGTGTCTGTGACATCATCACACATCGACAATTACACGGTGACATCATCACACATCGACAATTACACGGTGACATCACCCTGCTCCCTGGGTATTTCCTCAACTGGGAGATTTTTCTCTGACTCCAGTGCTTCTGATATCTCTCCAGCTGCAGGATCCAGCGGGGGAGTTTAAAATTGAAAACTGTGAAATTGTTTCACAGATGAGTATTTTTTACCATTCATCTACAGTTTAGAGCTTTTAGTCCTATGCTCCGTTAGCTGTAAGATGTTCCGAGGCTCTGGAGCTGGTGTGGCTCAAGCAGGAGTTTTTAATTTGGAAACAGTAAAATTGATTCAGAAGTGAGTATATACGAACATTGGAACAGGAGTAAGCCATTCAGCCCATCGAGCCTTCTCTGCCATTCAATTTGATCATGACTGATCATCTATCTCAGTGTCACTTTCCTGCACTACCTCCATGTCCCTTAATGTCACTAGTCTCTACAAATCTATCCATTTCTGTTTTGAACATGTTCAGAGATTGAGCTTCCACAGCCATGTGGGGCAGGGAATTCCAAAGATTCACCACCCTGGTCCAGAAAGCAGGAGGAGTAATCTTTATTAACAACCCTTGGTGTAGCAGGGGGTTGAATCTAAATTAAAAGTCATGTGAGTCTCTCCATACTGCCTCGTGCTACTGGGTTGGGTGGTTGGCTTGAAACCGTTACTGTACAATGCACATTGGAAACTCCAAAGACCCATCAACTGGACCCATCTGTTTTTTTTTTATTCTCCCAATAGTCAGAAGAAAATAAAATAATCGATGATCTGATTCTATGACACCCTCTGAGTGAAGAAACTCCTCCTCATCTCAGTTTTAAGATCACGTCCCCTGGTTCTAGACTCACCAGCCAGGGGAAACACCCTATCTACATCCACCCTGTCATGCCCTGTAAGAAATTTGAAGGTTTCAATAAGGTCACCCCTCATTCTGCGAAACTCTAGGGAATACAGACCACAATTTGATTTTTGATTTGGATCATTAATCTACAATTTAGAGCTTTTAGTGCAGTGCTCTGTTATCTGTGAGAGGTTCCATGTCTCGGGTTGGTGTGATTCCTTTACTGCGGATCTGAATCCATGTCCATCTATTTCTCTGTTTTACCTCTGCCCTCCCTGATCACCTCTCTGTCTTTGTCTAACTTCCTCTGTCTCTAATACTGGGTGTATTTTAGCTCTCTTAGGATTTTACTGTTAATTCTGCTGACTGTGTCTAAATGAGGTTTCCACCGCTGCCCATCCCCCGACCATGTGCTGCTGTCTTACCAGCTTTATCTTCCCACAGTATCGTTCATAGTCAGGAATTGTTTTTCCTGCGCTATAGTCCATTTCTCTTCCACCTCTGAACTTATGTTGCCCATCAAATTTTGCACCATTTTTATTCCCTGTAACTCATTCTGTGAGCCCTGAAATGTTAACTGTTATGACACAGCAGTTTGTAAAGTCCGAGTTGTTTAAAATCCTAGAGGGAAACTTAAAACAACTGTCATAACCTATATTTTCAATGCTTTGAGCTGCAGCTCTAAATTCAGGAATTAGACCTCCAGTTCTCAAGAGGTTATCATATCAACTAAATGAAATGTTTATTAATTTAGAACAAATTAAACACATACACATGGCTGCAAATTACTATCATAACTTTTTAACAAATTCCCAAATTAATCTCCATTAAGGCAACAACAACCCATAGAATTTAAGCAGACACCAGGCAAAGTATTTCCACCTCACAAATTCAAAATGAGGTTCCTTTCACTTTGGTTCCTGTGCAGGCAGTTGTAGGTTTACAGGCTTTGATGTTACATGCCTCTGCCCTGCACACACAAAACTGCTGTCTGTTATACCCAGCACATCTCTTTGAATGAATATTCTCATCGTATCCCCAGCCCCTTTGAACTCCACCTCTTCTAACAATAAAACCCCAATCGTAATACAAATTTTATTAGTAATATAAACATTGCTTGGTGTCTCCTAGCTAGTTTCAAGATTTCACTCCCAATCTTGAATGTTCCTTTCAACAAAAAGCAAATGTACCCTCTATCTCTGGTTATGTCTAAAAACTACTATAGTTCAAAGTACCCAGACTAGCTGGTTTTAATCCAATTAACACACACACAGACTAAACCTCTATTAATAAAATAATTTCCAATAACATTATATACATTAATATCTCTTACTGACATAACTCTGTTTCTCTCTGCACAGACACTGTCTGATCTGCTGAGTATT
Organism: Cetorhinus maximus; assembly: GCF_964194155.1. Taxonomy (NCBI): domain Eukaryota; kingdom Metazoa; phylum Chordata; class Chondrichthyes; order Lamniformes; family Cetorhinidae; genus Cetorhinus; species Cetorhinus maximus. Next base: position 64,563,139 of record NC_135901.1, on the reverse strand, counting down.
TCCGGCATTTTCTCTTTTTATTTCAGATTTACAGCAGCTGCAGTATTTTGCTATTATTTTATTGTAGGCGTTGCTCATAGAACCAAGTCTAGAAACACAGACGGACCAATTTAGAGTCCGTTTGGATCAGGGTGGGTGTCAGTTACAGAAGTTGGTCCCTGGCCTCCAGTTTCGGTTCTTTATCATCGAGTCACAGAATCATTGAATGATTAGAATATGGGCAGAGGCTATTCAGCCTGTCCTGCCTGTGATGGCTCTCTGCAAGAGCAAATGAACTCGTCCCACTCCGCTGCCCTTTCACGAACAAGACCAGCAAATATTGCCAATCCCCAGTTGCCTGTGGAGAAGATGATGTTTGACCTTCTTGAACCGCTGCGGTCTGTGTGGTGAAGGTGCTCCCACAATGCTGTTAGGTAAGGAGTTACAGGTTATTCACGCAGTGATGATGAACCATGATCTATGTCCAAATCAATAGCAAGAATTTTTATTTATATCAAGCCTTTTGCGTAATAGAACTTTTCAAGGTGTTTCATAGGAGTGTTGCAAAGAAATATTTGACATTGAGACACTTGAAGAGATATCAGGGCAGATGAACAAAAGTTTAATAAAAGAGGTAGGTTTTAAGGATTATCTTAAAGGAGGAAAGTGAGGTAGAGAGGCCTAGGGAGGAAATTCCAGAGCTTGTGTCCTTGGCAGCTGAAGGGGGAGACACCAAAGGAAAATCAGGAATGCTGAGGAGGTGGGAATTCGAGGAGCGCAGATATCTCAGAGGGTTGTGAGGCTGGAGGAGATTACAGAGGTAAGGAGGGAGAGACCATGGAGGGATTTGAAAACGAGGATGAGAAATTTAAAATTTCGGTTCTCCTTAACCCAGAGGCTTTGTAGGTCAGTGAGTACAAGGGTGATGGGTGAACAAGACTTGGTGCGAGTAAGCACACGGGCAGCAGAGTTTTGGATTACAGGGAGGCTGAATGTGGGAGGCCGGCCGGGAGTGTGTTAGGATAGTTACGTCTAGATGAAACAAAGGAATGGAATACAGATTGAGCAATTACATACAGGGATATTTGGATGTGTGGGAAAAAGACTTTGATCGGATTAAATGGTGGAGCAGGTTTGACTGTGATGTGTGAACAAGACTTGGTGTGAGTAGGCAGATTTTTGGAATACAGGGAGGCTGAATGTGGGATGTTTCTCCTGGTTGGGGAGTCTAAAACCAAGGGACACAATTTCAAAATAAGGGGGAAGCCACTTAGGACCAAGATGTGGAGAGTCTTTTTTTATTTAGAGGGTTGTGAATCTTTGGCATTCTCTATCCCAGAAGGCTGTGGAAGCTCAGTCATTGAGTGTGTTTAAAGCAGAGATTGACAGATTTCTGAATGCCATATCCCAAAAGGGATATGGGGATAATGTGTGAAAAGGCATTGCACTGGATGATTAGGTTGGAGTCATACCTAGCACAAAGGAAGACGGTTGTGGTCGTTGGAGGTCAGTCATCTCAGTTCCTCACGGTAGTGGCCTTGGCTCAACGATCTTCAGCTGCTTCATCAATGTGACCTTCCTTCCATCATAAGGTCAGAAGTGGGATGTTCACTGATGATTGCACAAAGTTCATAGCCATTCGCGACACCTCACACCCTGAAGCAGCCCATGTCCAAATGCAGCAAGACCTGGGCAATATCCAGGCTTGGGCTGACAAGTGGCAAGTAACACTCATGTCACACAAGGGCTGACAAGTGGCAAGTAACACTCATGTCACACAAGTGCCGACAATGATCATCTCCAACAAGAGAGAATCGAACGATTGCTCTTTGACGTTCAATGGCATTAGCATCACTGAATCCCCCACTATCAACATCCTGGGGTTACCATTGACCAGAAACTCAACTGGACTAGCCACTGAAATACTCTGGCTACAAGAGCAGGTCAGAGGCTAGGAATCCTGCAACAAGTAACTCACCTCCTGACTCCCCAAAACCTGTCCACCATCTACAAGGCACAATTCAGGAATGTGATGGAATATTCCCCACTTGCCTGGATGAGTGCAGCTCCCATAATGCTCGAGAAGCTTAACACCATCCAGGACAAATCAGCCCACTTGATGAGCACCGCATCAACAAACATTCACTCCCTCCACTGTCAATGCACAATAGCAGCAGTGTGTACCATGTACTAGATCCACAGCAGGAATTCACCAAGGCTCCTTAGACAGCACCTTCCAAACCCATGACCACTAACATCTAGTAGGACAAGGGCAGCAGGTAGATGGGAACACCACCACCTGGAAGTTCCTCTCCAAGTCACTCACCATCCTGACTTGGAAATATATCGCTGTTCCTTCTCTGTCACTGGGTGAAAATCCTGAAACTCCCTTCCTAACAGCACTGTGGGTGTACCTACACCACATGGACTGCAGTGGTCAAGAAGGCAGCTCACCACCACCTTCTTAAGGATGGGCAATAAATGCTGCCCCAGCCAGCAAAACCCACATTCCGAATGAAGTTTTTAAAATGCATGATCGTATTGAATGGTGGAGCATGCTCGATGGGCTGAATGGCTTACCCCTGCCCCTATGTTCCTGAGAACAGCCTGATTCAGTCTCAGCCTGTTGTCTGGGAGAGGGATGGAGTCAGTGCCTAGGGAGTGGAGTTTGTAGCGGGGACTGAAGACAATGACTTAAGTCTTCCCAATATTTAAATGGATGAAATTTCTGTTCATCCAGTACTGGATGTCAGACAAGTCAGGGCAGTGTGTGACTTGGAGGGGAACTTGGAGGTGATGGTGTTCACATACATCTACCCTGGTCCTTCTAGGTGGTGGAGGTTTGTAGTTTGGGAGATTTTGTCAAAGTTCTGGTTATGTTGTAGATATCTCTTCACCCACTGCCCCTCCCACCTCTCTCTCCCTCTCCTCCCTTGTAGGCCAGAGTCTTGTGTAGGCCCAGACCGGGTGGCAGGTTCCCTTCCTTGAAGGACATTAGTGAACCAGTTGGGTTTTTATTACAATCCAGCAGTTTTCATGGTCACTTTTTCCTAGTGCTGGCCCCACAAATTCCCAGATTCATTCAGCTCAGTTTCACAATCTGCCTTTGTGTTTTTGTGGGTTCCCTGTCACTCCCTTATTTCTGTTTTAAATCAATTCCACAGGGAATTAGAAGGGGAGGATTTGCAGTCGGGAAACTCAAACTAAACATCACATCAGGATCTGATGGAATCGGCAAATTTATCATAACCTGAATATCATCAGATTTTGAACGTGGAAGGACACAGTGGGGAGAAACTGTGGAAATGTGAAGATTGTGGGAAGGAATTCAATTCCCTATTTAAGCTGGAAACACATCGGCACACTCACACTGGGAAACGCTGTTCTCTTGCTCTACACGTGGGAAGGGATTCACTCGGTCATCCCATCTGCTTAGACACCAGTGAGTTCACACCGGAGAGGGTCTGTTTACCTGCTCTGAGTGTGGGAAGGGATTTTGTCGTTCATCTACTCTACTAAGACACCAACACGTGCACAAGTGACTCAGGAATTATATTCTGCTGTTAATCAAATCCCGGACTGAACTACATTCATTCTGATAGTTCTGATTTGTTGAGGTTAATATCCTGAGTCATGTGGAATCAGTCAGCTTTGGGTTAAATCCATCGTTGTCGGTCTTTGTCTTTCCCACCTCGGTGTTTTGGATAACCGAGTGTCCAGGACTGAACAACGTTCATTCTGACAGCTGGCTTTGTTTCTCTCTGTTAATAACCCTTGTAACAAGGCTGTAGTTTAATATGTTGGTATCTGTCTAATGAATTATTGTTGTTTCTGTCACTGCTTTCCCCCACTTTCCCATTGACTCCAGTTTTGTTAGGGTTCCTTGATGCCGCACTCGAGCAAGTCTGCCTTGATGTCAAGGGCAGTCACTCTCACCTCACCTCTGGAGTTCAGCTCTTTTGTCCATGTTTGAACCAAGGCTATAATGAGGTAAGGAGCTGAGTGGCCCCGGCTGAACCCAAACTGGGCAACAGCAAGCAGGTTATTGCTAAGCCTGTGCCACTTGATAGCACTGTTGATGACCCCTTCCATCAGTTTAGTGATGATGGAGAGTGGACTGATTGAACGGTACTTGGCTGGGTTGGATTTGTCCTCCTTTTTGTGTACAGGACATAACTAGGCAAACTTTCACATTGCTGGGTAGATGCCAGTATCGTAGCTGTACTGGAATAACTTGGCTAGTTATTCTGAAGTCTTCAGAGCTTTGATCTGATCCGTTGTTTGTGGGATCACTTAGGTCTGTCTATCACTTACTGCTTCTGCTGTTTGGTGTCCAAGTAGTCCTGTGTTGTACGTTCACTAGGTTGAAACCTGAAATTTTGGTATGCCTGCTGTACTCCTTATTGAACCAGGGTTGATGGTAATGTTAGAGTGAGGGATAAGCTGGGCCATGAGGTTACAGGTTGTGACTGAATACAATTCTGCTGCTGTTGATGCCCCACAGCACCTCATTGATGCCCAGTTTTGAGCTGCTGGATCTGTTCTGAATCTATCCCACTTAGCACGGTGGTTGTACCACACAACACAATGGAGGGTATCCTCAATGTGAAGACGGGACATTGTCTCCAGAAGGACTGTGTGGTGGTCACTCCTATCAATAATGTCATGGACAGATGCTTCTGTGTAAGGTGGATGAGTGAGAATGAGTCCAACTGATGTGTCCTATAGGACTCAGCCAGCTGCCAGGACCTGTTAATGGGAACTGGAGCATCTGAAGGAGGAAGAAGAGAGCTGGAGGTAGCAGCACATTAAACCCTGGAAGAACTACCAGGCCCAGGATTAAATTTGTGTTCTCCCCTGTGTGGTGTGTTGGTGTTTCAAAACAACTTCAAGATACAATTGTTCTCTGAGGATCATTAAGGGCTGTGACAGAGGAATCCAAACACTGACATTCCCTCCCCTCCCTCCAATTCCACAATGACACTCCTTCCTCCTCCCTCCAATTCCATCCTAACACTCCTTCCTCCTCCCTCCAATTCCACACTGACACTCCTTCCCCCTCACTCCAATTCCACACTGACATTCTTTTCCCCTTCCTCCAATTCCATACTGATACTCCTTAACCCTCCCTCCAACTCCACACTGACACTCCTTCCCCCTCCCTCTAATTCCACACTGACATTCTTTCCAATTCGTCCAACTCCACACTGATAATCCTTCCCCCTCCCTCCAATTCCAAACTGACACCCCATTCCCTTCCCTCCAATTCCACACTGATATTCTTTTCCCCTTCCTCCAATTCCACACTGATAGTCCTTCCCCCTCCCTCCAATTCCTCATGACACTCCTCCCTCCAATTCCTTACTGATACTCCTTCCCCCCACTCCAATTCCACACTGAAAACCCTTCCCCCTCCCTCCAATTCCACACTGACACCCCTTCCCCCTCCCTCCAACTCCACACTGACATTCTTTCCCCCCCCTCCATTTCCACACTGACACTCCTTCCCCCTCACTCCAATTCCACATTGAAACACCTTCCTCATCCCTCCAACTCCACACTGACACTCCTTCCCCCTCCCTCCAATTCCGCACTGACATTCTTTTCCCTTCCTCCAATTCCACACTGACATTCTTTTCCCTCCCTCCAATTCCGCACTGACACTGCCCCTCCCTCCAATTCCACATTGAAACACCTTCCTCATCCCTCCAACTCCACACTGACACTCCTTCCCCCTCCCTCCCTCCAATTCCACACTGACATTCTTTTCCCTCCCTCCAATTCCGCACTGACACTGCCCCTCCCTCCAATTCCACATTGAAACACCTTCCTCATCCCTCCAATTCCACATTGACACTCCTTCCCCCTCCCTCCAACTCCACATTGACACTCCTTCCCCCTCCCTCCAACTCCACACTGGCACTCCTTCCCCCTCCCTCCAATTCCGCACTGACACTGCCCCTCCCTCCAATTCCACAATGACACCCCTTTCCCCTCCCTCCAATTCCATCCTAACACTCCTTTCTCCTCCCTCCAGCTCCACACTGACACTCCTTCCCCCTCCCTCCAATTCCATAATGACACTCCTTCCTCCTCCCTCCAACTCCACACTGACACTCCTCCCCTCTCCAATTTCACACTGACACTCCTTCACCCTCCCTCCAACTCCACACTGATACTCCTCCCCCCTCCAATTTCACACTGACACTCCTTCACCCTCCCTCCAATTGCACACTGACACTCCTCCCCCCTCCAATTTCACACTGACACTCCTTCCTCCTCCCTCCAATTGCACACTGACACTCCTTCCCCCTCCCTCCAATGCCACTCTGACACTCCTTCCCCCTCCAATTTCACACTGACACTCCTTCACCCTCCCTCCAATTGCACACTGACACTCCTTCCCCCTCCCTCCAATGCCACTCTGACACTCCTTCCCCCTCCCCCCAATTCCACACTGACACTCCATCCCCCTCCCTCCAAATCGACACTGACATTCTTTCCCCCTTCCTCCAATTCCATACTGACACTTTTCCCCCCTCCCTCTCTCTAATCTCCTGCTGGCACCTTCCTGCACTCACCACCACTCCCAGCTCCGACCCCTTCAATCCCTCCACCATTACCCTCTGCCTTCTTGATGTGCTTTTCACAACTGATTGCTCCTGCACACTCTGGAAAAAAAGTCCTGTACGCAGTTCAGAGCTGTGTTTAATTACCTGATACAGCAACAACAGCAGGCAGGAAACAGCCATGGTGTGTGGAGCACTAAAGGACAAGGAAATGTCGGAGCTGTGCTGAGGGGGTGAAGAGCAGCCGGCAATTGTGCTTCATGTTTGTGGATGTGTTATGGGCCAGATCTGAACTTCGGGACGTTTTGACGGCTTCCCTGAACTCGGAGAAATATACTGCTGCAGAAAACTAATTTAAAGGTTCATGTTTCCGATAAGACTCCTTGAAAAGCTCTACCTCCAGCATCGTATTCAATAACCAACACCCACCACTGATGTGTTCTTGTGTCATTATGTTAGCTCCTGTTACATGAACACAGACAGAGATTTTGCTGAGAACAAGTATCACAAGGTTTATTCATAGATCAACTAAATATATGACAACTCTATCACTGACATCTATATGGTCCGGGCTGTATCACTGAACAGGCTGACTGATGAAATGACTTTCCTGATGGATTCCAAAGTACATTCTGTCATTCAAGGCAGAGCTGCTACATTTATACAAGCATGTCACATGGTCTGACGTCACAATGTCTGTCACGGAAAACGGAGTGAAAACTCAGACCCAGAAGGTTTGTCTCGGAAGTCTTTATTGAATCATGATATCACGGAGAGCCCAGCAGCATACAATGGAGCTAGCGAGCACTCTGAGAAGCATCAGAGTACACACATAGTTATAGCAAAAGCGTACGTGACAGAGGTCATGCAATTTACAAAGTTGCTTGACCCTTAGTAATTAATAACATTGAAATTTTATCTTTGGCATGCATACAATTGTTTTATTAGTTTATAATTACACAAAAACCTTGAGTAACCCATCTGGCGATTAGTCATCTGGACAGACAACAGATTGCGTGACTAGGCCCTGTCTCATGTGCTGATAACAGACATACTAGCTTGGTTTCAAGGGCGCTTGGTAGTTTTTTCATTATACTTGTTTTCATTCCTCCACAATAGCTGACAGCGCAGGCTTGTTTACTACTTGATGTACTGGTGCAAGGACACTTCGTTGTAGTATTCCACTATAGTTTAACCACTTAACCCTTTGTTATCCTGTAGATGTATTTTGTTCTCCCACAATCCCTCCTTGTTAATCTTCCTTCCAGATTAACACCAATGAGGAATAGTATCTGCATTATCATATGGAGGTTCATAACCATAAGGAAAAGGCCGATCTCTGATGGGGTAAACTTTCTCTCCCCACCAGTGGGCTTCACTGGGGCCTGTGCGCATCATTTGAGGAATAATTTGGGCGCCACCTAATCCAGTAGAGATGCCATTAACAACCTGGGTGCAGCACATTCGCAGAGCAACACATGCACAGCACCCTATAACACATACCATGACCAACCCAATTAAGATGTATAGAAACCAACTTCCCCAAACAGAGAACCAACTTTGTATTGCAGACCACCAGGAATCTTTTGTATAAAAAGTACTCAAACTTTCCCCAACCTTTTTTATTTCTTGTACTTTGTCCATGACATGCTGTCCCAGGTCAGTAATATTTTCAGACACATCGGGTAAAAAGGTGTTTGGGTTGAGGGTCCCTTGGGTATACCTCACGGAATATAGCAAGAAGCAGTATCCAATACATAATGCAAATTAATTCACTTGATAACAGCTGTTATATTATTGCCGGACAATATTTTTTACAACGAGTGGCATGGACCCAGTCTTCCTTCCCTTTAACCTTCAAGGCCATCCGAGTTGTTAACAGCACAAGGTAGGGTCCTTTCCACCCTCTCATGCAATTCAGCTGCTGTTTTGCATAGAGGAAAATGAGTACAAATCCAACATTTAGTCCGATTAACTTGCGAGGCTACGGCCTGCATTCGTTGAACCACAGAATTGGTATTCCATGCCCCCGCAAGGACCACGCAGGACAGGATCCAAATCAGAGTCAGCATTCTGACGGCTCATTTAAAGTTCTTACACAAGCACTTCTGTCCGAGGTCAGGGTCCCCTTGACGTGCGATGCGTGGATCCACAAGGGCGTCCTTCAACCTTTACGGCCATATGGGCAGTGAGCAGGACTTGGAAAGGCCCTTTCCATCGAGGTTCCAAACAGTTCTTTCTCCTGAAGGTCTTTACTAGCATTAGGTCCCCGGGCTGGTATTGATGGCAATCTTCAATAGTGGGCTTTTTCTGAGCTTCTACTACCTGTATATGCAAGCTCTTGAGAGAATTAGTGAGCGCTATACAGTATGTAATCATTCCCTCATCCATAGCGTGGATGTCCATTTCCCTAGCAGACAAGGGTGGGGTCACTGGGAGGTGCATAGGATATCCCATTACTACTTCATAAGGAGAGAGGGAGGTGGTACAGTTAGAGTGAGAGCGCACAGTCATGAGCGCCAAGGGTAGAGCTTCAGGCCCTTTCAAACCAGTTTCTTCACATAATTTAGTTTGTTTTTCAGAATACCATTTTGTCTTTCCACCACCCCAGTAGACTGGGGGTGGTATGGGCAGGAAAGGTGATGGTTGCATTGTAAGGCCTTCAACAGTTCCTTTATCACTTTAGCAGTAAAATGAACAACAATTTTACAACAACAACAGCATCATTTCCTCGGGTGGGATACGCCTCCACCCATCGCGAGAACAAACATACTAGAACTAAAACATAATTATATTCCATACATTTAGGCATTTGTATAAAGTCTATTTGTAGGTGTACAAATGGGCCCCATGGCTGGGGTCCCGTACCAGCAGTCACTGTGGGTGTCTTGCCTGGGTTATGTCATTGACTTAGGTATGACAGGTATTACTAATACAATGCCTATTAGCATATTACTATTCACTATACATTCAACATTCATTCTACATACACATGTTTAACCCCTGAGCTGGCAACCGGTCAAGTCATGATTCTTGTGTCGTGAGAGATTCAATAGATGCTCATTAATTACCCATGAAGGGACTACCCCTTCTTTAGTCTGTCTTAAATTTTCTCCTGCTTGTTCCAGTGCCCAAGATCCATAGGTGTTGCAAACATCATTTCTGCTCGCTTCGTCTGAAATATTTTTTCCTATTTCAATTAATTTATTGATAGTCCCCACATGACTTTCGAGCACGGTAGCCAGACTTTGGATTAACCAATGATGTCCAACAATGTTGAATATCATAGTGGCATCATTTATCAGGCTGCGCTTAACGCGGTTCCTTCCCAAGCCTGATCGTATCTCGCCACTGAACTGAACTGCTTCAGTCATCAATTGGCACGTCAGAGCCGTATAGAGTGCTTGGGTATGGGTTGAGCACCATTGGGGCAGGACGACACCAGATACATTCAAGACTACGGGTACCAGCTCATGGTGTACATTTTCATACAAAACTCCTGATTAACCAGTACCAAACCATTCGTCTGTCCTGGATGCATAGTCGGACAAGATGGATCAGTCGGTCTGGTTTGAGGGGCTTCAATTATCTCTACTCAGACTGTGACAGTAGAGGTGGGAGGTGGCTGGGTAGTGGCGGACCTCCCATGCTCGATCTGAAGCAAACCCTTACTACAATTTGAAAGCACTTGTTCTCCTACTGTTACATTTATCATTCCCCGTTGCGAGTCATTCGGCACTCTCCATGCTGTACCAAAGTTCCTCCTGCTGTGCAGGATGAGCAGGATGATCCCCGACCTTGTTGCCAGTACTGATATGCCCACGACCAGGATCTTATATCTGTGGAGACATTAACATCGGCTCCCATTCTCTGGGTTACCACTTGGTCAATTGTCATGTATCTTTAACTGTGTGTAATGCCTCCATTTACTTCCCGTTCTCATATCTACAAGTGCACATGTATCACCTCCATAATTACCTGGTATGGTCCATTGTTGCTCTTTGGATTTGCCTGTTTCCATATCCTTAATCACCTGTCGGTCTCTGACTTCCTCTATCAACTCATGTAATTGCCTACTTAATTCCCTTACATTGTCCTGTATTTTTCCTTTCAGTGGCCCTACACCTCCTACTATAATACCTTCAGGTAATTGCATGGCCCTTACCTGTTATCATTTCAAATGGGGTGAACCTGTCGGTCTTGCTTGGGGTACCCACAGTGCATTGGAATATTGGGCTGTTCCCTGTCTCTTGACTGATGTTTTTTTTAAAGTTCAGTTCATCCTTTCCACCATCCCTGGACTCTGGGGGTGGTCAGGAATATGGAATTTCTGTTTAATCTTCATTAAATTACACACTTCTTTAATGACTCTCCCTGTGAAATGAGTTCCCTGTTTTGAATCCATCTGGGTAGGCACCCCTACTCCTTCCAGTTTACTCCCTCCTGCTGTCTCATGTCAGACCTCAATTCCTGAAACAACTCTACAATGCACCTTCTTATCCTATCTTTCAATGGCTCAGTATTTTCACTTCCAGTGATGGTTCTCTCTGGGAACCGCTTAATTCTGCCTGTCATCAAGGTGTTAATCCTATGGTTTTACTTTTTGTAGCTCACAGGCACATTAATATAGTCAGTAATACATCTATTTAGCCTTTTTCCAGCTTTCCCTGTACCTGTTTCCATCTTGTGGTAAATTGTTGTTAAGTATTATTTCTCCTTACATTTCAATTCCTGAACTACAGATTCCTCATAGTTTTACCTCTAAGTTTTCTTTCCTGACCATGATCATCCCAAGGTTCTCTGGAGTTCAGTTTCTCTATTGTCTTGATTGTTTAAAATGTTTCCTTACTCTTTAGGCCATATTAACTATTCCATTTCAACGGGGATCTCTGTCTCTAGATCTTTGCTTATCTACCCCTATGCAGTTCCAATGCCTCAGTTGATGGCCAGATTATCAAATTCATTTCCCTTATAACAGTTTGTACATTGTGTCCTCTTTCCCTGACTCATTCTCCTACTTGCCTCATACCATATTACACTTGCAACAGCTCCCATCTTATCTTGTTCAGGTTGCCTGGAGAGACTTTAAAATATTCTCATAACAGTTTTAAAAACAGAAATCAGGTATTGAAATGTTTTGCTTCCTTTTCTTCTTCTCAAAGATTTTATTGTCTTAAAAGAAACCCACTAAATTGTGTCTGACCCTTTTCTTTTAGAATTATCCCAGATTCATTAACTCGGCCACAAATTGGATTTCTGCCAAACTTTGCCAAGGTCTTGAGCTTAGCTTCATATTTTGGGAACAGACTTACAAACACAAAAGCTTGCAGCATTTGAATTAGTGCCAATTGTTGTCAGACCTTTTAAAATGAAAATTCCCTTTTGAGAACTTTATCAAGAACCAAACCTCAAATTTTTAAACTTTGTAAGAACTGTAATTTACACTATCAAAATTAAAACAACTTCTTTTTCATGTGTAATGATTTGTATCCAAGTTATAATTTAAGTATATTTATCGACACATTCTTTATCTTAGATAGCATCCTAGTGGTTCAAAAGTAACCTGTTAAATTACACTGCACTTTACATCTCAAGATTGTCCCAAATTCAAATTCCAGTGCTTTTGGAAAGCAGATTTCCTTTAATATTTAATTCATCTCTTCTTGAGAAACCCCTTTTTATCCATTGGAACCATCTAGACTTTGTATTTACGTCTTTTCATTTTCCTAGAATCCTTCTGAATTTCAAGTAATTTCTTTTTCTCAGAATTTTAGAATACGTACTCGTATGTATTAATCCCAATCAGTTTGGAAGCTGATGATGAGGGTTATTCCCTACTAGTCTGTGAGGGGGTGGTACAAGGGTTGGTTCATCTCAAGGATGAGATAAAGGCAAGCCCTGTTTTATCTTTACACTCCCTTCAAATTACGATTTTTGCCAGAAATCTCAACTCAAACCTTATACTCAAAACTTTGGAATTTTTGAATAAACTTTTCCTTTAATATAATATGGGGCTTTCGACTCTAAAGTGCTCAACTACACACACAAGACAATTCAGGGAAGAAAACACATTAAAGCTCACATACAAATGCTTCATTGCACACAAACAAACACATAGATAAAGGTATGTATCGATACTCCTATAATATTGAACTTAACTCTAAACGAATCTTCGAGTAGCAGTGGGGGGAATAAAGGGATCTTGAAGGCTCTACCTATAGGGACCTTCAAACTGACGAAAGCTCACATTTTCTCTGCTGCTGCTTGCAAATTGCTCATTAACCCCCTAGGGGTACCCTCCCTCTCTCTCTCTCTCTCTCTCTCTTCAGCACAAACAGCTCTTGTAACTTAGATCAATTCATTCTTTTTTTTAAGTTACAGAAAATTCAGTAGCGGACTATCTACCTCCCTTAAAACATATAAGCGCTCAAATCTGTCCCGATTAAAAGTTCCAGCTGGTGGGAAGCTCTCTCCTTTACTTTGAGTCCATTTAACCCAATCAGAAACATATTGGACAATTTCAGGACCGTAATGGACATGCATATAAGCATTTGGGGTTCCCTTCAAAGGGGGAACCTGGGGTTTCTTTGATGTCATATTTCCCATTTTACTTAATAATATACACAAAAGAAAACACAGAAATTACTTACTTTTCACCTCCATGGGACTCGAAACCCTGGGTATACTACTACTATTTTTTTTACCTCCATCCATTTTTCATTCCGTTTTCTTGCCCATCTTCAAAGTCCCTGTTTTAAGCTCCAGTTTCGCCGGTTTCAGTTTGTTCTTAGTACTTTGTGAAGCGGGCTGAGTGGCAGAGCCCGCTCTGCTGTTGCGACCTCCCATTTTTCTGAAAAGAAAACACAATTAACAGCGCGGCGCGTTTCCTACCCTATGCGCTCACCGGTGTTTAAGAGTTCCTTAACAAGTCCTCCGATTCTTTGGGTCACTTAAGTCTCTTTGGTCGGTAGCTACCCTTTTACTCGCACTCCCCCTTTCAGCTAGGTTGCAGTTCGTACTCTCCCCAACTTAGGAGAGTTGTTCCTCCCTTTCTCCGCGAGGGTTCTTTTTTTAGAGATCCGACGGCCCAGGATTTCAATCACCTCTCCAATATAAGAGGTTACTGGACTTCAGTCGGATCCCATCCTCGTCGCCAATTTGTCGCAGAAAACGGAGTGAACACTCAGACCCAGGAGGTTTGTCTCGGAAGTCTTTATTGAATCATGATATCATAGAGAGCCCAGCAGCATACAATGGAGCTAGCCGGCACTCTGAGGAAGCATCAGAGTACACACATATTTATAGTAAAAGTCGTACATATCAAAGAGCTTGAAGGTGATAAAACTGTCTAACCTTCAATAATTAATTACATTGAGAATCATTGTCTTTGGCGTGCAACACACAATTAGTCTATTCTAATTTATGACTATACAGGATATTGGGGGAAGCCCATCTGGTAATAAAAAAGTGAGACAGAGAATAGATAACCATGCTTGACCTTATCTTTAGTGCTAGGGGGTGTACCCTCTAGAGAACAGATGACCATTGCTTGATCCTGTCTCTTTGTGTTGGGGGCAGACATCCTAGCCTTGTCTCAAGGATTCTAGGAAGCTTGTTTAAGATATCCTTTTCTCCTTTCCTGCTCAATTAGCTGGCAGCTGCAGGTGTGCCTGCTAGAACAAAAGAGGGAACTGTGCTGTAGTATTCCACTATGGTTTTAACTGTTTAACCCTTAGTTGTCCTGTAGATGTATTTTATTCTTCCACAAGATGCAAGAGGACATTTCTCTCTTTTCTTTGAGTGGAGACTGTTCTGTAACTAAATGTCCGGCTGTTACAAAGTGGAAGATGATTGAAGTTTTCACATGATCTTATTAAGTAGTTGAGGACACTCGAGGGGCCGAATGGCCAATTCCTGAACATTATTTTTTATATTCTAATTCAGTGTCAATGTTGGTGAAGACAATGTTTGTGTCTAATCTGAATGTGGTAGTGAGGCCAAGCAGGCTCAGCCTCTGGTTCAGGTTTCGATCTCTCTGGTGATTTGGACTTCACTCCCACCACTGCCAAACTTTCTGGTGCTTTGTTATTTGAGGCGCTTCCAAGTAATTCTCCGTGCGGTGAAGGAGCAGCTGAGCTGTGCAGTGTTGTATTTCAGTTGGAAGAATGAGGAGAGACAGTGTAAATCCCAGGGTGACTGGGAAAAGGTGGGGCAATGGCACGGACTGGAAGACCTTCTTTCACTGGAACTCCCTGTATTTATTCTATTATTTTAAACAAACAACATGCAGCCTTTACCCAGTTGTCCTGGCCGAGTGGTTCAGGCACTTTTCCACGTGGTTCGAATCCTGCCAATTCCCCTTCTTCTCATTCCTGATTGACACAAACTGTTTGCAGAATAAATTATCAGTCAAATGAATAAGAAAACCACCCAAACAACCCCATGTTTCTAACTTCATTTCATCTGCAAAACATTCACTACATTTGGATCCTAAAATGGAACAATAATTGGCCAAGTTGGTGACATCCTTGCTTTCTGGGTGTTTGTCTCTCCTTAGGCCTCTGTCATTTTCGGTGTATGTGTCTGTGTGTTTTCCTCTGTGTGTGTCAATGCGGTTCAGCTCCCCGAGGGGATGGACACATATTCACTTCATAAACTTGATTCACATTAATTCTGCAGCTTATTAAAATGTCAAAGAGAAAAATATCAGGATGAACAATGCGAGAGGAGTTTGCAATGTTTGTACGGAGGTACAGCTAAGAAGTGGAAGGTGTCACTGATGTTATTGGTGATTAAGAGGAATGCATTGCAACCTTGGGGATTTTGTAGGTCGATCACCTTCCACACTTTGAAATTGAGAACAAGCTGAGGCTCCAGGGAGGAAGCAACATTGATCACCCTCAATTTTCATATAGGAAGCAAAGTGTGCCCATGCCCAACTAAGTCAGTCAGTAGAGCATGCGACTCTTAATCTCAGGGTCATGGGTTCGAGCCCCACGCTGGGTGCTGCCGTTTTTTTAAAGCTTTGCTGCTTTCATGGGTGATCCCCAGCTCTCTATCCCTCCGGCAGTGTCACCGCTCAAACTGAGTCTTTCTCCATTTTGCTTTGTTAATATCACAGCTGCTGGTTTCTGAGTGAAAATGACCCTCCCCTTCACTAGAAGTCAGAGAGTTTCATGCTTCGGATTTGGTGCTTTGCCCGCCACAGCCGAGGCTCAACTCCTGATCAGGGGAAAACTGTTTTTCTTACCGCTGTGTGAACTGTCATAATGCACAGGGATTCCTCGTATGAACTGTTAAAACGAACCTGAAATTTAATGCATGGAAGTGTGAAGTTATTCATGTTGGTCGGAAGAATGAGGAGAGGCAACATCACATAAAGTGTACAATTCTGAAGGGGCTTCTGTGTTACAGAGTGAGTGGTTAGGATCTGGAATGCACGGCCTGAGAGGGAGACAGATTCAATAGTGGATTTCAAAAGAGAATTGTACAGAAAATGCAGTTCTCCGGGGAAAAGGTGGGGGACAATAACATTCTAACATGAAGTTGCACAACTAATGTGAATGAAGTTTGCGATGGTAAAAAAGTGTTCATCCCCTTAGGGAACTGAACCACATTGACACACACAGAGGAACACACACAGACATATACACCGAGAGTGACAGAGGCCTAAGGAGCCACACACACCCAGAGATAAGGATGTCACCAACTTGTCCAATTATTGTTCCCTTTCAAACTGCAGATTTGGTGAACACTTGCAGATGAACTGAAATGAAGAAACGCGGAATAGAAGCAGGAGAAACACACAGGAGTGTTTGGAAGGTTTTTATTCCATTTCACCAATAATTAATTTTAATTCTGGATTCACCTAAAGTCAGGAGCAGCAGGCAGCGAGGTCGGCAGTATTCAAACCTACATGGGGAGAGTCTAATAGATTTCACACCTATTGTCTTAACCACTCATCCATGATTACAGAACTGCATCAATTTTAATCTTGTTCATATGAAATCACAGGTTTATAACAGAGAAAGAGGGCATTTGCCCCCACATATTCCCAGTCACCCTGCAATTCATACTGTGTCTCCTTGTTCTTCCTGCCAAGATGAAGGTCTTAATACATCGACGGCCGTGAGCCTATGCTCAGGTGAAGTGACTGAATGAACAAATCGACTGAAGCTTTGATTCGATCCCACGAAGAGAACAGAGCCCAAACAAAACACCTTAACCCAGCCGGCCTCGCTGCCACTGTCAAAGGTAAACTAACATTGCCTTGGGTGGTAACGGCTTCAAATTAGAACATAACAAACAGGAGCTGGGATTGACCATTTTGCACCTCGAGCGCCTCATAGTGTTAGAGAATCAGAGCTAAGGCTACACACAGATGGAGGCCATTCGGCCCGGGTCATAGGAACAAAGGACTCAGGGGCAGAAGAAGGCCATTCAGCCCTTTGACCCTGCTTCACCATTCATTAAGGTCATGGCTGATCTGGTTGTGGTCTCAACTCCACCTTCCTGTCTGCGCCCCATAACCTTTGACTCCTTTATCTGTCAAAAATCTGTCTAATTCAGCCTCGAGACAATTTAATGACCAAACCTCTGATGAAAATAAGTCCACGGGCTAATGACCCTCTGAGAAAAAAAAATCTCCTAAACTGTGTCGGAAAAGGGAGGCCTCTTACTCTTGTGGAAACTAACTCACCCGGTCCCACTCCACCACCTTTTCCCTGAAACCTGCATCTTTTGACCAATTCTCTTTTGAAATCCGCGATTGAATCTGCCTCCCCCCCACACTCTCAGTTGGTGCATTCCAGATCCTAACCACTCGCTGTGTAACAGAGAAACCCCTTTAGAATTATCGGCTTCGGGACAATCAGAATACTTGGTAACAGACAAACACAGAGAGACTTGAAGGGAGATGGCACCGGTTGTAGGAGAGTTGGTTCCCGGTGACATGGATGTGTCTGCAATGGGTGGGATCAGAATGTTTCCATGCATCTACAATGAATGTCGCACCCTTTATTTGGGAAGAGTAAAACTGATAGGGAATAATTGTCATTGCAGTCACGGCAATCTGAAACTTTCACTCGCTCAGCCATTGGTTTAGGATATTTTACAGAGTGCAAGTACCTCTATTAAGTCTCTGTGGCGTAATTGTTCACCGCGTTCGGCTGTTAACCGAAAGGTTGGTGGCTCTAGACCACCCAGGGACGAAGCTGCCACTGTTTTCTCCCCATCATCACTCATTAACGCTCTGGTTTGTTCTGGGGCCCTGAAACCACAAAAAAATCCCCCATCCCGACGTTGAAAACTCGGCTGTCGCCCATTGAGTTCCCACACCAAGCTTTGTTTATGGATATTCATTTCAGATATAACAAAGAATATGAATGATCACGTACCCCCATCTAAATCAATAGAAATCGAGGAGGCTATTGGATTGAAACAAACCCATCAGTTAATCGCTCTTCCTCAACTCCACGGTGAGTGAGAGAGGAAAAGGTAACGATATTCCAACCCCACACTCTCCAAACACCCGCTGCCAGCGGAAACATCTTCTTATTTTGCTGAATGTTACCTTCAGAAATGGCGAAGAGCGAATCTAATGTGGCTGCAAGATCCTGCATTCAGTTCACATTCAACAACAAACAGGAATGGGAGCGATACAACTTCTCCACACAACTGGGAGATAATGTTTTTCCCTTGCATTGAGATAACCACTACACTACAGAAACAATGGGCAGAACCACAGGGACTGACTTAGAATATCAAACTGTGCAGTCTTACTGCACTTCCAAACCCTGTTTTGCAGAAGTACAATTCAGCTGAAAAACATAACCACGCGGCAGAGAAATTGATCTGACATAAGAATCATAAGATGACAGAGCACATCTGCAGGTCATTCAGCACTTCACACATGTGTGAACTATCTCACTGCAATTCATCTCATTTATTGTCTCTTGCTCTTAACCGTGCCTTTTGGAGAAAATTATTCAAAGCCTGGGGAAGTGCCAATGTCACATGGCTGTGAGATAATGTATTCAGCTATTGTTTGCCAACAAGCGGGAATTGTGCAGCTTCTCACAATTAGATGATTCAGTTTTGATAATATTTTTGCCAGTTTTCGAGCTGGTGACCGTGCACATGTGAAGAGAATGTGATAATCACTATTTGTTTCTTTATTCATTTATGGGATGTGGGCATCGCTGGCTAGATCACTACACCACAGAAAAGATTTGTGAGAAAAAGCCAAAGGGACTTGTATTGAATTTCAAACTGTGTAGACATGCTGCACTGCAAGATCCTGTTTTACAGGAATAGAACTGGGATGGGACATTTTGGAATGCTGCAGAGAAATTGATCTAATTGTAAATTGTCACAGCTCATTTGGAGGCCATTCGACCCATCGGGTGTGTGCTTTCTTCAAAGAGCCACTTAGTTCCAATATCATTCTCTTCCTTCATAACCCTGCAGATTTTTATTTTCCATTTAAAATAATTGTCCAATCCCCTTTTGAAAACTCTGAGTTAAGAAAACCAATATTGAAAGTGGTACAGGAGCTTCTGCAGAGTCCATGTACCGTGTGTGAAAATTAACAAAGCTTCCCTGACCCAGTGACACGGAGAGTTGAACTGGGGATTCATATGTTGTCTTCAGAATAAAAAGAAATATTTATTTATGCAATTGATTTCTTATTGAATATTTGAAAGAAGGTCATTCTGATCAAGCATCTCCTCATTTTTCTCAGTCGATATATACAATCTATTCCTCTTGCTGTACAACCTGTGACAGAGGCTGTTATAGAAAAGAGGGAAAGTTTTGTTACAGCTATACAAAGCCCTGGTTAGATCACACCTGGAGAACTGTGTATAGTTCTGGTAACCGCACTTTATAAAGGATCAATATTGGTCTTGGAAACAGGGCAGTGCTGATCCAGCAGAATATCAGTTCTGGAATGTAAGTGGACATTCTCCCCTCTGTAAATTGAGGTCACCCAAAACTGCTGCCCGTGTCTTCACTCACAGCAAGTCCCATTCCCCTCTCACCCATCTGCTCACTGACCGACATTGGCTCCAGGTCAAATAATGTATCTACTTCAAAATTTCTTATCCTTGTGTTCAATTCCCTCCTTGTTCTCGCCCTTCCCTATCTCTGTGTTCTCCTCGAACCCCACAGCCTCTGAGATGCCTGTGCTCCTTTAATTCTGGCCTCTTGTACATTCCCAATCAAAATCGCTCCATCATTGGTGACCATGGTTTCATTTAACGAGGCCCTGGAATTCCCTCTCTAAACCTCTCCACCTCCACCACACTTTCCTCCTTTAAGACTCTTCTTAAAACCTACCTCTCTGACCAAGCTTTTGGTCTTCTGGCCTAACATCTCCTTATGTGTGTCAGTGTCAGACTCTGTTATAGAATGGCCCTTTGAACCATCTTTGGAGGTTTCATTAAAGGCGCTATCTAAACATAAGCTGTTGTTGTAATGGGACACGCAGAGAACGAGAAAAGTTCCTCTTGTACCTTTCACCCTGATATTTTTTGATCTGAGTTTGTGCAACTAATGTGAATAAAGTTTGTTCTGTTCAAAATGTGTCCATTCCCTTGGGGAACTGAACAACATTGACACTCACACAGACGAAGGGAAAGAAGAAACCATGGGAGTGTTTGTCTGTTTTTGATGTAGTTTATCCAATAATTAATTCCACGGGCATCTTATCAAAATCAGGAATGATGAGAACTGGAGCCGGTAGGATTTGTACCTCTGTGAGGAGACCCCACAGGATTCCACCCCCATCCCCTTATCCACTCCACCGTGAACACAGGACTGATACTGACGGTCATTCAGCATGTCGCTCACATGCCGACTCTCCAGAAGAGCAACTCAATAACTATAATTCCACATCCCGCCTTTACCCATATTTATAACGTCTCCTCGTTCTTACTGGCAACACACTCTAAGGAGAGACAAACACCCAGAAAGCATCACACCAACCTGGCTCCGTTTTCGTTCCATTTCCAACTGCAAGTTTCGTGATTGAACAGAAATTGGAAAACTCCCAAGCGTTTGGATCGATTTGATTCAATGTAACCGACAATTAACTCTATAGACATAGAGTTAAAACCAGGAATAATGAGAAGTGGGAAACCCCAATGGACTTGGGCTCCATCGCCTTAACCACTCGGCCATGACCACTGGCCCTGTTCTTATTTTCTTATCTAATGTACATAACAGGCTGATGATAACAGTGCCTGTTTAAACAGTGAGAGACAGTGAAGAATTGGCATCGATAAAAGTGTCCTTGAACAGGCCTGGTTCCAACATCTCATTCGAGAAATGACAAGAAAACACATTGAATTTGTTCTATGTCTTGACTTCAAACGAACAGGATACAAGGTAAGAAAATATATTTCGCTGGATTGGATTATAAAATGGCAGAATGAGGGTGAAAAAAACAACCATGCTGTTGGGAAATATAAAATTATAGAATGTTACACTTCTCGGTTTGGCGTGCTGCGTTGAAATAGCGGCTGTGATTGTTTGATCAAGAGTGATATTTCTGCCAGTTTGAACATCAAGCAGAAAAACCTATACCTTTACTACCCACATTTAGCCTCGCAGCATCATCCCTTTCGTCAGTTTATTCCTTGTGCCTTGCATCTTATCACTGTCCATCAGTAACAGAAACGGAATGAGGACAACTGCAATTATTGTGGCAACAGTCTGAATCTTCAGCTTGTTAATACCAGCTTTAGGGTATCTTGCAACTCACCTTGGTACATGTTCCTGTGGTGTAATTAGTTACTACATGTAACAATTGCATGAGAGGACGGAAGATCGAGAACAGCCAAATATTTTCTCTTTTTACCCCCTTGGATTTTGACTGCGGCACAGTTCCAGGCTTTTATATGTGTTCTTTCACTGCCAGAAAATAATCCCTAAAATTTGCCAATGCTGCTGTTATCCATTAACTCTTCAGCTAAAAAATATCTTGTTTTTTCCCCCAAATGGGACATGGAGAAAACTTGGCTATGACGATACAAACCCGCGTTCAAATTCAGAAATGAGGAAGTATAGTTTAGTTCATAGACCGAAGAACCTGAGGTTGTTTTTCTGAAAGCCGAGAAGGAAAGACAGAATTGTGATGGAGCTGGTTAAAATCATGAAAGGTTCAGATAGAGAAATTAAAGAGAAAATGCTTCAAATGGACGAAGGGTCGATAACCAGATGGCACCGATTTAAGATGAATATCCGAAGTATCAGAGGCAATAAGATGTTTTATTTAAAATTTAAAGTGATTTATTGTAAATCACTGCCTAATAGGATGATGCAAACAGAATGAATTACAGCCTTAAAAAGGGAAGACGAGAAGGAGGAAAATCTGCAGCATTGTGGGGAATGGGTGGGGATGCGGGACTGGTTGCACAGCCCTTGCAGACACAGTGGGTCAAACCGTCTTCTGTATGGGGAATGGGTGGGGATGTGGGACTGGTTGCACTGCCCTTGCAGACACAGTGGGTCAAGCCGCCTTCTGTGTGGGGAAAGGGTGGGGAAGTGGGACTGGTTGCACTGCCCTTGCAGACACAGTGGGTCAAGCCGCCTTCTGTGTGGGGAAATGGTGCAGATGTGGGACTGGTTGCACAGCTCTTGCAGGCACAGTGGGTCAAGCCGCCTTCTGTGTGGGGAAAGGGTGCGGATGTGGGACTGGTTGCACAGCTCTTGTAGGCACAGTGGGTCAAACCCCCTTCTGTGTGGGGAAAGGGTGGGGAAGTGGGACTGGTTACACAGCTCTTGCAGACACAGTGGGTCAAACCGCCTTCTGTGTGGGGAAAGGGTGCGGATGCAGGACTGGTTGCACTGCTCTTGTAGGCACAGTGGGTCAAACCATCTCCTCCTTTGTTGTACTTTCCTGTGACTCCGCAATTTGACTCACTTCTGAAAAATGGATCAGACCATTTCAGAAACTTAGAGTCAATTCACTGTTAAGCTCTCATCTCACTTTCATCCTTCATTCACTTTCAGCTGCCGAGGCTCCAAGTGATAGAATTCACTCCCTCAAACTCTCCACCTCTGACCACTCTCTCTCCACTCCTTTAAGATGCTCCTTAAAACCTACCCCTTTTACCACGTTCTTGGCCACCCATCCTAATATCTCCTTCTGGGTGGGTCACGGTCAAAATTTGGGAATGCTCCTGTGAAGTGCTTTGCGGTGTTTTATTGGATTAAATGTCAATCAGTGAAAATTGTTGTTGTTCAGCTCCACACGGTCGGATTGGAGCTGAGGGGACAGAAAGGATCCAGCTCAGTCAGTGGCATTCTGCCTCGTGTGTGGAAGTACAGCTAGGGAGAGATACTTGAACACTTGGGCTCTATTCCTGAGCTGGATGAGTTGTTTTCCCCATGGAGACTATGAAATGTAGTGACAGAGTCAGTGATGGAAGCAGAGACCAGGGCAACATAGAAGAACATGTTAAAAAGTTGATGGAATGACAAGGGGAGAAAGACCGTGGCAGATTAGCGGGTCTGTGAGATTAGGACTAATTCTTTTGGGGAATCTAAACATAGACTTGTTGGAGGTGACAGTCTGTTTCTGTTTGGTAATATTTCTGAAACTTTTGGATGTCAAAAGCGCATCAATGGATAAATAGCAGCATGAAATATTGGGTACAGTAGATGAAGCTTCACTAATAAATTGGCCTCCCACTATTGTGAGAACCCATTTATCATTCACATGGATTGGGATAGACTTTGGTAAACTGAGATGTCATGGGAATGTGTTAATTATTAATATCACCCATGGTGATTCCATGTTAAATTACCACCACGAAATCAGTTACTTGGCGCATTTTTTCTTATTCTTATTTTATTTATTTTACTTATCTTATTTATTGTGATTTATCAGTCACATGTAGGCCAGGCCAGGTGAGGATGGCAAATTTCCTTCTCTAAAGGACATGAGTAATCAGATGTGTTTTTACGAAAACTGATGATGGTCTCATTGCTTGTGATTGCAGATTTATTAATTGAATTTAAATTCCACCAGCTGCCGTGATGGGATTTGAACCTGTGTCCTCAGAGCATGAGCCTGGGCCTCTGGATTACTCGTACAGATGTCCCGGCTTTAGAAAGACAGCTCATCCTGAAAACAGCCCCAACTTTGCATTCAAAATAAGAAAACGAACACTAGGTGGTTAGTGCACCAATCATTATAAAACAGACCAGCATTTAACTTTACAACTATGTATAAAGTATTGGAGCCAGTGTCCATAAGTTACACGTCAAACATCACACAAAAAATGTCACAATGTGTTACTCATACAAAATCTAAAATATAACAATTCCAGCTACTGACCTGGAGCCTGATATTTACAAACAGTTACAACTATCATCTTAGTTGGATTTCTACATTTAGAGCAGTGATCTTAAACTCAGAGTTTAACAGTTAAATGTTACAAATGTGCCGCAGCGTTCAGAAGACATGTGTGCAATCATTAAGAATATCCAGTTACGATGGGATAGAAGTCACTTCCATTTAATAAAATGTCTTTCTTTGGATTGTATGAAGTCTGCTTAGCAGAAAAAAAATCACCTGATTCTGAAAGGGGGCGAATATAAAGTTCGAGGTTGCTGATTTAAATTTGATTGCTTTCTTTGCTCGACTGGAGTCTTCAAAAGATGGGTTGGAAAACACAGGTGGAGCAGCACACACAGGTTAAAAAATCAATGAAATAGATGCGTATTATATCAGCACATGAATAAATATCGTGTTTCAGTACCTTTAAGTAACAGATTGCTTTCATTTCTCCACTTAACATATTTGAGCCAAGTTTAATTATTGGCTCTGAAAGGTTGTATCATAATTACAACACTATGGGTGTACCTACACCACAAGGACTGCAGCCGTTCAAGAAGGCAGCTCACTACCACCTTCTCAAGGGCAAGTAGGGATTGGAAATAAATGCTGTCTCACATTCTGTGCATGGATACACAAAACTGAAAAACTACTAATCACAAATTGAAAACAAGGCTGGGATCAATTGAAATACAGATCTGTAAAAATAATAATTGCAGAAGATGCATCTTGAAATTTTAAAGTAAAGAAACAAAGCTGGAAATGTTCAGCAGCATCAGCAGCTGGGGGTGCATGATTCATCAGAACTGCTCTGTCCAGTTCCCAACAATGTATCAACATGAAGCAGAAAACTCTCTTCTCCCTGCTCCCACTCCCCCTCACTGAGTCTGAACTGGGTACAATGTATCAACATGAAGCAGAAAACTCTCTTCTCCCTGCTCCCACTCCTCCTCACTGAGCCTGAACTGGGTACAATGTGTCAACATGAAGCAGAAAACTATCTTCTCTCTGCTCCCACTGCCCATCACTGAGCCTGAACTGGGTACAATGTGTCAACATGAATTAAAAAACTCTCTTCTCCCTGATCCCACTGCCCCTCACTGAGTCTGAACTGGGTACAATGTGTCAACATGAAGCAGATAAATCTCTCCTCCCTGTTCCCACTCCTCCTCACTGAGTCTGAACTGGGTACAATGTGTCAACATGAAGCAGGAAACTCTCTCCTCCCTGCTCCCACTCCCCCTCACTGAGTCTGAACTGGGTACAATGCATAAGGAGCCATTACTTTGTCCAGAGTTTTCTAAAATTATTATTTATAAATAACGTTCAAAGTGGTGTTACTATTAGTTATGTTATAGCGGATTAACACAACCATTTAAACTAGCCTCTGGGGAGCTTGGACACGTGCTCCCTGCAGACAGGGCAACATTTCACTTCACAAGGTATCAGAGGGAGGATTAGCATACTCCCATCCCATAAGCCTTTCCTTCTCATTTCAACATTCTGGCTGATAAATAATGTTTCAATCTCCTGATATAATTTTAGAAAATAAGTTATAATTGATAAACTCAATCCCAGGCGAGAATGTGCAATGCACTGAAATCAATTCATTTTGCTCACCACAAATGTGAATAGTTTGCGTTTGCTAGACCACCACTTGTCCGGGGAGATTCCATTAGCTTTGCGCAGTGGCAGTATTGTAGCCAATGAGGTTTAACTGAGGCGCGATTATTGCTTATTGAAAACTTTTCCCAATACCCCGCTATGGTGACTTGCAACAAAGTCACTATTAGCAATTTTTGGTAGTCTCTTCGGAAACTGTTTACATTTGTGAAATGATAGTGAAATAAACCCAGAGGATTCTGTTAATATTCGGCAGGCAAGGCAGCACCTGTGAAGAGGTGAGTTTTCAGTATTTATCGGGTGTGTTGATTGAACTCTGTCAGTGCTGGGGTTACTAATGCTGGTTAGACATATTCATGAAATTGATTCGGTAACACTTGTATCACTAAATATTTTCTCACCATTTACACGTTGCTGCATTTACCTGATTGAGGATTCAGCGGGCGTGTTGCTACTTTCATTGATTTATGAATCTGTCCCTCTTCTGCCATTTAGCTTCTAATTAGAAAACAATTACATCTCCCATGTACTTACATCTAACCCATTAGAAACCTATTAAGTTATTGGATACAAACAAACCCATCAACTATTTGCTCTTCCTCAGCCCCGCAACGAGTGAGACAGGGAAAAGTAGAAAGCAGCAATTATTTGCTCTCCAACAGCCAGCAGGGGAAAGTGGCAATTGCCGTTTCAAACAGCGGGTTACTGCCCTTCTCTGGGATGCAGATACTGCAACAGGGTCCAAATCTCCCACTGCACCAAGCACGGGCTTAGGAAATCGCAGTAGATGATATCCCATTCACAAAACCTCCGAGCTGGATTTACAGAATGCAAGAGTGAGTTAGTCACATATAAAAGTAACACGCCATTTTCTAAATCTTTTCTTTGGATGTGTTAATTTCATCTTAAATTCTGCTCGTGGGAAAATGGCTGAAAGAGAGGTTGGGAAATCAAAGCTTGTAACCATAGTCCTCTCTCCCACTGCAATACTGATCCTACCAACATACAGGCATTTGGGGGAAATGTTGAGTTTGAAGTCTCAGATTAGCTCCCTCTTTATATAATTAGATGGATCTAGAAGCATAGGAGAAGATGCAAGAAAGGTTTACTGGAATTATGCTAAAATTGGAAATTTATCTCATTCAAAAGAGATTGAACAGGTTAAAAAGCCTTTCTGTGGAGAAAAGGGTGAGGGATGACCTCAGCAAAGCCATTAATTTTGGAAAGGGGTTTGTAAGAAGTTTCCACTTGCGGATAGACAAGAATCAATGTAAATTAGTCACCAATAAATCCAATATCCAATTCAGGGGCAACGTCTTTAACCAGAGATAAAAGCAGAAAATGATGGAAATACTCAGCATATTTGGGAATTTCTGTGGATTGTGCACCAGAGTTATGTTTTCAGGTCTGTGCACTGATTCAGTACAGTTCTGCTGAAAAGTCACAGACCTGAAATTAAAACTATGTTTCTCTCTCCACAGATGCTACCAGAGTTGTTTTAGTTCCAAAATATTGCCTTTTATTTCAGAGTTATAGCATCGCCTTTCTCTTTTCTTTGAGTAGATTGTAGAACTCATTGCCAGAAGGATTAGAGATCCAAGTCTGAGCTGGACAATCCTGCGTAAAGTCACACTGCAAAAACATCATTCACCAGCTGAATGTGGAAATGGATTCCCTCGATCACCTCATTAGTTGACACAGCAGCAGTCACATCTGATGGAGAAAACTCTGCGAAGGGATTTTCTCAGTTTGGCCACGTGTTAACAATCCAACTTCAAAAGTTCAAAGGATTTAATTTGCAACAGTCACGTTCTAACTGACAAGGCAGAGTTTAAATGCTCGGTGTATGGAAGGAAAAATCACTTCTTCACCCGGACCGCTGAGAATTCAGTGAATTCACCTCTAACTGCCGGGGCTTGTTCTGTTGGTAATTACACCCAGGACAGAACTTCTTTGGAAGCCCGTGTACTTTGACTGTTCTAGTAATCGAATTAATAATTTCAAATTTTATCTGTAAGTGTCCGATCATCATCGGAACATGAAACATAATTTTACATGCAAGAATATCGATCTCCAATGGCGTACCTTTCACCCAGCATTCAGAGCGGGACAGAAGGTGTCCTATCCAGAACGCTAAGGCATTGCGCATGCGCATTGGGGAGTGTAATTGGCAGCTACGCATTGCGGTCTCGTACCTGAGCATGCGCAGCGCTGTCCTGAGACCGGAGCGGGAGAGCTGGTGAGCAAATGGCGACTGCAGCAGACAAATAGAGTTCGTGGGTGGGCGGAAGGAATGGAGCCAGTGGATTGGGCTGGAAGGCTTCATAAACACTTGGTACAGGCCGCAGAGCCTTAATAAGAAACTACCGGTGCCGCGTTTGCAGCGAAATGGCTGGGCCTCTCCCTCTGCTCGGCCCGGGGGAGCGGCTGTGCAGCAGGGCGCAGGCGCGGCCATCCTGGTCCAGGTAGCAGGAGGAGAGAATGTTGTGCATTTCTATCCCGGACTGACAGGGATGGATTTTGGAAACTCCTTTTACAGGGGGTTAGAAGGGGAGGATTTACACACAGCAAACTCAAACCAAGGGAAATATTTGTCTCTTCGCAATTTCTATCCTGGACTGACAGTGACAGATTTTTCTTATAATCTCCTTTTACAGGATGTTTTATGGGAAGGATTTGCAGATGGGAAATTCAACCAAACATCACATCAAGATCTGACAGAGTCACTCGATTCATCAGGACCTGTATATTATCGGCCTCTGAGTGCAAGCACTGAGTTCCTGATCACTCAATTACTCACTGTAAAGTTTTTTCCTCACATCCCCCCTATAAATCTTGCCTCAAATCTTAAGTCTGTGTCCGTAAACTTAATGTGAACATCTTCATGTTTCTTATCTCAACCTATCATAAACTTATACACCACCATCAAATCTCCCCTCAATCCACTTTACTCCAAGGAGAACAAACCCAGTTTCTCCAAACTAACCTTACAACTAAAATCCCTCATCCCTGACCCTGGTAAATCTCCTCTGCACTTTCTCAAGGACCCTCACGTCTTTCATAATGTGTGGTGATCACTGGTTTGCACAGACCCAGATGTTCTGTGTTCGTGTCTATGACATCATCACACCTCGATAATTACACGGTGACATCATCACACGTTAACAATTACACGGTGACATCACCACGCTCCCCGGGTATTTCCTCAACTGGGAGATTTTTCTCTGACTCCAGTGCTTCTGATGTCTTTCCAGCTGCGGGATCCAGCAGGAGATTTTAAATTTAAAAACTGTAATTATTTCAGAGTTGAGTATTTTTGACTATTCATCAACAGTTTAGGGCTTTTAGTGCTGTTCTCTGTTATCTATGAGAGATTTCATGGCTCTGGGGCTGGCGTGAGTCCTTTACTATGGATCTGAATCCATGTCCATTTATTGATCTGTTTCATCCTCTGGCCTCCCTGATCACCTCTCTGCCATTGTCTAACTTTCCCTGTCTCTAATAATGGATGTATTTTAACTATGTTTAGGATTTTAATGTTCCTTCTGCCAAATGTGTCTAAATGAGGTTTCCACTGCTGCCCATCCCCTGACCATGTGCTGCTGGCTCCCCAGCTTTATCTTCCCACAGTATCTTTCAGGAGTTGTTTATCCTGCGCTATAGTCCATCTCTCTTCCACTTTAGTGCCTATGTTGACCATCAGATTCTGCCCACACTAAAATGGTAATTAATTAATTCTATTGTGTAATAGAATGTACCAAGGTGTTTCACAGGAGTGTTAGAAAGCAACATTTGACACTGAGCCACATGAAGAGATATCAGGGCAGATGCACAAAAATTTACTGAAAGAGGTAGGTTTTATGGATTATCTTAAAGGAGGAAAGTGAGGTAGACAGGTTTAGGGGGGAAATTCCAGAGCTTGTGGCCTTGGCAGCTGCTGGCGGAGACACAAAAGGTGCAGCAGTTAAAATCAGGAACACTGAGCAGGTCGGAATTAGAGAAGTGCAGTTATCTCGGAGGGTTGTGAGGCTGGAGGAGATTACAGAGGTAGGGAGGGAGAGACCATGGACGGATTTGAAAACGAGGATGTGAAATTTAAAATTGAGGTTCTCCTTAACCCAGAGGCTTTGTAAGTCAGTTAATACAGGAGTGATGGGTGAACAAGGCTTGGTGTGAGTAAGCAGAGTTTTGGATTACAGGGAGGCTGAATGTGGGAGGCCGGCCGGAAGTGTGTTCGTATAGTTAAGTCTAGACGGAACAAAGGAATGGATGACAGGTTGAGCAATTACATACAGGGATATATGGAGAGTGTGGGAAAGGACTTTGATCAGATTGAATGTTGGAGCAGGCTCAACGGTCTGAATGGCCTATTCCTGCTCCTATGACCCTATGAATGTCTGATTCAGCCTCAGACAATTGTCAGGAAGAGGGATGGAGCCAGTGGTCAGGGAGTGGAGTTTGTAGTGGGGACTGAAGACAATGGCATCAGTCTTCCCAATATTGAAATGGAGGAAATTTCTGTTCATCCAGATAAGTCAGGACAGTGTGTGACTTGGAGGGGATCTTGGAGGTGATGGTGTTCACAAATAACCTGCTACCCTGGTCCTTTCGGTGGTGGAGGTTGAGGTTTCTGGAGACTTTGTCAAAGTTCTTGTGTTGTAGGTATTCCTTCACCCGCTGCCTCACCCACCTCTCTCTCCCTCTCCTCCCTTGTGGGCCAGAGTCTTGTGTAGGCCCAGACTGGGTGGCAGGTTCCCTTCCCTGAAGGACATTAGTGAACCAGTTGGGTTTTTATGACAATCCAGCAGTTTTCATGGTCACTTTTTCCTAGTGCC
This sequence comes from Cetorhinus maximus, assembly GCF_964194155.1. Classification (NCBI taxonomy): domain Eukaryota; kingdom Metazoa; phylum Chordata; class Chondrichthyes; order Lamniformes; family Cetorhinidae; genus Cetorhinus; species Cetorhinus maximus. The sequence continues at coordinate 64,532,789 of NC_135901.1, read as the reverse complement.
GGCCCCACAAATTCCCAGATTCATTCAGCTCAATTTCACAACCTGCCTTTGTGTTTTTGTGGGTTCTCTCTCACTCCCTTTTTTCTGTTTTAAATCAGTTTCACAGGTTTTTGGAAGAGGAGGATTTGCAGTCGGGAAACTGAAACTTAACATCACATCAGGACCTGACGGAGTCGCCCAATTTACCGTAACATGAATATCATCGGATTTTGAACATGGAAGGAAAAGGCACCGCTCAGAGTGGGGAGAAACCGTGGAAATGTGGGGATTGTGGAATGGGATTCAGATTCTCATCTGAGCTGGAAACTCATCGCCGCAGTCACACTGGGGAGAGGCCATTCATCTGCTCCCAGTGTGGGAAAGGATTCAGTCAGTCATCCAGCCTGAAGACACACCAGCGAGTTCACACTGATAAGAGGCCTTTTAAATGCTCAGACTGTGGGAAGTGCTGTGAAAGTTCTGAGGAACTAATGTGCCATCAACGTGTTCACACTGATGAGAGATCGTTCAGGTGCTCTCACTGTGAGACTGGGTTCAGACGTTCATCTCATCTCACTGTACACCAGCGAATTCACACTGGAGAGAGGCCATTCACCTGCTCCCAGTGTGGGAAAGGCTTCATTACCTCATCCAATCTACTGATACACCAGCGAGTGCACACTGGAGAGAGCCCTTTCCAATGCCCAGAGTGTGGAAAATGCTATAAATGTTCCGGGGAACTGATGTCCCATCAGCATGTTCACACTGATGAGAGACCGTTCAGGTGCTCTCACTGTGGGGCTGGGTTCAGGCGAGCATCTCAACTCACTGAACACCAGCGGTTTCACACTGGGGACAGACCGTTCACCTGCTCTGAGTGTGGGAAGGGATTCACCACCTCATTCAACCTGCTGAGACATCAGCGAGTTCACACTGACAAGCGACCCTTTAAATGCCCAGACTGCGGGAAATGCTATAAAAGTTCTGGGGAACTGATGTCCCATCAACGTGTTCACACTGACGAGAGACCGTTCAGGTGCTCTCACTGTGGGACTGGGTTCAGGCGATCATCTCAACTCACTGTACACCAGCGAATTCACACTGGGGAGAGACCGTTCACCTGCTCTGAGTGTGGGAAGGGATTCACTCAGTCATCCCATCTGCTGAGACACCAGCGAGTTCACACTGGGGAGAGGCCGTTCACCTGTTCCAGGTGTGGGAAGGGATTCACTCGCTTATACCATTTACAGAGACACCAGCAAGTTCACAAGTAACTACACTGATTGGATGTTGTTGTGAAATCACATCCAGGACTGAACCATGTTCATTGGAGTCTCTGTCTACTGATGTTAATAAACTCCAGGTCAGATATCGGGAGCAATATCCTGGATAAAAGTCAAATAAATCAGCTTTGTGTTAAACTCACCGTGTATCAAGTGTTTTTAATCTCTCAAACACAAGTTAGTTCCTTTTGAAGGGCTCTTCCTCACCCCTGTCTCCTCCATCCTCACCTCCAACAACAAGTGGGAGGAGCTCCTGGGGCAGAAAATTACGCTGGGTGGGCGAGCATCCCGACGTCATCACGCAGTCCCGCAATATTTCACCAACAATTAAGAAGCCTGTAAGGCCACTAAGAAGTTAATTAAATTCAAATTTACGCTGCCCATCGAACCTAATGGTTGGCGGGCGGGCGAAAAGGCCAAGCGGCCTTTACCTTTTTCAGGAAACCTCATCCACGGGTGGGACGAGGTCACCTGAAGCAAATCAAATTTTACACTTGAATTAAAAACATGAAACAAAAACAGAAAATGCTGGAAAAACTTAGCAGGTCTGACAGCGTCTCTGGAGAGACAAACAGAGTTTTGCTTTTTTGCAAAAGTATTTTGCAGTCTTTTGCTTTTATCTTATTTAATTCACTGCCACTTCTCTTCCAGGAATGCCGACCTTGAAGAAGTACGGCCCTGCAGTATTTTGCTTTTATTTTATTAATTAAAAACATGTCCCTGATCATGTGACAGAGTGACATGAGGGGACATGTTTCATAACCTATATAAAATTTTTAATTTCTTTTGCAAGTCAATCCATCTCCCTGAGACAGCTCTCTGCCTCAGGGAGATTATGTAGCTTGCTCTCGCGTGCATGCACAAAGGTCACACTCGCCCAGCTCGCACTCCACCCCCCGCCTGCACAGGCAGCGCTGAGCACTGCTGCTCACGTTTCACGCAGCGCAGGCCTTAATTGGCCCCCAGCATGAAATTGCCTTCCGGGCCTGATTGCAGGCAGCGGTCAGCTTCCCAACTGCCCCACTCGCCCCACCGAGCCCGCACGCCAAGGGCAAAATTCTGCCCATGGAGCTTCTTTGTCACTAAGATTGAGAAAATCCGATCAGCTGCCTCTGCTGCTTCCCTCCCTTCCACTAGCCCACCGGGACAAACTGTCTGAACCCTGAACCCACATTTTCTCCAGTTTATCTCCCATCTCCCCTCATGCCCTCTCAGTGCTCATCTTGTCCATGAGACTCACTTTCTGCTGTACTGACCCCACTCTCACTGATCTACTGATCACCCAACTTCTCCATGTTAGCTGATATTATTCACAGATTTGTCTCTGTCTTCTGGTACTGTCCCTCTCACCTTTTAATCCACCATCCTGACCCATCCTAAAAACAGGATTTCTCTTTGCCCCCTCCTATTTCTCATCTCCATGCTACCACTAGGTGACGTCATCCAAAAGCACCGTGTTACTTTACACATGTACACTGACAACGCCCAGCTCTACCTCACCACCATCCCTCTCCATTCCTCCACTGTTACTAAATTATCAAACTGCTTATCCCACATCCAGTACTGGATGAGCAGAAATTTCCTCCAATTAAAAATTGAAGACAAAAGCCATTGTCTTCAATCACTACTACAAATTCCATCCCATAACTACTGAGTCCATCCCGATGAGTTATCATAAGGGTACGTTGTCCTATGTTTATCAACCCAGGAATCTTTCATCCTAAACAAGGAAGAGAGAGAGAGAACTATTTCTGTAATGTTCATTAAATTTCTGAAGATTTTATAAGGTTAATTAGACAATTATTTCTCACAGATCTCCCCACCTTGAGAAGGGAATATCTTTTCTGACTTCTCACAACTGATTTCTGACTAACCTCACTATTTCTAAGCTACGAGCTTGTTTTCCTAATTTCTTGATGACAAACTGTAGATAACATACTAAAGCTACTAGAATGATCAGAATCAGCAACACAAACACTTGAGCTGGCACCAAGAATAAATGTCAAAACTTTTCCACTAAAATGTGATAACTATCAACTTAGATTCATCCTCCCCATCTGCTGATCATCCCACACAATTCTAAATTATTGACATGTTGTAATTACATCTGGTTCAAACAAAAGTTTATGCACAGACTTTAAAGATTCTTCAGCTCTCTGTTAACCTACATCCTCTTCGTGGATATTTTCTAAATCCAGATTCTATTTCCTTCTTCAAATTAATTTGACTCACTTTGATATGTTCAAGGTGTTTAATTCTTTCCTGAATGTTTGAGAGACAATTTTTATCTGGAATAGGTCTTACTGTATTGATAATTTAAAACGTTGTGTCATTCTACTGGCCACAATAATCACTCATGCCCTGTTTTTTCTTCTTCATTCATGGGATATGGGCTTCGCTGGCTGGGCCAGCATTTATTGCCCACCGCTAGTTCCACTTGAGAAGGTGGTGATGAGCTGCCTTCTTGAACCACTGCAGTCCATGTGGTGTAGCTACACCCACAATGCTGTTTAGGAAGGGACTTCTAGGATTTTGAACCAACGACAGTGAAGGATTGGCAATATATTTCCAATTCAGGATGATGGTTGACTTGGAGGGGAATTTCCAGGTGGTTGTGTTCCCATCTATCTGCTGCCCTATCCTTCTAGATGGTAGTGATCATGGGTTTGGATGGTGCTGACGAAGGAGCCTTGGTGAATTCCTGCAGTGCTCGTCATCAAAGCCCATCTACTCTCATCCATTTTCCACCACTTGGCCCGTAGTCCTGTAAGCTGTGGTGTTTCAAGTGTTCATCTAAATGCTTCTTAACTCTTGTGAGGGTTCCTGCCTCTACCACTCCCTCAGGCACTGAGTTCCTCATTTCACCTGGGCCTGGGGATTTATCCACTTTTAAGGCCGCCATTAGAGACTGAGTCTCAGTTAATCATTGTCTGAATCTGGGGATGGGAGGGGCAGATTCTGTTAGCAAATGGATTGAAAAATAAAAAAGACCAAGTTCCAGCTCGTACCATTTGCACCTTATGATAACATAGTTATGGGTAATCTTGAGGATGGATAGAGTTGTATTAGAAGCATTTCAGGGAAGGTTCACTCAGTTGATTTCTGGGATGAAAGCGTTGTCTATCTTTTAAAATTCATTCATGGGATGTAGGCTTCACCGGCAGGTTCCAGAGAGACCCCACCCTTTGGGTGAAAAGAAAATCCTGAAATCCCCTCTAAACCTTCTGCCCCTTAACTTAAATCTATACCCCCCTGAGTATTGACCCCTCCACTAAAGAGAAAAATGTCTTCCTATCCGTCCTATATATGCCCCTCATAATTTTGTACACCTCTATCAGGTACCCTCTCAGCCTTCTCTGCTCCAAGGAAAACAACCCCAGCCTATCTAGTCTCTCTTCATAGCTGAAACTCTCCAGCCCAGGCAACATCCTGAGTGAATCTCCTCTGTACCCTCTCCAGTGCAATCACATCCTTCCTATAGTGCGGCAAACAGCACTGCACAGAGTACATCAAATGTGGCCTATCTAATGCTTTATACTGCTCCATCATAACGTCCCTGCTCTTGCATTCAATGCCTCGACTAATATGTCGACAATGTTTGACACAAAGCTGATTGATTTAACCTTTATCCAGGATATTAAACTCCAGCCCAGTGACAGGGATAATTAACATCAGCAGAAACAAACCCCAACTGTCGGAAAGAGCATGGTTCAGTCCTGGATGTGATTAACAACAGCAATAACAGCAGAATCCAACCCCGGGAGTCACTTGTGAATACATTGGTGTTTCTGCAGGGTGGATGAATGACTGAATCCTTTCCAACACACGGAGCAGGTGAATGGCCTTTCTCCAGTGTGAACTCGCTGGTGTGTCAGCCTGAGGGATGGGTGAATGAATCCCTTCCCACACATGAAGCAAGTGAAAGGTCTCTCTCCAGTGTGAACTCGCTGGCGTGTCAGCAAACCCATTTTGCTTTTATAGCTTTTCACACAGTCGGCACGTTTAAAAAGTTTCTTTTCAGAGTGAACACGTTGTTGTGATGTGAACCGGGTTAGTTGAGTGAATTTCTTCCCACACTTGGAGCAGTTGAATGGTTTCTGCCCAGTGTGAACTTGCTGGTGTGTCAGCAGAATCTTTCTGCTTTTGAAGCACTTTTCACAGTCAGAATATTTAAAAGATCTCTTGTCAGAGTGAACAAGTTGATGTGAAGTGAGGGTACTTATCTGAGTGAATCCCTTCCCACAGTCAGAGCAGGTTAATGGCCTATTCCCAGTGTGAATTCGCTGGTGTATCAGCAGATTCCTTTTGCTTTTAAAGCACTTCTCATAGTTGCAACATTTAAAAGGTCTCATGTGTGAGTGAACAAGTTGATGTGAAGTGAGGTGGGTTAGTAGAGTTAGTAGAATCCCTTCCCACACTCGGAGCAGATGAAAGGCCTCTCCCCAGTGTGAGTGCACTGATGAGTTTCCAGCACAGATGGGGATCTGAATCCTAACCCACAGTCCCCACATTTCCACGGTCTCTCCATGGTGTTGGTGTCCCCATGTCTCTCCATGTTGGACGATCAGTTGAATCCTTGTCCACACACAGAACACTTGCACAGTTTCTCCCCGCTGTGAACGGTGAGATGTTTTTTTCAGATGGTGTAACAGGTTAAAACTCTTTCCACAGTCAGTTCACTGGAGCACTCTCACTCAGGCGTGTCTGTGTCTCGGTGCTTTCCCAGTCACACTGACGTTTGAAATCTTTTCCCACAGACAGAAAAGACAAATATTTCTCCTTCCACAGTCAAAGATCAATGATATTCAGGTCCAACGTCGGGAATTATAGACCAGTCAGCCTGACGTCAGTAGTGCGGAAAATTCTAGAGTCCATTATAAAAGATTTAATAGCTGAGCACTTGGAAAAATAAAGTGGCAGAATGGGACAGAGTCAGCGTGGATTTATGAAAGGGAAATCATGCTTGACAAATCTACTGGAATGTTTCGAGAATGAAACTACTGGAGTTGATGAGGGGGAAGCAGTGGATGTGGTTTACTTGGACTTTCAAAAGGCTTTCGACAAAGTCCCACATAAGAGATCAGCATGTAAAATTAGAGCACATAGGATTGGAGGTAGTGTTTTGAGAGGTATAGAAAACTGGTTGGCAGACAGGAAACAAAGAGTAGGAATAAATGGGTCTTTTTCTAAATGGCAGGCAGGCAGTGACTAATGGGGTAGCGCAGGGATAGGTACTGGGACCCCAGTTATTCACAATATATATCAATGATTTAGATGAGGGAATTAAATGTAATATCTCCAAATTTGCAGATGACACAAAGCTGGGTGGGAGGGTGAGCAGTGAGGAGGATGCAGAGATGCTTCAGTGTGATTTAGACAAGCTGAATGAGTAGGCAAATGCATGGCAGATGCAATATAATTTGGATAAATGTGAGGATTTCCACTTTGGTAGCAAAAACAAGAAGGAATATTATTATCTGAATGGCTATAAATTGAGAGAGGGGAATGTGCAACGAGAGCTGGGTGTCCTCGTACACCAGTTGTTGAAGGTAAGCATGCAGGTGCAGTAGGCGGTACAGAAGGCAAATGGTATGTTGGCCTTCATAGCGAAAGCATTCAAGCACAGGAGCAGGGATGTCTTGCTGCAATTATACAGGGCCTTGGTGAGACCACACCTGGAATATTGTCTGCAGTGTTAGTCTCCTTATCTGAGGTAGGATGTTCTTGCTATAGAGAGAGTGCAGCGAAGGTTTACCAGACTGATTCCTGGGATGGCAGGACTGACATATGAGGAGAGTTGGAGTTGGTAAGGATTATATTCGCTGGAGTTCAGGAGAATGAGGCAGGATCTCATAGAAACCTATAAAATTCTCACAGGGCCAGGCAGGGGAGATGCAGGAAAGATGTTCCCGACGATGGGGGAGTCCAGAACCAGGTTTCACAGTCTGAGGATATGGGGTAGACCATTTAGGACTGAGATGAGGAGAAGTTTCTTCACCCAGAGAGTGGTGAGCCTGTGGAATTCGCTACCACAGAAAGTAGTTGAGGCCAAAACCTTGAATGTTTTCAAGAAGGAGTTACAAATAGCTCTTGGAGCGAAAGGAATCAAAGGATATGGGGAGAAAGCGGGAGCAGGTTATTGAGTTGGATGATCAGCCATGATCATAATGAATGGTGGAGCAGGCTCGAAGGGCTGAATGGCCTGCTCCTGCTCCTATTTTCTATGTTTCCTGCTGAATCGAGTGACTCTGTCAGATCTTGATGTGATGTTTGGTTTGAGTTTCCTACCTGCAAATCATCTCCCTCTTCTACCCTGTAAAAGCAGTTTACAAAAATATTCACTGTAAGTACAGGATAGAAATTCAAAGCAGAAAATTCGAGTTTCTTTGGTACATTCTTCACCCAAACATGTGGTCCAATCAAACTGAAAGAAGCTCAAATCAGCAACAAAGTCCCAGCAAAAGCAAAGGGAACCTTCCTAAGTAAGCCAGAAAGTTGTTTCCAATGTCTATGAGACACTCTGTACCCTGAGGTGCCCACCGGTTGTGGGAGGTATCAAGCGTACCGGTGGATACTGCATGCTCCCTCACCAGGGACACCCGGGCATGGACAAAGACCATGGAAGAGAGGTCGGCAGCCAGTGTGACCAGACCCATCCTGGATCTAGAAATCCCTGTGTTAAACAGGCCCATGAACAGTTACAGGAGAAGATTCTCTGATTTAACAAACCCACCACCTCCCACCCGCCGCCCCCCCCCCCCCCCCCCCACCCCAACCCCCACTTACACTGGGCAGCCAGAGATTAGGATTGTGAGGCTGAAGTATCGCCAGAGGTTGAGGATCAGCACCTCTCACCCTGAATATGTAAATGTCCCATGGACTCACTCACTGTTACATCCACAAGATGGCCGCGCATGCGCCCTGCTCCCTGCTGAAACAGGATGGCGGCTGTTACCCTGGGTCTGGGTCTTGGGGAAAATAAATATATAAAAACTCAATAAAATTAGCAATCAAATTATAGAGAAACCTAAATGTAACAGAGCATCCATTATCCACCGGAAAGATGGGGAGTGGGAATTGTCCATCTCAGTCTCATCAATAGATACTTAATGAGGGGACATTATTCTCTGTGTCTTTCCCGGACCTGGAGATGGAAAAGGGGCAAATGAATGAACTTTAAACACCTCGTCCACTTGGCACAGAAACTGTCTGAAACTCAGAATAGAAACCACATGGAACAAAATACAGACAAATACTCAACTGTTGGCTACAATTAAATAAAAATATATATTGGGGGAGACGGTGCCACAGTGGGAATGTTACTGGACTAATAATCCAGAAAACCAGCTTGATGCTCTGGGGACAGGGGTTAAAATCCCACCACAGCAGCTGGTGGAATTTAAAATCAATTATTAAATCTGGAATTGAAAGCGAGTCTCAATAAGGGCGACAATTCAGCCATTGTCGATTGTCATAAAAACCAACCTGGTTCACTAATGTCCTTTTGGGGAGGAAATCTGCCGTCCTTACCTGGTCTTACATGTGACTCCAGAGCCACACCGAAATGTGGTTACTCTTGATAGCCCTCTGAAATGGTGTGGCAAGCACTTGCTTCAAGGGCAACAAATGCTGTCCCTGCCCACATTCCATGAAAGAAAGTTTTTAACACCACCGCCACTGAATGGCTACAATTTCAGAAGGAAGTGAAGACAGAGGGTCCAGAAAAGATGCAAGAAAACGGTTCCCCTTCCAAGGATAACAAACCAACTTCACCTCACCTAATTGAAGTTCTGATCTCTCGTGTATATTTCCTCCACACTCTCACATTCTTCCTAAAGCTCAGAATTTGACACAATGCTGCAGTTGTGTCCAAAGCAGTGTTTTATTCAGGTTTATTCTAACTTGGTTGATTTTGCACTTTATTCCCGTATTCATAAAGCCCAGGATTCCACATGCTTTATTCACTGCTTTCTCAGCCTGCCCCGCCATCTTCAATGATTTGTGCACATAAAGCCCCAGATTACGCTGCTCCTGCACCTTTTTACACTTGTATCCTTTATTTTATATTGCCACTTCTTGCTCTTCCTACCAAAATGAATCACTTCACACCTCTCTGAAAGAAATTTTATCTGCCACCTGTCTGCCCATTCCACCATCGTGTCTATGTCCTATTGAGGTTTATCACCATCCTCCCCACTGTAAACACAACTTGAAAATTTGGTGTTGTTTGCAAATTTTGAAATGCAGCCCTGCACACACAAGTCTAGATCATTAATATATATCAAGAAATCAGTGGTCTGACCACCGACCCCTTGTGATCCCACTGTATACTTTTCCTCAATTTGAAAAAGCAACCGTTCACCATGCATGTTGTTGCCTGTCACACAGCCAATGCTGCCTCTGCCCGATGGATTTTAACTCTGCTGACAAGCCTGTTACTTGGCACTGTATCAAATGCCGTTTAGCAGTTCATGTGTACATCAACCGTGTTACCCTCATCAACATTCTCTGTTGCCTTATCAAAAACTCAAGAAATTTAGTTCAATGCGATTGTCCTGAACAAATTGTACAAGTGACCTAATTTTAACCTGAATTGCCGCTTCTAAATGCTTTCCCACACAAGATGTTAAACTGACTGGTCTGTCAATGCTGGGCTGACCCTTCCATTTAAGATTACTAAGGATTTAATATTAGTGCCAGAAAGTGTGGGGAAATCGTGAAAAGTTGTGAAATTGTAACATTTAAAGACACTAATAACTGATAAATAGCTCAATAAATAATCAGTTTTCAAGACATAAAGTACAGATAAATTAATTTATGAATAACTGAATTGAATTATTAATAATGTCAGGTAGAGTGCTTGGAATGGAGAAACGAAAATTACTGCAATGCTTAAAATATGAAATGAAAAGGTTAAAAACTGGAAACAATCAGCAGGTCTGGAGGAATCTGTAGAGAGAGAAACACAATTAACGTTTCAGGTCTGTGAGCCATTGAAAGGTGGAAGAGGAACAGAAGGGAAGGTCTATGAAAGGCTGCAGGGCGAGAGAGATTAACTGACAAAAGGCTTCATAATGCAAGGTCAAAGGGAGTGGTAATGGGACAATTAAAAACACAAAAGCTGTTTCTAGATTAGGTGTGAATGGCACGATAACAACAGTCTGAATGCACCTGAAGCAAATGGGAGAAATAAGAAAGGAAAACTAGGACTCAAAGAAATAAGGAACAAATGAGGGCAGAGATAATTACTTGGTTAAACAGGGATCCAGGGACAAAAGCAGAAGGTGGGAATCACTTTGAGTGGAGCAGCGGGATGGAGACAAGTCAGAGAATCATAGAATAGTTGCAGCAAAAGGAGGCCATTCAGCCAGTCGTGTCTGTATTAGGCCTCTGAAGGGACAATTTACCCAATGCCACGTCCCTGCCTTTGCCCCAAAGCCCTGAACAAGTCTCAAACAAAACTTGTATGAAACAAGATGTTTACGTGAAGGGGCAGCAGAAAAACAGAAAAACAACTTGTTTACAGAGTGTATCGGGGGTGGGGAGCAGCATAATGTACCTGTGCAGGCCAGTGAGGATCCCCAAGGTCCATCAGCCGTCTGCATTCAGTGTTTAGTGGGCCCTGGGGGAGGGGGTGATGGAACCATTTGGGACACAGCACAGGGCTGGAGCTCACCCCTCCCCCACTGTCCTGATAACACAAATGACTCACCTTGGACTGTCCCACACCTGGGCCGGGCGGGGTCAAGGTGCAGGAAGCTGCAAGCTGGTAGGTTGAGCTGTGAACTGGGCGGAGTTGGGGGTTTGAGTGACAGGTCTGGGGCTATATCAGAGCAGGCACAGTCACTGCTCCCCCTCTCCTCGTGGAAGTTTGACTGGAATCGTGTTGGTGAGTGTTTCTAAACTCTGTCTCACTATCCCGGGAATGGAGGTGGTTTGGAGGTTGTTGTGAGTGTTGGATTATATTGTTTTTCCTGATTTTTCCCGCTTCTCCCACTCCCAGTTCCAGGCTGCAGGTCCCGGTGATTCTGGATGCGGGACAGTTGTTAGTCCCGGCCCTGATGTGGGTGCGCAAGCGCAGATGCGCGGCTTCTTGTTCTGTAATAATGGCGGGTGATTGTCCTCCGGTATTTTGCTGCAGTTCTTCACCTCCTTGACTCTCCCGGCGCCAAAGTTGCTACCTGCCGATTGCGGTAATCGGCCTTCGATCAGGAAATTAACAACTTTTAGTTAGAGCGGTTTCTAGGGCGCATAGCATTGTGGGAACACTTCCCGCCATTAGTCGGCGGCCGTCGCCGAAAGTTATCGTGCAGCCTGAAGGCAGGTCAGCGACCTGAGCCCCAATTTATGTTTCTTTATCTGTTCATACTGTCTGATCTGCTGGATATTTAAAATATTTTATCTCTTAATTTCTGATCCAGCCTTGCAGAGCTTTGCTTTCGTGTATTGTTTTTTAGAACCGAGTCTCGAAACACAGACAGGCCAATTAGGAGCCGGTTTGAATTAGGGTGGGTGTTGGATAGGGGACTTTTTTTGTTGCATCAGTTTTGTGATGGAGGAGAAACTGCTGGGTTTAACCCCGAGGAGTTTGCAACCCAGTCGGACCCAGCAATTTCCAGTGTGAGACTGTCAAGGGAGGTAGATCCTGGGGGAGATCAGTTTGACAAACAGACACTGTCCATTCAATTTAAGAGTGTTGTTTTAGTAACAAGTATTTCTGCGGTCCCGTTTTATCCGAGATTTTTTTTGTTAACTCCATTCTTGGTATTTGGTGTCGCTAACAAGACCAGCAGATATTGTCAATCCCCAGTTGTCTGTTGGTCAGGTGTTGGTGGGCCTTCTTCCTGAATCGCTGCAGTCACTGTGATGAAGGTGCTCCCACAATGCTGATTGGTAAGGAGTTACAGGATTTTCACTGAGCGATGATAAATGTCCAAATCAACAACAACAAGTTGCATTTATGTAGCACACTGATTGGAATAAAACGTTCCAAAGTATTTCACTGGAATATTTAACACTGAAGCACATGAGGAGATATCAGGGCAAATGATCAATAGCCTGATCAAAGAGGTAGGATTTCAAGAGAGTCTGAAAGGATAAGAGAGAGAGGCAGAGATGTCTAAGTAGGGAATGACAGAGCTTATGGCCCGGGCAGCTGAAGGCTCGGTCACCAATAGTGAGTCAATTAAAATCAGGAATGCTCAACAGGCCTGAATTAGATGAGCCCATATATCTGGGAGGGATGGAGATTGGAGGATATGATAGAGATAGTGAGGGACGAGGTCACTGAAGGATTTGAAAACAAGGATGAGAATTTGAACATTGAGGTGCTGCTTAACGAAGAGCCTATGTAGCACACTGAGCACAGAGGTGTTGGATGATCGAGACTTACTGCGAGCAAAGACACGGGAAACAGAGTTTTAAATGACCCCCATTGTTTATGTGGCTGGCTCGGAATGGTCCAGTTTGGTGGTAACAAAGGAATTGATGACTTTCAGCAGCAGATGGGCTGAGGCAGGAGTGAAGTTACTGAGGTGGAAAGAGATGGTCTTCGCAATACGAAGTCAGAAGCTCAGCGTGGGGTGAAAATATGACACCAAGATTGTGAACAGTCTGGTTCAGCCTCGTAAGTTGCAAGAGAGATGGATGGTATTGATGGTTAGGGAATGGAGTTTGTAGCAGAGACTGAAGATAATGACTTCAGTCTTCCCAACATTTAAATGGAGGAAATTCCTGTTCATCCAGCACTGGATGTCGGGCAAGTCAGGGCAGCGTGTGACTTGGAGGTGATTTACCTGCTACCCTGGTCCTTCTAAGGGGTGGAGGATGAGGGATTGGGAGATTCTGCCAAAGTTCTGGTAGAGTTGAGTGGGCACAGACTGGGTGGAAGGTTCCCTTCCCAGAAGGATATTGGTGAACCAGTTGAGTTTTTATGACAATGCAGCAGCTTTCGTGGTCACTTTTTCCTTGTGCCGGCCCCACACATACAGCTCAATTTCACACCCTGCCTTTGTGTTTTTGTGGGTTCTCTCTCACTCCCTTTTGCCTGTTTTAAACTATTTTCACAGGGTTTGCAGTCCGTAATCTCAAAGCCAACATAACGTCAGGATCTGATGGTGTCACCCAATTTATCGTAACCCACAAATCATCGTATTTTAAATATGGATTTTAAGAGCCCTGTTCACAGTGGGGAGAAACCGTACGCATGCTCTGTGTGTGAACGAGGCTTCAGCCAATCATCTGCCCTGTCGAACCACAGCCGCAGTCACACTGGAGAGAATCCATGGAAATGTGGGGTCTGTGGGAAGGGATTCAATTACCCATCCCAGCTGGAAATTCATCAGCTCACTAACACTGCAGAGAGGCCATTCACCTGCTCCGAGTGTGGGAAGGGATTCACTCAGTCATCCAGCCTGCTGAGACACCAGCAAGTTCACACTGGGGAGAGACCATTTACCTGCTCTGTGTGCAAGAAGAGATTTACTTATTCATTCTCCCGACTGAAGCATCAGCGAGTTCACATTGGGGAAAGACCGTTTTCCTGCATAGTGTGTAAAAAGGGATTTTCTGATTCATCCAACCGACTGAGACACCAGCGAGTTCACGCTGGGGAGAGACCATTTACCTGTTCTGATTGTGGGAAGGGATTCACTCAGTCATTCTATCTACTTAGACACCAGCGGTTTCATACTGGGGAGAGAACATTTACCTGCTCCGAGTGTGGGAAGGGATTCACTCAGTCATTCCATCTTTTACAACACCAGCGAGTTCACACCAGGGAGAGACCATTCACCTGCTCCGAGTGTGGGAAGGGATTTGTACCCTTATCAAGTCTAGTGAGACACCAGCGAGTTCACAAGTAACTGCTCTTGTTGGATTTAGTTGCCAATGATATTTTTGTCCGAAGCATATTCATTGAAGTGTGTTTCTGCTGATGTTAATAAACTCCAGCCTAGTTACAGATTCTGTATGTAATTCAAATAAATCAGTTTTGCATTAAACACAGTGTATTGAGTCGTTTTGATATCTCTAACACATTCAATTCAATTTTTATTTTTATCGAATATTATCAATTTTTACCGCATCACTGATTTGGTTTGGCGCTGAAGGAGGCTATTTGGACCATCGTGTCTGCACTGGCTCTCCAAATGAGCAATTCACCCAGTCCTATTCTTCTGCCTTTTCACCATAAACCTGTACATTTTTCCTTTTCAGATAACAGCCTAATTTCCTCCTGAATGCTTCAATTGGACCTGCCTCCACCACACTCCCACAAAAAGCATTCCAGACCCTGCGTGAAAAGCTTTTCCTCATATCATTGTTGATTCTTTTACTGATCACTTTAAAACTGTTCTCAGTCCTTTGATCGGTGGAAACAGTTTCTCCTTATCTGCTCTGTCCAGCCCCCACTTGAAAACATCTATCAAATCTCCTCTAAACTTTATTTTCTCTAATGAAAACAGTCCTGATTTCTCCAATTCACTTTCCTAAGCACTGTTCTTCCTCCCAGGAGCCAGGCTTGCGAATCTTTACAGTGCCCTCTCCAATGCATTCACATCCTTCCTGAAGTGCGGTGCCCAGAAATGGATGCAATAAACCACCTGAGGCCAAATTAGTGACTTATATAAATTCAACATAACCTCCTTGCTCTTGTACTCTATGCCCCTATGAGTAATCCCAGGATACTGTATATTTTAATAAACACCCTCTCAATGACTCTCCTGCCACTTTCAATGACTTATGGGCATATACACCCAGGTTCCTTTCTCCTTCAACCCGTTTGGAGTTGTGCCCCTTAATTTATGTTGTCCTTCATGTTCTTTCTACCAAGATGTATCACCTCACATTTCTCTGCATTGAACTTCATCTTCCACACGATTGCCCTATTCCACCAACTTGTCGATTTCTTTTTGAAGTTCTGCACTGTCCTCATCACTGTTCTCAATGCTTCAACGTTTTGCATCTTCTGAAAACTTTGAAATGTTTCCCTTTACATCAAGATCTAGGTCATTAATATATATCAGGGAATGCCCGAGTACCAACACTGACCCCTGGGGAACACCATTACAAACCTTGCACCAGCCTGAAAAACATCCATTAACCACTACTTTCTGTTTCCTTCCACTGAGCCAATTCCGTATCCATGTGGCTACTGTCCCATTTATTCCATGAGCTATAACTTTGCGTAAAAGTCTGTTGTGCATCCCTGTACCAAACGCCTTTTGAAAGTCCATGTACACCACATCAACAGCATTGCCCTCATCAACCCTCTCTGTTACCTCTTCAAAAAACTCCAGGAAGTTAATAAAACATTATTTTCCCATAAGAAGTCCATGGTGTCTTCCCTTAATTAACCTCCATTTGTCCATGTGAGTGTTAACTTCGTCCAAATTATAATTTCTCGAAGTTTCCCACCACTGAAGTTAAACTAACTGGCCTGCAGTTTCTGGGCTTATCCTTACACCTATTTTTGAACAAGGGTGGAACGTTTGCAATTTTCTAGTCCTTCGGCACCTGAGTCTAAGGCACAATGATATATTATGGTCAATGCCTCTGTAACTTCCACTCTTATTTCTCCCTTGGGTGCATCTCACTTGGCTCAGGTGACTTCACAACTTTAAAGTAAAAGCAAAATACTGCGGATGCTGGAAGCCTGAAACAAAAACAGAAAATGCTGGAAAAACTCAGCAGGCCTAACAGTATATGTGGAGAGAGAAAAAATCTGTTAACGTTTCGAGTCCGTAACATTAATTATTTTTTATTTCTTTCCACAGATGCGAACAGAATCTTCCCCTTGCTTTCCCAGATTCAGACAAAGATTAACTGAGACTGGGTCTCTAATGGCGGCCGGAATACCCATAATCCCATGCGCCTCAGAAACAGCTCTATCTGCCGCGGATTGTCCGGGTCGATAGCGCATGCTCGGAGCCTCCTGCTCTCTTTGCTGGAGGTTGGTGCCGGAGAGAAGTCGGAAGCGGCGGATGGTGAGAGTGGAGAATGTTCATTGGTTCAGATTCGGCTCTGGGGCTGCATTCGGGATTTGTAAACCCCGCCCCCCGACACTGACCTCTCACCTGTCAGCTCACAATGCCCGGCTGAGTTATCGCAGTTCCGGACCAATAGGAGGAGTAGAATGGGAGCAGCTGCTCCTCCAGCCAATCAAAGTGAATGAGGGGAGGGGCTGAGCCCGGCTCTCCCTCATTGGCTGAAACTCTGCATCATTCTGAAAACTGATTTGTCTCAAACTCCAGGGGAAAACTGGACGTTTCTGTTTGTGACTTTAAACAGATGAAAGCCTGTGGGTGTGGAGCAGACATTTCAACAATTGTTACTGAAACGTGGGAACATGATAAAACAATGTATATATAAAATATATATATATTGGAGGAGACGGTGGGAATGTTACTGGACTAATAATCCAGAAAACCAGCTTGATGCTCTGGGGACACGGGGTTCAAATCCCACCACAGCAGCTGGCGGGATTAAAAATCAATTATTTAATCTGGAATTGAAAGCGAGTCTCAATAAGGGTGACAATTCAGCCATTGTCGATTGTTATAAAAACCCATCCGGTTCACTAATGTCCTTTCGGGTAGGAAATCTGCCGTCCTTACCTGGTCTTACATGTGACTCCAGATCCACACTGAAATGTGGTTACTCTTAATAGCCCTCTGAAATGGTGTGGCAAGCATTTGCTTCAAGGGCAACAAATGCGGTCCCTGCCCACATTCCATGAAAGAAAGTTTTTAATGCCACCACCACTGAATGGCTACAATTTCAGAAGGAAGTGAAGACAGAGGGTCCAGAAAAGATGCAAGAGAATGGTTCCCCTTATAAGCATAACAAGCCTAACTTCACCGAACCTAATTGAAGTTCCAACCTCTTGTGGATCTTTCCTGCACACTCCCTAATGCCTCACATTCTTCCTAAAGCTTAGAATTGGACACAATACTGCAGTTGGGTCCAAAACAGTGTTTTATTCAGGTTTATTCTAACTTGGTTGACTTTGTACTTTATTCCCGTATTCATAAAGCCCAGGATTCCACATGCTTTATTCACTGCTTTCTCAGCCTGCCCCGCCATCTTCAATGATTTGTGCACATATAGTCCCAGATTACGCTGCTCCTGCACCTTTTTACAATTGTATCCTTTATTTTATATTGTCGCTCCTTGTTCTTCATACCAAAATGAATCACTTCACACCTCTCTGAATGAAATTTTATCTGCCACCTGTCTGCCCATTCCACCATCTTGTCTGTGTCCTCTTGAGGTTTATCACCATTCTCCCCACTGTAAAGACAACTTGAAAATTTGGTGTCGTTTGCAAATTTTGAAATGCTGCTCTGCACACACAAGTCGAGATCATTAATATATATCAAGAAATCAGTGGTCTGACCACAGACCCCTTGTGATCCCACTGTATACTTTTCCTCAATTTGAAAAAGCAACAGTTCACCATGCGTATAAAAACAAAAAACTACTGCGGATGCTGGAAATCCAAAACGAAAACAGAATTACCTGGAAAAAACTCAGCAGGTCTGGCAGCGTCGGCGGAGAAGAAAAGAGTTGATGTTTCGAGTCCTCGTGACCCTTCAACAGAGCTCCATGTTCACCATGCGTGTTGCTTCCTGTCACGCAGCCAATGCTGCCTCTGCCCCATGGACTTAAACTTTGCAGACAAGCCTGTTACTTGGCATTGCATCAAATGCCTTTTAGCAGTTCATGTGCACATTAACCGTGTTACCTTCATCAACATTCTCTGTTGCCTTATCAAAAACTCAAGAAATTTAGTTCAACACGATTGTTCTGAACAAATTGTACAAGTGGCTTAATTTTAACCTGAATTGCCACTTCTAAATGCTTTCCCACACAGAGGTTAAACTGACTGGTCTGTCAATGCTGGACTGACCCTTCCATTTAAGATTACTAAGGATTTAATATTAGTGCCAGGAAGCGTGAGGAGAATGTGAAGAGTTGTGAAATTGTAACTAAATTTAAAGACACATAACTGATAAATAACTCAATAATTAATCGGATTTCAAGACATAAAGTACAGATAAATTAATTTATGAATAACTGAATTGAATTATTAATACTGTCAGGTAGAGAGCTTGGAATGGAGAAACGAAAATTACTGCAATGCTTAAAATATGAAATGAAAAGATTAAAAACTGGAAACACTCAGCAGGTCTGGAAGAATCTGTAGAGAGAGAAACAGAATTAACGTTTCAGGTCTGTGAGCCAGTGAAGGGGGAGGTGGAAGAGGAACAGAAGGAAAGGTCTATGAAAGGCTGCAGGGTAGGAGAGATTAACTGACAAAAGGTTTCACAATGCAAGGTTAAAGGGAGTGGTAATGGGACTATTAAAAACACAAAAGCTGTTTCTCGATTCGGTGTGAATGGCACGATAACAACAGTCTGAATGCAATGTGAGGAAAATGAGAGAAATAAGAAAGGAAAACTAGGACTCAAAGAAATAAGGAACAAACGAGGGCAGAGATTATGATAGGAAATTGTTGAATTCAAATTTTGATTCCCAATGTCTGTAAAGTGTCACTTTTTGATCTGGTAATGAACTGTTACATTTCTATATATTCTCAGGTCAGATGAAAGGTCAGAGCTGTCACGTTAACTCTGTTTCTATTGCGACAGATGAAGGCCTGACCTGCTGAGGAATTCCAGCATTTTCAGATTCATGTCGGGATTGTAGACTTTGAGAGTTTGTAAAGATAGAGATTGTCCAAAATTAATTTGCCACATCGATAACAGAAGTCTCGGTCTCATGAAACTCCAGTCTCATTGTTTTATATTCGGGTCTGGGGGATAATGTTCACTGTTTTATATTCGGGTCTGGGGGAATAATGTTCACTGTTTTATATTCGGGTCTGGGCATAATGTTCACTGTTTTATATTCGGGTCTGGGGGATTATGTTCACTGTTTTATATTCGGGTCTGGGAGGATAATGTTCACTGTTTTATATTCGGGTCTGGGGGAATAATGTTCACTGTTTTATATTCGGGTCTGGGCATAATGTTCACTGTTTTATATTCGGGTCTGGGGGATTATGTTCACTGTTTTATATTCGGGTCTGGGAGGATAATGTTCACTGTTTTATATTCGGGTCTGGGAGGGTAATGTTTACTGTTTTAGATGCTGGTCTGGTGCGGAATAAAATGAAGAGCCTCTTTAATTGAGTACAGTAACTGCATTTTTGGCTCTGACTTTAAACAGAAGAATCTATCCTGTTGTGTGGGACAAAAATTTTCAGTTTTGCTGATTTCAATTAAGGCGAGTTTGAAGCTAAATCCAGGAATTCTGTAAATCTAAACTAAAACCAGACAAGCAGAAAGCTACTGATGGTTGAAGTGGCCGGGGTGGTGGCGGGGGCAGGTGTCCGGAGGAAGTCTGACACACACACTGCACAGGGTGAGCAGGGGAATGGGGCTGAATTACTTGGTTAAACAGGGAGCCAGGGACAAAAGCAGAAGGTGGGAAACACTTTGAATGGAGCAGCGGGTTACAGACAAGTCAGAGAATCATGGAATGGTTACAGCAAAGAAGGAGGCCGTTCAGCCAGTCGTGTCTGCGTTAGCCCCCTGAAGGGACAATTTACCTAATTCCACGTCCCTGCCTTTGCCCCATAGCCCTGCAATTAAACAAGATTAAACAAGTCTTAAACAAAACTTGTATGAATCAAGATGTTCACGCGAAGGGGCAGCAGAAAAAAAGAAAAACAACTTGTTTACAGAGTGTATCGGGAGTGGGGAGCAGCATAATGTACCTGTGCAGGTCAGTGAGGATCTCCAAGGTCGTTCAGCCGTCTGCATGCAGTGTTTAGTGGGCCCTGGGGGAGGGGGTGATGGAACCATTTGGGACAAAGCACAGGGTGGGAGGTCACCCCTCCCCACTGTCTTGGTTACACGAAGGACTCACCTTGGACTGTCCCACACCTAGGCCCCGCCCGGTCAAGCTGGTAGGTTGAGCTGTGAACTGGGCGGAGTTGGGGGGTTTGAGTGACAGGACTGGGGCTATATCAGAGCAGGCACAGTCACTGCTCCCCCTTTTCCTCGTGGAAGTTTCACTGGAGTCGTGTTGGCGAGTGTTTCTAAACTCTGTCTCACTATCCCGGGAATGGAGGTGGATTGGAGGTTGCAGTGAGTGTTGGATTATATTGTTTCTCCTCATTCTTCCCGCTTCTCCCACTCCCAGTTCCAGGCTGCAGGTCCCGGTGATTCTGGATGCGGGACAGTTGTTAGTCCCGGCCCTGGTGTGGGTGCGCAAGCGCAGATGCGCGGCTTATTGTTCTGTAATAATGGCGGGTGATCGTCCTCCTGTATTTTGCTGCAGTTCTTCACCTCCTTGACTCTCCCGGCGCCATAGTTGCCACCTGCCGATTGCGGCAACCGACCTTCCAACAGGAAATTAACAACTTTTAGATAGAGCGGTTTCCGGGGCGCATAGCATTGTGGGAACATTGCCCGCCATTAGTCGGCGGCCGTCGCCGAGAGTTTTCGTGCAGCCTGAAGGCAGGTCAGCGACCTGAGCCCCTACTTCTGTTTCTTAATCTGTTCATGCTGTCTGACCTGCTGGATATTTAAAATAGTCTATCTCTTAATTTCAGATCCAGCCTTGCAGTACTTTGCTTTCTTTTTATTGTTTTATGGAGCCAAGTCCAGAAACACAGACAGACCAGTTAGGAGCCGGTTTGAATTAGGGTGGGTGTTGAATGGGGATCTTTTTGCTGCATCAGTTTTGAGCTTGAGTGTAGCTGGAGGAGTAGCTGCTGGGTTTAACCCCGAGGACTTTGGAAACCAGACAGCCCAGCAATTTCCAATGTGAGACTGTGACGGGAGATGGATTCTGGGGGTGATCGAGTTGCTAAACGGACACTATCCATTCAATTTAAGGGTGTTGTTTTGGAAACAAGTATTTCTAAAGTGCCCTTTTATCAGAGATTTATTGTTAATTCCATTCTTGGTATTTGGTGTCACTAACAAGATATTGTTAATCCCCAGTTGTGTGTTGGTCAGGTGTTGGTGGACCTTCTTCCTGAACCACTGAAGTCACTGTGGTGAAGGTGCTCCCACGATGGTACGATAAAAATAAAATACTGCGGATGCTGGAAATCTGAAAGAAAAACAGAAAATGCTGGAAGAACTCAGCGGGTCTAGCAGCATCTATAGAGAGACAAACAGAGTTGACGCTTCAAGTCCATATGACCTTCCTTCAGAACTCAAGAAAAGTGAAATGTGATGAAATTTATACTGTTTAAGTGGTTTGGGGGGTGGTGGGCGGTGGGGGGAGTGGTGGTGTGTGGCGATGGTGGGCCAGATGGAGCTGGATGGATCACTGACTGATGATGATGATATAAGTCCAATTCAACAGCAAGCTGCATTTATATAGCATGCTAAATATAATAAAATGGTCCAAAGTATATTGGAATATTTAACACTGAAGCACATCAGGAGATATCACGGCAGATGATCAACAGCTTGGTCAAAGAGGTAGGTTTTAAGGAGAGTCTTAAAGGATGAGGAAGAGGCAGAGAGGTCTAAAGAGCGAATTCTAGAGCTTATGGCCTGGGGAGCTGAAGGCACGGCCACCAATGGTGGGTCAATTGAAATCAGAGATGCTCAATAGACCAGAATTGGATGAGCCCAGACACCTGGGAGGGATGTAGATTTGAGGGTATTCTAGAGATAGTGAGGGGCCGAGGTCACTGAGGGATTTGAAAACAAGGTTGAGAATTTGAACATTGATATGTTGCTTAACCAGGAGCCTATGTAGCTCAGTGAGAACAAGGGCATTGGATGAATGAGCCTTACTGCAAGCAAGGACACCAGAAGCAGAATTTTGAATGACCCCATCTTTATATGGACAGCTTGGAATTGTCCAGTTTAGAGGGAAAAAAATGAATGGATGAGTTTCAGAACAGATGAACTGAGGCAGGCGTGAAGTTAGGCAAAGTTACTGAGATGGAAAAAGGCAGAATTAGCGATAAGTATTCAGAAGCTCAACTTGGGATGAAATATAACACCAAGATTGTGAACAGCCTGGATCAGCCTCAAAGTTGTCAGAGAGATGGATGGCATTGATGTTTAGGAAGTGAAGACAATGACTTCAATCTTCCCAAAATTTAAATGGAGGAAACTTTTGTTCACCCAGTACTGGATGTCAGACAAGTCAAGATGGTGTGTGACTTGGAGGGGAATTTGGAGGTGATGGTATTCACATTCACCTGTTACCCTGGTCCTTCTAAGTGGTGGAGAATGAGGGTTTGGGAGACTTTGGTAGAATTGCAGATGCATAAAACCCCATCTTTCACCCCCTGCCTCTCCGATCTCCCTCTCTATTCCTCCTAATAGGTGCTGGTGCTTGGATAGTCCCTGACCAGTTGTAAGGTTCCCTTCCCTGAAGGACATTAGTGACCCAGTTGGGTTTTTATGACAGTCCAGGAGTTTTCATGGTCACTTTTTCCTGGTATCGCCCCCACAAATTCCCAGATTCATTCAGCTCAATTTCACAACCTGTTTTTGTGTTATTGTGCGTTCTCTCTCATTTACTTTTGTCTTAAACTATTTCCCAAGGATTTTCAATCGGGAAACCCAACATTTCATCAGATCTGACCATGTTGCACAATTTGTCATAACCTGAATTTCATCGGATTTTAAGCATGAAAAATAAAAATGCGTTTCACAGTGGGGAGAAACCGTTCACGTGTTCTGCGTATGGGCGAGGTTTCAGCCGATCATCCGACCTGTCAAAACACAAGCACAGTCACACTGGAGAGAATCCATGGAAATGTGGGGACTGTAGGAAAGGATTCAATTATCCATCCCAGCTGGAAACTCATCAGCGCGCACACACTGGGGAGAGGCCATTCACCTGCTCCAGGTGCGGATAGGGATTCACTCAGTTATCCCACCTGCTGACACACCAGCTAGTTCACACTGGGGAGAGGCCATTTACCTGCTCTGAGTGTGGGAAGGGTTTCATTCAGTCATCCCACTTGCTGAGACACCAGCGAATTCACACTGAGGAGAGGCCGTTCAGCTGTGGGAAGGGACTCATCTGGTCATCCCAATTGATGAGACGCCAGTGAGTTCACAAATAACAAACAGCATTTTGCTGTTAAACACATCCAGGACTGAACCATGTTCATTGGGGTCTGTTTCTGCTGTTGTTAATAAACTCCAGCCCAGTTACAGGGGCTAAAGTTCTGGATAAGGTCAAGTAAAATATCTTTGCGTTAAATACAGCATGTCGAGTCTTGTCAATGTCTCTAACACAAGTTAGTTCCTTTTGAAGGGCTCTCTCTCATCTGCCTCCTCCATCCTCACCTCTAACTAGTGTGAGGAGCTCATGGAGCTTCTTTGTGACTAAGATTGGGACAATCTGATCTGCTGCTTCCCTCCCTCCCACTCGCCCACTGGGACAAACTGTCTCTATAACGTTCCTCCTTGTCCAAGCCGTGAACTCATATCTTTCTTTAGTTTCGATCCCATCCCCCATCCTGCTTTCTCATTGCTCATCTTGTCCATGAGACCCATCTCCTGCTCCATTGACCCTATTCCCACAAAGCTGCTGATCCCCCAACTTCCCCATGTTGACTGATATTGTTCACGGTTCTCTCTCTTCTGGTACTATCCCTCTCTCCTTCAAATCATCACCCTTTCCTCAAAAAACAATTACTTGGCTCTACTGTCCTGGCAAAGTATTGACCCATCTTCAATCCCCAATTCCTCTACAAACTCCTTGAACATGTTCACACCTCCCAAACCCATGTCTGTCTTTCCAAGAACTCCCTGTCTGAATCCCTCCAATGAGGTTTCTGCCCTGCCACTGTACTGAAACAGCTCTGATCAAAGCCACTAATGACATCCTATGTGACTGTGACAAAGGTAAACTATCTTTTCTCATTCTTCTCGATCTGTCTGCAGCCTATGACAATGTTGACCACATCATTCTGCTCCAACACCTCTCCACTGTCGTCCAGCTGGGTGGGGCTGCTCTCTTCTGGTTCCATGCTTCTCTATCTAATCATAGCCAGGGATTCACTTGAAATGTCTTCCTTTCCCACTCCCAAAGTTAGCTCTGGTGTCCCCAAAGGATCCAGCCTTGGCCTCTTCTTATTTCTCATCAACATGCTCCCCACAGCGACATCATCTGAAAACACAGTGTCAGTTATCACATGTACGCTGACAGTGCCCAGCTCTACCTCACCACCACCTCTCTCCACTTCTCCACTATGGTTAAATTATCAGACCGTTTGTCTGATATCCAGTGATGGATGTGCAGAAATCTCCTTCAATTCAATATTGGGAAGATTGAAGCCATTGTTTTCATTCCCTAGCTACCAGCTCCATTCTTTATCCTATTTCTATCAAGTCATCTCTCAGCCTTCTCTTTTCTAGAGAAAAGGGCTTAAGGCTGTTCAGCCTTTCCTGGTGATTATAACCTATCCGTTCCTGTAACATTTGTGATTGAACTTTTATTTTCCTGTTCATTGAGACGTCCAACAGCAGTATAAACAGTTCCCAATGTCCGAGGGATTGCAGTTTGGTCTATCTGTATTTACCAATTCATCCTCTCAATGTGTCCATTGCCTTAACCACTTGACCACAAGGACTCGGTGTCTGTCTGTTTAAATGTTGCTCAGTGACAATTTCCATCATCTTCCACTTTGAAACTTTTGGGCACTTAGAAGCTGAAATGTCTCCACTCAAAAAATAAAACAGAAATAAACCTTCTCTTGCATCTTTTAAAACTGCTCTTCATTGTTCCTGTGCCATTTAATATAAAGCCATAAATGTAACGTGGATATTTGGATTGCAAAATGGGGAACAACCACATTGACACACACACAGGAACACACAAAGACATATACACCGAGAATGACAGAGGACATGGGTTTGTCTGTAAGGAGAGACAAACACCCAGAAAGCAAGCATAACTCCAACCTAGCTCCGTTTTTGTTCCATTTCAGGCTGCAACTTTTCTGAATGCTTGCAGACGAATGGAAGTTGGAGAAAACTGGAGGTTTTTGCGTGGTTTTTATTCAATTTAACCTACAATTAACTCTGCAGGCACACAGTAAAATTAAGGAATGATAAGATGAGTAGTTGGCAGAATCCCAGTCTACCTGTGGAGACCCCAGTGCATTCATAACCTGTCACCTTATCCACTCCATCGTGAACACAGGACCTGCACTGACGTCACTGCTGTTTGTATAAAATCATAGACGGCTACATCAGATGGACATTCAGCATGTCGTTCACATGCTGACTCTCTGGAAGAGCGATTCAACCACTGTAATTCCACACCCCGCCTTTTCCCCACAGCAACTCATATTTATGTTGTCTCTCCTCGTTTTTCCTATCAAAAAAAAGGCACATTGCCCTGGATTTAATGTGAGTTTGTCCCAATGAAGCTGCTGCGGTTCCCCAAACAGAGATCACCAGGATGTTTCGTAGTGCTGGGATTCAAACCCAAGTTTCCATAGAAACTCTGAGTTGTACTCCAGCACCTTAGGTTGTTCGACCACACAAACACATTGATAAAGTTTGTTAATCATGTCATTCACTGGTATTGCCACTGAACGAGAGCAAAGTCAAATGAGTAGGCAAAATACTACGGATGCTGTAAATCTGAAACATTAACAAAATATACTGGAAAAACTCAGCAGCTCTGAGAGCATCTGTGGAGAGAAAGACAGAGTTAACGCTTCGAGTCCGTGTGGCTCTGAAGAAGAATCATATGGAATTGAAACGTTAACTCTGTCTTTCTCCCAACAGATGCTGTCGGACCTGCTGAGTTTTTCCAGCATTTTTTGTTTTTGTTTCAAAGGAGTGGGAGGGGGTCATTCAGAACTTCAAACCTTCTCCGTCAGTTAATCAGATCATCCTGCACTTTGTAACAAACAGAAATCATATCCACTCAAAAACACAATGAACTGCAGTGAAGGGTCGGCACCATTTAAACTGTCATTCAACTGGTCTGGTTCCAAATCTCCTGCTGGAAATGACAAGAAAATTTCTCACTGAATTCACTCCGGGTCTTGACTTCAGAAGGACAGGACACAAGGTAACAAAGTACATTTCGATAGAATGGGTTAGAAAATGGCAGAATGACTGGGAAAGAGCATCCGTGGTGTTGGGGAACATAAAATGACAGAAAGTTCCAGCAAAGAAAGAGGCCATTCGGCCTGGCGTGCTGCTTTCAAAGAGCAGTTGTGATTGGTTGATCAGAAGTGATATTTGTACCACTTTAAACAGCCAGCAGTAAAATCAGTTCCATTACCCCCTACTTTGAGCCTTGCAACAACATCTCTGTAGTCAGTCATGTCTCAGGCCTTCCAGTCTGAGAGGTGATGCTGTAGTGGTATTGACACTGGAGTCGGGGTCAAATCACACCATGGAATTTGAATTTGCATTCAATAAAAATCTGGATTTAGAAGTCTGATGAGGACCAAGAAACAATTGTCGATTGTTGTAAAAACCCATCCGGTTCACTAATGTCCTTAAGGGGGAGGAAATCTATCTACATGTGACTCCACAGCAATGTCCTCCGAGGTGGCCTAGCAAGACACCCAGTTGTATCAAACTGCTACAAAGTCTCAAAAAAGGAATGAAGTTGGATGGACTACCCAGCATCGACCTAGGCACTGGAAACGACAATGGCAAACTCAGCCCTGTCGACTCTGCAAAGTCCTCCTTACTAACATCTGAGGGCGAGTGTCAAAAGAGCTGCCTCCACAGACTAGTCAAGCAACAGTCATCCTCACAGATAATGTCCCAGACACCACCATCACCAGCAGAGGTGGCAGCACAGTGACGTACAGTCGGGAGGGAGTTGCCTTTGGAGTCCTCAACATCGTTTGTGGGTCTCTTGGCATCAGGTCAAACATGGGCAAGGAAACCTCCCGCTGATTACCACGTACTGCCATCCCTCCCTGATGAATCAGTGCTCCTCAATGTTGAACAACACTTGGAGGAAGCACTGAGGGCGCAAGGGCGCTGAATGTACTCCGGGTGGGGGACTTCAATCACCAAGAGTGGCTCGGTAGCACCACTACTGACCAAGCTGGCCGAGTCCTAAAGGATATAGCTACTAGACTGTGTCTGCAGCAGGTGGTGAGGGAACAAACAAGAGGGAAAAACATACATGACCTTATCCTCACCAACCTGCCTGCCGCAGATGCATCTGTCCATGACAGGATCAGTAGAAGTGACCACCGCACAGTCACTGTGGAGACTAAGTACCTCCTTCACATTAAGCATACCCCCCATCATGTTGTGTAGCACTACTACCGTGTTAAATGGGATCAACTTCAAGAAGCTCTAGCAACTCAGGACTAGGCATCCATGAGGTGCTGTGGGCCATCAGCAGCATCAGAATTGTACTCAACCACAATCTGTAACTTCATGCCCGGCATATCCTTCACCCTATCATTACCATCAAGCCAGGGGATCCACCCTGCTTCAATGAAGAGTACAGGAGGAGGAGCAGCACCAGGCCTACCTAAATAAATGAGGTGTCAACTTGGTGAAGCGACAACACAGGATTACTTGTGTGTCAAACGGCATAAGAAGCAAGTGATAGACAGAGCTAAACGATCCCACAACAAACAGATCAGATCTAAGCTCTGCAATCCTGCAACATACAGTCATGAATGATGGTGAACAATTAAACAGCTCACAAGGCTCCACAAATATCACCATCCTCAACGATGGGGGTACCCAGCACACCAGTGCAAAAGATAAGGCTGAAGCGTTTGCTACAACCTTCAGCCAGAAATGTCGAGTAGATGTCCCATCTCAGCCTCCTCCGCAGATCCCCAGCATCACAGATGACAGTCTTCAGCCAATTCAATTCTCTCCACATGATGTCAAGAAACGGCTGAAGGCACTGGATAGTACAAAGACTATGGGTGCTGACAATAGTCCAGCAATGGTACTGAAGGCTTGTGCTCCAGAACTTGCTGCACTCCTAGCCAAGCTGTTCCAATACAACACTAGTATCTATCTGGCTATGTGGAAAATTGCCCAGCTATGTCCAGTACACAAAAAGCAGGGCACATCTAATCTGGCCAATTTCTACCCCATCAGTCTACTCTCGATGATCCGTAAAGTAATGGAAGGAGTCATTAACAGTGCTTTCAAGCAGCATTTGCTCAGCTCTAACCTGCTCACTGATGCCCAGTTTCGGTTCCGCCAGGGCCACTTAGCTCCTGACCTCATTACAGCCGTGGTTAAAATCTGGACAAAAGAGCTGAACTCCAGAGGTGAGGTGAGAGTGGCTGTCCTTGACATCAAGGTGACATTTGAGCAAGTGTGGCATCAAGAAGCCCTAGCACAACTAGAGTCAATGGGAATCAGGGGGAAAACTCTCCGCTGGATGGAGTCAGACCTAGCACAAAGGATGAAGGTAGTGGTTGTCGGATGTCAGTCACCTCAGCTCCAGGACATCACTGCAGGAGTTCCTCAGTGTAGTGTCCTTGGCCCAACCATCATCCGTTGCTTCAGTAATGACCTTCCTTCCATGATAAGGTCAGATATGGGGATGTTTGGGATGTTGCACATTGTTCAGCACCATTCGTAACTCCTCAGATATTGAAGCAGTGCATGTCCAAATGCTGCAAGACCTGGACAATATCCAGGCTTGGGCTGACAAGTAGCAAGTGCCGGGAAATGACCATCTCTAACAAGAGAGAATCTAACTAGTGCCCCTGACATTCAATGGCATTACCATCACTGAATCCCCCACTATCAGCATCGTGGGGGGTTACCATTGATTACCATTCAAAAACTGAACTGGACTAGCTATATAAATACTGTGGCTACAAGAGCAGGTCAGAAGCTAGTAATCCTGCAATGAGTAGCTCAGCTCCTGACTCCCCAAAGACTATCCACCATCTACTAGGCACAAGTCAGGATTGTGATGGAATACTCCCCACTTGCCTGGATGAGAGCAGCTCCCACAACACTCAAGAAGCTTGACACCATCCAAGACGGAGCAGCCCACTTGATTGTCCCCACATCCACAAACATTCACTCCCTTCATCACTGATGCACCATAGCAGCAGTGTGTGTACCATCTACAAGAGGCACTGCAGGAATTCACCAAGGCTCCTTTGACAGTGCCTTCCAAACCCACGACCACTACCATCTAAAAGCACAAGGACAGCGGTGAAGGTTCACGACAACAAAAACAGAAAATGCTGGAAAAACTGAGCAGGTTGAGCAGCATCTGTGGAGAGAGAAACAAAGTTAACATTTCGAGTCCGTATGACCCTTCTTCAGAGCTGAAGAAAGGTCATATGGACTTGAAACATTAAGTCTGCTGAACTTCATCATCGATGTCTGCTCTTGTTGACAGTAGCCTCTCAAGGTTTGGAGAGTGGTCCAAGGCCTCGTTCTGGATTTTGATAACTGGGTTAGTGGAGGGCCTTTGTCTTGCTGATGTTCAGTGTATGGCCCATGCTCTCAGTGAAGGTGCTGTTGATGGCTTGGAGCTTGGCCTCAGGGTGTGCACAGACGCAGGCATTGTCTAAATCCTGCAGCTCAATGACAGAGGATGGGACAACCCTGGATCTGGCCTGAAGTTGGAGGAGGTTGAACAGGTTCCTGCTTGTTCTGCAGTTTAGCTCCACTCCACCGAGAAACTTGCTGAGGGTGAGATGGAGCATTGCAGCAAGGAAGAGTGAGAAGAGTTTCAGTGCGCTGAACCAGCCTTGCTTGACCCCCATGCAAACGTGGATTGGGTCTGTGGTTTACAATTGGTTTTGTGTCATCCACAAACTTTGAAATTGCCCTCTGCACACCAAGATGTAGATCATTTATATGTATCAGGAAAAGCAAGGGTCTCAATAGCGACCCCTGGGGAACTCCCCGACAAACCTTCTTCCACCCCAAAATATACCCATTAACCATTACTCTCAGTTTCTTACCCTCAGCCAATTTTGTATCGACGTTCTACTGTCTCTTTTATTCCATGAAAGAAAACAAAGTCTCTGTTAAGAAGACCTCGCATGAAGCAAAGAAGGGAACTGACCATCCATCTCTAGCTCTAATTCCCAAACAGAAAATGCTGCCAAGAATCAGCAAGTCAGGCTGAGTCTGTGGCCGCTCTCACCATTTGAAACCGTCACAATGCCCCGACGGCAGCTCCGGACCAATAGGAAGAGGGGGCGAGACTGGAGGACCGAGCAGGAGCAGCTGGTCCTCCAGCCAATCGGAATGAATGAGGGGTGGGGCCGGGCTGGGAGTGAGGCATGCGCAGTGTGAGTAATGGCAATGGAGAGACTCTTCTTTCTCGGAGCAACAATCGGTAAGTGAAGGAACTAGCCGTAGGGAGGGAGCGATGGACCTGGCAGATGGGCGAGGCAACTTCGTAAACACTTTGTGTGATCTGCAAACCTCCCAAAAGAACTTCCCGGTTCCCCGTTTGCACCGAGAGGGGTCTCAACTCCCATCGATCGGACCGGGTTAACGGCCGCCATCTTTATTGGGGGCCGTGGGCAGCTGAGCGCATGCGCGGCCGCCATCTTTGTAGGGGGCAATGTTTTGAATGACTAGGAGGAGCTTGTTCCCCATTGTTCAGAATGGAGACAACTTGTCCATCAAGTTGCAATACCCTTTGCGTCCCAATGTCTGATTGATAAGGCACAGTAGGAAAGAAAAGGAAGCAAATCCTGCACTCTGGATCCCACTACCTCATGGGATGTCTCTGCCCCATGTGTCCAAAGATCTGTGGGTCTGTTCAGTCACACACCCATGGTGGAAACTCACAACTCTGAGGAGACGTCATTCTCAGATCGAGGGACTGATGATGACCACAATGGGGGCCAATGTTCAGCAGGATGCATGTCCAGCCATCCTGGGCCAGGAAACAGGGGGAGTATCCCACAGTATCTTTCATATTCAGGAATTATTTTCCCTGCACTATCATCCATTTCTCTTCCAATTCTAAGCTTATATTGACCGTCAGACTCACCATTTTTATTCCCTGTAATTCATTCTGCACACCTATTTCTCTCTCCATTGATACTGCCAGGCCTGCTGTGTACTGAGTACTGGATATCAGACATTTCAGGACAGTGTGTGACCTGGAGGGGAACTTGGAGGCGATGGTCTTCACATACATGATGCGAAGGGAATTAAGGGATATGGGGAGGGTGCAGCTAAGGTAGAAGATCAGCCGTGATCCGAATGAATGGCAGGGCAGGCTCGAAGGGCTGAATGGCCTATTCCTGCTCCTATTTCTTAAATTCATTCAACCTCAGTCTGGATCCCCAGGAGTTGCTGAGTTACCCTGAGTTACCCTGGTCCTTCGAGATGGTGGAGGTTGAGAATTTGTGAAATTCTGTCAAAGTCCTGGATACATTGTAGATATATAAAAACTCTCTCCTTCAACCCCAAACTTTTTCACCTCTCTTTCTCTCTCTCTATCTCCCTCTCTATTTCTCTCTCTTGTTCTCTCCTCATTGAAGGCCAGAGTCTTGTGCAGACCCAGACTGGGTGGCAGGTTCCCTTCCCTGACGGACGTTAGTAAACCAGTTGGATTTTTATGACAATCCAGCAGTTTTCATGGTCACTTTTTCCCTCGTGCCGGCCCCACAAATGACCAGATTGATTCAGCTCAATTTCACAGCCTGCCTTTGTGTTTTTGTGGGTTCTCTCTGACTCTCTTTTTTCTGTTTTAAATCAATTTCACAGGGTATTAGAAGGGGAAGACTTGCAGTTGGGAAATTGAAATCAAACATCATATCAGGATCTGACGACATTGGTTGGTTCATCGAGACCTGAATATCATCCGCTTTTAAACATGGAAGCAAAATCCACCGTTCATGTTGGGGAGAAACCGTGGAAATGTGGGGACTGTGGGAAGAGATTCAATTATCCATCCAAGCTGGAAATACATAAGCGTATTCATACTGGGGAAAGGCCGTTCACCTGTTCCAAGTGTGGGAAGGGCTTTACTCGGTCAGCTAACCTGCTGACACACCAGCGAGTTCACTCTGGGGAGAGACCATTCATCTGCTCCCAGTGTGGGAAAGGATTCATTTGGTCATTCAACCTGCTGACACACAAGCGAGTTCACTCCGGGGAGAGGCCGTTCATCTGCTCCAAGTGTGGGAAGGGATTCACTGATTCATCCCACCTGTTGAAACACCAGCTGGTTCACACTGATGAGAGGCCTTTTTCATGTCCAGACTGTGGGAAGTGCTATAAAAGTTCAAGGGAGCTGGTGTACCATCAACTTGTTCACACTGACGAGAGACCGTTCAGGTGCTCTCACTGTGGACTGGGTTCAGGCGATCATCTGATTTCACTATACACCAGCGTATTCACACTGGGGAGAGGCCATTCGCCTGCTCCGAGTGTAGGAAGGGATTCACTTGTTCCTCCCACCTTAAGAGACATCAGCGAGTTCATCAGTATGAGCAGGAGTTGGATCCTGCTGTTATTGCAGCTGTAAATCACATCCAGTGCTGAAACATGTTCATTCTGACAGTTGGAGTTAACTTCTGATATTCGTTGCCCCATTAGATTTGTGTTTGCCCCACAGCCTCTCTCATTCATGTGTCAATAGATGACTATGTCAACAAAGCTTTTTAATTCAAATCCACTCACAAACTGTATTGAAGTGAAGATGAGCACAGATCACAGTCCAGTCCTGCAGCTCTATATTGACAGGAGAAAGTGTTCTGTAACTGGAGGATGAGGATGTGAGTTTTGAATGTTTGTAATCACAAGTAGACTTGAGCTATTTGATAGACAGGCTGTTCAAAGCTGTTAATTTGTCAAATATTGAAGGAATTCATCTTAAAGAAAACTCACCAATTTATAACCTCAGACTCTGGTCCCTGCGGTGATTAATACTCAGTATCCATTCGTGCTGACTTAGTGTGAATCTGTGAATAGCCTGTGGAATCTGTGTTCCTTGTTTTGTGAAATATCTCTCCCCATTCGTGCTGACCTGATGAATAACTCTGATGACATTT
Source organism: Cetorhinus maximus (assembly GCF_964194155.1). NCBI lineage: Eukaryota > Metazoa > Chordata > Chondrichthyes > Lamniformes > Cetorhinidae > Cetorhinus > Cetorhinus maximus. The sequence goes on along the minus strand of NC_135901.1, from coordinate 64,499,522 downwards.
ACACATGTCTATACAGAACCTGTGTGCTCAGATTTAACTGTAAGTTGTGATTTGTAACCAATAAACAAGTTAATGTCATGACTTGTAGTCTGGTGTTTGGGTGATTTGTGAAGAAAGATTTAATTCACTTTCTCAGCAGCTCATGGGGATCCAGACTGAGGTTGAATGAATATAAGAAATAGGAGCAGAAATAGGCCATTTGGCTCTTAGAGCCTGCCCTGCCATTCCTTACAATCACAGCTGATCTTCTACCTTAGCTGCACTCTCCCCATATACCTTAATTCCCTTCACACTGAAAAATCTATCAACCTCCGTCTTAAATCTATTCAACAACTGAACGAACATCCACCACTTCCTGGGGTAGAAGCTTCCAAAGATTCACAACTTATTCCGAGAGTGTAATCCCCACGTTCCAGATTCCCCTGCCAGAGGGAAACATTTTCTCAGCATCTACCCTCCAGGCCCCCTAAGAATGTTCCATGTTTCAATGAGATCACCTCTCATTCTTCCAAACTCCAATGAATATAGGTCCAGTCTCCTCAATTTCTCCTCATTGGACAATCTCCTCATACCAGGAACCAGTCTTGTGAAGAGTTGTTTCACTCCGTCTGGGGCAAGTATGTCATTCCTTAGATAAGGAGACCAGTACTGCACACAGTCCCCAGCTGAAGCCGAAACACTGCCCTGTCAAATTATAGTAAGATTTTTTTGCTCGTGTACTCCCGTCCCTTTGGAATAAAGGCACTCAGGATTAAGGAAAATCCCAAGGCCTTTTATACATATGTAAAGGGCAAGAGGGTAGCCAGGGAAAGGGTGGGCCCACTCAGGGACAGAGGTGGGAATCTGTGGAGCCAGAAGAAATGGGAGAGATACTCTCATCAGTATTCACCAAAGAGAAGGACTTAGCGATCGATTTGTCTAGGGAAGAGTGTGTAGATAGCCTGGATTATGTTGTGATTAAAAAAGAGGTGTTAGGCATCTTGAAGAATATTATAGTGGATAAGTCCCCAGGACCAGATGGGTACTACCCCAGAGTACTGAGCGAGGCAAGGGAGGAGATTGCTGGGGCCTTGACAGAAATCTTTGTATCCTCACTGGCTACGGGTGAGGTCCCAGAGGACTGGAGAATGGCCAAAGTTGTTCCATTGTTTAAGAAGGGTAGCAGGGATAATCCAGGAAATTACAGGCCAGTGAGCCTTACGTCAGTGGTAGGGAAATTATTGGAGAAGATTCTTCGTGACAGGACTTACTACCATTTGGAAGCAAATGGGTGTATTAGTGAGAGGCAGCATGGTTTTGTGAAGGGGAGGTCGTGTCTCACTAACTTGATCGAGTTTTTCGAGTAAGTGACAAAGATGATCGACGACGGAAGGGCAGTTGATGTTATATACATAGATTTCAGTAAGGCCTTTGACAAGGTCCCTTATGGCAGACTGGTACAGAAGGTAAAGTCGCACGGGATAAGAGGTGAGCTGGCAAGATGGATACAGACTTGGCTTGGTCATAGAAGACAGAGGGTAGCAGTGGAAGGGTGCTTTTCTGAATGGAGAGCTGTGACTTGTGGAGTTCCGCAGGGATCAGTGCTGGGACCTTTGCTGTTTGTGGTATACATAAATGATTTGGAGGAAAATGTAACTGGGCTAATTAGTAAGTTTGCAGATGAGACTAAGGTTGGAGGAGTTGCAGATAGTGAAGAGGATTGTCAAAGAATACAATGGGATATAGATCGGTTGGAGACTTGTGCGGAGAAATGGCAGATGGAGTTTAATCTGGACAAATGCGAGGTAATGCATTTTGGAAGGTCTAATACAGACAGGAATTACACAGTAAATGGCAGAACCCTTAAGTGTATCGACGGGCAGAGGGATCTGGGTGTACAGGTCTACAGGTTACTGAAAGTGGCAATTCAGGTGGATAAGGTAGTCAGGAAGGCATATGGCATGCTTGCCTTCATTGGCAGGGGTATTGAGTACAAAAGCTGGGAAGTCATGCTGCAGCTGTATAGAACCTTGGTTAGGCCACACTTGGAATATTGCGTGCAATTCTGGTCACCACATTACCAGAAGGATATGGAGGCATTGGAGAGGGTGCAGAGTAGGTTTACCAGGATGCTGCCTGGTCTGGAGGTTATTAGCTATGAGGAGAGGTTGGAGAAACTTGGATTGTTCTCACTAGAGCGACGGAGATTGAGGGGCGACTTGATAGAAGTTTACAAAATTATGAGTGGCATGGACAGAGTAGATGGTCAGAAGCTTTTTCCCAGGGTGGAAGAGTCAATTACTAGGGGCATAGATTTAAGATGAGAGGAGAAAACTATAAAGGTGATGTGCGGGGCAAGTTTTTTATCCAGAGGGTAGTGAGTGTCTGGAATTCGATGCCAGAGGAGGTGGTGGAAGCAGGTACGATAGTGGTGTTTAAGAGGCAGCTTGACAAATACATGAATAGGATGGGAATAGAGGGATACGGACCCCGGAAGTGCAAAATGTTTTAGTTGACGGGCAATATGATCGGCGCAGGCTTGGAGTGCCGAAGGTCCTGTTCCTGTGCTGTAATTTTCTTTCTTTCCTCTTCTTAAAAGCTCTCAAACAATTTCCTTTCCTAATTGCTTGCTGGATCAACATGTTAACTTCCTGTGATACATGTTCGAGGAAACCTCTGAATGCAAACATTTCCCAGGCTCTCACCATTCAAAACTTTCTGCCTTTTTAAAAAGTTCCCAACCAAGATGGATAAGTTCACCACATTGTATTCCATCTGCCATGTCCTTACCCACACATCCAGCCTGTCTCCATTCCTCTGCAGACTCTGTGTCCTCACTGCTCACTTTCCGACCTAACTTGGTATCATCAGCAAACCTGGATATGTTACACTCAGTCATCCAAGTCATTGATATCGATTGTAAATTGCTGATTCCCAATTACTGATCCTTGTGGTATCCTGCTAGTTGCCGTCTGCCAACACAAAAATGTCCCATTTATTCCTACTGCCTGATTTCTACCCTTTAACCAATTCTCAATCCATACTAAGATATTACCCCAATCACGCAAAACCTAATTTTGTGTAATAACCTCTTGTGAGGCTCCTTGTCGAATGCTTTTCAAAAGTCCAAATACACGACATCAACCGTTTTCCTCGTTATCCACCTTACTCATTACACCGTCAAAAAACTCCACACAGATTGTCAAACATGATTTCACTTTCAGAAATCTGTACCGACTCTGCTTGATCAATTAATGGTTTTCTAAATGCCCTGTTACCACATCCCGAATAATAGATTCCAGCATTTTGCCAATGACTGATGTTACGCTAACTGGTCAAAACTTCCCCATTTTCTCTCTTTCCCATTTCTGGAATAGTGAGGTGATGTTTACTAACTTCCAATCCTTGGGAATAGTTCCAGAATCTAAGTATTTCTGGAAGATTAAATCCAATGTATCCACCATGTTCTGTTCCCTGTGGAGATCAATGAACCAAATTAACCAAACGACCCCAACAAGAAAACCAATGGACAAGATTTCATTTCTTATTCCTTTTACTTTAACAATCAATCCAAAATCAAGATCAATGAAATATGACTTAAAAGTCAGATTGTAGTCAGTATTAAGTATAAATTACACATTAAAGAGCAGAAGAAACAAAGAAAGTTCTCATGGATTTTCTAGGCAGTCCACTCACACAACTCTTCCAATCCTCTGTGTGGATGAGGCTTCAACCGATTGTCCAATCTGGAGAGAGAATAGGAAACCCGCCCAAGGGGAAATCGCAGAGAAACTAGACAGAGACGTGAGTTCAGCCCTAAAACAGGAGAACTTAAGAAATAGTTTGTCCCGGTGGGTTAATCGAAGAGAGGGAAGCAGCAGAGGCAGCTGATCAGATTGTCTCAATCTTAGTGACAAAGCAGCTCCACAAGCTCCTCACACTTGCTGTTGGAGGTGAGGATGGAGGAGACAGGGGAGAGGCAATCACTGTAGCTGTTTGCAAATTCGCTGGAGTCTCAGCAGGTGGGATGACCGAGTGAATCCCTCCTCACACACTGAGCAGGTGAATGGTCTCTCCCCAGTGTGAACTCGGTGGTGTGCAGTGAGTTGAGATGCTCGCCTGAACCCAGTCCCACAGTGAGAGCACCTAAACGGTCTCTCATCAGTGTGTACAAGTTGATGGGACATCAGCTCCCCGGAACCTTATAGCACTTCCCGCAGTAAGGACATGTAAAAGGTCTCTCATTAGTGTGAAGTTGCTGGTGTGTCAGCAGGTGGGCTGACTGAGTGAATCCCTTCCCACACACGGAGCAGGTGAACGCTCTCTCCCCAGTGTGAGTGCGCTGATGCTTTTTCAGCTCAGACGGGCCATTGAATTCCTTCCCACAGTCCCCACATTTCCACAGTTTCTGCACATAGTGAACAGTGTTTTTTGTTTCCATGTTCAAAGGCCGACGATATTCAGGTCCTGATGAATCGAATGACTCTTTGTCAGATTCTGTGACGTTTGATGCCAGTTTCCTGACTGCATGTCCTCCCTTTGCAATATGCTGGAAAAATTAATTTAAAACAAGGAAAAGGAAATATGAGAGAGAACCCACAAAAACACAAGGGCAGGTTGTGAAATTGAGCTGAATGAATCTGGGAATTTGTGGGGCCGGCACTAGGAAAAAGTGACCATGAAAACTGCTGGATTGTCATAAAAACCCAACTGGTTCACTAATGTCCTTCAAGGAAGGGAACCTGCCACCCGGTCTGGGCCAACACAAGACTCTGGCTTCTACTGGAGGAGAAAAAGAGAGAGAGAGGGAGGAGGGGGGGTAAAGAGAGAGAGAGAGCCAGAAAGAGAGAGAGAGAGAGAGGTGGAGGAGAGGAAAAAGGAGATGCAATTCATCCATTTGCAACTCAACCAGAATCACAGAATCTCCCAAACCCACAACCCCCACCATCTAGAAGCACAACAGCAGCTGGTGCAGGGAAAATCATCATCTCCAAGACACACACCAGCGAGTTCACACTGGGGAATCAACCGTTCACCTTCTCCGTGTGTGAGAGAAGGGAATTCACTGATCATTGAAACCCTCATAGGAGGTCATGTATGTTGGCAGAAGGGACAGAGAGGGGCAATAGAGATTAATGGCCTAGTTCTAAAGAGTGTACAGGGAGCTGGGACTTCATGTGCGGAGATCTTTGAAGGTGACAGCACAGATTAAGAGAGTAGTTAGCAAAGCAAATTGGATCTTGAGCTTCATAAACGGTGAAATTGAGTACAAAAGCAGGGAAGCTGTGCTGAATCTTTACAAACCTCTGGTTAAATCACAACTTGAGTATTGCGTCCACTTCTGGTGACTAAGCCTTAGGAAGGAGGCATGATCGGGAAATTTGCAGATGACACAAGAATTGGCCGTGTAGTTGAGAGTGAAGGGGACAACTGTTGTCTCCAGAATGATATCAATCTTATGGTTGAGTGGGCGGAGAAGTGGCAAACGGAGTTGAATCCTGAAAGATGTGAGCTAATACTTTTGGAGAGGACAAGTGCATCTGCCCAGTTATGTGGAAAATTGCCCAGGTACACAAAAAGCAGGACAAATCCAACCCGGCCAATTACCGCCCCATCAGTCTACTCTCGATTATCAGTAAAGTAATGGAAGGGGTCAATGACAGCACTATCAAGCAGCCCTTACTTAGCAATAACCTGCTCATTAACGCCCAGTTTGGGTTTCGCCAGGGCCACTCAGCTCCTGACCTCATTACAGCCTTAGTTCAAACATGGACAAAAGAGCTGAACTCCTGAGGTGAGGAGAGAGTCACTGTCCTTGACATCAAGGCCACAGTGATACACCCAGAGTCCTGTTAGGAAGGGAGTACCAGGATTTTGACCCAGCGACAGTGAAGGAACGGCGATATATTTCCAAGTCAGGATGGTAAGTGACTTGGAGGGGAACTTCTAGGTGGACGTGTTCCCATCTATCCGCTGCCCTTGTCCATCTAGAGATAGTGGTCATGGGTTTGGAAGGTGCTGTTGGAGGAGCCTTGGTGAATTTCTGCAGTGCATCTCGTAGATGGTACACACTGCTGCTGCTGTGCGTTGGTGGTGGAGGGAGTGAATGTTTGTAGATGTGGTGCCAATCAAGTGGATGCTTTATCCTGGATGGTGTCAAGCTTCTTGAGTGTTGTGGGAGCTACACCCATCCTCACACGTAGGGAGTATTCCATCACATTCCTGACTTGTGCCTTGTAGGTGGTGGACAGGCTTTGGGGAGTCAGGAGGTGGGTTACCTGTCGCACTATTGCTAGCCTCTGACCTGCTCTTGTAGCCACAGTATTTATATGGCTAGTCCAGTTCAGTTTCTGGTCAATGGTAACCCCCAGGATGTTGATAATGGGGGGGGTTCAGTGATGTTAATGCCATTGAACATCAAGAGGCGATGGTTGGATTCTCTCTTGTTGGAGATGGTCATTGCCTGGCACTTGTGTGGTGCGAATGTTACTTGCCACTTATCAGCCCAAGCCTGGATATTGTCCACGTCTTGCTGCTTTGGACATGGGCTGCTTCAGTATCTGAATGATTGGCTAGTTTCTTCTTTTTTGCCTTTTTTGGCCGGCGCAGGCAAAATGGGCTGAATGGCCTGTTTCTGTGCCGTAACTTTTCTCTGGGTCAAGGGTTCTTTGGAATGTCTTTCAGGGAATGGAGCCTGCCACCCAGTCTGGACCGACACAAGTTGTGGCCTAACCAGAGCTTTATGAAGATTTAGCACAGCTTCCCTACTTTTGTACTCAATAGCTCTGTTTCTGAAACTCAACATCCCATTAACTTTGCTAACTGCTCTCTTAATGTGTCCTGTTGCCATCAAAGATGTAAGAGAAAGAGAGAGAGAATGAGAGAGAAAGAGAGAGAGAATGACAGACAGAGAGAGAGAGAGACAGACAGACAGAAAGGTGCAGGAGAGGAAAATAAGATAGATTTCAAACATTTGCAACTCAACCAGAACGTTGACAGAATCTCCCAAGCCCACACCCCCCACCGCCTGGAAGGACAAGGACAACTGGTGAACGGGAAAACCATCCCCTCCAAGACAGACACCAGCGAGTTCACACTGGGAGAGGCCGTTTACCTTCTCCGTGTGTGAGGAGGGATTTCATTGATTGTCCAATCTGCTGAGAATGTAGCCAGTTCACAAGTGACTGCTGGGGTTGGATTCTGTTCATTCTGACAGTTGGGGTTTGTTTCTTCTGATGTTAATAAATCCTGTAACTGGGCAAGATTTTGGGCAAGATCTACCGGAGAGATATGAGGAAGAAATTTTACACAGTGAGTGCTAATGACCTAGACCTTATTGCTTACACTCAGAGGCCGATAATATCCAGGTCCTGATGAATCGAGTGATTCTATCAGACTTTGAGGTGATGTTTGGTTTGAATTTCCCACCTGCAAAACCTCATCTTCTAGCATCCTATAAATGGAGTACTCAAAATCCATTCCTATCAGCCTAGGGTAGAAATTGAGAAGAAGGAAACATTTCTCTTGGTCTGAGTTTGCTGTGTGTAAATCGTCCCCTTCGAACCCCCTGTAAAAGGAGTTTCCAAAATCCATCCCTGTCAGTCCAGTTCACCCCTCCAGCTACCTGTACCAGGGTGACCGCGCATGCGCCCTGCTGCACATTGCCCCCTATAAAGATGGCGGCCGTTACCCCGGGCCTGGCGAAGGGAGAAATCCAGACTTTTTCGGCCCGTTTTCTGCAAACACAAGACCGGTACCTTGTTATTTGGGGTCTGCGGCCTGCACTGTGTCTTTATGAAGCCTCCCTGCCCACTGCGCTGGCTCCATTCCTCCTCACACACCCACTAACTCTGTTAGTTTGCTCCATTCGACATTCTCTCACCCACTCTAAACAGCTTGTCACAGACCAGCACCGCGCATGCTCCAAAAACTAGCCGATTTGCGCATGCGCATTTAGATTCTCTAGTGAGTATAGGGCACATTTTGAGCCGAAGCGAATGCTGGGTGACCGCTCCGCCATTGAGCGTCGATATATAGAATCAAAATCTATGTCCTCTGATCAGAATACTATGGGGGCCATAGGGCCAACATATAAAATTGTTGAGTGAACTGATGCAGCGACCAAATTACACTGACATCCACAACAATTCTCTCCTGGATGTAACTAGTAACAGCAGAACAAACTTTTACAGTTAGGCTTGGACTCACTAAAGTCTCAGCAGATGGGGTGAACTGATGATATTTCTTGAATATACATGGAATATTGAAACCGTGTCTTGCCAGTAGCAATGCTTCAATTGTGGATCAAATCCTTTGAACTTTTAAAGCTCGAGTGTTAACTGGTGGGCTAACTGAATAAATCCTTTCACATGCATGAAGGATCTGAATGGTCTCTCACCACGGAGACTGTGTTGCCGTCTCAGTAAATGAGTTGATATGGTGAATCACTTTCCATTTCCAACTGGTGAACAATATGTTAACATTGTTAGTTTACCTATACGGTTTCCAGTCAAACGTGGATCTCGGAGTCTACTGGTCATGGATTCCACATTCTTAGCACAAATCATTTAAATAAAATCAAAATACTGCAGATGCCGGCTATATGAAATGAAACAGAAAATGCTGGAATTCTCAGCAGATCTGATAGCGTCTGTGGAGAGAGAAACATAGCTTTTATTTCAGGTCTGCAACATTTCATCAGAACTGCACTGCATCTGAACTGTTAATTATGGCTCTCAATACAAAGATGCTGCCAAATGTGGTCAGGGAACTCAGAAGAAAAAGGACGCCCCTTTTGAGGAATCGAATCCGATGAGAATGAAGGGTGAACTGTCCAACTGAACAGAGACAATCAAGGCACCTTTCCCTTCTTTAAGATATTGGAACATTGATTCTAATGTTATCAGTGAAATTAACTGATCTGTGACATTGAAAGGATTCTCGTTACTGCAAATCAGGAATTCAAACCTAATATCAGCTTCGGGATAATCAGAATACTTGGTAACAGACAAGACACAGAAACGCTCGAAGGGAGACGGCACTGGGTGTAGGAGAGCTGGTTCCCAGTGACATGGATGTGTCTTCAGTGGGTAGGATCAGACTGTTTCCATGTATCCACAATGAATGTCCCCCTTTTGGTTAACAGCTGAACGTGCTGACCAATTGCGCCACAGAGACTAATGAAAGCATCATCAGCAATTCCTAACTTTAGCAAACTGCCTTCAGAATTAATTATCAGTTAATTGAAATAAAAACCACTCAATCATTTCCGCATTTCTTATTTCTGTTCGTTTGCAAACATTCACTAAATTTGCAATATGAAATTGAACAATAATTGGCCAAGTTGGTGACATCCTTGTTTTCGGGGTGTTTGCCTCTCCTTTGCCCTCTGTCACTCTCGGTGTATGTGTTTGTGTGTGTTCCTCTGTCTATGTCAATGTAGTTCAGTTCCCCGAGGGGTTGAACACATTTTTCCCATCACAAACTTTATTCACATTAGTTGTGCAGTTTCATATCAAAATGTCACAAAGGAAAATATCAGGATGGAAGATGCAGGAGGAGTTTGCAATTTTTGGAAGGAGGTGCAGTTTAAAAAGTGGAAGATTCAGCGAGAAGTTTTCTTCTCCTTTAACACGAGAGTTGGAAGCAGATCTGGGAGATATTTGTGCCGGTGTAAACAGTAAAAGCTCCCCTATTACCTCTATATTTTGCCTTGCACCATCATCCCGACAGTTGGTGCTATGCTACCTATCACAACCCTTCCCTCATTCCATTTCTTCACCTCTGTATTTGGTTTTGACCTGTTGCACGGATGACATTTCCGGCACTGATGCAATATTCCACTGATTCTGGCGGAGCTTTTATGCGTTTTGAGGTTTTAATCAACTAAATTTTAGCAATTTGCACGAGGGCTGTAAATCACCGTTCCCTGACCGGGAATCGAACCCAGGCTGCAGCGGTGAAAGTGCCAAATCCTGAATACTAGACCACCAGGGATGATACTTGAAAGTGTTACAACCTGGCCTGATGCCTGTATCTTCTATTTTCATTTCAGGCCTCTTTCACCAGAGGCACGTTTCTCCCACAAAATGACACGTTTATGTAAAACACAAACAACATTCATTGTCACACAGTTCAGGGTGACACTGGGTCCTTAAGCGACAAAAGAAAGAAAAGAAATTGCAACCTCTCCTGTTACCCAGCGAGTTCCGACAGTTATGATTTTTTCTGAGGATCAATTTCAAATATAATTTAACAACTGAACAACCATGTATCATTGCACATTCCAAATCTATGATGTTATTGGATTCAAATAAACCCATTAATTATTCTCGCTTCCTCAGCTGTCCAGTGAGTGAGACAGGGAAAAGCAGCAAAATCTGGGCCCGCACTCACCTGCTGCCAGTTTAAAAGTACGTTTACTTTGCTGAGTGTTTATTCTGTGAAATGATGAAGAGAAAACATAACGTGGTTGTAGGATACTGCGTTCAGTTAATGTTCCACAGTAAACAGGAACAATTCAACCACTTGACAACGTTTCTGCCCCGGATTCCAACCAGGGCGCCTTTATTGTGCAAGGCGAATGTGATAACCACTACACCACAGAAACACAGCAGGACACAGCAACCCATACCCCTGATTACAATGCAGTCGCGCAGTAGCACTTTGGGTCTTTGATTTGAAGAAAGGGATTTCAGCTGTTATCGATGGGAATGCTGGAGACAGACTGATGAACAATGCCATCATCAAATGGCACAACATGTTGGAAAATCATTAAATCATCATATGTATCCAAACCCGGGGCACGACGGTAAGAGCACTGAATCCTAACGATTAAACCGACCCGTGCCAGCTTCTGTTGTGAAGAGGAACCAATTAGTCTCAATTCACTTCTCTCTTTTCATAAACGTGATGTTTATCCATTTCAATAACTGTCCAATTCACTTCTGAAGAAGCAGTTTCTGCAGAATCCATGCAGTTTGCCTCAATTAAAATAGTTTCACTGATCCAGTAACATGGTGAGTTAGACTTAGGTTCCTGATACTGGTTTTGATATAATAATTACTTATTTACACAATTGATTTCATATTGAATTTATAAAAGACGTTTATTCTGATGCAGCATGTCCTTATTATTTCTGAGTTTATGTCTACATTCTCATTACGTTTCCTCTTCAACCTGCCAACCGAGTCTGTTACAGAACAGGGATAGAAACAAAAATACCTGGAAAAACTCAGCAGGTCTGGCAGCATCTGCGGAGAGGAACACAGTTAATGTTTCGAGTCCGTATGGCTCTTCATCAGAACTAAGGGATGAATAATTGTTACAGATTGTCCCTCTTTATAGAACAGGGATAAATGATTGTTACAGATATCCAAAGGTCCGGTTCGATCACATGCTTAAACAGATAGTTTAATTGGTTTAAAATAATTTAGATCTGGGAATGGAATGTTATACAGGATAAGTATTTATCTTGGAAACAGGAAAGCGAGTCACTGTGCAATACAAATCCCACGGTGCTCATTTTGAGATTTGGTGAATGTTAGCAGATGTACGGGAATGAAGGAACATGGAAGTGAAGCAGGAAAAACACACGGGAGAGTTTGGAAGGTTTTTGACTTCATTTCATCAATAATTTATTCTGGAGGCACCGAAAGGTAAGAAAAGGAAGCCGCGCAGTCAGCAGGATTCAAGCCTATGTGGGGAGATTCCCAATGGGTTTCGAATCCAACCTTAACCACTCAGCCACAGCAATGAGCCTTCAATGAGTATTAATGTTGTTCATATAAAATCTTGGGATGGCTACAGCAGAGGAAGAGGACATTCGGCCCGATTGATTCCAGGTCACCCTGAAAATTATACTGCCTTGTTCTGCCGACCAAAATAAAGCACTGCAAACGTCAGTGCCCGGAAAACCAACCCTGATGTATTTGCTCAGGTGAGGAACCAGCTGAAGCTTAACTCTGAATTTCCAAATGGGAATTGGACAATGGCTTGAAAGCGAGAAAAAACAGGGTTAAGAAGAAAGAGAAAGGAAATTGAGATTAATTAGACAGCTCATTGTACAAAACTGACATGGACACGATGGGTGGAAGGTCCTCTTACTGCGCTGTGCCATTTGATGATGACATTGTTGATCAGTCTGTCTCCAGCATTCCTAATGAGAACAGCCGAATTCCATTTCTTCAAAATAAAGACCCAAAGTGCTGCTGCATGATGTCAGCACTTAACATTCCAGACAGCTCCATTGGGATCTTTACAGCGCAGGGTTTATAGAGGCGAGTGGGGTCATATTCGCATCACAGGTGATAGCGCAGCAGTTTGAAACCTGGCAAGAGCATTATCCAAGCGTGTTTATTTAAGTGTGAGTGGAAGTGCAATCATTTACCTTTGTTGTAAATATAAACATCCTGCTGACGAAGATTTTTACCTTTTGTGATTTTAACCGAATTAATTATCATTTAACTAGAAGGAAACCCATCCAAATACACACGTATTTTCTGATTTCCATTCAGGAAATTTACTTTTGGAAATCGAACAAAAACTGAGTCAAGTTAGTGAAATCCATGCTTCATTCGCCCCTGTCTCCCCTTAGGCCTCTGTCACTCTCGGTGTATATATCTGTGTGTGTTCCTCTGCGATTGTCAATGTGGTTCAGTTCCCTGAGGGGTGAAAGCGGTTTTAAAATCACAAATTTTGTTTACATTAGTTGTGCAACTTCATGTTAAAATGTTGCAGAGAGAAGCAGCAGCATAAAAGATAAAACAGGAGATTGGCCCTTTCTATGTGTGTCTTTCAACAACAACTTATATTTATAAAGCATGTTTAATGTAATGAAACGTCACAAGGCATTCCTCAAGATCATTATATTATACAGTGTGACACCGAGCCACATATTCGGTCAGATGACTAAAAGCTCCATCAAAGGTGGAAGCTTTAAGAACTGTCTTAAAGGGAGAAAGTATCGATTTCATGTTCCAGCTAACAGCAATGGTTCTTCTCATTGGTGAAGAAGTCATTTGTGTTCAACCTAAACAGACCATTTGGTCGGAGCAAGTTGTCTCTGGTGGAAAAGATCTGAAATTAAAAAAAAACATGTAAACAGTAGTCTCCATAAGTCAAATTTCAAGCCTTATTGGTAGTTTCCCTCGTGGCACAGTGACTATGATTCGGCACTTTGATTGGACCAATAGCATTTAGGTTGGAAGGTTTTGGAAATTGAAAGTTGCACATGAGCAGCTTGTGGGACTATTTCACCTCACTGTCAATTTCATGTTCCAGCTCACAGCAATCGCTGTTTTCATTGGCTGAAGAAGTCGTTTTTTGTTGAACCTAAACCTCAACTGAAATGAAAAAAAGGGCAAAAGCTGTAGATAAGCCAAACCGAAAGTACGTTGGACAGCTAGTATGGTGGTCTAGTGGTTAGGATTCAACACTCTCATAATTCAATTCCCAATCAGGGAATGAAGATTTATTGATCTTGTGAAGTTGTTAAAACAATTTCTTAGAAACATTTAACAGACCCACCGGAATCAGTGGAGTGAGGGCTGAAGCTTTGCCTCATCTGCAAATCTGACACTTGAGAACAAATACAGTGAAAAGCTTTAGAAAGTTGGTGTAACTTTTATTTGTGACTCACTAACTTGGGTATTCTGTAAATGCTGCTCGGAGGTTTAGTGACCGGGATATAATCTACCTGCGTTTCCCTGAGCCTGTGCTCGGTGTATGGGAAGGTTTAGCCCGGGTTGCTTTTCTGCTTTTCCCTGTCTCACTCACTGTGGAGCTGAGGAAGAGAGCATAATTGATGGGTTTGTTTGAATCCAATAATTTCCTAGATTTTTAATGGGGACGATGATGCTATTTATTTGGCTCAAATCTTTTCTCATTATATGTGTTTGTGTGTTTGCTTTTTGTGTGGGAGTTCACTGGATAACAGTAGATCTGGCACCATTTTGGGAATATTATTTTGCAGCCCAAGTACTCAGTGACCAGCTCTCCTAATGCCGTCTCCCTTAAAGCCTTCCCCTGTATTGTCTGTTACTACATATTCTGATTGTCCCGAAGCCAATAGTAGGTTTGAATTCCTGATGTGCAGTAACGAGAATCATTTCAATGTCTCAGATCAGTTAATTTCACTGATAACGTCAGAGTCAATGTTCCAGTGTCTTAAAGAAGGGAAAGATGCCTTGACTGTCTCTGGTCAGTCGGGCATTTCACCCTTCATTTTCCTCGATTCCATTCCTCAGTGGGATTTTCTTTTTCTTCTTGAGTTCCCTGACTACACCTGGCAGTATCTTTGGATTGAGAGGAAAAATTAACAGTTCAAATGTAGTGTAGTTCTGATGAAAGGTTACAGGCCTGAAATGAAAAGTATGTTTATCTCTCCACAGACGCTAACAGATTTGCTGAGAATTCCAGCATTTTCTGTTTTTATTTCAGATAGCCAGCACCTGCAGTATTTTGCGTTTCTTTAACTCCTTAGTGAAACATATAAGATCCTGAGGGGACTTGACAGGGTTAATGTGGAGAGGATGTTGCCTCTTGTGGGAGAATCTAGAACTAGGGATTGCTGTTTAAAAATAAAGGGTCACCGATTTAAAACGGAGCTGAAGCAAAGTTCTTTTTCTCTCAGAGGGCCGTGAGTCTTTGGAATTCCCTTCCTGAAAAGATTGTGGAAGCAAAGTCTTTGAATATTTTTAAAACAGAGGTGGATATATTCTTGGTAAGCAAGGGGGTGATAGATTATCGGGGGTAGGCACGATATAGATTTCGGGTTACTTTCAGATCAGCCATGATCTTATTGAATGGTGGAGCAGGCTTGAGGGGCCGAATGGCCTGCTCCTGCTCCTTGTTGTTAGGGAGGAATACCAGTAGATTTCGAGATCCATGTCTGAGCTGAAAACATATAGGCCAACTCAAACTGTAAACAGATCATTCACCAGCTGGAAATGGAAAGGGATTTGCTCATCATCCCTTTTACTGACACAGCAAGACAGTCTCACTGGTGCGAGGCCATTCAGATACTTCATGAGTGCAAAGGGCTTTATTCAGTTTGCCCACAAGTTAACATTCCAACTTTAAAAATTCAAAGGATTTGATCCACAGTCAGAGAATCGCTGCTGGCAAGAGGCAGGTTAAATGTTCCATGTTTGGGAGAAAACAAAAGATCACCAGCTCAGCCCAACTCCTGAGACTCCACTGAGTTCAGGTCTAACTGTAGGGTTTGGTTCTGCTGTTCATTACATCCAGGAGAGAATTATGGTGGAGGCCAGGCCAATTTGGTCACTGCATCGATTTATTCAAGAAGTTTATACCTTTCCCCCTTGGCATCGTATTCTGATATGTTTCTGTTGCACATTATCGCCTTTGAATGGCGGGGTGGTCACCCAGCATTCGCTGCAGGGCAGAATGTGCCCTATCCTCATTAAAGCAGCTCCCTGCACATGCGCATTACTCTGCGTGCCTGTGTGCGTGTGTGTGTGTGTTTATTGCATGCGCATTTCGTCTGTTTAATGAGCATGCGCAGTGCTGGTCTGTGACTGAAGCTGCTCAGAGCCGATGTTGAATGTCGAGTGGAGTAAACTAACAGAGTTAGTGGGTGTCTGAGGAGGAATAGAGTCAGCTGAGTGGGCAGGGAGGCTTCATAATGACACAGTGCAGGCCGCAGACCCCAAATAACAAGGTACCGGTCTTGTGTTTGCAGAGAACGGGCCGAAAAAGTCTGGATTTCTCCCTTCGCCCCGCCCGGGGTAACGGCCGCCATCTTTATAGGGGGCAATGTGCAGCAGAGCGCATGCGCGGTCATCCTGGTCCAGGTAGCAGGAGGAGAGAATGTTGTGCATTTCTATCCTGGACACTCAGGGATGGATTTTGGAAACTCCTTTTACAGGGGGTTCGAAGGGGAGGATTTACACACAGTAAACTCAAACCAAGAGAAACGTTTGTTCCGTCTGATATAGATCTTGTAAATTTCTTTTGCAGAATATTTGAAGGGGAGGATTTACAGACAGGAAACTCAAATCAAGAATCAAAATAAAATCTGACAGGGTCACTCAACTCCTCGGAACCTGAATGCCATCGGCCTTTGAATGCGGAAGGAATAAGGTTTATCTGTTTTGCATATGGGATAAGATTTTAAACATCTGTGTGACTGGAAATAGAGAGGAAGAGAGCATGGAGGGATTTGTAACCAAGGATGTGAATTTAAAAATTGAGATTCTGCTTAACCGGGGGCCTGTGTAGTTCAATGAGCAGAGTGGCGATGGGGGGAAGGGACTTGATGTGATTAAAATTTATTTAGTTATGATTAGAGGTATTCAAAATCAACAGGGGTCTGGACAGAGTAGATCGGGAGAGCATCAGGGGTCTGGACAGAGTAGATCAGGGGAAACTGTTCCCATTGGTGGAAAGATTGAGAATGAAAGGGAAGAGATTTAAGGCAATTGAAAAAAGAATCAATGGAGACATGAGTAGAAGCTTTTTCACACAACGAATGTTTAAGATCTGGAATGTGCTGCCTGACAGTGTGGTGGAGGCAGGTTCAATTAAGGCATTCAAGTGGGAATTGGATTATTACTTGCAAAGGAAGAATGTGCAGGGTTATGGGAAGAAGGTGGGGGAATGGCACTAAGATTCGGGCTCATTTGGAGAGCCGGTACAGACAGGACGGGCTGAATGGCCTCCTTCTTTGCTGTAACAATTCTGTGAGTCTGCGATACAGACAGTGAAGTTTTGGATGATCCCAGGTTTATCGAGCTTGAATGTGAGAGGCCGGATAGGTAAGTGTCAGCATATTCAAGTCTAGAGGAACAAAGAAATGGATGAGAGTTTCAGAAATGGTTGAGCTGAGGCAGAGGCAAAGTCGGGCGATATTACTGAGGTGAATCCACTCGAGCACAGACCTTCCCTTTTGTTCTCCCATCCCTCGCCTCCACCATCAAATCGCCCTTCCACTGACCCCAACCCATCATTTTTGTATCTTTCCAGAGTATTTCCAACATTTTCTGTTTTTATTACTGAGGTGGAAATAGGCGGTCTTGGTGATGATGTGGATATGTGGCTGGAAGGTCATCTTGGGATGAAATATTTCACCATGGTTGTTGACAGTCTGCTTCAGCCTCAGACAGTTGTCAGGGAGAGGGATGGAGTCGGTGTTTAGGGCATGGAGTTTGTAGCGGGGATTGAAGGCAATGGCTTCAGCCTTCCCAATATTTAACTAAAGGAAATTGCTGCTCATCCAGGACTGGATGTCAGACAAGTCAGGATGGTGTGTGACGTGGAGGGGAACTTGGAGATGATGGTGTGTCACAAACACCTGCTACCCTGGTCCTACTAGGTGGTGGAGGTTGAGGATTTGGGAGATTCTGTCAAAGTTCTGGTCAAGTTGTAGATGTATAACATACCTCTCCTTCAACCTTTCCTCTCCCATCTCCCTCTCTCTCTCGGTCTCTCATTCCCTCATCTCATAAAGGCCAGAGTCTTGCTTAGGCCCAGACCAGATGGCAGGTTCCCTTCCCTGAAGGACATTAGTGAACCAGTTTGGTTTTTATGACAATCCAGCAGTTTTCATGGTCACTTTTTCCTCGTGCCGGCCCCACAAATTCTCAGATTCATTCAGCTCAATTTCACAACCTGCCTTTGTGTTTTTGTGGGTTCTCTCTCACTCCATTTTTTCTGTTTTAAATCAATTTCACAGGGTAATAGAAGGGGAGGATTTGCAGTCGGGAAACTGAAGCCAAACATCACATCAGGATCTGACAGAGTCGCCCAATTTATCGTTGGATTTTGAACATGGAAGGAAAAAGCACCGTTCACAGTGGGGAGAAACCGTACACGTGTTTTGTGTGTGGACAAGGCTTCAGCCGATCATCTGGCCTGTCAAAACACAGGTGCAGTCACACTGGAGAAAAACCATGGAAATGTGGGGACTGTGGGAAGGGGTTCAGTTACCCATCCCAGCTGGAAATTCATCGGCACATTCATACTGGAGAGAGGCCATTCACATGTTCTGTGTGTAAAAAGGGATTTTCTGATTCTTCCACTCCACTGAAACACAAGTGAATTCACACTGGGGAGAGGCCATTCACCTGCTCTGAGTGTGGGAAGGGATTCACTCACTTATTCAGCCTGTTGACACACCAGCAGGTTCACACTGGGGAGAGCCTGTTTACCTGCACTGTGTGTGAAAAGGGATTTGCTGATGCATCCACTCTACTGAAGCCCAAGCGAGTTCACACTGGGGAGAAACTGTGGAAATGTGGGAACTGTGGGCAAGGATTCAATAGACCATCCCAGCTGGAAATTCATCGATGCACTCACACTGGAGAGAGGCCAGTCACCTGCTCCGAGTGTGGGAAGGGATTCACTCAGTTATCCACCCTGCAGACACACCAGCGAGCTCACACTGGGGAGCGGCCGTTCACCTGCTCCGTATGTAAAAAGGGATTTGCTGATTCATCCACCCTATTGAAACACAAGCGCATTCACACTGGGGAGAGGCCGTTTACCTGCACTGTGTGTGGGGAGGGATTCATTCAGTCATCCACACTGCTTATGCACCAGCATGTTCACACTGGGGAGAGGCCATTCACCTGCCCTGAGTGTGGGAAGAGATTCACTCGGTCATCCCACCTGCTGACACACCAGCGTGTTCACAAGTAACTGCAGGGATTGGATTTCCTTCCTAATGACATTCATGCCTGAACAATGTTCATTGGGGTCTCTTTCTGCTGATGTCAATAAACTCCAGTCCAGTTATATATTTTGGATAAAATTCAAATAAATCAGCTTTGTGTTAGGTAAACAGAGTGTCGAGCCTTTTTAATATCTCGAACATAATTTAGTTCCTTTTGAAGGTCTCTCCCTCTCCCCCGTCTCCTTCATCCTCACCTCCAAAAACAAGTGTGAGGAGCTCATGGAGCTTCTTTGTCACTAAGATTGAGACAATCCAATCAGCTGCCTCTGCTGCTTCCCTCCCTTCCACTAGCCCACCGGGACAAACTGTCTCTAAAGATCCCCCTTGTCCGAGCCCTGAACCCACATCTTTCTTTTGTTTCCCCCCATCTCCCCTCATGCCCTCTCAGTGCCCTCTGTGTGCATCACCTGCTCCATTGACCCTATTCCCACTAAACTACTGACCACCCAACTTCCCCATGTTTGCCGTCATTGTCAACGATTCTCTCTTTTCAGGTACTGGGGAGAGGGGGATCCTCTCCTTTAAATCTTCCATCATTACTGCTGACCTTAAATAAAAACAAACCCTTCACTCCTCCATCTTTGCATGCTGCCGCCCCATCTCCAGCCTCACTTTCCTCTCAAAAATCCTTAAATGTTTTGTAATCCCCCAAATCCATGTCCATCTTTCCCAGAACTCCAGGTTTCAATCCCTCCAATCAGGTTTCTGCCCTTTCCTGATCATAGTTTTTTTAATTTGCTAATCCAGTGCCAATGCCAATCAAGACAATGGCTGTGTCTAATGTGAATATGGTAGTGAGACTGAGTGAGCTCATTTGTTGGTTCCAGTCTCAGCCTCTATGGTGATGAGGGCTCAGCTCCCACCGCTGCCAAACTTTCGAGTGATTTGTTGTTTAAGGCGCTTCCAAAAAATTCTCCGTGCGGCGAAGGGGCAGCTGAGCTGTGCAGTGTTGTATTCCGGACGGAAGATTGAGGAGAGGCCGTGTAAATCCCAGGGTGACTGGGAAAAGGTGGGGCAATGGCATGGACTGGAAGGCCTTTTTCCTCTGAAACTCCCTGTATCTATTCTATTATTTATACAATATGAGTTTATTAGTGGGCAGTCCTGGCTGAGTGGTTAAGGTGATGTGTCCATTGGGGACTTTGGTTTGAGTTCTACCAATTCCCTTTCTCATCATTCCCGATTGCAGCAAGCTATCTGCAGAACTAATTATCGGTTAAATAAAATCAAGAACACCCCAGCAGCCCTGTGTTTCTAATTCCTGTTCATCTGCAAACATTCACTAAATTTGCAGTCTGAAATGGAACAATAATTGGCCAAGTTGGTGCCATCCTTGTTTTCTGGGTGTTTGTCTCCCCTTAGGCCTCTGTCACTCTCGGTGAATGTGCCTGTGTGTGTTCCTCTGTGCGTGTCAGTGTGGTTCAGTACCCAAGGGGGTGAACACATTTTTACAATCACAAGCTTTATTCACATTAATTCTGCACCTTCATGTTAAAATGTTACAGAGAAAAATATCGGGTTGAAAAATGCAAGAGGAATTTGCAATGTTTGGAAGGAGGTGCAGCTAAGAAGTGGAAGATGTGAATGATGTTATTGATGATTGAGCGGAATGTATTGCAACCTTGGGACTTTTGTAGGTCGATTACCTTCTACACTTTGAAATTCAGAACAAGCTGAGGCTCCAGGTGAAAAAACACTTTTTTTTCACTTTATGCATTGTTAGCTCAGTCTGTAGAGCCTGAGACTTTTAACCCGAGGGATGTGGGTTCCAGCCCTATGCTGGATGTTACTGTTTTTTTTCTAAACTTTGCTGCATTTATGGTTGATCCCCAGCTCTCCATTCCTCCAGCAGTATCACTGCTCAAACTGAGTCTTTCTCCATCCCGCTTTGTTAATATCACAGTTGCTGGTTTCTGAGTGAAAACTGTCCTCGGCTTCACTGGAAGTCGGAGAGTTTTGTGCTTAAGATTTGGTGCTTTCACCGCTGCAACCTAGGTTCAATTCCCAGTCAGGGAAACCTTTTCTTTCCCGCTGTGTGAACTGTCACAGTGAATAGGAATTCCTTCTTAAAAGAAACCAGGTCTGGCAGCGTCTGTGGAGTGAGAAAGAGAGTTAATCTTCCAGCTGGATGAACTTTCACAAGAGCTGGAAATTCAGAGATGGAACAGGTGGAAAACAAGTCCAGAGGCGGAGAGAGGGGAGTGAAAGGCCAAAAGGGAAGGACTGTGATAGGTTACAAGGCATGAGAGAGAAACTGACTAAAGGGATGATGGTGCAAAATGTGGATGGGAATGGGACAGATTTTTCTTCCAACTTTTCAAACTGGGACAAATATCACTCCTGATCAACCAATCACAACTGCTCTTTTAAAGCAGCACGCTGGGCCGAATGGCCTCTTTCTGTGCTGTCTCTTTCTATAATTGTTTCATTTCCATCTGCACTGCTGCTGCCTTCACAGTCATTCGATAATCTTACAACCCATTCCAGCAAAATTTACCTTCTTCCCTTTGATGTCATGGGACTGAGTAAGATCAGTGCAAAGTGTTCTTGTCATTTTGCACATGATTTCGATCCAGTGGTGGAAGGTTTTTAATACACTTAACCCTGAATGAATTCAGCAGGGACATGGAGAAAGTCATGAAAGGTGAGAAGCATATCAGCGTGAGTTGAACCTGAGCGGTGAGACGCTAATGGATTTTAAAGCCACTGCCTGAAGCACAGTTCCAAACCTGAAACAGGTTGTCTGCTCATTATGACGTTGCTGTTTGTTGTGGGGGGTGGGGTGGGGTGTGAGTTTGCTGAGCGGTGATTGGCTGCCGTGTTTCCTGCATCACAACAATGACGACACTTCAAAAAGTCCTTAATTGGCTGGAAAGCGCTTTGAGACGTCCCCTGGTCCGGAAAACCCTATATAAATGCAAATCTGTCTTCTTTAATTATCATAAATCCCAGCCCTCTGGTTACTGACCCTTGTCAGTGGAAACAGTTTCTCCCTCTCTGCTCTATCAAGCCGCCCGTCCCCACCACCACCACCCCCATTATTTCGAACAGCTCCGTGAAATCTCTGTTCAATCTTCTTTGCTCTAAAGAGAACAATCCTGGTCTCTATAATCTCTCCACAAAACTGAATTTCCTCATCACTGGACATGATGCAAGGTGGAGGATTGAGGCTAAATTTTGTAAAATATTGTCAGTTGGCAGGTGGGAAAATGGAGAAGGAACCAAACCAGAAAACCCAGTCTCCAGCTTTGTGAATCTTTAGAAACTCTTTGGGAACCGGAATCAGGGAAGAATGAAGGGGGTACTGTTCGACTGACCAGAGACAGTCAAGGCACCTTTCCCTTCTTTAAGACGCTAGAACATTGACATTATTGATGTTCTCAGTGAAATTAACTGATCTGAGTTATTGAAAGGATTCTCGTTTCTGCACATCAGGAATTCCAAACCTAATATCGGCTTCGGGACAATCAGAATACTTGGTAACAGTCAAGACACGCAAAGACTCGAAGGGAGACGGCACCGGTTATAGGAGAGCTGGTTCCCGGTGACATGGATGTGCCTGCAGTGGGTGGGATCAGGCTGTTTCCATGTATCCACAATGAATGCCCCACTCTTTATTTTGGAAGAGTAAAATTGATCGAGAGAATTGTCATTCCAGTAGCAGCAATCTGAAGCTTTAACTCACTGATACTCTGGTTAGAGGCTGCATCAGTCTCTGGCGCAATTGGTCAGCGCGTTTGGCTGTTAACTGAAAGGTTGGTGGTTCGAGACCACCTAGGGGCGAAGCTTTCACTGTTTTCTCCCCATCAGCATTGATTATCACACAGTTCCAGACTGTCATTGGGTACTTGTGCTGAAACGAATGACCCCCAAAATGTTGCCAGTTCCAGTGTTAACCAGTGAGCTCCCAGGTAAGTGGCTTTTGTCGAATATTAATTTCAAATATAATGAGAAAACAATTAGTCTGACCATGTACCGATATCTAACCCATTGGAAATTTATGAAGTTATTGGATTGAAACAAATACATCAATAATTCTCTTCCTCAGCTCCACAGTGAGTGAGACAGGGAAAAACAGAAAAGCAGCAATATTCCGGCCCCGCACTCTCCAATCACCCGCTGCCAGCAGAAAGCGGCGACTGCAGCTTCAATCAGCGGGTTACTGCCCATCCCTGGGACGCAAGGTACTCCAACCAGGGCCAAACCTCCCAATACACCGAGCACAGGCTCAGGAAAACACAGGTAGATTATATCCCGTTCACTAAACCTCCGAGCAGCATTTACAGAATACCCGAGTGAGTGAGTCACAAATAAAAGTCACACCAACTTTCTAAATCTTTTCATTGTAAAATTCCTTCATTTCATTGAAAAGTTAACAGTTGTGAATCTGAAAATGAGCACCATGGGATTTGTGTTACCGAGTGACATTTTTCCATTGTTTATCCGTCAGGTTTGCAATTCAAACTGTGTTGGATATTGAAGCGATTCTGATTTCAAAATGAGTTCACAAAGCAGCTAAACATTAAATCCAGAAACAAATCCTGAGGAAAATGGATCCCAATGTTTGGAAGGAGGTGCAGCTGAGAAGCGGAAGCTGTGAATGTTGTTATTGATGAATGAGTGAAAAGCATTGGATCCTTGGTCAATCACTGTAGCCGAGTGGTTAAATGGGTGGTTCTAAAACCCATTGGAGTCTCCGCAGGTAAATTCAAACCTTACCAAATGTTCTTCTTATTATTGCTGATTTCGACCAGGTGTCCACAGAACTCCCGGATCAATGGAAGAAAACGCATCCAAAAATTCTCCTGATTTTTGGACTCTAAGGGAATGAATGGCTATCGGGATCGGGAGGGAAATTGGTTTTGTGGCTGGAGATTCGCCATGATCTTATTAAGTGACGGAGGAGGCTTGTGGGGCCCTATGAAGTATTTCTGCTACTTTGCTCCTGTTCTATTTGAGTAGCAATACCAGCCAAGGTGATGGGCACTAATATCCTGAGTTCGGTAGATTGGCTCTAGGTGGTTGAAGGTGTCACTTTTCATTGAGTGGTGAAAAATATGCTTTTAAAATCCACTGGGGTTTCCCCAGGAAAGTTCCAATCTTACCGACTGTGCTTCTTATTATTGTTGATTTCAACCAGGTGTCCACAGAACTCTCGGATCAATGGAAGAAAAACATCCAAAAATTCTCCTGATTTTTGGACTCTAAGGGAATGAAGGACGATCGGGATCGGGTGGGAAATTGGTGTTGA
Source organism: Cetorhinus maximus (assembly GCF_964194155.1). Classification (NCBI taxonomy): domain Eukaryota; kingdom Metazoa; phylum Chordata; class Chondrichthyes; order Lamniformes; family Cetorhinidae; genus Cetorhinus; species Cetorhinus maximus. The sequence continues at coordinate 64,475,598 of NC_135901.1, read as the reverse complement.
GGTTGGGGATCCGCCATGATCTTATTAAGTGACGGAGGAGGCTTGTGGGGCCTTATGAAGTATTGATGCTGCTTTGATTCTGTTCTGTTTCAGTAGTAATGGGCAGTAGCATCCTGAGCTCGATGATTCAGCTGAGTTGTTGTAGGTGCTGATTTCAGGTTTCACTCTTTATTGAGGCGTGGTTTCTAATCCCACTGCTGCTAACTTGTCCTATTGGTCGAAAAGATGCCAGCTCACAGTTAAAACAGGTGTGTGCGGTGTTTCACTTTAATGGGAAGAACGAGGAGACACAATAAAAATATAAATGGCTGTGGAGAAAATGTGGGGTTGTCGAATTAGCTGAATTCCTCTTCCATAAGCTGGTATGGACAGACTGGGCCGAATTTCCTCCTCCTCTGCTGTAGACATCTATAATTTTATACCAACAACACTAACCCATCCATAGGACCAGTCATCGTGGCCGAGTGGTTCAGGCAATGGAGTCCAGATCTAGTCAAGGCGATGTGGAGTAGATCGTGAGCTTGGTAGCGCAGCTGTAGTGGTTGATAATGGTTTAAGGTCTCATTCTTTATTGAGGCGTGATTTCAAATCCCACTGCTGCTAAAATTGCACTATTGGTCGAAGAAGTGCCAGCTCACGGTTAAAGCAGTGTTAATGCGGTGTTTCACATTAACAGTAACACTGAGGAGAGACAATAAAAATATAAATGGCGACGGAGAAAAGGCGAGATTGTTGAATTAGCTGAATTCCTCTTCCATGAGCTGCCACGGACACGGTGGGCCGAATTTCCTCCTTCCCTTCTCTGCTGTGGCCGCCTATAATCTTATACCAACAAAATTACCCTGTGCATAGGGGCAGTCATTTAGGCGATGGAGTCCAAATCCATTGGGGTTTCCTGCTTCTAATTATTCCTGGTTTTAACTCTGTATCCACAGAGTTAATTGTCGGTTACATTGAATAAAATCCGTCAATACAAGCGGGCGTTTTCCTCCTTCTGTTCATTCACGAAACCTGCAGTGCAAATGGAGCAAAACTTGGTGTCATGCTTGCTTTCTGGGCGTTTGTCTCTCCTTAGAGACAAACCCTTGCCCTCTGTCACTCTCGGTGTCTATCCCTGTGTGTGTTCCTCTGTGTGTGTCAATGTGATTCAGTTTCCCGAGGAGCTGAACACATTTTTACCATCACAAACTTATTCACATTAGTTGTGCAGCTTCAGATGAAAATGTTACAGAGAAAATTATCAAGATGAAAGATACAAGAGGAGTTTGCGATGTTTGGAAGGAGGTTCAGCTAAGAAGTGGAAGGTGTGAATGATGGTATTGACGATTGACAGGAATGTATTGCAACCTTGGGGCTTGTGTATAAGACATAGGAGCTGAAATTAGGCCATTCGGCCCATCGTGTCTGCTCCGCCATTCAATCATGGCTGATAAGTTTCTCAACCCCATTCTCCCGCCTTCTCCCCGTAACCTTTGATCCCCTTACCAATCAAGAACCTTCGATTACCTTCTACACTTTGAAGTTCAGAACCAGCTGAGGCTGCAGGTGGAAAGCAACAGTTATCTCCATGTATGTTGGAATATGGGATACTTATGTCATGTGTGCCCGGCTAGTTCAACTGGTAGATCAAAGGCTCTTAATCTCAGTGTCGTGGGCTCGGCGCACGTTGAGTGCAGCTTCTTTCAAACAAATAACCACCAACCTCTGTTCCTTTGAAACTGGCACACGACGGACATTCACCACTGATTCAAAGCACTTCCATGTCACATCTCTTTCTGTCTCACCTCCAGCTCTCTCCGCCCTTCCAGGAGCTGTTTGACCACACACAGTCAGTTAGTGCGAGCATAATACACAACGTGATCGGTTTACAGATAACAGGCTAAAGAGACACCAGGATCTTCCTGATTCTCCAGGTACTGATTACAGGAATGTGCACAGTGCCGATTATCCACAGTCACACACTCCTTCCAGTCTTGTCTACGTTGTTCAGCTTTGAAATTTCTCGCATTTTCGCACTGGATTTCAATGTAAAGAAAACAGAGCTGTGATAAGCTTATATTGTTCAGCAGATATACTGCACGAAGTTACATAACAGGCTGATGATAACAGTGCTCTTTGGTCGCGGTGAGCTCCAGTGAAGGATTGGCACCATTAATGTGTCGTTCAATTAGTCTTGTGATTGGTTGATCCATCAGGAGTGATATTTTTGTCAATGCAAACAGTAGGCACCAGAATTTGCCCTTCTCCCACCCATATTTTGCCTGGCACCACCATCCCTATGGCCAGTGCTTTGCAAACAGCCCTTCTCTTGTCCTTCTTTCACTCCGCTTCTGTCTTTGTTCCCGGCCTGTTCTAAGTGTGATATTTCCAGCTCTGAGGCTAAACTTAAACTGATTCTGGTGGAGCTGCTAAATGTTTTCAATCAATAAGTAATTAATACTCATTTTGACAATTCCACAAGATCAATAAAACTGCATTTCCTGACCGGGAATCGAACCCGGCCGCAGCGGTGAAAACGCCGAATCCTGACCACTAGACCACCAGGGAAACTGGCAAATTTTCGTTTCCGTTTCATTTATTGACGCTGCTTTTATCCATGTTTCCATTTTAAATGCAATGAATTCTTCAGTCAATTACAACAACGGTTTCTGTGAGCTGGGACATGAAATTGACAGTGAGGTGAAATATCCCCACAAGCTGCTCATGTGTAACTGTCAGTTTCCTAAACCCACCAACCTGATCACTGCGGCTGTTGTGAAACTGACAAGGGAACATATGGCAGACATTCATCACTGAAAGTAACTGACACACTTCTAAACACTTTCATGTCGCATCTGTTTCTGCTTCTGTCCCTGCCTCGCCTCCAGCTCCCTCTGCCCGTCTAGCTACCAGGTCATTTAGCTGCTTGATGCAGACACAGTCAGTTCATGAACCCAAGCTTTCCCTGGAAAGCAGGGACAGAGAATGTGGGACCCAATGATTTTAGAAAGAATGAGTTTGCTGATGACATGGTAAAGATAATCTGGGATCTCATCTTCCTGATTCTCCCAGACACTGAAGACAGGAATGTGCAGAGTGCCGATTATCCACAGTCGCAGGCTCCTTCCAGTCTTGTGCACGTAGTTGAGCTTTGAACCCACTCGCAAAAGTGGATTATAAAATGGCAGAATAAGTGTGAAAGAAGTGGTGTTTGGGAAATATCAAATTATAGAAAGTTACAGCAAAGAAAGAGGCCATTCGGCCCTGTGTGCTGCTTTCAAAGAACACCAAAGAAGAGTCACACGGAATTGAAACATTAACTTTATTTCTCTCTCCAGAAATATTGCCAGACATGCTGAATTTCCAACATTTTCTGTTTTCACTCAGATTTCCCGCATCCACAGTATTTTGCTTTTATCTCTGGGTTTCTAGCCCAGTGACAATGCCAATACGCCATCTCCTGAATGCTCTGATTTGATATGAACATGTTCTCCCTCAGGAAGTGCTGTTAGTAGCGGACGAGTGTTGAGGGCGATGGTTCTGACATCCATCGGGGTTTCCCCAATGTTGTTTTGCTGACTGCGGTTATCATTATTCCCGATGTTGACCAACAGAATTAGTTACCGGATAAATAGAATCAAACAAAAACTTCTGCGCTTTCTTATTTCCATTCATCTGCAAGGATTTGCGAAATCTGCAGACGGAAATGGAGTAAAACTGAGCGAGTTTGGAGACATCCTATCTTTCTGGGTGTTTGTCTCTCCTTAGGCCTCTGTCACTGTCGATGTGTATGTCTGTGAGTGTCCCGCTGTGTGTGTCAATGTGGTTCAGTTCCTCATTTTTAGCAATCCCCACTTTATTCACCTTACTTGTGTGGCTTCATATTAAAATCGTACAGAGAAAATAAAAACCGGTTTAAAAGGTTCAAGAGGAATTTTCTTTCTGTATTTCTGAGTGGAGACTGTTCAGTTATTAAGTGTCCGTATGTTACAAAGCGGAGGGAGATTGAAATTTTCACTGAGCAACATTTAAACAGACACCGAGTCCTTGTGGCCGAGTGGTTAAGGCAATGGACACATCGAGAGAATGAATTTGTAAATACAAACAGTCCAAACTGATACCCCTCGGACATGAGGAACTGTATTTCTTCTCGAAGCTGTTCCACGTGTGACATTTGCAGCTCTGATGTGAAACTCCAACTCTCTCTCCACTGATTCGGGCGGAGCTGTTGTGCGTTTTCCGTTTTTAATCAATAAGTAAATCACGCCTGTTTTAACAGTTTGTACCAGATCAATAAACCTTCATTGCCTGGCCGGGAATTGAGTCCGGACTACGGCGGTGAAAGGGCCGAATCCTCACCTCTAAATCACGAGGAAAGTTGTCTATAACTCTTGCAACGTGCTTTATCTGGGCCACAATTGCCATTTTTCAGACACTTTCACCAGAGGTGTTTTTAAGGGGTAGCTGCAGTGAAGGATTGGCACCAATAAAATGTCGTTCAACTGGTCTGGTTCCAAATCCTGCTCAGGAATTTAAGAAAAACTTTGAGTTTGCTCAGTGTCCTGACTTCAAAAGCGAGAATGTAAAAAAGTACATTCCCCCAAGCGTGTAATAAAATGTCGGAATGACTGGGAAATTATGCTGGGAAACATAAAATTGTAGACAGTTACAGCAAAGAAAGAGGCCATTCGGCCTGGCGCGCTGCCTTCAAAGAGCAGTTGTGATTGATTGGTCAGGAGTGATATTTGTGTCAGTGTAAACAGTCGGCAGTAAAATCTCTCACATTACCGCGGCAGACATTCATCACTGAAAACAACTGACACACGTCAACTTCTGCTGCTTTCATGTCGCATCGTTAACTTTCTGTTCTCCCTTTCAGGCATTTCCAGGTCTATCAAATATTATCCATGCAGAACGTTGTCCTGTTCCTAGTTCCACTAGGAGACTTACTGTGAGTCGGATAGCTAAAGTGGCTCCACAGCTCAGTGGTTTAGAGCACTGGTCTTGTAAACCAGGGGTCGTGAGTTCAATTCTCACTGGGGCCTGCTATTAATTTTTATGAAATTTGGTAACAAGGTAAACTTTGAGCACAGCACTGTAAAGAGATTAAAGCTGGAAATACAAAACAAAAAAAAAATACCTGGAAAAACTCAGCAGGTCCGACAGCATCTGCGGAGAGGAATAAAGTAAACGTTTCGGGTCCGTATGGCTCTTCAACAAAACCTGTATCGTAAGGTCATGTCAGTGGGCAACAAGATGGCAGATGGATTATAATGTAGGCAGGTGCGATTATGTTCACTTGGTTATAAAAATGAGAATAACAGAATGCTTTTAAAATGTGAGAAATTTGTAAGTGCTGATGTTCAAAGAAACTTGGCTGTGCTTGTACAAGCAATGTGGAAAGCTAGCATGCAGGATCAGCATGTTGGCCTTTATTGCAAGGGGATTGGAGAGCAAGAATAAAGAGGTATTGCTACAGGGTTTTGGTGAGACGGTATTTGGAATCTCGTGTGCTGTTTTCATCTCCATATTTATAAAAGAATAGACTTGCATTGGCGACGGTGCAGGGAAGGTTCACTAAATTGGTCTCTGGAATCTATTCTCTGGAGTTTAGAAGAATTAAAGCCAATCTGATTGAAACCTCTAAAATTCTGAGAGGGCTTGATAGGGTAGACACAGGGATTGTTTCTGCTGGTCAGGGAGTCTAAAACACTGGGGCACAGTCTCAGGGTAAAGGGTCGATAATTTCAGGCTGAGATGAGGAGAAATTACTTCATCCAAAGGGTTGTGAACCTTTGAATTCTCTACCCAGAGGGTTGTGGATGTTCCATCATTGAATACATTTAAGGCTGGGATGGACAGATGTTTGGTCTCTCGGGGGACTAAGGGATATGGGGAACGGGCAGGATAATGGAGTTGAAGCCAAGATCAGTCATGATCGAATTGAATGATGGGACAAGCTCGATGAGCCGTGTGATCTACTCCTGCTTCTATTTCTTGTGATCATAAGTATAATAAAAACAGAAAGTATTGGAAGTTCTCAGAAGGTTTGACAGCAAATGTGAGGGGAGAAACAGAGTGAAGGTTTTGAGTCTAATTTGACACTTTTTCAAACCATAAATTGGCTGCTAGTTATGACATTTTGCACAACATCAAGACAGAATTGAACCCAGGCGGTGAAAGAACCGAGGCTGAACCACTAGAGTGTTACCTTCCAACTGAAGGTTTAATGGTTTAAGAAAACCTAGGGTCAAGTAGACTCCCTCTCTTCCTGCTTCTACTCATATTACCGACATAATTCTGCTTTGTGTCCTTTGGCTGCAAGGAAATGTTGTCCAATCTTTGCCAGCCCTGCTGTTATTCGGTAAGTTCTCACACAAGGATTGCGTGTCTCCAAATATTGCGTGCAGTTCTGGAATCCGCGTCATAGGAAGGGTGTGATTGCACTGGAGAGAGTGCAGAGGAGATTTACCAAGATGTTGCCTGGGCTGGAGAGTTTTAGTTATGAGGAGAGATTAGATAGGCTGGGGTTATTTTTCTTGGAGCAGAGGAGATTGAGCGGGGACATGATTGAGGTGTATAAAATTATGAGGGGCATAGATAGAGTAGACAGGAAGGAACATTCCCCCTTGGTGGAGGAATCAATAACCAGGGAGGATATATTTAAGATAAAGTGAAGGAGGTTTAGAGGGGATGTGAGGAAGAATTATTTCACCCAGAGGTTAGTGGAAATCTGGAACTCACTGCCTGAAAGAGTGGTAGAGGCAGAAGCTCTCATAACATTCAAAAAGTATTTGAATGTGCACTTGCAATGCAATGGCATAGAAGGCTATGGGCCTAGTGCTGGAAAATGGGATTAGGACAGTTAGGTACTTGTTTGACGGCGCAGATTCGATGGGCTGAAGGGCCTCTTTCTGTGCTGTAGACCTCTATGACCCTATGACTAAATAGATTTATGAATATTCATTTCAAATATAGCAAGAAACTGAAACAAATATGTGCATAACATCCAACCTATTAGAAAGATTGGGTTCAAAGCAACGGATAGAAATTGACTGTCAAATTGCATATATAGAACTGGAACACACCATCACAACGAAGGAATCCATTGTCTGTTAAAATGTTGCTCAGTGAAAATTTCAATCATCCTCCGCTGTGTAACATACAGGCACTGAGTCAATAAGCAGTCTCCACTCAAATAAACACACAGGGTCAATCTCCTCTTGCAACTTTTCAACCTGTTGTTATTCTCTGTACCATTTACCATGAAGATATATAAAGAAAGTGAATAAGGTTTGCGATTGTAAAAAATGTGTTCACCCCTCGGGAAACTGAACCACATTGACACACACAGAAATATACAACGTGAGTGGTAGCGAGCAAGGGTTTATCTCTAAGGACAGAAAAAACTCTCAGAACGCAAGAATGGCACAAATTAGCTCAGTTTTGTATCATTTCTGACTGCAAATTCCGTGAATTCTTATGAATCAACAGAAATGAAGCAACACGGAAGTGAAGCAGGAAAAACACACGGGAGTGTTTGGAAGGTGCTGATTCTATTTAACCAATAGTTCATTCTGGAGGCAGCAAAACAAAGGAACAGCGAGAACCACAGTCAGCAGGACTCTAACCCACGTGGAGAGGCCCCAATGGATTTAAAACCCATCCCTTTAACCACGGCTGCAGGCCTTATACTAGCGTCATTGTTGTTCATGTAAAATCATGGAATGTTTACAGCAGAGAATGAGGGCATTCAGACCCACCTATTCCCAGTCACCCTGCAATTACGACAGCCTCCCTTGTTCTACCTACCAAGACGAACTACATCATATGCCAAATACCCCAAGCCTATTCTAAGGGATTTGATGAAACGTCTGAAAGACAAACCAACTGAAACTTTGGCAATAGTGGGATTAAAATCCATGACTTAATAGGAACTGGTGCTTAAATCCAGAGCCTGAGACCACTTGCATACGCTACTGCTGGCAATATGATAGCAACCATTGCCTTGATTGGTAACGTAACAAATATCAACAGGAATAGACCATTTTGTCTTTCGAGCCCCTCACTGTACCATAAAATCAGACCCCAAAACCACATAGAGACCATTCAGCCGGGTCAGAGGAACATAGGCCATTCAGCCCTTTGACCCTGCTCAACCATTCGTTAAGATCAAGGCTGATATGTTTGTGGTCTCAACTCCACTTTCATTTCTGTCTGTCCGTCCCCACCCCCACCCTCACCGCCCCCCATAACCATTGACTCCCTTCTCTCCCAAAAATCTGTCCAAACCAGCCTTGAATAAATTCAATGACCCAGCCCCCACTGCTTTCTGGAGAAAATTCCTCAGACTAAGGACCCTCTGAAAAAACAAAAAAAAATTTTTCATCTGCGTCAGAAAAGGGAGGCCTCTTCCTCTTCTGGAATTAACTCACCTGACCCCACTCCCCTACCTTTTCCCTAAACATGTTGCAGTATTTGATCCAATTCCCTTTTGAATTCCGCTGCTGAATCTGCCATCCCCACACTCTCTATCTAACCCAGCCTCCGGATCCATCCCTACCAGGTCGCCATGTGGAAATGCATGGTGACCCTGCACTGAAGAACAGGACCCAGGCATACTCAGCTACTTGACAACAGAACAACATGAAGTGACTATTGTGGAAAATTGAATGAGACAACATTTTAAATCATCAAGATATTGACACACACTCCATAGAGAAACTGGCTTTCAAACAATCAGGATAGAATTAAACACACCAGTACCTATCAGAGGGAGTAAAATTAAAGTGAAGAGGGAAATAAACTCTAGATTTAGAAAATATCCACAAGGTGGATGAAGGTGAATAGTGAGCTAGAGAATCTTTAAAGTCCGTGCATGAACTTCTGTTTGAACCAGATGTATTTACCAATGTCAATAATTTAAAATTGTGTGAGATGATCTGCAGGTGGGGAGGATGAATCTCAGTCGATAGTTAACACATTTAGTGGATAAAGTTTTCAAATTTGCTCTTGGTGGCAGCTCAAGGGTTAGTGTTGCTGATTCTGATCGTTCCAGTAGCTTTAGTATGTTATCCACGGTTTGTCATAAAGAAATTAGGAAAACAAGCTCGTAGCTTAGAAATAGTGAGGTTAGTCAGAAATCAGTTGTGAGAAATCAATAAGGATATTCCCTTCTCAAGGTGGTTAGATCTGTAAGAAATCACTGCCTAATAACCTTATAAAATCTTCAGAAGTGTATTGAATATTGTACGAATGGCTCCTCCTCTCCCTCTCTCTCTCGCTTAGGAAGAAAGACTCCTGGCTTGACAAACATAGGACAACATATCCCAATGTTACCTCATAGGGATGGACTCAGGAGTTAGGGAATGGAGTTTGTACTGGTGACTGAAGACAATGGCTTTGATCTTCCCAATTATTAAAAGGTGCAAATTTCTGCTCAACCTGTACGGAATGTTGGATAAGCAGTTTGATAATTTAGTAACAGTGAAGGAATGGAGAGGGATGGTGGTGAGGTAGAGCTGGGTGTTGTCAGTGTACATGTGAAAAATAACATGATGCTTTTGGATGATGTCACCTCGTGGCAGCATGGAGATGAGAAATAGGAGGTATCAAGGATAGATCCTTTTTTTAGGATGGATGATGACGGTGGATTTAAAGGTGAGAGGGACAGTACCAGAAGAGAGGGAAAAAAACATGAACAATATCAGCCAACATGGAGAAGTTGAATGGTCAGCAGTTCAGTGGGAATCGGGTCACAGGAGCAGAAGGCGAGTCTCATGGACAAAATGAACACTGAAAGGTTATGAAGGGAAATAGGAAACTGGAGAAAGATCTGAGTTCAGATCTCGGACATGGGGAATCTTTAGAGACAGTTGACCTGGTGGGCTAGTGGAAGGGAGGGAAGCAGCAGAGGCAGCTGATCGGATTGACTCAATCTTAGTGACAAAGAAGCTGCATGAGCTCCTCACACTTGCTGTTGGAGGTGAGAACAGAACAGGCATGGGAGAGAGAGAGAGCACTTCAAAAGGAACTAACTTCTGTAGAGTAATGAAAAAGACTCGACACACTGTGTGTTTGACACAAAGCTAATTTATTTGACTTTTATCCAGAATTTTAACCCCTATAACTGGGTTGAAGTTTATTAACATCAGCAGAAACAGACCCCATAGAACATGGTTCAGTCCCAAATGTGATTAACAGCAAAATCCAATCCCTGTAGTTATTTGTCAACTTGAGTTAATGTTTCTAGTCCATGTGACTCTTCTGAAGAAGAGTCTATGTGGACTCAAAACGTAAACTTTGTTTTTCTGTTCACAGATGCTGCCAGACCTGCTGAGTCTTTCTACACTTTGTTTTATTTCAGATTTCCAGCATCTGCAGTATTTTATCTTTATACTTGTGAACTGGTTGTTATCTCTGCAGTGTGGATGAACAACCAAATGACTTGCCACACTCGGAGCATGAGAACAGCCTCTCCCCAGTGTAAATTCACTGGTGTACAGTGAGGTCAGAGGATTGCAGGAACCCAGGCCCATTATGAGAGCACCTCAAAGGTCTTTCGTCAGTCTGAACATGTTAATGAGGCATCAGTTGCCTGGAACATTTCTAGCACTTCCCTCAGTCCGGGCATTTAAAAGGCCTCATCAGTGTGAACTCACTAGTGTGTCTGCAGATGGGATAACTGAGTGAATCCCTTTCCACAGTTGGAGCAGTTGAATGGTCTCTCGTCAGTGTGAACATGTTGATGGGAACCAATGAACATTCTCCACTCTCACAATCCGCCACTTCCGGCTTCTCTCCGGCACCAACCTCAAGCAAAGAGAGCAGGAGACTCCGAGCATGCGTCATCCACCCGGACAACCCGCGGCCGACAGAGCGGTTTCTGAGGCGCACGGGATTGTGGGTAATCAGGCTGCCATTAGATACCGCGTTTCAGTTAATCTTTGCCTGAAACTGGGAAAGCAAGGGGAAGGTTCAATTCGCATAGGGATAGAAAATAAGAAAGATCAAGTTCCAACTCCTGCCATTCAGACTAGAGATGATAAGGGACGAAAAGGAGGATTTACACATGGGGGCAAATGGCATAGCCGAGAATCTAAATGAATACTTTGCAACTGCCTTTACAAAGGAAGAAAATGCTACGCATGGTGAAAGAGGAGGTGATTCAGATTCAGAAAGGTTTAAAATTGAATTCGAGGAGATATTAGATAGGTTATCAATACTTAAAGTTGTGAAACAAAAACAGAACATTCTGGAAAAACTCAGCCGATCTTACAGCATCTGTGGAATGAAAAAATAAACAATTAATGTTTCGAGTCCGTATGACTCACTGTTTTGTTCTCCCTCCACAGATGCTGTTAGACCTACTGAGTTTTTCCAGCATTTTCTGCTTTTGTTTCAGAATTCCAGCATCCACAGTATTTTGCTTTTGCTTTAAAGTTGTGAAATCACCTGAGCCAAAAGAGATGCACCCCAGGATCCTGGGAGAAATAAGAGTGAAATTTACAGAGGCCCTGGCTATAATATTCAATTGTGCCTTAGACTGAGGTGCCAAAGGCCTAGAAAATTGCAAAGGTTACACCCTTGTTCCACAATCGTTGTAAGGATAAGCCCAGCAACTACAGGCCAATTACTTTAACTTCAGTGGTGAGAAACTTCTAGAAACTATAATTTGGACGAAGTTAACAGTCACATGGACAAATGCAGGTTAATAAAGGAAAAACAACATGGACTTCTTAAGAGAAACTCATGTTTAACTTCCTCGAGTTTTTTGAAGAGGCAACAGAGAGGGTTGATGAGGGCAATGCTCTTGATGTGGTGTACATGGACTTTCAAAATGCATTTGGTACAGGGCTGCACAACAGACTTTTAAGCAAAGTTATAGTTCATGGAATAAATGGGACAGAAGCCACATGGATACGGAATTGGCTCAGTGAAAGGAAACAGAAAGTAGTTAATAGATGTTTTTCAGGCTGGCGGAAGGTTTGTAATGGTGTTCGCCAGGGGTCAGTGTTGGGACTCGGGCTTTTCCTGATATATATTAATGACCTAAATCTTGATGTAAAGGGAAAAATTTCAAAGTTTGCAGAAGATACAAAAGGGGTTGAAGGAGAAAGGGACCTGGGTGTATCTGTCCATAAGTCATTGAATGTGGCAGGAGATTGATTGAGAGAGTGCTTAATAAAATATGCAGTATCCTGGGTGTTATTAATAGGGGCATAGAGTAGAAGAGCAAGGAGGTCATGTATAAGTCACTAGCTTGGCCTCAGGTGGTTTATTGCATCCATTTCTGGGCACCACACTTCAGGAAGGATGTGACGGCATTGGAGAGGGTGCAGAAAAGATTCACAAACTTGGTTCCAGGGAGGAAGGACAGCTCATAAGAAGGTAAATTGGAGAAATTAGGACTGTTTTCATTAGAGAAAAGAAGGCTGAGAGGATATTTGGCAGACTTATTCACAATCAAGTGGGGGCTGCACAGAGTAGATAAGGAAAAACTGTTCCCACTCATCAAAGGATTGAGAACAGGAGGGCATAGTTTTAAAATGATCAGTAAAAAGATCAACAATGATATGAGGAAAATCCTTTCACGCAGTATCTGGGTAGGGTCTGGAATGCTTTGTGTGGGATTGTGGTGGAGGCAGGTCCAATTGAAGCATTCAGGCAGGAATTAGGCTGTTATCTGAAAAGGAAGAATGTACAGGTTTATGGGGAAAAGGTAGAAGAATAGTACTGGTTGAGTTGCTCATCCAGAGAGCCAGTGCAGACACGATGGGCCAAATGGCCTCCTTCAGCGCCAAACCAAATCTATAATGTGGTAGAAATTATTGGTTCATTCTGACAGTCAATCTCTATCAATATGTTTGTAACAGAGCAACATCCCATTGTTCTCCCAGCTTTGCATTCTAACAGGAAGCTCCAGGTGTTTGTAGCGCTGTGATCTTGTGGTGTGGACAATAACATAGTCAATCTTGTGGAAAGGGTCTGATACATCGAGAGTGATATGGTCTGCAAGATACAATCTGTGTGAGTCATTGAAATATGATTGTGTAATAGTTCATTGAGGTCTGACCACTTACTGAATGAGTCTGTACAAGTGTGACTGAGATACACACAGCTTGTGTCATTCTCTCAGTTCCTTCGCCTCCGTTGCATATTTTCTGATGATGCTACCTTCAAAAACAGTTCCTCTGACATGTCCTCCTTCTTCCTTAACCGAGGTTTTCCACCCACGGTCCATGACAGGGCCCTCAACCGTGTCCGGCCCATCTCCCGCGCATCCACCCTCACGCCTTCTCCTGCCTCCCAGAAACATGATAGGGTCCCCCTTGTCCTCTCTTATCACCCCACCAGCCTCCGCATTCAAAGGATCATCCTCCGCCATTTCTGCCAACTCCTGCATGATGCCACCACCAAACACATCTTCCCTTCACCCCCCCTGGCAGCATTGCATTGGGCTCATTCCCTCCGGGATACCCTGGTCCACTCCTCCATCACCACCGATTCCTCAACCCCTACCTATGGCACCTCCCCATGCCCACGCAGAAGATGCAACACCTGCCCCTTCACTTCCTCTCTCCTCACCGTCCAAGGACCCAAACACTTCTTTCAAGTGAAGCAGCATTTCACTTGCATTTCCCCTAACTTAGTCTACTGCATTCGTTGCTCCCAATGCGGTCTCCTCTACATTGGAGAGACCAAACGCAAACTGGGCGACTGCTTTGCAGAACACCTGTGGTCTGTCCGCATGAAAGACCCAAACCTCCCTGTCGCTTGCCATTTTAACACTCCACCCTGCTCTCTTGCCCACATGTCTGTCCTTGGCTTGCTGCATTGTTCCAGTGAAGTCCAACGCAAACTGGAGGAACAGCACCTCATCTTCCGACTAGGCACTTTACAGCCTTCCGGGCTGAATATTGAATTCAACAACTTTAGATCTTAAACTCAACCTCCCCCCATCCCCACCCCGTTTCCTCCCCCTCCCTTTTTTTTCAATAATTTATATAGTTTTTTCTTTTCCCGCCTATTTCCATTATTTTTAAAGCTACAACTAATACCTTGTCAGTCTTTCCAACCCACCCCCACTAAAGCTGTACCTTGAGTGTCCTGCCATCCATTCTTAATTAGCACTTTTCTTATAAATTATCACCACCTTCAACACCTCTTTGATCCTTTTGTCTGTGACATCTTTTGATTATGTGCTCCTATCACTGCTTGCTTGTCCTTACAACCACCCCACCCTCAACTTCTCTCCCCCCGCACCCCACCTTAAACCAGCTTATATTTCACCTCTCTTCTAACTATACTTCAGTTCTGTTGAAGGGTCATGTGGACCCGAAACGTCGATTCTTTTCTTCTCCACCGATGCAGCCAGACCTGCTGAGTTTTTCCAGGTAATTCTGTTTTTGTTTTGGATTTCCAGCATCCGCAGTAGTTTTTTGTTTTTATCAGCTTGTGTCATAGTTCAGTGAGATCTGATCACTTAATGAGTGAGTCTGAATAAGTGAGGGTGAGATTCTGCTAACTTAGACATTGCAAATTAAGAATGACAAGGTCCATCTCCTACCATTTGCATCCTGCAATAATGGACATGTTGGCAAATTCTTGGTAATGAATCTGTTTCAATAAGTCTTACACAAACTAACACCCTGTTGTTCTGCTGTGCTTTATATTTTAATGGGCATTAGCAGACATTTTTATTGCTATAAGCTTGGGTAGTGGCTATGGCTTCACTCTTCTCTGTTGATCTGATCAAGAAGGGCTGCTGCAGAAAGAAGGACTTGGTCTGTCAGACGTGGTCACTGTGAAAGTGATAATGAAACATCTGTGTGTCAAAGTTCAGTGACACCTGATCACTTACCTAGTGTGAGTCAATGAAAATGTAACTCAAATAATCTCAGCTCCTGCAGGTGATTCTCTGGCTGCAATGACATAGATAAGAAAGGAATCAGGAGCATGTAGTCCCACCCAGCTGAACACCAGTGGAGAGGCATTGGAGGAGGATGGTTCAGTCAATGGTGTCAAAGACCACAGACAGGCCAAGAAGGACAAGGAGAGAGAATTTACCTTTGTCACATTCACAGAGGATGTAATTTTTGACTTTGATGAGAGCTGTTTCAATATTGTGGCAGGGGCAGTTTTCTTATTGGAGGGATTGAACCATGGAGTTTCATAAAAGATTGGCATGGATTTTGGAGGTGACCAGGACTTTGGAGAGAAAAGGGTGGAGAGAAATGGGGAGATAGTTTGCAAGGGCATTGGGGTCAAGGATTGGTTTTATTGAGGGAGTGATGATGGCAGATTTGAAGGAGAGGGTGAGCGCTTCAAAGGAACTAACTTGTGTCCGAGATATTAAAAAGACTCAACGCACTGTGTTTAACACAAAACTGATTTATTTGATTTTTATACAGAATATTAACCAGAATGACAGGGCTGGGGTTTATTAACATCAGCAGAAACAGACCCCAATGAACACGTCCTGGATGTGATTAACAGCAAAATCCAATCACTGCAGTTACTTACAAAATCACAGGTGTTTCACCCGGTTAGCTGACCGAGTGTTGGAAGGGATTCACTCAGGGCAGGTGAACAGTCTCTCCCCAGTGTGAGCTCGCTGGTGCGTCAGCAGGTGGGATAACTCAGTGAGTCCTTTCCCACATTTGGAGCATCAGAATGGCCACTCCCTAGTGTGAACTCGCTGGTGTACAGCGAGTTGAGAGGATCACCTAAACCCAGTCCCACAGTGAAAGAACCTAAGCGGTGTCTCATCAGTGTGAACCAGTTGATGGGACACCAGTTCCCCAGAACTTTTAAAGCACTTCTTGCAGTCTGGACATTTAAAAGGTCTCTCATCAGTGTGAATTTATTGAAGTGTCTGTAGGTGGGATGATTGAGTAAATCTCTTCCCACACTTGGAGCACCTGAACAACTTCTCCCCAGTGTGAACCTGCTGGTGTCTCACAAGGTTGTTTGAATGGGCGAATCTTTTCCCACACTCCGCACAGCTGAATGACCTCCCCACAGTGCGAGTTTGTTCATGTCTCAGCAGGGTGGATAACTGAGTGAATCCCTTCCCACACTCCGTACAGGTGAACGGTCTCTCGCCCGTGTGAACTCTCTGGTGCCTCAGCAGGTTGGATGAATTAATGAATCCCTTCCCAAACTCTGGGCAGGTGAACAGCCTCTCCCCAGTCTGACTGTCTCGATGAGTTTCCAGCTGAACTGCATAATTGAATCCTTTCCTACAATCTGCACATTTCCACAGCTTCTCCCCGTTGAGACTATATTTATGTTCTGACAGGTCAGATGATCGGCTGAAGTCTCGTCCACACACAGAACACATGTACGGTTTCTCCCCACTGTGAACGGTGCTTTTTCCTTCCATGTTCAAAATCCGATGATATTCAGGTTACCACAAATTTGGCGAGTCCATCAGACCCTGATGTGATGTTTTATTTCACTTCCCCAAATTAAAATCCTCCCCTTCAAATACTCTGTGAAATTGATATAAAACAGAAAAAAGGGAATGAGAGAGAACCCACAAAAACACAAAGGCAGGTTGTGAAATTGAGCTGAATGAATCTGGGAATTTGTGGGGCCGGCACGAGGGAAAAGTGACCAAGAAAACTGCTGGATTGTCATAAAAACCCAACAGGTTCACTAATGTCCTTATGGGAAGGGAACCTGCCACTTGGCCTGGGCCTACACAAGACTCTGGACTCCATCGGAGCAAATAGAGAGAGAGGTGGGAGAGGCACTGGATAAAACAGAGGGATAAACTCTAAATCTCCATCCCTAGAAGGAACAGGGTAATAGGTGTACGTGAACACCATCACCTCCAAGTTCCCCTCCAAGTCACACACCGTCCTGACTTGTCTGACATCCAGTACTGGATTTACAGGAATTTCCTCCATTTAAATATTGAGAAGACGAAAGCCATTGTCTTCAGTCCTCGCTACAAACTCCACTCCATAGTCACTGGCTCCATCCCTCTACCTTGCTGGGAGTTGGAGTGAAGCGGACCTGTGGGAGATACTCGGGAGATGAGAAGCCCCTATAAATACAGGTCGGGGATTCGAGTGAGGCCTACCTTGCTGGGAGTTAGAGCGGAGAGGACCTGCATGAGATAGTGGGGAGCTGAGGAGCCCCTATAAATACAGACCGGGGATTTGAGTGAGGAGCGTCTATAAATACAGACCGGGGATTTGAGTGAGGAATGTGTATAAATACAGACAGGGGATTTGAGTGAGGAGTGTCTATAAATACAGACCGGGGATTTGAGTGAGGAGTGTCTATAAATACAGACCGGGGATTTGAGTGAGGAGTGTCTATAAATACAGACGGGGGATTTGAGTGAGGAGTGTCTATAAATACAGACCGGGGATTTGAGTGAGGAGTGTCTATAAATACAGACGGGGATTTGAGTGAGGAGCGCCTATAAATACAGAGTGAGGATTTGAGTGACGAGCGTCTATAAATACAGACGGGGGATTTGAGTGAGGAACGTCTATAAATACAGATGGTGGATTTGAGTGAGGTACGTCTATAAATACAGACGGGGTATTTGAGTGAGGAACGTCTATAAATACCGACGGGATATTTGAGTGAGGAACGTCTATAAATACAGACGGGGTATTTGAGTGAGGAACATCTATAAATACAGACCGGGGATTTGAGTGAGGAACATCTATAAATACAGATGGGGTATTTGAGTGAGGAACGTCTATAAATACAGATGGGGTATTTGAGTGAGGAACGTCTATAAATACAGACGGGGGATTTGAGTGAGGAGCGTCTATAAATACAGATGGGGATTTGAGTGAGGAACGGGCTATTTCACTGTTGCAGCTGTTGTGAGGCAGCAGGAGTGGGGGCAAAGAGGCAACTGTGATGTCACAGGAAGCTGGGACGTTGATTGGTCGGAAAGTACTCAGTCGAAGGGACAGTGTGTGAGAAACCAGCTTAGGACAGGCAAATTCAGGTAGATCTATAAATAAAAATGACTTTACAATAATAATCAAAAATTTGAAAACTTTAAAATTCAAATAAAACAACAAAGATTTTAAAAAAGCAATAAAATAGAGTTACTTAAATAAACATCTAATACACATCCCTTGTAGTTAAGAAGCATATAATCTTTAGTTGTCAGTGGTACTAGCATTCAGTAAACACAGTAAATTGTAGCATACATAGGAAGAAAGCAATTAAAGTAAATTAACTAAAAAACATAAGTTAGAATGGTAGGACAGGGGTTATGTTTAAGCTGTAAGATGTGGGAGCTTTTGGATGCCAAGGCGATCCATGACAAACACGTCTGCAGGAAGTGTAAGCAGCTTGAGGAATACCGGATCAGGATTATTGATCTGGAAACCGAAATGCAGACACTGCGCAACATAAGGGATGTGGAGAAATACCTGGATACTTTGTTCCAGAAGACAGTCACCTTAGAAGAGGGTCATCTGTTTGATCAGCAGTGAGGGACAGGAGGATGTGACTGTCAGTGAGGCAGGTAATGGGACTGAGCAGGCAGTAGTGGAGGAGTCTCAGACTTTGCAAGTGTCAAACAGGTTTGAGGTGCTCACAACCTGTGTGGATGAAAGTGAAATGTGCAAGGTGGATGAGCTGGCTGGCCATGACACTGTGGTACAGGAAGCCATTCACGCAGGGGAGCAAAAAGGAATGTAGTGGTAGTAGGGGGTAGGATAGTGAGGGCATTGACACTGTTTTATGCAGCAAAAAGTGAGAGTCCAGACGGCTGTGTTGCCTGCCCAGTGCCAGGGTTCAACACATCTGCTCAGGGCTGGAGAGGGACTTGCAATGGGAGGGGGAGAATCCAGTTGTCGTGGTCCATGTATGTACCAATGACAAAGGTAGAAATAGGAAAGTGGTTCTGTAAAGTGAGTATGAGGAGCTAGGTACCAAATTATGTAGCAGAAACTCAAAGGTAATAATCTCTGGATTATTACCTGAGCCACGTGAAAATTGGCATCAGGCAAATAAGATTAGCGAGACCAATGCGTGGCTCAAAGATTGGTGTTGGAGAACTGGGTTCCGGTTTGTGGGGCACTGGTATCAGTGCTGGGGACAGTGGGGGCTGTACCGTTGGGACGGTTTACACCTGAACCGTGCTGGAATGAGTGTCCTCGCAAATCAAATCACAGGGAAGTAGTGAGGGCTTTAAACTAAACAAGAGCGGTGAGGGATAAATCTTGGGTAGAGGTAGCAATTCAAGGTGTAGAGTCAAGACAGGAGAGCAAAATAGTAATATGAGAAACGTGGTCAGAGAATGGCAGGAAAGGACTGAGAGAAAAAACCTAAGAATAAATCAACAATCAAGACTAAATGTTACAACGGTAACAAAAGGATAAGACTCAAAGCTCTCTATCTGAATGCACATAGCATTCAAAACAAAGTAAATGAACTGATGACCCACACAGAAGTAAATAAATATGATCTGATAGTAATTATGGAGACGTGCCTGCAGGACAACTAAGATTGGGTCCTTAATATTGAGGGGTACATGACATTCAAGGAGAATAGGAAGCTCGGTAAAGGTGGAGGGGTAGCATTGTTAATCAAAGAGGGCACTGGTGCAATAGTTAGAGATGACCTTGGATCAGGAGATCAGGATGTAGAATCAGTTTGGGTGGAGATGAGGAATAGTAGGGAAAAAATAGTCATTAGTGGGAGTGGTAGACGGGCGCCTAACAGCAGCCATAGTGTAGGACAAAGTATTCAAGAGAAAATATTGTGTGCTTGTGATAAAAGGACAGCAATAATCATGGGTGATTTTAATCTACACATTAACTGGAAAAATCAGATTGGCAGTAATAGCCTGGATGAGGAGTTCTTAGAATGCTTTTGAGATAGTTTCTTAGAGCAGCATATTCAGGAGCCAATCAGAGAGCAGGTTATATTTGACTTGGTATTGTGTAATGTAACAGGATTAATTAATGACCTCAGAGTAAGGGCACTACTAGGTAGCAGTGAGCACAATATGGTTGAATTTTACATCCAGTTTGAAAGGGAGAAGAGTGGGTCAAAGACTAGTATCATAAACTTAAATAAGGGCAACTATGTGGGGATGAAAGTTGAGCTAGCTGAAGTGAACTGGGAAACTAGCCTAGAGGATAGATGAATAGAGAAGCAGTGGCAGACATTTAAGGGGATATTTCAAAGTATTCAGAATGAGTACATCCCGACCATGAAGAAAAATTATAAGGGGAGGACCACCATCTGTGGTTAAGTAAAGAAGTTAAAGAAAGCATCAGCTTAAGGAAAAAGCAGACAACTCCGCAAAGATGAGCAGCAGGACAGATGATTGGACAGAATATAAAGAACAGTCGAAAATGGCTAAAAGGTTAATCAGGAGAAAGAAATTAGAGTGTGAGAGGAAGTTTGCAAGAAATGTAAAAATGGATAGCAAGTGTTTCTACAGGTGCTTAAAAAGGAAAAGAGTGAGCAAAGTGAGTGTTGGTCCTCTAGAGGGTGACAGTGGGGAGTTAATAGTAGATAAGGAAATGGTGGAAGAAATGAACAATATTTTGCTTCTGTGTTCAATGTAGAGAATACAAAAAACATTCCAGTAATAGCTGCAAATCAGAAGGTGACAGGAGAAAGGAACTTGGCGAAATTGAAATCACTGGGGAAATGTTACTGAGCAAATTGAAGGAGCTGCCAATGTCAAGTCTCTGGGACCCAATGAACTACATCCTAGGGTCTTAAAAGAGGCGGTTAATGCGGTAGTCGGTGCACTGGTGTTAATTTTCCAAAATTCGCTCGATTTTGGAAAGGTTCCATCAGATTGGAAAGTAGCAAATATAACCCCTCTATTCAAGAAGGGAGGGAGGCAGAAAACAGGAAACTATAAGCCAGTTAGCTTGACGTATGTCGTGGGGAAGTTATCAGAATCATTCATTAAGGAGGTTATAGCTGGGCACTTAGAAGAGCTCAAGGCAATCGGGAAGAGTCAGCATGGTTTTGTGAAAGGAAAATCATGTTTAACCAATTGATTGGCGTTTTTTTGAAGGAGTAACATGCGCAATGGATAAAGGGGAGCCTGTAGACGTACTCTACTTGGATTTCCAGAAGGCATTTGAGAAGGTGCCACATCAAAGATTATTATGGAAAATAAAAGCGCATGGTGTAGGGGGTAACTTATTAGCATGGATAGGAGATTGGCTGGCTGGCAGAAAGCAGAGAGTATGTGTAAATGGGTCTTTTTCTGACTGGCAGGATGTGACGAGTGGAGTCCCACAGGGATCTGTGCTGGGGCCTCAACTTTTTATGATTTACATCAATGTCTTAGATGAGGGGAGTGAAGACATGGTAGCTAAATTGGCACTTGGCACAAAGATAGGTAGAAAAGTATGTTGTGAAGGGGACATGAGGAGGTTGCAGATGGATATAGATAAGTTGAATGCTTGGCCAAAGATCTGGCAAATGGAGTGAAATGTTGGAAAATGTGAAGTTGGTCACTTTGGCAGGAAGAACAAAAAAGCAGAGTATTGCTTAAACGGAAAATGGCTGCATAATTCTGAGGTGCAGAGGGACCTAGGTGTTCTAGTAAATGAGTCACAAAAAGTTTGTATGCAGGTACAGCAAGTAATTAATAAGGCTAATGGAATGCTATCCTTTGTTACGAGAGGGGTTGAACATAAAAGTAAGGATGTTATGCTTCAGTTATACAGGACTGCACCTTGAATACTGTGTGCAGTTTTGGTCTCCTTATTTAAGGAAAGATATAAATGCATTGGAGGTGGTTCAAAGGATGTTCACTAGATTGATACCTGGAATGAGTGGGCTGTCTTATGAGGAAAGGTTGGACAGACTGGGCTTGTTTCCACTGGAGTTTAGAGGAGGGAGGAGTGATTTGATTGAAGTATACAAGATCCTGAATGGCCTTGACAGGGTGGACGTGGAAAGGATGTTTCTTCTTGTGGGTGAGTCCAGAACTAGGGGGCACTGTTTCAAAATTAGGGGGTTGCCCTTTTAGGACAGAGATGAGGATAATTTTTTTCTCTCAGAGGGATGTGCGAATGGGAATTCTCTGCCTTAGGAGGCGGTGGAGGCGCGATCATTGAATATTTTTAAGACACAGGTAGATAGATTCTTGTTAGGCAAGGGAATCAAAGTTAATCGAGGTTAGATGGGAATGTGGAAATTCAAAGACAAGAAGATCAGCCATGATCTTATTGAATGGCACAGCAAGCTTCAGAGGCCAAATGGTTTGCTCCCGTTCCTATTCCATATGTTCTTATGGTGTCTCTCCAGTGTGAATTCACTGGTGTATTCGTAAGTGGGATGACTGAGTGAATCCCTTCCCACACATGGAGCAGGTGAAGGGTCTTTCCCCAGTATGAAACCGTTGGTGTCTCAGCAGGTGGGATGACTGAGTGAATCCCTTCCCACATTCAGAGCAAATGAATGGTCTCTCCTCAGTGTGAATTCGCTGGTGTGTTCGCAGGTGGGATGATTGAGTGAAACCCTTCCCACATTCAGAGCAAATGAATGGTCTCTCCTCAGTGTGAATTCGCTGGTGTGTTCGCAGGTGGGATGATTGAGTGAAACCCTTCCCACATTCAGAGCAAATGAATGGTCTCTCCTCAGTGTGAATTCGCTGGTGTGTTCGCAGGTTGGCTGACAGAGTGAATCCATTCCCACACTTGGAGCAGGTGAATGGCCTCTCCCCAGTGTGACTGCGTCGATGGATTTCCAGCTGGGATGGGTAATTGAATCCTTTGCCACTGTCCTCACATTTCCACAGTTTCTCCATGGTTCAAGTGCCCTGTGTCTCTCCAGGTTTGATGATCAGTTGAATCCTTGTCTACACATAGAACACGTGTACAATTTCCCCCTGTGAATTCTGTGATGTTGTTTCAGGCTGTGTAACTGTTTAAAGGTCTTACCACAGTCAGTTCACTGGAACACTCTCACTCGGATGTGTGTGTGACTCGATGTTTTCCCAGTCACACTGATGTTTGAAATCTTTTCCCACAGACAGAATAGACAAACATTTCTCCTTCCACATTCAAAGACGATAATATTCAGGTCCTGATGAATCGAGTGACTCTGTGAGATCTTGATGTGATGTTTGGTTTGAGTTCCCCCTCTGTAAATCCTCCCCTTCCGATACCCTGTAAAAGGAGTTTACAAAAGTGATCACTGTAAGAACAGGATAGAAATTCAGAGCAGACAATTCTCATTTCTATGGAACATTATTTCCTGTCTTCTACTCTCAAAGCTGCAAATCCCTGTCCCACACACTCTCCCTCCTCCCTGTGCTGAAGCCAAACAGAGTTTTGGATAATTCTTCCTGTATCTTTTAAACAAATTTGTCCAACTGAAGATAACGATATGTCTGATCATTCACTTCAGTCATTACTCATGACAAAACATTAATCTGAAACCCCCTGACCGACCTTACAGAATAGCAGACATTCACCTTGTGTCCAAAACTTACTGTGTGGAGATTTAATGAGTGATTTTGAAGGTGGTTTCTCCAAACCTCCCAGGATTTCCTTCCTTCTTTCTCTCCCCCTCTAACTAAGTTAAACCTGGGATCAGTCTCACGGTCTATTCTGGTTACTGCTTCTCTTCCTGATGACTAATTAACCCCAATTAAACACTGAGAAGACGGAAGACACTGTTTTCAGTCCCTGCTCCAATCTCCATTTCCCAGATACCAACTCCATCTCTCTCCCTGGGAACAGTCTGAGATTAAACCAGTCTGTTCATAAACTCGGTGTTACATTTGATCTCGAGATCGGATTCTGACCTCATATCTGTGCCATCACTAAAATTGCCTGTTTCCACCTCTGGAACATTACCCGCCCTCACCCTGTCTCAGTGCATCTGCTGCTGAAATCCTCATCACTGTCGTTGTTACCTCCAGACTTGAACGACTATCCCAACACACTCCTGGCTGGTCTCGCACATTCTACTCTCTGTAAACGTGAAGCCATCCAAAGGTCTGCTGTCCATGTCTTCACTCGTAGCAAGTCCTGTTCCTCTGTCACCCATTTGCTTCCTGACCTGCCTTGGATCCCGGTCAAGCAACAGATTGATTTTAAAATTCTCATCCTTGTTTTCAAATCCCTCCATGGCCTCGCCCCTCCCTATCTCTGTAATCTCCTCCAGCCCCACAACCCTCTGAGA
The DNA here is from genome assembly GCF_964194155.1 of Cetorhinus maximus. NCBI lineage: Eukaryota > Metazoa > Chordata > Chondrichthyes > Lamniformes > Cetorhinidae > Cetorhinus > Cetorhinus maximus. The sequence continues at coordinate 64,451,460 of NC_135901.1, read as the reverse complement.
TATCTGCACTGCTCGAATTCTGGAATCTTGTACATTCTCCATTTTAACCGCTCCAGCATTAATGACCTTGCCTTAAGTTCCCTCATTCCTAAACTCTGAAATTCTCTACCTGCACCACTCCCTCTGTCGATCACATTTTCCCCCTTTAAGACACTTGAGTATTGCTAAAAAAAAGAGACATTCTGTCAAAACCTTTTATCTTGTACTCATCAGGACAGACGCAAGAACATCAAATTTCAAAGATTATCAGTTGGGCTCATAATGTGGCTCACTTACGCTTGCTAGAAGCTACATATATTCATACACAGGGAACTGTCCACTGCAGACAGAAGGAGCATGTCCAGGGATGGGGCCTTTTGTTGAATTTAACAAAAGCATGGAGGATGATAGCTCTTTGGTGCATTCTCCATGTTAATGCCTTGACCAATCAGAGCTGACTGGCCAAACCAGTCAACACCCTTTCCTTGTGCAGCATAAATTGTTGTTCGCTGAGAAAATTGTTTTTTTTGCATCTGTCTGGATGAGTGCAACATGAAATATCAGTAATATGTCTCCCTTTTTCAGCAATACTTAAATTCTGTACTGCTGAGTGACTGTGGGTTTATAATTCTATTGTTGCTGGTCTAAAACTCCTGGTGAACACACATTTTATGAATGTCTCCCTCGGGCTGTTGCTCATTGTCCCCGTGAGGATGGCGGCCGCGCATGTGCCCTGGAGCACATTGACCCAGCAAGATGGCCGCGCATGCGCCCATCCCCACATTGCCCCTATAAAGATGGCGGCTGTTAACTCGGGCGTTACTCCCGCAGCTCCGAGCAAACCCGGGACTGGTGGCTCCTTATTGAGGGTTTGGAGCCGACACCGTGAGTTTATGAAGCTTCCAAATTCATCCGCCGGCCCTATCTCTGTTCACGGATTAATTTTCGGTTCTGCATCCGCACTCGGTCTTTGTAAACCCGCATTTTAAATCCGCTCGCTCGAGTTCACCGACCGTCTGTCTCCACGGACTGCGCATGTTCCGACTCCAAATGACTGGCGACAGCTCCGGACCCATAGGAAGAAGGGGCGGGGTTGGATGACCGTGCGGGAGCAGCTGGTCCTCCAGGCAATCGGAGGGAGAGGGGCGGAGCCTGCTGGGAGTGGAGCATGCGCAATGTGGGCGCGGGACCGGGATGAAGGCGGTGGAGTTTTCCCCAATAATTGATTTAGATTTTTCTTTTCCCACCTATTTCCATTATTTTTAAATATATTTCCATCCATTGTTTTATCTCTACCTTTTGCCTATTTCAATTCCTTCTCCCCCACCCCACCCCCACTAGGGCTATCTGTACCTTGCTCGTCCTGCTTTCTACCCTTAATTAGCACATTCCTTAGATAATATCACCACCTTCAACATCTCTTTGAACTTTTGTCTGTGACATCTTTTGGTTATCTCCACCTATCACTGGCCCTCTATCCAGCTCTGCTTGTTCCCCCCACCCCCCACCCCCGACTAAACCAGCTTATATTTCACCTCTCTTCTATTTTTACTTAGTTCTGTTGAAGGGTCATATGGACTCGAGACGTTAACTGTGTTCCTCTCAGCAGATGCTGAGTTTTTCCAGGTATTTTTGTTTTTGTTGCGGTGGAATTTAAAGTCCAGCGGGTGAGAAAGGGCCGAGTGCAGGAGAGGAATGGAGCCAGAGGGTGGACTGGGAGGGTTCACAAACACCCGGTGTAGGACTCCAAACCCGGATTACAAACTCCCGGAGCCCAGTTTATACCAAGTGTTTGGAAACTCCTTTTACAGGGGGTTAGAAGGGGAGGATTTACACACAGCAAACTCAAACTAAGAGAAATATTTGTCTCTTTGGACTGACCTGCTGAAACACATTGAATTCACACTGACGAGAGGCTGTTCAGTTGCTCAGTGTGGTAAGAGCTTCAGGACATCATCCCACCTGGGACACCACATTCACACTGACAACAGACCTTTTAAATGACCAGAGTGTGAGAAGTGCTTTAAAAGGTGTGGGGAATCTTGCGGTATGTTAGAATTTCTTTTTGCTTAAATCTATGCGAACGGAATTGTATACCCTGGCACGGCACTGGAATACGGTAAAAGGGAAAGACAGTATTTTACCTTGAACATCTTCAGTGTAAGTGTGAGCTGCTGTTAAATCAAGCTGTATAGGTAGAACTTAAAAACAAAAAGGGGGCAATCACATTGTTCGGAGCCTACTATAGACCCCCAAACAGTCAGGGAGAGATAGAAGGGCAGATATGTAGGCAAATCTCAGAAGTGTCAAAATAATAGAATAATAATAGTCGGGGATTTCAACTTCCCCAATATTAACTGGGATAGACAAAGTGTGAAAACTTTGAGGGGGCTGAATTCTTCAAATGTATCCAGGAGAGATTTTTAAGCCAGCACATAGAAAGTCCTACAAGAGAGGTGCTGGACCTTCTTTTAAAGAACAAAGCTGGGCAAGTTGTAGAAGTGTCAGTGGGGGAGCAGTTCAGTGATAATGACCATAACTCCGTAAGATTTAAGTAGTTATGGAAAAGGACGAAGATAGATCGAAAATAAGGGTTTTGAATTGGGGGAAGGCCAATTTCAATATGATAAGACAGGACCTGGCCAAAGTGGACTGGGAGCAGCTACTTGTAGGAAAAACAACATCAGAGCAGTGGGAGTCATTCAAAAAGGAAATAGTGTGCAGGACCAACATTTTCCCACAAAGGACCAACAAGTCCAGAGAAACCGGGATGTTGAGGAATTGACAGGATTAGATAAGGGGGGAAAAAAGGGGAGCTTATGGTACATACCGAGGGCTCAAAACAGCAGGAGCTCTTGATGGGTAGAGAAAGTGCAGGGGGTTACTTAAAAAAGAAATTAGGAAGCCGAAGAGGGGGCATGAAAAACACAGCTGGGTGAAATAAGTTAAAATCCAAAGGCATTTTATAAGTATATTCAGGCAAGAGGATAACCAGGGAAAGATTAGGGCCCATCAGGGACCAAAATGGCAATCTGTGTGAGGAGCTGGAAGATATAGATGAGGTTTTAAATGAGTACTTTGCATCTGGAGTAACTATACAGAAGGATGATGTAGATATAGAAATCAGGGAGGGGGACTGTGATATACTTGAACAAATGAATATTGAGAGGGAGGAGGTATTAGCGGTTTTATTGGGCCTTAAAAGTGTATTAATCCCCAGGCCCAGATGAAATGTATCCCAGGTGCTGTGGGAGGCAAGGGAGGAGATTGCAGGGGCCCTGACATTAATTTTCAAATCCTCTCTGGTCACAAGAGAAGTACCAGAGGACCAGAGGTCAGTTAATGTGGTACCATTATTAAAGAAGAATGGTGGGGATACACCAGGGAGCTAATAGGCCAGTGAGTCCAACATCAGTAGTAGGGAAACCTTTGGAAACGTTCTGAGGGACAGAATTGATCCCCACGTGGAGAGGCAAGAACTAATCAAGGATAGTCAGCATGGCTTTGTCAGTGAGAGATCATGTCTAACAAATTTGATTGAATTTTTCGAGAAGGTGACGAGGTGTGTAGATGAGGATAGTTCAATTGATATAGTCCACATGGAATTCTCTAAGGCTTTTGACAAGGTCTGGCATGGGAGACAGGTCCAGAAGGTAAGAGCCCATGTGATCCAGGGCAATTTGGCAAATTGGATCCAGAATTAGCTCAGTGTCAGGAGGCAGAGGGTGATGGTCAAAGGTTGGTTTTGTGACTGGAAGCCTGTATCCAGTGGCATACTGCAGGGTTGGGTGCTGGATCCCTTGTTGTTTTTAGTGGACATTAATGATGTAGACATGAATGTAGGAGGTATGATCAGTAAGTTCACAGGTAACACAAAAAAATCACTAGTGTGGTAAATAGCGAGGAGGAAACCCTTAGACTACAGGACGATATAGATGGGCTGGTCAGATGAGCAGAACACTGGAAAATGGAATTTAATCCCAAAAAGTGTGAGGTGATGCATTTCAGGAGGACTAACTAGGCAAGGGAGTATATGATGAATGGTAGGAACCGGGAAGTACAGACCCTCGGTGTGCATGTCCATAGATCCTTGAACATAAGAACTAGGAGCAGGAGTGGGCAATTCAGCCCCTCGAGCCTGCCCCACCATTCATTACGATCATGGCTGATCTCATTTTGGCCTCAACTCCAATTTCCCTCCCTCACCCCATAACCTTTCAACCCATTACTAATTAAGTCCGTGTGGTGAAGGTGCTCGCACAATGCTGTTAGTTAAGGAGCTACAGGTTATTCACCCAGTGATGAGGAAGGGACATTGTTGTTGTTGATTTGGAGAAATATCAATTTGTGTTTATATCACACATTTATTATTATATAGTTTACCAAGACATTTCACAGAAATGTTAGAAACCAAGGAGATACTCGGGCAGGTGGCCAATAATTTGGTCAAAGAGGTCGGTCTGAAGGAATATTTTAAAGGATGCAAATGAGGTAGAGAGGCAGAGAGATTTAGGAAGGCAATTCTAGAGTCTTGGAAACTGACAGAATGGCAACCAGTGATGGAATTATTAAAATCAGTAATTCTCGAATTCGAGAAGAGCAGATATCTCAGGGGGTATTGTGAGGCTGGAGGAGGTTACAGAGATAGGAATGATCACAACCATGGAGGAAAACAAGGATGAGAATGTGAAAATTTAGGTGCTGCTTAAATGAGTGCCTTCAAATCATTTGTATAGTTTGTGAATGGCTGTGGGCCAAGCACTGATCCTTGCAGTATCCCACAAATAACTGCCTGTCATCCTGAGAATGAGACATTTATTCCAACTCTGTTTTCTGTCTGTTCACCAATTCTCAATCTATAACAGGATATTACCCCAATCCCATGCACTTGAATTCTGTTTATTGACATCCTGTGCTTTGTTTAGTAACCTTCTCTCTCTGTCTCTCCCACTCCTCTCTCTCTTACTCTCTCTGTCACATTGAATTCTCCAGCCCAGCGAGTTCTGGATGCTCCATCATTGAATATATTTCCGGCTGAGATGGAGAGATTTTCGATCTCTCGGAGTCGAGTGATATGGGAAGTGGGTGGGAAAGTGGAGTTGAAACCCAAATTCAGCCACGATTGTATTGAATGGTGGAGCAGGCTCGATGGGGTGTTAGGACTTCTCTTGTTCCTATTTCGTATGTTCTTATGGAGGCCAGAGTCTTTTGTTGGCCCAGACCGGGTGGCAGGTTCCCTCCCCTGATGGACATTAGTGAACCAGTTGGGTTTTTATCACGATCCAGCAGTTTTCATGGTCACTTTTTCCCAGTGCCGGCCTCACAAATTACCAGATTCATTCAATTTCACAACGTGCCTTTGTGTTTTTGTGGGTTCTCTCTCACTCCCTTTTTCTGTTTTAAATCAATTTCACAGGTTATTAGAATTTTTTTGCAGTCGGGAAACTGAAACCAAACATCACATCAGGATCTGATCGAGTCGCCTAATTCATCTTAAACTGAGTATCTTCAGATTTTGAACATGGAAGGAAAAAGCACCGTTCACAGTGGGGAGACACCGTACACGTGTTCTGTGTGTGGACGAGGCTTCAGCCGATCATCTGACCTGACGGAGCATAAATGCAGTCACAATGGAGAGAAACTATGGAAATGTGGGGACTGTGGGAAGAGATTGAAATCCCCATTGGAACTGGGATCTCATTGGTGCACTCACACTGGGGAGAGACCATTCACTTGCTCTGAGTATGGGAAGGGATTCACTCAATTAGCCAACCTCATGGGACACCAGCGAGTTAACACAGATGAGAGACCTTTTAAATGCCCACAGTGTGAGACGTGCTTCAAAAGTTCTGTGGAACTAAAGTCCCATCAACGTGTTCACGCTGATGAAAGACCGTTCAGGTGCTCTCACTGTGGGACTGGGTTCAGACAATCATCTGAAATCATCGCACACCAGCGAGTCCACACTGGAGAGAGACCGTTCACCTGTTCCAGGTGTGGGAAGGGATTCATTCAGTCATCCAACCTGCTGCTGCACCAGAGAGTTCACGCTGGAGAGAGGCCATTTACCTGCTCCGAATGTGGGAAGGGATTCACTCGGTCATCGCACCGGCTAAGACACCAGAGAGGTCACACTGGAGAGAGGCCATTTACCTGCTCCGAATGTGGGAAGGGATTCAGTCAGTCATCCGACCTGCTGCTGCACCAGAGAGTTCACACTGGAGAGAGGCCATTTACCTGCTCTGAATGTGGGAAGGGATTCAGTTGGTCATCCAACCGGCTAAGACACCAGAGAATTCACACTGGAGAGAGGCCATTTACCTGCTCCGAATGTGGGAAGGGATTCAGTCAGTCATCCAGCCTGCTGAGACACCAGAGAGTTCACACCGGAGAGAGGCCATTTACCTGCTCCGAATGTGGGAAGGGATTCAGTCGGTCATCCCACCGGCTGAGACACCAGCAAGTTCACAAGTAACTGTCGTGATGGGACTTTGCTCTTAATAACATTCAGGACTGAAGTATGTTCATTATAGTGTGTTTCTGTAGACACTAATAAACTCCAGCCCACTTAGATAAAAGTCAAATAAATCAGCATTGTGTTAAACACAATGCGTTGAACCTTTTTACTATTTTTAACAAGTTAGTACCTTTTTGATGTTAGTAAACTCCAGCCCAGTTACAAATTCTGTATAAAATTGGAATAAATCAGCTTTGTGATGAACAGTTGAGTCGTTTTGATATTTCTAGCACAAGTTAGTTCCTTTTGAAGGGCTCTCCCTCTCCCCTGTCTCCTCCATCCTCACCTCCAGCAACAACTGTGAGGAGCTCATGGAGCTTCTTTGTCACTAAGATTGAGACAATCCGATCAGCTGCCTCTGCTGCTTCCCTCCCTTCCACTAGCCCACTGGGACAAACTATCTCTAAAGTTCCCTCTTGTCCGAGCCTGAACTCGTGATTAAATGACAAAGGGGATGATGGTGCAAGGCAGCATTGGGTGATAATGAGACAAGGAAATAAACTAATGGGACAAGTGGAGAAACAACACAGGCCCAGAGGAGGGATAAATGGTAAAAGAAAAACCATTACCAGCACCTACTGTCAGAAAAAATGGGAGCAGTGGTTATGATGTGAAATTGTCAAAATGAATGTTGAGTCCAGAAGGATGTAACGTGTCCAATGAAAGATGGGCTGCTGTTCCTGGAGCTTCCATTGAGCTTCATTGGAACAGTGCAGGAGGCCAAGGTCAGAGTAGGAGTGGGTGGAGATTAAACTGGTAAATGACCAGAACCTCAGGAACACACTTGGAGACTGAAAGGTGATGTTCCACAAAGCAGTTACCCAATTGGGATTTAATCTCCTCAATGTAGAGAAAACTGCACTGTGGTCAGTGAATAGACAATACTGAATAGCAAGAAGTACCAGTAAATCACTGTGCCCCTTGGAAAGTGTTTTGGGCCCTGGAATGAGGGAAGGGAGGAGGTGGACGGGTGCTGCTGCATCTGCTGTGCTTGAATGGAAATGATTCACAGTGATGTTCATAAGAACACAAGAAATAGGAGCAGGGTTGGACTAAAAGGCCCCTTGAGCCTGCTCCACCATTAAATGTTCTTCCAGCTCAACTCCACTTTCCCATCCTATCACCATATCCCTTAGTGCCCAAATATTTATGGATTTCCATCTTGAACATATCAAGATGGAGAACAACAGACTCAGTGCAACTATTAATCTGGGAAATGCACAAACAAGGTGCATGTGAATTACAAATTCACCTCTTCACTGCTTGGTAATCATGTTAAATGAGCTTTACACTGGCCCCATGCTGAAATCTAGTCATTCTCTGACAGGTATTCTTAATGGTATAATTAGCAAATTTAGAATGAAAAATACCCTCCGCTTCACTGTAAGGCTGAGAGACAACTTTGTAATTGATTCATAATGTCACAGACTGGCTCATTAGATCTGCTCATTTCATCTAGTCTTATTTTCAGCTAATGGGAGAATGGCTGAAACAGCGGATGGTGAATAACAGCTCGAAACCACAGTCCCCTCTCCCACTGCCATGATGATCCTTACAACATACAGGAATTTGGGACAATGTGACTTTGATGCTCAGATTAGCTCTGCCTCCATATTATAGGAAGGAGCGAAGCACTGGGGATGGTGCAAAAAAGATTTACTGGAATGATGCCAGAATTGGAAAATATGTCAAATTCACAAAGATTTAACAGATTGAAAAGTTTTTCTCTAGAAAAGAAAGTGAGGGATGACTTGACTAAGGCCTTTAAGATAATGAAAGGGGTTGACAGGGTAGACAAGTGGAAGAGTTTTCCACTTGTAGATGGTTGAGAATAAATATACGTGAGTCATCAATAAATCTAATGCAGAATTCATATGCAACTTCTTCAATCAGAGATAAAAGCAGAAAATCATGGAAATACTCAGCACATCCAGGAGAATCTGTGAATTGAGAAATAGAGTTAAGTTTTCAAGCCTGCTCACTGATGCAGTGCAGTTCTGATGGAAAGTCACAGCCCTGAAATTTAAATACATCTTTCACTCTCCACAGACACTGCCAGATCAGCTGAAAATTCCAATAGTTTGTTCTTTTTATTTCAGATTTACAGCACCACCTTTCTCTAACTGTGGTTGAGAATGTAGAGCTCATTCTCAGAAGGGATTGAGATCCCAGTGAGAGCTGAAACTCATGTTGCAAAATCTCACCATGAAATCACACCAGCTGAATGTGGAAATGGATTAATTTCGTTATTCCATTTTCTGACACAGCAGCACAGTCACACCTCTGGGAGACCATTCAGAAACTTAGTGTGTGCAAAGGGATTACTCACTGCCCACCTGCTAACACTCCAGTTTTAGAAGGTCGAAGGATTAGATCCACAATTGCTGCATTCCAACTGACAAGACAGAGTTTCAGTAGTCAGGGTATGGGAAGAAAAATCACTTGTCCGCGCCGCTGTTGAGACTCCAGTGAGTTCAGATCTAACTGTCAGGGTTTGTTCTGTTGTTAATTACACGCAGGACAGAACTATGGCGGAGTATAGTTGCCATATCAATTGACTCAATAATTTTATATATTGGCGCTATGTCGCCAATCATCATCGGATCATAAAACATAATTATCTTATCAGAAAAGGCCTTTCAATGGCGGTACGCTTACCCAGCATTCAGTGGGGGGCAGAATGTGCCCTATCCTCACGACAGGCGGTCCTTGCGCAGGCGCAGTAGCTGGCAGTGACTGGTACATGCGCATTGCGATCTCTGACTGGAGCATGCGCAGTACCATCTGTATCTGGAGCTGGTGGAAGATGCTGAGAAATGGCGAACACAGGCGATTAAAAGGAGCTGGTGAGTGGGGGAGGGATGGAGGCGGCGGAGTGGGCGGGGAGGGTTCATGAAGACCCTGTGAAGGTATGAAATCTTGAATAAGAAGCTTCCAGTCCTGCGGTTACACCGAATGGAGAGGAGACAACACTGACCGAGTCTCCTGTCGGAGACAGGCCCGAGTCAACAACCGCCATCTTCACAGGGGCGATGTGCAGCAGGGCGCATGCGCGGTCACCCTGGTCCAGTTAGCAGGAGGAGAGAATGTTGTGAATTTCTATCCTGGATTGACAGGGATGGATTTTGGAAACTCCTTTTACAGGGGGTTAGAAGGGGAGGATTTACACACAGCAAACTCAAACCAAGAGAAATGTTTGTCTCTTCTCAATTTCTATCTTGGACTGATGGTTAGTGTTTTTGTAAATATCTGATACTGGATCTTAGAAGTTAAGGGTTGACAGATGGGAAACTCAAATCAAACATCAATTCAGATCTGGCAGAGTCACTCGATTCGTGAGGACCTGAATATCATCGGCCTTTAAATCTGGAAGGGAAACAGTTGGCCTGTCTTTCTGTGGGCAAAGGTTACTTGTAGAAGAAAGAATAATTAACTGGTGAAAGCCAACTTTAAGAGGGTGAGAATGGATTTGACCCAGTAAAGTGGAATCAAAGGTTGGCAGGAGAAACTGTAATTGAGGAATGGGCTGCCTTAAAGAGGAAATAGATCAGACATAGTAATGACATATTCTTACAAATGAGGAAGGTGTGGCTAACATATCCACAGCTCACTAAATAAGAGAAGAGATTAAGATGAAGATGAATAAGTCTGCTAACAGAGATATCAGGTGGCTAATACAACCGAGAGACAGGATAAAGAAAGAAGATTCAGAGAGAAATTCGAAAAAGAGAGTAAGAGAAGCAAAGAGAGAGTATGAGAAGAGACTGGCAGCTAACATGGAAGGAAATCAAAACGCTTTCTCTGGCTGATACCTAGTAACAGGGTGGGAAAAGGAGAAAGGGGCTGATTAGGGATTTAAAGAAAGGTGATTTACCCATTGACACAGGGGGCATGGATGAGGTATAAATGAATATTTGGCATCTGTCTTTACCATAGAAGATGATGCTGCACAGGTCATGGTTAAAGAGGAAGGAGTTCAAACACTTGTGGTGTTTAATATTGATAAGGAGAAGGTATTATATAGGTTGTCTGACAAAGTTGACAAGGCACCAGGATTGGATGAGATGTATTGAAGGATACTGAGGGAATTCAGAGTGGAAATTGTGGAGGCACTGACCATATTATTCCAATCTTCTTCAGACCCATGAGTGGTGACAGATGACAGGAGAATTGCAAATCATACACCTTTGTTCAAAAAGGGTGTAATGATAAGCCCAGCAACTACCAGACCAGTCAGTTTAACCTTGGGAGTGATAATTCTGGACAAAATTAATAGTCAGTTAAGTAATTGTGGGCTAATTTAGGAAAGTCAGCACAAGTTTGTTAAGGGAAAATCATGGTAAATTTACTTGCTTAAGGTTTTTCAAGAGTTAACAGTGTGGTTGATGAGGGTAATGCTGTTAATGTGGTATACATGGTCTTCCAAATGGCATTAGATAAAGTGCCACATAACAGACTTGTGAGCAAAGTTATAGCTCATAGAACAAAATGGGCAGCAACAACATGGATACAAAATTAACTGAGTGACAGGAAAAGAGGGTAATGATTTTTCAGAATGGAGGAAGGTTGAAAGTGGATTTCCCCAAGAGTCAGTGTTAGGACTCCTGTTCCTATGACCTAGACCTTAGTGTTCAGGCACAATTTTGAAATTTATGGGCACAGACTGTGTAGAAGGTCCTTTCTCTGGTGGACCTTAGTGAACCAGTTGAGTTTTTGTGACAATCCAGCATCTTTCGTGGTCACTTTTGCCTTGTGCCGGCCCCACAAATTCCCAGATCCATTCAGCTCAGTTTCAGAACCTGCCTTTGTGTTTTTGTGGGTTCTCTCTCACTCCCTTTTTCTGTTTTAAATCAATTCCACAGGATATTAGAAGGAGAGGATTAGCAGTCAGGAAATTGAAACCAAACATCACATCAGGATCTGATGGAGTTGCACAGTTTATCATAGTCTGAATATCATCGGATTTTGAACATGGAAGGAAAAAGCACCGTTCACAGTGGGGAGAAACCATACACGTGTTGTGTGTGTGGACGAGGCTTCAGTCAATCATCTAATCTGGCAGGACATAAATGCAGTCCCAACAGGGAGATACCGTGGAAATGTGGGGACTGTGGGAAGGGATTCAATTGCATGGAAAGACATCGGTGCAGTCAAACAGCAGAGAGACCGTTCATCTGCTCTGAGTGTGGGAAGGGATTCACTCGTTCATCCTACCTACTGAAACACCAGCGAGTTCACACTGACGAGAGACCTTTTAAATGCTTGGACTGTGGGAAGTGCTACAAAAGTTCCTGGGAGCTGACGTCCCATCAACGTGTTCACACTGACGAGAGACTGTTCAGCTGCTCTTACTGTGGGACTGGGTTCAGCCGATCATCTCATCTGACCAAGCACCAATGAATTCACACTGGGTAGAAGCCATTTGTCTGTTCCAAATGTGGGAAGGGATTCACTCAGTCATCCAACCTGCTGAGACACCAGCAGGTTCACGAGTAACTACAGTGATTGAGTTTTGCAACTGAACCATGTTTCACTGGGGTCTGTTTCTGCTGATGTTAGTGTAAACTCCAGCCCAGTTACAGGTGTTAATGTACTGGATAAAAATAAAATCATTAAGCTTTCAATTAAATAGATGATGTTGAATCTTTTTACTATCCCTAAGACATTAGTTCCTTTTGAAGGGCTCTCCCTCTCACCTGTCTCCCCCATGCTCACCTCCAGCAACAAGTGTGAGGAGCTCATGGAGCTTCTTTGTCACTAAGATTGAGACAATCCGATCAGCTGCCTCAGCTGCTTTCTTCTCTTCCACTAGCCCACCGGGACAAACTGTCTCTAAAGATCCCCCATGTCCGAGCTCTGAACCCACATCTTTCTCCAGTTTCTCTCCCATCTCCCCTTCCTGCCCAATCAGAGCTCACTTTGCCCATGAGACCCACCTCCTGCTCCATCGACCCTATTCCCACTGAACTGCTGATCACCCAATTTCCCCATGTTCACTGATATTGTTAATGGCCCTCTTTCTTCAGGTACTGTCCCTGTCACCTTCAAATCTGCCATCATCACCTGTCCTGAATAAAACCAACACTTGACCCCACTATCCGATTAAACTCTCGCTCCAGCTCCAACCTCCTTTCGCTCTCCAAAGTCCTGATCACCTCCCAAATCTATGTCCACATTTCCCAGAACTCCATGTTTAAATCCCTCCAATAAGATCTCTGTCCTTGTCACGGTATCGAAACAGCTCTTCCCAAAGTCACCAATGACACCCGATGTGAATGTGACAAAGGAAAACTCCCTCATTGTCCTTCTCGGCCTGTCCGCAGCCTCTAACAACATGGACCAAACCGTCCTCCTCCAATGCCTCTGCACTGGTGGCCAGCTGGGTGGGACATGATGAAACAATGTACAAACAATTCAAGGGCTGACTGACTTCAAGAAATAACCGGGCAGACAGGGAATGTCACTGATACAACGAGGAGAGTCCGTAGTTAGAGTGAATGAACCGACAGAAGGGTGTTGTGGATTATCTAAGACACTCGGCATGAGTCAGCTGTGTGATGGATAAGCAACATTAACGACAAATATGGGGATACAGGAGAGCCCCAAAGACATCTCATCGATACAAGTTTCTCCCGTATGTTTGGAGTATTTTGTAGACATTACAGCATTGATCATGATTACAGAATGAACCGTGTGTCCTTGTTTATAATTTCAATCCTGTACGTTCATGCCTATGTAGAAATGGTCTGCACCCATAGCTGGTTCCTCTGTTATTCCCCTCCCACCCCACACCACAAGTGCACTTCCTCTGACCTCCTTGACTTTCTAGCTCCTTCTCACTGTCTCCCTTTCCATCAAAAATCAGCAAATTGTTAAAAAAATGAATGTAAAAATAATGTCTAACCTTGTAATCCCGACATTAGCAAGAAGTCCCCTTCTGTCCCCGTTGGACATCTGTCCATTCGACCATACCCTAATCCTTCTGTTAGTCCTAAATTATGTCAGTTAGACTAAGCAGAATTAATAACTTGAAGCATGTATGTGTTAATGACGCATCCCCCCCTTTCAAGGTTTAGGACAGGTTAGGAAGAAGGTTCATATTGTCATCATTCAGAACAACCCAGATTACAAAGGAACAACTGATCTCAAAGACAACCTCTTGTAGTGTGTGTGGAGGGGGTGTGCTGACTCAGGTTTAAATGGGTTAAATGATATATGTTTTCTATATTAGACAATCACATTAAAATCTGGAACTCAGATGGGGATATGGATTTGTGTTAGGTGGGATGGTCGGGATCAGTGTATTACTCCAGGGAGCCTGAAGATCAGAGGGACAGTATTTCAGAACTGATTCCTGTGATAGCAGCAATCCCATTGCTGTCTGTGAAAAAGAACGATGGAAATATTCAAAGTGGAAACCATTGGCGTGTTGGAGGATGATGTACACAAGGAAATTGTGAACTATCTGAGGATAATAGTGAGGGGAAAGGAATGGATGTGGAAAGCAGCAGACACTTCATGTTGCTCCAGGAGAAGTGGGGCCTGGTTGTATAGGTGTCAGGTTTTATACAGCACACAGTCAGCCTGTGGTTTCACCCTGGATGAAGGATCTCCGAATCGTACCATTCACATCACTGGATGGGATTCTCAGGAGCCATGTTGTCTGCTTGGAGAGGAAGGTTTGTGTTATAGCTAATGAGAAGCAGCACAGACAACCACACACAGAGACCCACACACACATTCTCTGTCTGTCTCACACACTCAGACATCCTCTCCACACCCACACACATTTACACACACTTCCATACTCAGAGGGACACCCACATTCATACAACCAGACACATGAGGACACATCCTGTCCTATCAGGTGGACAACACCGACCAAAGTGACTAATACTGGGGATAAAGTATTGGTGCCTGTGAAGAACACTGATTTTGGCACATTCAAGTCAACATCACCCTCCATAGCCCGTGAGCGGTTTTGACCATCCAATCTCACCCCTTTCTCTGAACATTAAATCTACATTGAACAAAATCTGGGACAGAGGCTACAACACAATTAGAACAATGAGCTGTCTATTGCCAGCTTTGGTGATAGTGGGAGGTTGTAAAATTTCAGAACAACATCCCTGGATAATTACAGCCTCTAATTTCCTCTTGGAATGACTGAAAGTGTTAATTACTCTCATGTTGATGGTCTGTTTGATGAAAGAATTCTGAGACAGGACACACAGAGAAAGAATATAATGTTGTTTTGACTCTGTGTCCAATATTCCCCTCAGTTTGTTCATTGCTGTCCCAATGTCCTGAGACATGTTCCTATGTTCAAAAGGAACTAATTTGTGTTAGTAATATTAAAAAACACTCAATACACCATGTGTTTAACACAAATCTGATTGTTATCCAGAGTATAAATCCCTATAACTGGGCTGGAGTTTATTAACATCAGCAGAAACAGACCCCAATGAACATGGTTCAGACCTGGATGAGATTCACAGCAAAATCCAATCACTTGTTAATTGTGAACTCGCTGGTGTCTCAGCAGGTTAGCAACTGAGTGAATCCCTTCCCCACACTCGGAGCATGTGAACGGCCTCTCCCCAGTGTGAATTCGCTGGTGTACAGTGAGTTGAGATGACCACCTGAACCCAGTCCCACAGTGAGAGCACCTGAACGGTCTCTCGTCAGTGTGAACACGTTGATGGGACATCAGTTCACTGGAATTTTAAAGCACTTTTCGCAGTCTGGGCATTTAAAAGGCCACTCGGCAGTGTGAATTTGTGGATGTGTCTGTAGATGAGATGACTGAGTAAATCTCTTCCCACACTCTGAGCAGCTGAACAACTTCTCTCCAGTGTGAACCTGCTGGTGTCTCACAAGGTTGTTTGAAGGGGAGAATCTTTTCCCACACTCGGAGCAGCTGAATGGCCTCCCCTCAGTGTGAGTTTGTTTGTGTCTCAGCAGGTTGGATAACTGAGTGAATCCCTTCCCACACTCCGTACAGGTGAATGGCCTCTCCCCAGCGTGAATGTGCTGGTGTATGGTGAGTTCTGATAAATATATGCTTTCTTTACCACCTGATCCACCTGTCCTGCCACCTTCAGGGACCTGTGGACATGGACTCCGAGGTCTCTCACTTCCTCTACCCCTCCCAATATTCTCCTGTTTATTGTGTATTCTCCAGCTTTGTTTGCCCTCCCCAAATGCATTAGAATGAATTATCTTTCTCTTTTACAGCTGATTTAAAGTTGCAGATTTTGCTCCAAAGGTTGAATTGGGATTGATATTCAAAGTTAACTGTTTAACTGCAGCAACAACTTCAGCTGGGAGCCAGTGAATTAAGGGGAAAGATCCCAGGCAGCGGATTAAGAGGTAAGATCCCAGACAGCGGTTCTTCAATGTACATTGCAGGCCCGACAGCTCAATCAGCTCCACTCTCAGCTCAGGAGAGCTCAACAACTCCACATCCTGTCCACAGGGGAGTTCTCCTGGTGCAGTGAGACCAACATTCGTGCTTTAACTAACACCATCAAAAAATCTAGATTAATCAGTTGGTCTGATTGCTGTTTGTGGAATCTTACTGTGCACAAACTGGCTGTCATGAAACAGAAACAACTTATATAAAACATCCCAAGGTGCTTCGGAGAAGTTCCATAAAGAAAAAACTGACAAGTCACAGAGGCTGATATTCAGGTAAGTGGACAAAGCCGTGATTAAAGAGGCAGATTTTAACCAAGATCTTTAATCAGGAGAGAGAGGTGGAGGGGTGGAGAAGTTGAGGGAGAGAACTTCAAAACTTCACACCAGGCACGGCCATCAATGGTGGAGTAATTAAAGTCAGGGATGCCAAAGAGGCCAGGAGGATGAGTGCTGAAATCTAGGAGGGTTGTAGGACTGGAGATTAGAAAGATAGAGAGGGATGAGGCCATGGAGGGATTTGAAACAAGTATGCAATTTTAAAATGGAGACATTGCTTGACCAGGAGCCAATGTGGGTCAATGAGCACAGGGGTGATGGGTGAACGGGATTTGAGGTGAGAACACACAGGCACAGAGTTTTGGATGATCTCATGATTCCGTGTGGGACGGGGTGAATGTGAGGGGCCGGCCAGGAATGTATTGGAATCATCAAGTCTAAAGGTAACACAGACATGGATGAGAGTTTTAGCTGATGAGCTGGGGGTGGGGTGGAGACAGGTGACATTATGGAGATTGAAATATCTGGTGTTAGTGATGGTGTGGATATGTGGTCAGAAACTCATCTTGGAGTCAAATATGACACCAAGATTGTGAACAGTGTGGTTCAGCCTCAGACAGTTCCCAGGGAGAGGGATGGACTCGGTAGTTAGGGAACGGAATTTGTAATGGTGACTGAAGACAATAGCTTTGGTCTTCCCAATTTTTAATTGGAGGAAATTTCTGCTCATCCAGTACTGGATGTGGGATAAGCAGTTTGATAATTTAGTAACAGTGGAGGGATGGTGGTGAGGTAGAGCTGGGTGTTGTCAGCGTACATGTGAAAACTAACACGCTGATTTTGGATGATGTCACCGAGTGGCAGCATGTAGATGAGAAATAGGAGGGGCCAAGGATAGATCCTTGGAGGACACCAAGTACAAGGACTTTAGAGAGGAAAGGGAGGTTGAAGCTGGGGCAGTAGTTTGCGAAGACAATGGGGGATCAGAGATTGTTTTTTTTAGGATGGGTTATGACGATGCATTGAAAGGTGAAGAGGGACAGTCCCAGGAGAGAGAGAGAACCATTAACAATATCAGCTACATGGAGAAATTAGATGATCAGCAGTTTAGTGGGAATAGGATCGATGGGGCAGGAGCTGGGTCTCATGGACAAGATGAGCGCTGAGAGGGCATGAGGCGAGATGGGAGAGAAACTGGAGAAAGATGTGGGTTCAGGGCTCAGACAAGGGGGATCTTTAGAGACAGTTTGTCCCGGTGGGCTAGTGGGAGGGAGGGAAGCAGCAGAGGCAGCTGATCGGATTGTCTCAATCTTAGTGACAAAAAAGCTCCATGAGCTCCTCACACTTGTTGTTGGAGGTGAGGGTGGAGGAGGCAGGGGAGAGGGAGGGTCCTTCAACATGAACTAACTTGTGTTAGAGCCACTAAAAAGACTCAACTCACTGTATTTCATACAAAGCTGATTTATTTGACTTTATCACATTATATATTTTTTTAATATTAACACCTATAACTGGGCTGATGTTTACTAACATCAGCAGAAACAGACCCCAATGTACATGGTTCAGTCCTGGATGTGACTAACAGGAAAATCCACTCAATGTTCTGAGCTACTTGTAAACTTGCTGATGTCTCAGCAGGCTGGATGACCGAGTGAATCCCTTCCCACACTTGGAGCAGGTGAACGGTCTCTCCCCAGTGTGAGTTCGCTGGTGTACAGTGAGTTGAGATGATTCCCTGAACCCAGTCCCACAGTGCGAGCACCTGAATGGTCTCGTCAGTGTGAACACATTGAAGGGACATCAGGTTCCCGGAACTTTTAAAGCACTTCCCGCAGTCTGGGCATTTAAAAGGTCTCTCCTCAGTGTGAACTCGCTGGTGTGTCAGCAGATGCGATAATTGAATGAATTCCTTCCCACACTCAGAGCAGGTGAATGGTCTCTCCCCTGTGTGAAGTTGCTGGTGTTGATGCAGCCCTGACGATCGGGTGAACTCCTGCCCACATTCGGTGCAGGTGAACGGTCTCTCCCCTGTGTGAACTCGCTGGTGTTGTACCAGCCCTGATGATCGCGTAAATCCACTCCCACAATCGGGGCAGGTGAACGGCTTCTCCCCAGTGTGAACTCGCTGGTGTCTCAGCAGGCTGGACAATCGAGTACATCCCCTCCCACTAGAAAGCAGGTGAACGGTCTCTCCCCAGTGTGACTGCGTCGATGAGTTTCCAGCTCAGACGGGAATCTGAATCCCATTCCACAATCCCCACATTTCCACGGTGTGTCCCCACTGTGAACGGTGCTTTGTCCGTCCATGTTCAATAGGGCGACTCCGTCTGATCCTGATGTGATGTTTGGTTTCAGTTTCCTGACTGCAAATCCTCCCCTTCTAATACCCTGTGAAATTGATTTAAAACAGAAAAAAGGGAGTGAGAGAGAACCCACAAAAACACAAAGGCAGGTTGTGAAATTGAGCTGAATGAATCTGGGAATTTGTGGGGCCGGCACGAGGAAAAAGTGACCATGAAAACTGCTGGATTGTCGTAAAAACCCAACTGGTTCAACTAATGTCCTTCAGGGCCACCCGGTCTGGGCCTACACAAGACTCTGGTCTCTATAAGAACTGAAGAAATAGGAACAAGAGAAGTCCTAACACCCCATCGAGCCTGCTCCACCATTCAATACGATCGTGGCTGATCTTGGGTTTCAACTCCACTTTCCCGCCCACTCCCCATATCCCTCGACTCCCTGAGAGACCAAATCTCTCCCCATCTCAGCCTGAAATATATTCAATGATGGAGCATCCACAAATCGCTGGGCTGGAGAATTCTATGTGACACAGAGAAACAGAGAGAAGGGGAGTGGGAGAGGCAGAAAGAGAAGGGGAATGGGAGAGGCAGAGAGAGAAGGGGAGTGGGAGAGGCAGAGAGAGAAGGGGAGTGGGAGAGGCAGAGAGAGAAGGGGAGTGGGAGTGGGATAGGCAGAGAGAGAAGGGGAGTGGGAGAGGCAGAGAGAGAAGGGGAGTGGGAGAGGCAGAGAGAGAAGGGGAGTGGGAGAGGCAGAGAGAGAAGGGGAGTGGGAGAGAGAGAGAGAGAAGG
Organism: Cetorhinus maximus; assembly: GCF_964194155.1. Taxonomy (NCBI): domain Eukaryota; kingdom Metazoa; phylum Chordata; class Chondrichthyes; order Lamniformes; family Cetorhinidae; genus Cetorhinus; species Cetorhinus maximus. The sequence continues at coordinate 64,432,179 of NC_135901.1, read as the reverse complement.
GGAGTGGGAGAGGCAGAGAGAGAAGGGGAGTGGGAGGGAGCAAGAGAAGGTGAGTGGGAGAGAGAAAGGGGAAGTGGGAGAGACAGAGAAGGGGAGTTGGAGAGAGAGAGAAGGGAATGGGGGAGAGAGAGATAGAGAAGGGGATTGGGAGAGAGAGAGAAGGGGAGTGGGAGAGAGAGAGATAAGGGGAGTGGGAGAGGCAGAGAGAGAAGGGGAGTGGGAGAGGCAGGGAGAGAAGGGGAGTGGGAGGGGCAGAGAGAGAAGGGGAGTGGGAGAGGCAGAGAGAGAAGGGGAGTGGGAGAGGCAGAGAGAGAAGGGAATGGGAGAGGCTGAGAGAGAAGGGGAGTGGGAGAGGCAGAGAGAGAAGGGGAGTGGGAGAGGCAGAGAGAGAAGGGGAGTGGGAGAGGCAGTGAGAGAAGGGGAGTGGGAGAGGCAGAGAGAGAAGGGGAGTGGGAGAGGCAGAGAGAGAAGGGGAGTGGGAGAGGCAGAGAGAGAAGGGGAGTGGGAGAGGCAGAGAGAGAAGGGGAGTGGGAGAGGGGGAGAGAGAGAGGAGGTGGAGAGAGAGATAGAGAAGGGGATTGGGAGAGAGAGAGAAGGGGAGTGGGAGAGGCAGAGAGAGAAGGGGAGTGGGAGAGGCAGGGAGATAAGGGGAGTGGGAGAGGCAGAGAGAGAAGGGGAGTGGGATAGGCATAGAGAGAAGGGGAGTGGGAGAGGCAGAGAGAGAAGGGGAGTGGGAGAGGCAGAGAGAGAAGGGGAGTGGGAGAGGCAGAGAGAGAAGGGAATGGGAGAGGCTGAGAGAGAAGGGGAGTGGGAGAGGCAGAGAGAGAAGGGGAGTGGGAGAGAGCAAGAGAAGGTGAGTGGGAGAGAGAAAGGGGAAGTGGGAGAGACAGAGAAGGGGAGTTGGAGAGAGAGAGAAGGGAATTGGGGAGAGAGAGAGATAGAGAAGGGGATTGGGAGAGAGAGAGAAGGGGAGTGGGAGAGAGAGAGAAGGGGAGCGGGAGAGGCAGAGAGAGAAGGGGAGTGGGAGAGGCAGAGAGAGAAGGGGAGTGGGAGAGGCAGAGAGAGAAGGGGAGTGGGAGAGGCTGAGAGAGAAGGGGAGTGGGAGAGGCTGACAGAGAAGGGGAGTGGGAGGGAGCAAGATGGATAAAAGGGGAGTGGGGGAGAGAGAGAGAAGGGGAGTGGGAGAGAAAGAGAAAGAAGAGAAGTGGGAGAGACAGAAAAGGGGAGTTGGATAGAGAGAGAAGGGTGTGGGTGGAGAGAGAGAGAGAGGAGTCAGAGAGAGAGATAGAGAAGGGGAGTGGGAGAGAGAGAGAAGGGAGTGGGAGAGGCAGAGAGAAGGGGATTGGGAGAGAGAGAGAAGGGAGTGGGAGAGGCAGAGAGAAGGGGAGTTGGAGAGAGAGAGAAGGGAATGGGGGAGAGAGAGAGGAGGCAGAGTGAGAGATAGAGAAGGGGATTGGGAGATAGAGAAGGGGATTGGGAGAGAGAGAAGGGGAGTGGGAGTGAGAGAAGGGGAGTGGGAGAGAGATGGGGAGGGGGAGAGAGATGGGGAGGGGGAGAGATGGGGAGGGGGAGAGAGATGGGGAGGGGGAGAGAGATGGGGAGGGGGAGAAAGATGGGGAGGGGGAGAGAGATGGGGAGGGGGAGAGAGATGGGGAGGGGGAGAGAGATGGGGAGGGGGAGAGAGATGGGGAGGGGGAGAGAGAAGTGAGGGGGAGAGAGAAGGGGAGGGGGAGAGAGAAGGGGAGGGGGAGAGAGAAGGGGAGGGGGAGAGAGAAGGGGAGGGGGAGAGAGAAGGGGAGGGGGAGAGAGAAGGGGAGGGGGAGAAGGGGAGTGGGAGAGGGGGAGAGAAAGAAGGGGAGTGACAGAGGGAGAGAGAGAAGGGTGTCGGAGAGGCAGAGAGAGAAGGGGAGTGGAAGAGATGGAGAGAGAGAAGGGGAGTGGGAGAGACAGGGGGTGATGGGTGAGTTTTAATAAACCTACAACAAAACCAGAACTTGGATTGAATCTCCTGAACCACTAACCTTCATCCTCTGGAAGGCCCAGGGTAACAGGTGTATGTGAACACCATCACCTCCAAATTCCCTTCCAAGTACACACCGTCCTGACTTGTCTGACATCCAGTACTGGATGTACAGAAATTTCCTGCATTTAAATATTGGGAAGACTGAAGCCATTGTCTTCAGTCCCCTCTACAAACTCCACTCCCTGATCACCGACTCCATCTCACTCCCTGGCAACTGTCTGAGACTGAACCAGACTGTTCACAACCATGGTGAAATATTTCACCCCAAGATGAGCTTCCAACCACATATCCACATCATCACCAATACCGTCTATTTCCACCTCAGTAACATCACCCGACTCCAGCACAGTCTCAGCTCATCTGCTGCTGAAACTCTCATCCATTCCTTTGTTACCTCTAGACTTAACTATCCTAACATACTCCTGGCCAACCTCCCACATTCAACCTTCCTGTAATCTTGAGCTCATCCAAAACTCTGCTGCCCATGTGCTTACTCGCACCAAGTCTTGTTCACCCATCACCTCACAACTGACGGACCTGCAAAGACTCCAGGTTTAGAAGCACCAAAATTTTAAAATTCCCATCCCTATTTTCCAATTCCTGTATGGCTGCTCCCTGTTGCTGTAACCTCCTCCAGCGTCACAACCCTCCGAGATATCTGTGCTCCTCTAATTTGGCCTCCTGAGCATTCCTGATTTTCCTTGTCCCACATCTGTGCCCATTCTATCAGTTTCCAAGGTCTCAAGCTCTGGAATTCACTCCCTAAACCTCTCCCATTCTCTACCTCATTTTCCTCCTTTAATTTACTCTGTAAAACTCACTTCTTTGACCAAAAGCTTGGTCATCTCCTCATAATATCTCACGTGGCTTAGTGTCAAACCTTGCTTTATAACATTTCTGTGAAATGCCTTGGAACATTGTCTTACATTAAAAGTCTCATATAAATACAAATTGTTGTTGTTGATTTGGACAAATATCACTGTTCCTTCATCACCACTGGGTGAATAACCTGTAACTCCTTAACTGACAGCATTGTGGGAGCACCTTCACCACACGGACTGCAGCGGTTCAAGGTCAAACATCATCTTCCCCACAGGCAACTGGGGATTGGCAATATTTGCTGGTATCTGTGGGGAATGAAACAGAATTAATGTTTCAGGGTGTGCAGAATGAATTCCAAGGAATAAACATGCTGCAGAATTTGATGGTCAACATAAGTTCAGAAGTGGAAGAGGAATGGACTATAGTGCAGGAAAATCAATTTCTGATTATGAAAGGGACTGTGGGAAGATAAAGCTGGTAAGCCAGCAGCACATGGTCGGGGAATGGACAGAAGAGGAAACCTCATTGAGACACCGTTGGTAGAAGTAGCAGTAAAACCCTAAACAGAGCTAAAATACACCCAGTATTAGGGACAGAGGGAGTTAGACAATGGTGGAGAGGTGATCAGGGAGGGCAGAGGTGAAACAGAGCAATAGATGGACATGGATTCAGATCCACAGTAAACGAGTCACACCAGCCCCAGAGCCATGGAACCTCTCACAGATACAGAGCGTAGAACTAAAACCTAAACTAAAAGTTGTACCTGAGTAGTGAAAAATACTCACCTCTGAAACAATTTCAGTTTTCAATTTTAAAATCTCCTGCTGGAGCCTGCAGCTGGAAAGATATCAGAAGCACTGGAATCAGAGAAAAATCTCCCAGTTGAGGAAATACCCAGGGAGCAGGATGTTGTCACCGTGTAATTGTCGATTTGCGATGATGTCACACACACGGACACAGAACATCTGGGTCTGTACAAACCAGTGATCACCACACATTATGAAGGATGGGAGGGTCCTGAGGTATATATGAGGTAGATAAAGAAAAACGATTTCCCTTAACTGATCATAAAAGGGTTATGGGAGACAGTTTAAAGATTTTGTGAAGATCTACAAGGGGGATATGAGGAAAAAAGTTCACACAGTGAGCGGTAATGACCTGGAAGTCAATGCTTACACTCAGAGACCGATAATATCCAGGTTGGGATGAATCAAGTGATTCTTGCTGACTCTGATGTGATGATTGGTTTGAATTTCCAATCTGCAAAACCTCATCTTCTGGTATCCTTTAAATGGAATTTACAAAATCCGTCATTGTCAGTGCAGGATAGAAATTGAGAAGAGACAAACATTTTTCTTGGTCTGAGCTGACTTCGTATAAATTCTCCCCTTCTAACCCCCTGTAAAAGGAGTTTCCAAAATCCATCCCTGTCAGACCAGGATAGAAATTCACAATATTCTCTCCTCCTGCTACCTGGACCAGGATGACCGCGCATGCGCCCTGCTGCACATTGCCCCCTATAAAGATGGCGGCCGTTACCCCGGGCCTGGCGAAGGGAGAAATCCAGACGTTTTCGGCCCGTTTTCTCCAAACACAAGACCGATACCTTGTTATTTCGGGTCTTCGGCCTGAACTGTGTCTTTATGAAGCCTCCCTGCCCACTCCGCTGGCTCCATTCGTCCTCACACACCCACTAACTCTGTTAGTTTGCTCCGCTCGACATTCACTCAGCCGCTCTGAGCAGCTGCAGTCACAGACCAGCACTGCGCATGCTCGTGAAACAGCCCGCAATGCGCATGCTTCAAGCACAGACACACACACACACACACACACAGCAATGCGTATGTGCGAGTGTGCTGCTGTAATGAGGATAGGGCACATTCTGTCCCGCAGCGAATGCTGGGTGTGCACTCCGCCATTGAACGGTAACATTGTAAAATCGAAACCCAAGTTCAGTAATCAGAATACGATGGGTGCCATAGGGCCAGGATATAAAATTGTCGAATTAATTGGTTATAGCAATTAAAATGCTCTATATCCGCCATAAAGTCTCACCTGAATGTAATGACCAGCAGAACAAACCCCTGTACTAAGATGGGGTATTTTTCACCATACATGGAACATTAAAACCGTGTCTTGCCAGTAGGAATGCTCTGACTGTGGATTAAATCCTTTGAATTTTAAAGCTGGTGTGTTTACTGCTTTGTAAACTGAATAAATCCCTTTACACATGTGAAATATCTGGTTGGTCTCCCACTGGTGTGACTGTGTTGCTGTGTCAGTAATTGGGACGATAGAGTGAGTTCTTTTCCTTTTTCAGCTTGTGTACATGAGTTTATGTACACATTTTCACCTGAAACATGGATCTTAAACTCTTCTGGGAATGGATTCCACATTCTTAGCACTAATTAGTTAAAGAAAATCAAAATGCTTCAGATGTTGGCTTTCTGAAATAAAATAAACCAGAAAATTCTGGAATTCTCGGCAGGTCTGGTAGCGTCTCTGGAGAGAACAACGCTGTTTTTATATCTGGTCTGTAACTTTTCATCAGGACTGCACTACATCAGTGCACAAATCGGGCAGATAGTAACTAAAACCTAAAATGGGCTTTTGGACAAAAGCAGACAAGACACCGAAAGCCTCGAAAGGAGAATCTGTTGTGCGACAGCTGGTTGCTGGTGACATGGATGTGTCTGCAGTGGGTAGGATCAGACCTTTTCCATGTTTCCATCAATCAATGTCCCACCTGTTCTTTTCGAAGAGTGAAACTGATAGAAAACAAATGTCATTCCGGTGTTGACAATCTGAAGCTTTAAATAGCTGACTTAGTTTAAGATATCTTGCAGATTTTTTTTTTTTGTTTGTGTCTCTGTTGTATGACTGGTAGGAATTTGGCAGGTAAACGAAAGGTTGGTGGTTTAAGACCATCAGGAACGAGGCCTTTGCTGTTTTCTCCCCATGATCATTCATTGTCACAAAGTTCCAGGATGACAATTGGAACTTTGGCTACAAGAAAATATTCACCAAACATTGCCAACTCTACTTTTAAGCAATGGATTCCCAAACTAACAGTGTTTTTTTTAATGAACATCCATTTGAAATTTAATGAGAAAACAATCAAACCTACCATGTAACTACGTCTAACCCATTGAAATCTATGAAGTTATTACATTCAAACAAACCCATCAATAATTCTCACGTCCTCAGCTCCACAGTGAGTGAGACAGGGAAAAGAAGAAAAGCAGCAATATTCAGGTCCCACACTCTCCACTCACTCGCTGCCAGCAGAAAGCAGCAACTGCAGCTTCAATAAGCGGGTTACTGCCCATCCCTGGGACACAAGATATTCCAACTCAGCCCAAACCTCCCAATACACCGAGCACAGGCTCAGGAAAATGCAGGTAGATTATATGCTGTTTACTAAGCCTCCGAGGAGCATTTACAGAACATCGAGTGAGTGAGTCACAAATAAAAGTCACACCAACTTTCTAAATCTTTTCACTACAAAATTCTTTCATTTTAATGAAAATCCGGCTCTTGTGAATCTGAAAATGAGTACCATGTGATTAGTGTTACCGAGCGACATGTTTTCCATTGTTTGTCGGTCAGATTTGGAGTTTAGTTTGTGTTCGCTATTGAAGCGAATCCCATTTCAAAATAAGGGCACAACGCAGCTAAATATTACATCCAGGAACAAATCCTGAGAAAAATGGATCCCAATGTTTGGAAGGAGGTGCAGCTGAGAAGCGGAAGCTGTGAATGATGATATTGATTATTGAGTGGAAAGCAGTGGGCCCTTGGTCAATCATCATGGCCGAGTGGTTAAATGGATGGTTTCAAAATCCGTTCGGGTTTCCCCAGGCAGAGTCAAGACTTACCGACTGTGGTTCTCATTATTGCTGATTTCAACCAGTTGTCTACAGATCTATCGGATCAATGGAAGGAAAAACATCCAAAAAATCATCTTTAGCTCTGAAGAAGGGTCATACGGACTCGAAACTTTGAATCTGTTTCTCTCTCCACAGATGCTGCCAGACCACTGAGTTTTTCAGCATTTTCTGTTTTTATTTCATATTTTCAGCATCCACAGCATTTTGCTTTTATCCAAAAATTCTCCTGATTTTTGAACTCTAAGGGAATGAAGGGCCATCAGGATCGGGTGGGAAATTGCTGTTGGGGCTGGGGATCCGCCATAATCTCAAAAGGTGACGGCGGAGGCTTGTGGGGCCTTATGATGTATTGTTGCTGCTTTGCTTCTGTTCTATTTCAGTATCAATACCAGACAAGGCGATGGGGAGTAACAGCCTGAGCTTGATAGTGTGGCCGAGCAGTCTAGGTGCTCGATCGTACTTCTACTTTCGGTGGAGGCGTCGGTTTGAAGCTTATAGTTACCAAAATTGCACTTTCAGAACTCCCATTGGTCGAAGAAATGCCAGCCTAAAGTTGGAGCAGGTGTGTGCGGTGTTTTATTTTAACAGGAAGAGCGAGGAGAGACAATAAAAATATAAATTGCTGTGTAGAAAAGGCGGGTTGTCAAAGTCGCTGAATTCCTCTTCCAACGGCCGGCACGGAGACCAGAGGCCGCATGTCCTCCTCCTCTGCTGTCCCCATCTATGCTTGTATACCATAGGGCCAGTCGTCATCGCCGAGTGGTTAAAGCCATTGAGTCCAAATCCATTGGTCTTTCCCGTTCATTACTCTGCCTGGTTTTAATTGTGTGTCTACAGAGTTTATTATTGGTTAAATGGAATAAAATGCATGAAAACACTCTGGCGTTTTCCTATTTCTGGTCATTCACGAAACTTACAGTTGGAACTGGAAAATAAAGTTATTGGTCATGCTTGCTGTCTGGGTGTTTGTCTCTCCTTAGAAACAATCCCTTGCCCTCTGTCTCGGTGTTTCTGTCTGTGTGTGTTCCTCTGTGTGTGTCAAAGTGGTTCAGTTCCCGAGGGGGTGAACGCATTTTTACCATCACAAACTTTATTCACAATAGTTGTGCAGCTTCACGTTAAAATGTTACAGACAAAAATGTCAGGATGAAAGATGCAAGAGGAGTTTGCGATGTTTGGAAGGAGGTGCAGCTAAGAAATGGAAGATGTGAATGATGTTATTGATGATTGAGAGGAATGCATTACAACCTTGGAGCTTTTGTAGGTCGATGACCTTCTTCACTTGGAAATTCAGAACAATCTGAGGCTCCTGGTGGAAAGCAACAGTTGTTTCCATGTATGTTGGTATATGGATGGATTTTTCTATATGCCGGCTAGTTCAGTCGGCAGAGCATGCCAACCTTAATCTTAGGTTCGAGCTTCACTTTTGCTTTTAATCTTGCTGCTTTTAACGCCAACCCAATCCCTGTGGCAGCTGTGAAACGTACAAGGCAGACATTAAACACTGAAAGCAACCGATGCACAAAAAAATCAAATCATTGTCTTGTTGCATCTATTTCTGCTTCTGCCCCTCCATATCCCTCTTCACGCCCAGCTCCCAGGTCAATTAGCTGCTTGATTCAGACACAGTCAGTTCATGGGAATGTAAGACACAATACGATCGGTTTGCAGACCATTGAGTAAAAAGACACCAGGATCTCATCTTCCTGATTCTCCCAGATACTGATTACAGGAATGTGCACAGTGCCGATTATCCACAGTAACACTTTCCTTCCAGTCTTGTGTACGTTGTTCAGCTTTGAAATTGTTCATATTTTCATACTGGATTTCAATGTGAAGAAAGCAGAGTTGTGATAAGCTGTTATTGATCGGCAGGTGTACTGTAGGAAGGCATATGACAGGCTGATGATAACAGTGCTCTTTGGACGTGGTGAGCTCCAGTGAAGGATTGGCACCATTAATGTGTCGCTCAATTAGTCTCGTGACAAATCTCGGGCTGGAAATGACAAGGAAACTCACTGAATTTGCTCCGTATTTAGGTTTCAAAGGAGCCGATTCCAAGGTAAGAAATTACATCTCGCTGGAGTGGACTATAAAATGGCAGAATTATTGTGAAAGAAGCAGTCGTGGTGTTGGAAAACATAAAACTACAGAAAGTTGCAACATCGGAAGAGGCCATTCGGCCTTGTGTACTGCTTTCAAAGAGTAGTTCTGATTGTTTGGTCGATCAGGAGTAATATCTGTGCCAGTGCAAACAGGAATCAGCAAAATATATCCTTCTCCCACCCATATTTTGCCTGGCACCACCATCTCTATTGTCAGTGCTCTACAACCAGCCCTTCTCTTCTCCTTCTTTCATTTCTTCACTCCGCGACTGTGTTCGTTCTTGACCTGTTCCCAATGTGACATTTTGTGCTCTGAGGCAAAACTCCAACTCCCCTTCCACTGACTCCGGTGCAAATGTTAAATGTTTTCAATAAATAAATTCGCAACACTCGTTTATAACCATTTCACAAGATCAATAAATCTTCATTCCCTGACCAAGAATCCAACACCACCTGAGGCGCTAAAAACACCGAATCCTAACCACTGGACCACCAGAAAAGCTGTCAAGTCTTCTTCCGGTGTGGCTTATCTACGCTGCTTTCACCATTTAAAAAATATTTCAGATCTCTTTTATCTCAAAACTGCATGTTTAGACTCAAGACAAACCAATTCTTCAGCCAACGACAGCTCTGCTTTCTTCACATTGAAATTCAGTGTGAAAATATGAGCAATTTCAAAGCTGAACAACGTAGACAAGACTGGAAGGAGAGTGTGACTGTGCATAATCGGCACTGTGCACATTACTGTGATCAGTATCTGGGAGAATCAGGAAGATGAGATCCTGGTGTCTTTTTACTCTATGGTCTGCAAATCTATGGTATTGTGTCTTCCATTCCCATCAACTGACTGGGTCTGCATCAAGCAGCTAATTGACCTGGGAGCTGGACGGGCAGAGGGAGCTGGAGGGGCAGAAGCAGAAAGATATGCAACATGACAGTGACTTGAATTTTATGAGCATCGGCTGCTTTCAGTGGTTAATGTCTGCCTTGTAAGTTTCACAGCTGCCGCAGGGATTGGGTTGGCGTTAAAAGCAAGGCTTGAACCCGCAACCTTGAGATTAAGAGTCACATACTCTGCCGACTGAGCTAGCAGGCTATACGGGAACAGTAATTCATATCACAACATATATGTAAACAACTGTTGCTTTCCACCTGGAGCCTCAGCTTGTTCTGAATTTCAAAGTGTAGAAGGTAATCGACCTACAAAAGCCCCAAGGTTGCAATACATTCCTCTCAATCATCAATAACATCATTCACATCTTCCTCTTCCCAGCTGCATCTCCATCCAAACATTGCAAACTCTCTCTTGCATCTTTCATCCCGACATTTTTGTCTGTAACATTTTAATCTGAAGCTGCACAACTATTGTGAATAAAGATTGTGATGGTAAACATGTGTTCACCCCCTCGGGAACTGGACCACTTTGACACACACAGAGGAACACACACAGACATTTACACCAAGAGTGACGGAGGGCAAGGGATTGTTTCTAAGGAGAGACAAACACCCAGACAGCAAGCATGACCAATAACTTAATTTTCCAGTTCCAACTGTAAGTTTCGTGAATGACCAGAAATAGGAAAATGCCCGAGTGTTTGCATGGATTTTATTCCATTTAACCAATAATTAACGCTGTAGACATAGTTAAAACCAGGCATAGTAAAAAAAACGGGAATGACCAATATATTTGGACTCAGTGGCTTTCACCACTCTGCGATGACGACTGGCCTATAGTATACAAGCATAGATGGGGACAGTAGAGGAGGAGGACATGCGGCCTCTGGTGTCCGTGCCAGCCGATGGAAGAGGAATTCAGCGACTTTGCCAACTCGCCTTTTCTGCACAGCAATTTATATTTTTATCGTCTCTCCTCGCTCTTCCTGTTAAAATAAAACACCGCACACACCTGCTCCAACTTTAGGCTGGCACTTCTTCGACCAATGGGAGTTCCGAAAGTGCAAGTTTGGTAACTGTAAGCTTCAAACCGACGCCTCCACAGAAAGTAGAAGCACGATCCAGCACCTTAGATTGCTCGACCACACTATCAAGCTCAGGCTGTTACTCCCCATCGCCTTGGCTGGTACTGATACTGAAATAGAACAGAAGCAAAGCTGCAACAATACTTCATAAGGCCCCACAAGCCTCCCCCGTCACTTAATAAGATCATGGCGAATCCCCAGTCCCAACACCAATTTCCCACCCGATCCCGATGGCCCTGCATTCCCTTAGAGTCAAAAAATCACGAGAAATTGTGGACAAAAGAAAACTGCTGTGGATGCTGGAAATATGAAGTAAAAACAGAAAATGCTGGAAAACTCAACAGGTCTGGCAGCAGCTGTTGGAGAGAGAAACAGATTCAACGTTTCGAGTCCGTTTGACTCCTCTTCAGAGCTAAAGACGATTTTTAAATGCATTTCCTCCCATTGACCCGATAGTTAGTTCTGCAGACACCTGGTTGAAATCAGCATAATGATCAGTTGGTAAGATTTGATTCTACCTGGGTAAACCCCAATAGATTTTGAAACCATCCATTTAACCACTCGGCCATGATAATTGACCACTGCTTTCCACTCAATAATCAATAGCATTATTCACAGCTTCCGCTTCTTAGCTGCACCTCCTTCCAAACACTGGGGTCCATTTTCCTCAGGATTTGTTTCTGGATTTAATATTTACCTGCTTTGTGCCCTCATTTTGAAATGGAGTTCGCTTCAATATCCAACACAATTTGAATTGCTAACATGATGGACAAATAATGGAAAGCAAGTGACACGGTAACACTAATCCCATGGTGCTCACTTTCAGATTCACAATGGTCCGCTTTTCAAAAAAATGAAAGCATTTTTATTGAAAAGATATACAAAGTTGGTGTGACTTTTATTTGTGACTCACTCACTCGGGTATTCTGTAAATGCTGCTCGGAGGTTTAGTGATCGGGATATAATCCACCTGAGTTTTCCTGAGCCTGTGCTCGGTGTATTGGGAGGTTTGGCCCGCGTTGGAGTATCTTGTGTCCCAGGGATGGGCAGTAACCCGCTGATTGAAGCTGCAGTCGCCGCTTTCTGCTGGCAGCGGGTGATTGGAGACTGCGGGGCAGGAATATAGCTGCTTTTCTTCTTTTCCCCGCCTCACTCACTGTGGAGCTGAGGACGAGGGAATTATTGATGGGTTTGTTCAAATCCAATAACTTCATAGATTTCAAATGGGTTACACGTAGGTACATGGTAGGTTTGATTGTTTTCTCATTATATCTGAAATGAATATTCATGAAAAAAACACTGTCAGTTTGGGAATCCATTGCATAAAAGTAGAGTTGGCAATGTTTGGCGAATACTTTCTTGCAGCCAAAATGCCAGTTGTTATCCTGGAACTGTGTGACAATGAATGATGATGGGAGAAAACAGCAAAGGCTTCGTCCCTGATGGTCTTAAAGCACTAACCTTTCGGCTACCTTCCAAATTCCTACCAATCATACAATAGAGGCTCACACAATCAAAACCTGCAAGCTATCTTAAACTGACTCAGCGAGTTAAAGCTTCAGATTGTCAATACTGGAATGAAAGTTGTTTTCTATCAATTTCACTCTTCGAAAAGAGCAGGTAGGACATTGATTATGGAAACATGGAACCAGTCTGATCTCACCCACTGCAGACACATCCATGTCACCAGGAACCACCTGTCATACAATAGATTCTCACTTCGAGCCTTTTGGTGTCTTGTCTGATATTGTCCCAAAGCCCATTTTAGGTTTCAATTCCTGACCTGCCAGACCTGTGCACTGATGGAGTGCAGTTCTGATGAAATGTTACAGACCTGAAATAAAAGCTATGTTTTTCTCTCCAGAGGCGCGACCAGACCTGCTGAGAATTCCAGCATTTTCTGTTTTTTCTATTTCAGAAAGCCAGCATCTGCAGCATTTTGATTTTCTTTAACTAATTATTCCACAAAGAATGTGGAAGCCATAAGGCTTGAGATCGATGTTTCAGCTGAAAATGTGTAAGTAAACTCACGTGCACAAGCTGAAAATGCAAATGGTTCATTCCATTGTCCCAATTACTGACTCATTAACACAGTCACACCAGTACAAGACAATCCAGATACTTCATATGTGTGAAGTGATTTATTCAGTTTGCAAAGCAGTAAACACACCAACTTTAAAATTCAAAGGATTAAATCCTCTGACAGAGCATTCCTGTTGGCAGGGTTTAAATGTTCCATGTCTGGTGAAAAATAATCCATCTGCTAAGCCTGCATCGAGTTCAGATCTAACTGCAGGGTATTTGTTCAGCTGTTCATAACACCCAGGGGAGAATTATGTGGAGTCCAGAGCATTTTACTTGCTGTATCAATTCATTCGAAGAATTTATACCTTGTCTCGATGGCACCCATCGTATTCTAATTACTGGACTTCAGTTTCATTCTACACTGTTAGCCTTCAATGGCGGAGCGGTCACCCAGCATTCACCGCGGTACAGAATGTGCTCTATCCTCATTACAGCAGCTCCCCACACATGCGCATTACGGTGTGTAATTGGAGCATGCGCACTATTGTCTCTTTCACGAGCATGCGCAGTGCTGGTCTGTGACTGAAGCTGCTCAGAACGGGTGAGAGAATGTCGAGCGGAGCAAACTAACAGAGTTAGTGGGTGTGTGAGGAGGAATGGAGCCAGCGGAGTGGGCACGGAGGCTTCATAAAGACACAGTGCAGGCCGCAGACCACAAACAACAAGGTACCGGTCTTGCGTTTGTAGAGAACGGGCCGAAAAAGTCTGGATTTCTCCCTTCGCCAGGCCCGGGGTAACGGCCGCCATCTTTTTAGGGGGCAATGTGCAGCAGGGCGCATGCGCGGTCATCCTGGTCCAGGTAGCAGGAGGAGAGAATATTGTGAATTTCTAACCTGGACTGACAGGGATGGATTTTGGAAATTCCTTTGACAGGGGGTTAGAAGGGGAGGATTTACACGCAGCAAACTCAAACCAAGAGAAACGTTTGTCTCTTCTCAATTTCTACCCTGCACTGACAATGATGGATTTTGTAATCTCCAATTACAGGATACTAGAAGATGAGATTTTGCAGGTGGGAAATTCAAACCAAACATCACACGAGAGTCAGCAAGAATCACTCGATTCATCAGGACCTGGATATTATCGGTCTCTGAGTGTAAGCATTGAGTTTCAGGTCATTACCGCTCACTGTGTAAAGTTTCTTCCTTATATCCCTCTAGTAGATCTTCCCAAACTCTTTAAACTGTCTCCCATAACCATTTTACGATCAGTTAATGGAAATAGTTTTTCTTTAACTACCTCATCTAAACTTCAGGACCTTCACATCCTTCATAATGTGTAGTGATGACTGGTTTGTACAAACCCAGATGTTCTGTGTTTATGACATCATCACACATCGACAATTACTCTGTGACATCATCACACATCGACAATTACACTGTGACATCACCCCGCTCCCCGGGTATTTCCTCAACTGGGAGATTTTTCTCTGACTCCAGTGCTTCTGATAGCTTTCCAGCTGCAGGCTCCAGCAGGAGATTTTAAATTGAAAACTGTTAAATTGTTTCAGAGCTGAGTATTTTCACCTTTCAGCTACAGCTTTTAGTTCTATGCTTTGTATATGTGAGAGGTTCCATGGCTCTGGGGCTGGTGTGACTCCCTCACTGTGGACCTGAATCCATGTCCATCCATTGCTCTGTTTCACCTCTGCCCTCCCTGATCACCTCTCTACCATTGCCTGACATCCTCTGTCTCTAATACTGCGTGTAGTGTTTGTTTAGGATGTATGTTTAGGATTTTACTGTAACTTCTGCCCACTGTGTCTAAATGAGGTTTCCACTGCTGCCCATCCCCAGACCATGCGCTGCTGTCTTACCAGCTTTATCTTCCCACAGTATCTTTCACAGTCAGGAATTGTTTTTCCTGCGCTATCGTCCATTTCTCTTCCACTTCTGAACTTACATTGAGCATCAAATTCTGCACCATTTTTATCCCCTGTAATTCATTCTGTGAACCCTGAAATGTTAACTCTGTTTCACTGTCCACAGATAACAGAGCCTATTGTGACCCCCAGTTGCTTGTGGAGAAGATGATGTTTGACCTTCTTGAACTGCTGCAGTCCGAGTGGTGAAGGTGCTCACACAATGTTGTTAGGTAAGGAGTTACAGGTTATTCACCCAGTGATGATGAAGGAACAGTGATATATGTCCAAATCGACAACAACAATTTGTGTTTATATTGCACATTTATTGTTATTCAGTTTTCCAAGGCATTTCACAGAAATGTTACAAAACAAGGTTTGACACTGAGCCACACAAGGAGGTATTCATGCAGGTGACCAATAGTTTGGTCAAATAGGTTGGTTTGAAGGAGCATCCTAAAGGATGCTATGATGTAGAGAGGTGGAGAGGTTTAGGGAGGGAATTCCAGAGCTTAGGCCTTGGAAACTGATGGAGTGACAATCAGTGATGGAGTGATTATAATCAGGAATTCTCAGGAAGTCGGAATTCGAGGAGCGCAGATATCTCGGGGGGGATTGTGAGGCTGGAGGAGGTTACAGAGATAGGAATGAGCACGACCATGGAGGAAAACAAGGATGAGAATGTGAAAATATGGGTGCTTCTTAAATGGGTGCCTTCAAATCATTTCTATAGTTTGTGAACGGCTGTGGGCCAAGCATTGATCCTTGGGGTACCCCACAAGTAACAGCCTGTCATCCTGAGAATGAGACATTTATTCCGACTCTCTGTTTCCTGTCTGCTCACCAATTCTCAATCCATAGTAGTATATTACCCCAATCCCATGTGCTTGGATTTTGTTCACTGCATCTTGTGCTTTGTTCACTAACCATCTCTCTCTGTCTCTCCCACTCCCCTCTCTCTTTTTCTGTCTCTCTCTTTGTCACAAAGAATTCTCCAGCCCAGCGAGTTGTGGATGCTCCATCATTGAATATATTTCCGGCTGAGATGGAGAGATTTTTGGTCTCTCAGGGAGTCGAGGGATATGGGGAGTGGGTGCGAAACTGGAGTTGAAGCCCAAGATCAGCCACGATCGTATTGAATGGTGGAGCAGGCTCGACGGGGAGTTAGGACTTTTCTTGTTCCTATTTCTTATGTTCTTATAGAGGCCAGAGTCTTGTGTAGGCCCAGACTGGGTGGCAGGTTCCCTTCCCTGAAGGACATGAATGAACCAGTTGGGTTTTTATGACAATCCAGCAGTTTTCATGGTCACTTTTTCCTAGTGCCGGCCCCACAAATTCCCAGATTCATTCAGTTCAATTTCACAACCTGCCTTTGTGTTTTTGTGGGTTCTCTCTCACTCCCTTTTTTCTGTTCTAAATCAATTCCACAGGGTATTAGAAGGGGAGGATTTTCATTCAGGAAACTGAAACCAAACATCACATCAGGATCTGACAGAGTCGCCCAATTTATCAAAACCTGAATATCATCGGATTTTGAACATGGAGGGAAAAAGCACCGTTCACAGTGGGGAGAAACCGTACACGTGTTCTGTGTGTGGACGAGGCTTCAGCCGATCATCTGGCCTGTCGAGACACAAGCACAGTCACAGCGGGGAGAGTCCATGGAAATGTGGGGATTGTGGGAAGGGATTCAGAACCCCATCTGAGCTGGAAACTCATCGGCGCAGTCACACTGGGGAGAGACCGTTCACCTGCTCCAAGTGTGGGAAGGGATTCACTCATTCATCCAAACTCCTGAACCACCAGCGAGTTCACACTGGGGAGAGACCTTTTAAATGCCCAGACTGTGGGAAGTGCTATAAAAGCTCCTGGGATCTGATGTCCCATCAGCGTGTTCACACTGATGAGAGGCCATTCAGCTGCTCTCAGTGTGGGACTGGCTTTAGGTGGTCATCTCAACTCACTGCACACCAGCGCACTCACACTGGGGAGAGGCCGTTCACCTGCCCTCAGTGTGGGGTAAGATTCAATGATTCCTCCACCCTGCTGACATACCAGCAAGTTCATGAGTAACGACAGTGATTGGATTTTGCTGTTAATCACATCCAGGACTGAACCGTGTGCATTGGGATGTGATTCTGCTGATGTTAATAAACTCCAGGACAGTTATAGGCCTTAATATTCTGGCTAAACGTCAAATAAATCAGCTTTGACCGGCTTCAGCCCATCATCTGGCCTGTCGAAACACATGTGCAGTCACTCTGGGGAGAAACTGTTGAACTATCGGGAGTGGGGGAAAGGATTCAATTACCCATCCCAGCTGGAAATTCATCGACACAGTCACACTGGGGCGAAGCCGTTCACCTGCTCTGAGTGTGGGAAGGGATTCACTCAGTCATCTCTCCTGCTGAGACACCAGCGAGTTCACACTGGGGAGAGACTGTTCACCTGCATCCAGTGTGGGAAGTGCTATTAAGATTCTGGGGAAATGATGTCCCACTAGGATTCTCACACTAAAGAGAGACCTTTTAAATGTCCAGACTGCGGGAAGCGCTATAAACATTCAGGGAACTGAGGCACCATCAACGTGTTCACACTCGGAGCGACCGTTCAATTGCTCTGAGTGTGAGAAGGGGTTCACTCATCATCCCACCTGCTGAGACACCAGCGAGTTCACTCTGGGGAGACACCGTTCACCTGCTCCGTGTGTGGAAAAGGATTCACTACCTCATCCCACCTGCTGGGACTCCAGCGAGTTCACAAGTAACTACAGTGATTGGATTTTGCTGTTAAATGCATCCAGGACTGAACCATGTTCATTGGGGTCTGTTTCTGCTGATGTTTAATAAACTCCAGCCCAGTTATAGGGGTTAGTGTGCTGAATAAAAGTTAATAAATCAATTTTATGTGAAATATACTGTGTGTCAAATCTTTTTGATATCTCTTAGACAAGTTAGTTCCTTTCGAAGGGCTCTCCCTGTCCCTTGTCTCCTCCATCCTCACCTCCAACAAGAAGTGTGAGGAGCTCATGGAGCTTCTTTGTCACTAAGGTTGGGACAATCCGATCAGCTGCCTCTGCTGCTTCCTTCCCTTCCACTAGCCCTCCAGGCCAAACTATCTGTAAAGATCCCCCTTGTCCGAGCCCGGAATCCACATCTTTCTCCAGTTTCTCCCCATCTCTCCTCATGCCCTCTCAATGCTCATCTTGTCCATGAGACCCAACTTCTGCTCCACTGACCCTATTCCCACTAAACTGCTGATCGCCCAACTTTTCCATGTTCAATGAGATTGTTAATGGTTCTCTCTCTCTTTTGGTACTGTCCCTCTTCACCTTTAAATCCACCATCATCAACCATCCTAATAAAAACAATTTTGACCCCACTGTCTTTGCAAACTGCCCCCATCTCCAGCCTCCCTTTCCTCTCCAAAGTCCTCGTACTTTGTGTCCCCCAAGGATCTATCCTTGGCCCCTCCAATTTCTCATCTACATTCTGCCACTAGGTGACATCATCCAAAAGCACCACAACAGTTTTCACATGTATACTAACAACACCCAGTTGCATGTATAATCAGTGTCCTATTATATTCATAATCAGGATCTAATTGCATTAATAATCAGTGCCTGATTACATTGTCAGTGTCCTATTACGTTATTAATCAGTGACCTATTACATAAAGAATCAGCATCATATTACACTAGTAATCAGAGTTCTATTACATTAATAATCAGAGTCCTTTTACATTACTAATCAGGATCTAATTATATTAATAACATGGTTCCACTGAATTAATAATCAGGCTGCCTGTTGCAGCAATAATCAGGATGCAAATACATTAATAATCAGAATTATTTCAATGAACTATCAGAATCCTATTGAAGCGATAATCAGGGCCCTATTACATTATAGTCATTTGCCAATTGTGTCAATAATCATGATCTGATAAGATTTATAATCAGGAGGCTAGTATATTAATAATCAGAGTCCAAATACATTAATAACCTGTTAGTAATCACCCCCACCCGCACCCCCACCCGCACCCCAACCACTCAACAACTGTCACACCCCTCAACAAATTTCACTCTGGGGGTCACATGAAGCTGAATCATTAAAATGGGGTCACATCAGGAGAAACTGTGGGAAGCACTGATTTAATCCAACCCCTTTCTGGACTTTAAATTACTTACCTCACCATTCAATGTCACATCTCCTTGTTCTATCTCCCTGACAGAAGTTATTATTATTCATGTTTATCAGGTCTCGTTGTGGGTTCTTGTTTCCAGTGTTGGTGTCTGTTTCACTTCATTCTTCACCCTGAACCTGTCATAGATTCTGCCATCAGCCTGTACAGTACATGGCCTGTTGTCATGAAAGGAGTGGATAATACTGAGCAGCTTTGGTGGACAATCAAGTTTCTCCAATATCTTCTACAGTTCTGCCCTGCTGACGGAGTCGAAGTCTTTAATGAAATCTAGTAAAGTAAGGTAAAGAGGTTTATCCTGTTCTCTACATATCTCTTGTAGCTGGCGTATGGAGAAGATCATGTCCACTGTAGATCTGCCAGCACAGAAACCGCACTGTGCTTCTGGATACACTCGCTCTGCAAGTAGATGGAGTCTTTTAAGTCTGACCCTAGTGAAGGATGTCCCTGTGATGCTGAGGAGTGAGATGTCCCTCTCTCAAATTTATTTTTGTACATTTTGATAATTCTTGCATTACTCGTGTTCTATGGAATGGATCCTACTTCACAACAGAGAAGGAGGTCGTCATGAAGGTGCGGCAGTAGATGGGACTTCCTGGGCTTGAGCAGTTCAGTTGGAATTCACAGAATCACACAGTGCAGAAGAGGCCCTTCAGCCCATCGAGTCTGCACCGACATGTGAGAAACACCTGACCTACCTACCTAATCCCATTTACCAGCACTTGGCCCAATTCCATCCTTGCCGAGTGCTTTTCTGTTTGCTGAACAATCAATGGCCTTTATGCGCTCAAGTGATGAGGACTCCTCGTCCAACTCAACCATGACTGGAAGATGCAGTCAGCATCTTCAGTGTCAACGGAGACTGGGAGGTGCCGGTCCCGTGGGAGTACAGCTCACAGTCATCTTCAACCGACTGGGACATCTGTTCACTTCTGTCAGTGAGAACTTCACCATCTGCTGATTTCAGGGGGGCAACTTTGGTGATGGTCGGACCAAGCGCCCTCCTGATCCCATCATACACAACACATAGATTTCCATTGTCACAGGCAGTTTGGATTTATTGACGTGGGCTGATCCAGTGTTTATTTGCACAGTATCTCCCTGTCTTTTACACAACTGTCTCAGCTACTTGCAAGTTACACAGTGCTCTAGCTGTTGGGTTTATGTTGTAATCAGGTTGGCTTTGCTTTTTGCTTCAATGACAGATTCATCTCTGCTGAGTAGGTCTCAAGCCAGTCTTTGTTGTGGGTTCCACCTTTACCAAATGTTGCTGCTGCTGTGTCAGAAATGATTGAACTCAGCGACTTCCAAGATTCAGCAATATCAGCGTTAACTGATGAAGCTTTTACTGATGTGCCTGTAAAATATTTTACTGTTTTATGTTCCTTGATAAATTAATTTCATCATGGAGGTGTCTTTGTGTGGAATGTACAAGTCAGTAAGAATTGTCAGCAAGGATTAATCAGTACTCTCTAATTGAAGATGTTAATTAGTGGAACCTCTCAGACACTGAATTGTAGACTTTGCTCCAAAGATAAATTTAGGATTGAAGTAAAAATTCATAGTTTTATTGTAATCGAGTTCCTGTTGAGAGTTCTTGAATTAAGAGGAAAGTTCACAGATGGTGCTTTTAAGAAAGGGACACTGCAGCTCAGATAATCAGTGACAGATCCAGAAAATTAAACTCCAACCAGTTATAGGGGTGTTAATATCAGCAGAATCAAAGCTAATACTATCTGACTATCAGTCCTGGATGTGACTAACAGCAGCAATAACAGCGAAATCCAATCCCTGCAGTCACTTGTGAATTCGCTGGTGTGACAGCAGGTTGGCTGACTGAGTGAATCCCTTCCCACACACAGTGCAGGTGAATGGCCTCTCCCCAGTGTGAACTCGCTTGTGTACTTTAAGATTAGATGAAGACCTGAACCTCTTTCCACAGGAAGTGCAGCTGAATGGCTTCTCCCCAGAGTGAACTTGCTGGTGTGACTTAAGGCTGGCTGGCTGAGTGAATCCTTTCGCACACACAGAGCAGGTGAATGGCTTCTCCCCAGTGTGAATTCGCTGGTGTGACTGAAGGCTGGCTAACTGAGTGAATCCCTTTGCACACACAGAGCAGATGAATGGTTTCTCCCCAGTGTGAACTCGCTGGTGTGCAGTGAGGTCAGAGGAATGCCTGAACCTCTTTCCGCAGGAATTGCAGCTGAACGGCCTCTCCTCAGTGTGAATTTGCTAGTGTTTTAGCAGGTTGGAGGACACAGTGAATCCCTTTCCACACACAGAGCAGGTGAATGGCCTCTCCCCAGTGTGAAATCGCTGGTGTCCACTCAGGTGGGATGAAGACCTGAACCTCTTACCACAGTAAGTGCAGCTGAAGGGCCTCTCCCCAGTGTGACCTCGCTGATGTGTCAGCAGAGTGGATGACTGAGTAAATCCCTTGCCACACACGGACCAGGTGAACGGCTTCTCTCCAGTGTGAATACGTCGATGGCTTCTCAGCAGAGATGGATAATTGAATCCTTTCCCACAGTCCCCACATTTCCACGGTTTCACCATGGTGCTGGCCTCAATGTGAGTGTGTCAATGAATTTCCAGCTGGGGTGGATAACTGAATAGCTTCAGACCATTCTCACATTTTCTCATCCACACACACAACACGTACACAGTTTCTCCCCACTGTGAATGGTGCGATGATTTTTCAGGCTGTGTAACTGGTTAAAGCTCTTTCCGCAGTGAGTTCACTGGAACACTCTCACTCGGGTGTGCGTGTCTCAGTGCTTTCCCAGTCACACTGATGTTTGAAATCTTTTTCCCACAGAAAGAACAGTCAAACATTTCTCCTTCCACATTCAAAGGTTGATTATATTCAGGTCCTGATGAATCGAGTGGCTCAGTCAGATGTTGATGTGATGTTTGGTTTGCGTTTCCAATCTACAAATCTTAATATTTGATGATGTTTGGCATCTGAAAATCAAAAGTAATCATTGTCAGTCCAGCGTGGAAATTAATAATTGACAATTCCACTTGCTACGGAATATTTCTTCCTCCCGTCTCCCCTCCCCCACCCCAAGCTGTAAATCACAGTCCCACACACACTCTCCTTCCTGTGATGAGAAATCCAGATCCATCATGCAATCTCCACCATTTCTTTCCTCTCCCAGTTTTCTATCTCCCTCTGCTCTGGCTGGGTTCAGTTCTACAGCCCTGCTGTAAAAGGAATTTAAAATCCACTACTGTAAGTCCAAGATTAGAAACCGAGAAGAGACAAACATTTCCCTTGGTTTGAGTTTGCTGTGTGCCTGTAAAAGGAGTTTCCAAAATCCATCCCTGTCAGTCCAGGATAGAAATGCACAATATTTTCTCCTCCTGCTACCTAGACCAGGATGTGACCGCGCATGCGCCCTGCTGCACATTGCCCCTATCAAGATGGCGGCCGTTACCCCGGGCCTGGCGAAGGGAGAAATCCAGAATCCAGTTCTCTGCAAACCCAAGACCCTTGTTATTTGGGGTCTGCGCCCTGCACTGTGTCTTTATGAAGCCTCCCTGCCCACTCCGCTGGCTCCATTCCTCCTCACACACCCACTAACTCTGTTAGTTTGCTCCGCTCGACTTTCTCTCAACCACTCTGAGCAGCTTCAGGCACAGACCAGCACTGCGCATGCTCATGAAAGAGACAGCAATGCGAATGCCCCAGTATACTCAGAGACGCGCATGCGCAGCGAATTTCTGTTGTGAGGATAGGGCACATTCTGTCCCGCATTGAAAGCTGGGTGAGCGCCCCGCCATTGAAAGACCAAATTGTAGAATGTCTTCATCCTGCAATCAGAATACGATCGGTGCCATAGGGGCAAGACATAAAATTGTTAAATCAATTGATGCAACGGCCACTTTGCTCCAGGCTCCACCACAATTCTCTCCTGGATGTTATGAACAGCAGAACAAACCACGACAGTTAGATCTGAACTCAGTGCAGTCTCAGGAGATGGGACGAGCTAGTGACCTTTTTCCCCCCTACACATGGAACATTTAAACTGTGTTTTGCCAGCAGCAATGCTCTGATTATGGATCAAATCCTTTGAACTTTTAAAGTTGGAATGCTGACATGTGGGCAAACTGAATAAAGCTATTTGCGCACGTGAAGCATCTGAACATTGACTCTGATGTTATAAGTGAAATTAACTGATCTGAGACATTGAAAGGATTCTGCACATCAGGAATTCAAACCTAATATTGGCTTCGGGACAATCAGAATACTTGGGAACAGACAAGACACGCAAAGGCTCGAAGGAGAGCTGGTTCCCGGTGACATGGATGTGCCTGCAGTGGGTGGGATCAGACTGTTTCCATGTAGCCATAATGAAGGCCCCAAACTTTACCTTGGAAGAGCTAAACTTATAGAGGACAATTGTCATTCTGGTAGCAGAAATCTGAAGCTTTAACTCACTAACACCCCAGGTTAAATCTGCATCAGTCTCTGTGGTGCAATTGGTCAGCATGTTTGGCTGTTAACTGAAAGGTTGGTGGTTCAAGACCACCCAGGGACGAGGCTTACACTGTTTCCCCCCCATCGGCATTCATCGTCACACAGTTCCAGGCTGTCATTAGGTACTTCCGCTGAAAGAAAAGATTTCTGAAATGTTGCCAGTTCGACTGTTATCCAAGTGAGTTCCCAGGCAAACAGCTTTTTTCGAATATTCATTTCAAATTTAATGAGACAACAATTAGCCCTACCATGGACCGATATCTAACCCATTGGAAATTTATGAAGTTATTGGATTCAACCAAGCCCATCAATTATTCTCGCTTTCTCAGCTCCACAGTGAGTGATACAGGGAAAAGCAGCAATATTCCAGCCCCGCACTCTCCACACCCACTTCCAGAAAGCAGTGACTGCAGCTTCAATCAGCGGGTTACTGCCCATCCCTGGGACACAAGATACTCCAACTCGGGTCAAACCTCCCAATACAGCGAGCACAGGCTCAGGAAAAAGCAGGTAGATTATATCCCGGTCACTAAACCTCCGAGCAGCATTTACACAATACCCGAGTTAGTGAGTCACAAATAAAAGTGACACAAACTTTCTAAATGTTTTCAATGTAAAATTCCTTCATTTTATTGAAAATCTGACTGTTGGGAATCTGAAAATGAGCACCATGCGATTTGTGTTACCGAGTGAGTTGTTTTCCATTGTTTGTCCGTCAGGTTTGCAATTCAATTTGTGTTGGATATTGAAGCGAATCTGATTTCAAAATAAGGTAACAAAGCAGGTAAATATTAAATCCAGAAACAAATCCTGAGGAAAATGGATCACAATGTTCGGAAGGAGGTGCAGCTGAGAAGTGGAAGCTGTGAATGATGCATTGATGATTGAGTGGAAAGCATTGGATCCTTGGTCAATCATCGTGTCCGAGTGGTGAAAACGATGCTTTTAAAATTCACTCGCGTTTCCCCAGGAAAGTTCCAATCTTATCGATTGTGCTTCTCATTATTGCTGATTTCAACCAGGCGTCCACAGAGCTCACCGATCAATGGAAGAAAAAACATCCTAAAATTCTCCTGATTTTTGGAAGGGAATGAAGGGCTCTCGGGATCGGGTCTTGGGACTGGGGATCCGCCATGATCTTATGGAGTGACGGAGGAGTCTTGTGGGGCCTTGTGACATGTCGCTGCTGCTTTGATTCTGTTCTATTTGAGTAGAAATACCAAACAAAGCAATGGGCAGTAGCATCCTGAGCTCGGTATCGCAGCTGAGCGGTCTTAGGTGCTGATTTGAGGTCTCATTCTTTGTTGAGGCGTGGTTTCTAACCCCAATGCTGCTGAAATTGCCCTATTGGTTGAAAAAGTGCCAGCTCACAGTTAAAGCAGGTATATGCGGTGTTTCACTTTAACAGGAAGAACGAGGAAGACAATAAAAATATAAATGGCTGTGGAGAAAAGGTGGGGTTTTTGAATTAGCTGAATTCCTCTTCCATGAGCCAGAATTTATACAATGGGCAGAATGTCCTCCTCCTGTAGCCGCCTATGATTTTATGCCAATGACACTAACCTGTGCATAGAGCCAGTCGTCGTGGCCGAGTGGTTAAGGCGATGGAGTCAATATCCATTGGGGTTTCCCTCTTCTCATTATTCCTGGTTTTAACTTTGTGTCTAGCTCAGTCGGTAGAGCGAAGGCGCGTAATGCCAGGGCCTTGGGTTCGCCCCACGGCGGGCACAGCTTCTTCGAAACAAATAATTCACCAACCTCATCACTGCGGTTCTTGTGAAATTTGTACATGTTGGATATTCACCACTGAAAGTACTTGATGCACAAAAATTTCTAAGCACTTTCACGTCACATCTCTTTCTGCCTCATCTCCAGCTCTCTCTGCTCTTCCAGGAGCTACTTAACCAATCTCAGTCAGTTCATGTGAACATAAAACACAACGTGATCAGTTTACAGATAACAAGGCAAAGAGACACCAGGGAATTTCCTGATTCTCCCAGGTACTGATTACAGGAATATGCACAGTGCCGATTATCCACCGCTACACTCTCCTTCCAGTCTTGCATACGTTGTTAAGCTTTGAAATTGTTCATATTTTCGCACTGGATTTCAATGTGAAGAAAGCAGAGCTGTGATAAGCTTATAATGTTCAGCAGATGTACTGTACGAAGGTACATAACAGGCTGATGATAAAAGTGCTCTTTGGATGCGGTGAGCTCCAGTGAAGAATTGGCACCATTAATGTGTTGTTCAATAAGTCTCGTGACAAATCTCGTGCTAGAAATGAGAAGAAAACTCGCTGAATTTGCTCCGTATTTTGGTTTCAAAAGAGCCGAATGGAAGGTTAGAAAGTACATCTCGCTAGAGTGGGTTATAAAATGGCAGAATGACTGTGAAAGAAGCACCCGCGCTGTTGGGAAACATAAAATTACAGAAAGTTACAGCATAGAAAGAGGCCATTCGGCCTCGATGAGCTGATGTGCTGCGTTTAAAGACCAGTTGTGATTGACCCATCAGGAGTGATATCTTTGTCAGTGCAAACAGTAGGGACCAAAATTCGTCCTTCCCCCAACCATATTTTGCCTCGCGCCACCATCTCTGTGGTCAGTGCTTTGCACCCAGCCCTTCTCTTGTCCTCCTTTCATTCATTCATTCACTCCGCCTTTATCTCTGTTCCCGACCTGTTCCAAGTGTGATATTTCCAGCTCGGAGGCAAAACTTCAACTGTCACCCCAAAGATTCTGATGGAGCTGCGAAATGTTTTCAATCAAAAAGTACTTAATACCCATTTTAACAAGATCAAAAATCTGAATTCCCTGACCAGGAATCGAACCCAGGCAGCGGCAATAAGAGCGCTGAATTCTGACTGCATGACCACCAGGGAAGCGGTGAAGCTTTTATCAGTTTGGCTTATCGACGCTGCTTTTAACAATTTTCCATTTTAAATGGAACGAATTCTTCAGTCAATGACAACAACAGTTGCTGTGAGCTGGGACATGGAATTGACAGTGAGGTGAAATAGCCCCACAAGCTGCTCATGTGTAACTGTCAATTTCCAAAACCCACCAACATCATTACTGCGGCTCCTGTGAAACTGACAAGAGAACACACGGCAGACATTCATCACTGAAAGCAACTGACACATCAAATCCTAAACACTTTCATGTTGCATCTTTTTCTGCTTCTGTCCCTGCCTCACCTCCAGCACCCTCTGCCCGTCCAGCTCCCAGGTCAATTAGCTGCTCGATGCAGACACAGTCAGTTCATGAAACCAAGCTTCCCCTAGAAAGCAGGGTCAGGGAATGTGGGACCCAAGGATTTTAGAAAGAATGAGTTTGCAAATGACATAGTAAAGATAATCTGGGATCTCATCTTCCTGATTCTCCCAAATACCGATTACAGGAATGTGCACAGTGCTGATTATCCACAGTCGCAGGCTCCTTCCATTCTTGTGCACATTGTTAACCTTTGAATCCACTCGCAAGAAGGATTATAAAATGTCAGAATGACTGTGAAAGAAGTAGCCGTGGTGTTGGGAAACATAAGATTATAGAAAGTTATAGCAAAGAAAGAGGCCATTCGGTCCTGTGTGCTGCTCAAAGAACTCTGAAGAAGAGTCACGCTGAATAGAAACATTAATTCTGCTTCTTTCTCCAGAGATGCTGCCAGACATACTGAATTTTTCCAGCATTTTCTGTTTTTATTTCAGATTTCCCGCATTCACAGTACTTTGCTTTTATCTCTGGATTTTTAGCCCCTTGACAATGCCACTACGCCACCTCCTGAATGCTGACATATGAACAAGAAAACACGGGTGTGGTTGGGTGGGTTTTCTCCTATTTAGAATGATAAATCCTCAGGCGGCAGGATTCGAACCCATGTGTTCATTTTAAACAACAAATGTAAATTATTGAACATTCACTCACAATTAAATAAACAAGCTTGGATGATGCTCTTACCAGGTTTCAAACCACTGCTCTGCCACATGTGAAATGACCGTGATCCCCACTTCCCTGCACAAACCCTGCGCTGTAAAGATCCCAATGGAGCTGTCTGGAATGTTAAACGGTGACGTCATGCAGCAGCACTTTGGGTCTTTGTTTTGAAGAAATGGAATTCGGCTGTTCTCATTAGGAATGCTGGAGACAGACTGATCAACAATGTCATCATCAAATGGCACAGCGCAGTAAGAGGCCCTAAGATGGAAGCAAAACATTGTAGATGCTGGAAATCTGAAGTAAAAACAAAAAATGCTGGGAAAAACTCATCAGGTCTGGCAACATTTGTGGGGAGAGAAGCTGAGTTAATGTTTCAAGTCCGTAAGTCTCTTCTTCAGAGTCAGGCCGACTCGAAACATTAACTCTGCTTCTCTCTCCACAGATGTTGCCAGACCTGCTGAGTTTTTCCAGCATTTTCTGTTTTTACTTTAACAAAAAGCCCTTCACCCCATCGTATCTGTGCCAGCTATTTTCAAAGAGCTAACCAATTCGTCTCAAATTCCTTCTGTCTTTACTTAAACCTGAGTTTTCCCCCTTTCAATCATTGTCCATTTCTCGCTTGAAGAAGGAGTTTCTGCAGAATCCATGCGCAGTTTGCCTTCGTTAACAAAGTTTCCCTGACCCATTGACATGAAGAGTTGGACTAGGATTCCTCAAACAGTTTTCGATACAAACATTATTTATTTATGCAATTGATTTCATATCGAATTACAAAAGAACTTTATCCTGATCAAGCCGGTCATCATTATTTCTGAGCTGCTGTCTACAATCTAATTCCATTTTCTCTACAAACGGGAGAGCTGGATTCAGGTTCCAGTCTCTGGAGGAGTGGGTCCGAATCCCACCGCTCCCAAATTTTCAGTTGCTTCCCACTTTCGGGGACATTAGGAACTCTCTTTGGGTGAGCAAGAGACAAGTCCAGTTTAATACGGGGAGTGAGGTGGGTTGTGGTCCTTTATCTTGACAGGGTGAACGGAGAGAGACAATGTAAATAGAAATTGCTGTGGGAGAAAGGCGGCAGTGTGGAATTGGTTTAGTTGCTCTTCCTGAGAGCCAGCACAGATACGACGGGCCGAAAGACTTACTTTATAGCCGCCTCTGGTTTAATATGAAGATGTTTTACCCAAGGAAGTGCTGTTAGTCGTGGACGAGAGTTGAGGACGATGTTTCTGACATCCATCGGGGTTTCCCCAACGTTGGTTTGCTGACTGCGGTTCTCGTTGTTCCTGGTTTTAACCAGGTGCCAACAGGATTAGTTATCGATTAAATAGAATCAAACATAACTCCCGCGCTTTCTTATTTCCATTCATCTGCAAGGATTTGCGAAATCTGCAGACGGAAATGGAACAAAACTTAGCCGGTTTGGTGACATCCTTTCTTTCTGGGTGTTTGTCTCTCCTTAGGCCTCTCTCACTCTCGGTGTACATGTCAGTGAGTGTTCTGCTGTGTGTGTCAGTATGCTTCGGTTCCTCATTTTCACCATCCACACTTTATTCACCTTAGTTTTGTGGCTTCATATTAAAATCGTAGAGAGAAAATAAAAACAGGCTTAAAAGGTTCAAGAGGAATTTTGTTTCTGCATTTTTGGGTGAAGACTATTCAGCTACTAAGTGTCTGCACGCTACAAAGAGGAGGGTGATTGAAATCTTCACTGAGCAACATTTAAACAGCCAGACATCGAGTCCTTGTGGTCGAGTGGTTAAGTCAATGGACACATCGAGAGAATGAATGTGTAAATGCAAAAAGTCCAAACTGATATCCCTCGGATATTAGGAACTGTATTTCTTCTCGAAGCTGTTCCACGTGTGACATTTGCAGCTCTGATGTGAAACTTCAACTCTCACTCCACTGATTCGGGCGGAGCTGTTGTGTGTTTCGGTTTTCAATCAATAAGTAAATCAGTCCACTTTTAACAGTTTGTACCAGATCAATAAACCTTCACAGCCTGGCCGGGAATCGAATCCACAGTGAAAGGGCCGAATCCTCACCTCTAAATTAAGAGGAAAGCTATCTATAACTTTGCAACATGCTTTATCAACGCCGCATTTGTCCTTTTTCAGATACTTTCACCAGAGATAAGTTTCTGCTACAGAATTTTATCATAAATGACATCTTCGGGCAATGACAGCCACTGTTTTTAATGGGTGAGCTGCAGCGAAGGGTTGGCACCAATAAAGTGTGGTTCAACTGGTCTGGTTCCAAACCCTGTGCTGGAATTAAAGAAAAACTTTGAGTTTGCTCAGTGCTTTGACTTCAAAAGCGAGGATGTAAGAAAGTACGTTCCCATAGAATGTAACAAAATGTCGGAATCACTGGGAAATGATGCTGGAAGACATAAAATTATAGACAGTTACAGCAAAGAAAGAGGCCATTCGGCCTGGCGTGCTGCTTTCAAAGAGCAGTTGCGATTGATTGGTCAGGAGCGATATTTGTGTCAGTGTAAACAGTCGGCAGTAAAATCATTACCACATTACCACGGCAAACATTCATCAGTGAAATCAACTCACACACATCAAATTCTGCCGTTTTCATGTCGCATCTTTTAATTATCTGTTCTCCATCTCAGACATTTCCTGGTCTATCAAATATCATCCATGCAGAACTTTGCTCTGTTCCTCGTTCTACGAGGAGACTTACTGTGAGTGGGATATAGCCAGTGGCTCCATGGCTCAGTGGTTAGAGCACTGGTCTTGTAAACCAGTGGTCGTGAGTTCAATTCTCACTGGGGCCTATAGCTGAAATTTGGTGGCAAGGTAACCTTAGAGGACAGCACTTCTAAAAATATATCGAAAGGTCATGTGAGTGGGCAGCAAGATGGCAGGTGGCATATAATGTCAGAAGGTGCGAATATGTTCACTTTGTTGTAAACATTGGAACAGCAGAATGCTTTTAAAATGTGAGAAAGTGAATGTGGTGATTTTCAAAGAGACCTTGGTGTCCTTGTACAAGCAATGTAGAAAGTTAGCATGCAGGGTCAGCAAGAAATTAGGAAGCTCAATGGCCTTTATTACAAGGGGATTGGAGAGCAAGAATTAAGAAATCTTTAAAGAAGGGTTTTGGTGAGACGGCATCGAGAATCCCGTGTGCTGTTTTCATCTCCACATTGATATAAGGATATACTGTCTATGGAGACAGTAAAGAGAAGGTTCACTAAATTGGTCTCTGGGATGAAGTGATTGTCCTATGATGAGAGGCTGAATAAATTGTGCTTCTATTCTCTGGAGTTTAGAAGAATGAAAGGCAATCTCATTGAAACCTGTAAAATTCTGAGGGGGCTTGATAGGGTGGACACAGAGATTGTTTCCACTGGTCAGGGAGTCTAAAACACTGGGGCACAGTCTCAGGGTAAAGGGCCGATAGTTTGGGGCTGAGATGAGGGGAAATTACTTCACACAAAGGGTTGTGAAACTTTGAATTCTCTACCCAGAGGGTTGTGGATGCTCCATCATTGAATATATTTAAGGCTGGGATGGACAGGTGTTTGCTCTCTTGGGGAACTAACGGATATGGGGAATGGGCAGGATAATGGAGTTGAAGCCCAAGGTCAGCCATGATTGAATTGAATGATGCAGAAGGTTCGATGGGCCATGTGGTCTACTCCTGCTCATATTTCTTGTGCTCATGTGTATGATAAAGACAATAATTCATGTTATAATAAAAACAGAAAGTGCTGGAAGTTCTCAGCAGGTCTGACAGCAAATATGAAGGGAGAAACAGAGTGAAGGTTTCATGTTTAACATGACTCTTTTCCAAACCATAAATTGGGTCCTAGTTACGACATTTTGCACAACACTGAGACAGGGAATGGAACCCAGTCGGTGAAAGCATCGAATCTGAACCATTAGGGTGTTTTTATAGCATACCTTTGAACAAAATTAGCTTCCAACTGAAGGTTTAATGGGTTAAGACCACCGAGGGTCAAGTAGACTCCCTCTCTTCCTGCTTCTACTTATATTACCTACATAGTTCTGCTTTGTGTCCTTTGGCTGCAAGGAAATCTTTCCCAAAGTTTCCCAGTTCTACTGTTAATCAGTTAGTTCCCACACAAATAGATTTATGAATATTCATTTCAAATAAAGCGAGAAAATGGGGGAAACATGTGCATAACATCCATCCTATTAGAAAGATTGGGTTCAAAGCAACGAATAGAAATTGATTCTCTGATTGCATATACCGAACTGGAACACACCATCACACCGAGTGAATCCACTGTCTGTTCAAATGTTGCTCAGTGAAAATTTTAATCTTCCTCCGCTGTGTAGCGTATGGACACTGAATCAATAAGCAGTGTCCACTTAAATAAACACAGAAAGCGTCAATCTCCTCTTGCAACTTTTATAGCTGTTGTTATTCTCTGTACCATTTACCATGAAGATATATAATACAAGTGAATAAAGTTTTGCGATGTTAAAAATGTGTTCATCTCTCGGGGAACTGAACCACATTGACAGACACACATGAATACACACAGACAGAAGCACCGAGAGTCACAGCGGGCTAGGTTTTGTCTCTGAGGAGAGGCAAACTCTCAGAAAGCAAGGATGTCACCAATTTAACTCAGCTTTGTTCCATTTCTGACTGCAAATTCTGTGAATGCTTATGGATAAACAGGAAAGACGGAACACAGAAGTGAAACAGGAAAAACAGACGGGAGCGTTTGGAAGGTTCTGACTCCATTTAGCCAATAATGAACCCTGGAGTTTCCAAAAGGAAGGAACACTGAGCAGCACAATCGGCAGAATGTGAACCTGCGTGGGCAGATCCCAGTGGAGTTCTAATCCATCGCCTTAATCACTCAGCCATGGCTAGAGACCTTACACTGGTGTAAATCTTGTTCATGTAAAACCATGGAATGGTTACAGCAGAGTCTGAGAGTATTCAGCCCCACCAATTCCCACTCACCCTACAATTCCTACAGCCTCCCTTGTTCTTCCTACCAAGACGAACCACGTCATGTGTCAAATGCCCCGATCCTATTCTAAGGGATTTGATGAAACGTCTGAAAAGATGAACCAACTGAAACTTTGGCAGTGATGAGATTCAAATCCACGACTCGATCGAGGCTGCAGTCTCAATTCAAAGTCTTGCAAACACTCAAACACACTACTGCTGGCAATGTGATAGTAACTATTGCCTTGAGTGGTATTGGTGCTGAGTAAGAACTTAAGTAGCAGCAGAAATAGACCATTTTGTCGCTCGAGCCCCTCACAGTTCTATAAAATCAGAGCCAAGGTAACAATCTTGAGGCCATTCAGACCGTGACAGAGGAACATCGACCATTCAGCTTTTTGATGCTGCTCCGCCATTCAATAAGATCATGGCTGACACGACAGAAACCCCGCACAGCGAGTTAGCCAGAGGGACTTGTATAGAATTTCAAACTGTGTCCTCATGCTGCAGTTCTGGATTATGCTTTGCAGAAATAGGATTGGGCTGGGATATTTAGGAACAGCGTAGAGATATTGATCGAGCAATAGAATCTCTCATTGGGACCCATCGTGCCCTCGCCAGGTTTTTACAAAGAGCTGCCCATTTAGTCTCAATATCTTTCTCTATCTTCATAACCCAGCAGCTTTTCCATTTCAAATATTTGTCCAATTCCCTTTTGAAAACTCGGAGTTAAGGAAAACAATGTTGAAAAAGGCGCAGGAGCTCCGGCAGTGTCTTTGTACAGTGCGTCAAAATTAACAATGTTTACCTGCCCCATTGTCGGCATTTTATTTAATTCAAAATATATTGCAGTTCATATAATATCATTAAAATTTATTGAGATCCCATTGACCAATCTGCCACCAAGGAATCATGTCTGACCCCAGTGATCTGTGAAAAATGTAACCAGATCAAATGCAGCCACTAGCGGGCGCTCCAGTGGCGCAATCGGTTAGCGCGCGGTACTTATAGAGCAGTGCGGTCAGCGGGCTATGCCGAGGTTGTGAGTTCGACCCTCACCTGGAGCAGAGGTTTTACTGGAGCTACTACATGTGGAACCACATTTGGATCCGAGATTCTTGAATTAATGGCACGGTTTTCAGCCGGCAGCATTGCAATAACAGAGCATAAGCGCACCCCCGCCCCACGTACGGGTTTATTAAATTCTTTTACACAGAGGTGTTGTACAGGAAGATCAACAGCGACTCATTTACCATCTCTTGCATGGTTTTAACTTGTTCTATTTGACTAAAAACGTTAAGAAAATCATGTTTAAATTGTTGCATTTCCACCACTGATCACACAAGATAACACCCGGCTGGAGGTGGTTAGTTAAAACTGCTCCCCAAGTTCCACGGTGACAGACAATCTGCTCCTTGATGCAGTTCCTGATACACGCACGGGGAAAGCAGATATCACCTGACTCATGAAACGCGCATAACATCAAGCTGACCTTTGGCACCAAGCTGATGGTGTATTAGGCCTGTGTCCTCAGTACCTTGTTGTCTGGCTGTGAAACATGGACGACTTACAGCTATCAAGAAAAGAAGCTCCACAATTTCCATCTGTGCTGTGTGAGGTGGTTATTGGGAATCTCCTGGCGGGACACAATCAGGAAGCGGCAGTTCTCTCAAAGACAGATCTCCCGAGTCTGTTCGGCTCATCAAACAGAGGGAGGTTGGATGGCTCGGGCCCGTTTACAGGATGGAAGGTGGTCACATTGCTAAGGGCCAGGCGGCAAGTGAGACGTCCAAAGCTCTGCTTGTATGACACTCACAAGCGTGACATGGAGGCCCTAATTAGCGATTATCAGACATGAATTTCACTCGATGACTACAGGGGAAGATGGCGGCACTTCCTGTGAGCTGTTGTGCATCACCATGATGCCCATTTGCTACAGCGGCTTGGCAACAGGCGCCAAGACTAGAAACAACAACCCATAACATCGCTTTTAGCTTCATGTGAGGCACTTGTGATGGAAACTGCCCCTCAAGGATTGACCTCCTCAGCCATCAGAAACTGTGCAGCATATGGAGACAACCCATCTAAAATAGATTTGTTTGATGTGTGTCCGTCATCTTTCATGAATGGAAGGATGACGAAGATCATTGTGAAATTCATTTGCAAAAAATATGACGTGTTTCACACACAAACACACACAGGAACACAGCCAGACACACAGAGACGCATATGCACACACACACATACACACACATAAACACATATAACAAGCACGCATCAATACATACAGATAGACCAACACGCACACGCGGACACAGACAGACACACACACGCACACACAAACACAGACGTACACAGTGTACACAGACATACAGGCACACATGCACAAAGACACACACACAAACACACGCACATACACAGACACACACATATAAACGCACGCTCACACACACAGAAACACAGAAAGACACACGAAGAAACACACACACGAGCACAAACACACGGACACACACGCACACATACAAAAACACACACACACATGCACACAGAGACACACACGCACACACCACACACGCTGACACACGCGACACACACACATTCACACTCTCTCGCACACACACACACGCACATCACCCACAGAAACAGACACACACACATACACACACACACACAAACACAGACGCTGACACAAACACACACACAAACGCACACTGACGCACATGCACATTCACACACATACACATGCATAAATACATTCACATACACACACTGATACATACAGGCAGACATACATGCACACACAGACACATACAGTCAAAAAAACAGACACAGACATACACACACATACATAAATGCACACACGCACAAAGACACACACACAGACATTTGCACATAAACATAACCACACACACACACACATGCACGCACACACACGCCAATATGCCATCTTGCTCTAACGCCGGAAAAACCACATTTCAAATTAGTATTCCCATCTTGACAACCTGGGTGGCTCCGTAGCACTGAGGAAAATGTCAACCAGTATCTTTCAGGTGGTATCATGAGCCAATAGACACTGGCATCCTGTTTCTTGAGGTGTAATCGTTGCAATGGTTGCATTAAGGGGCCACCTATAATT